>NC_080539.1:40946452-42146452 GCF_028640845.1 Ahaetulla prasina
AAGTCCAGCTTTAAAAATAAAGGGAGCTCTCTGAACAGCTATGATTTAAGCATCATTATACATAGCCACAGTGCGGTTAGTTATAGTTTGGTAAGCACAATAAGTGAATCAGACTCTGTGGTTTTTTTAAAAAAGCCATAGTTTATGCTTAAACAAATTTTATGAAATTGGCCCAGAAGGAATTATTCAATAAATTTTGGTTAAATAATTAGTATGATTACTAAATTTGATTATTGATATCTCAAAATGTGGCATTACACATATCAGGGGCAGACATTTTTTCTATAAGTAGTTGCTTGTTGTTATGTACAATATTATTATTTTTGCATTGAGGGCTTTAGACATCATTATGATATGAAGTAGGCAGTATCAGCAGTGCAGGAATTTTCCATTTATTTTGCTTTTTTGCATATAACCTTTCTCATTGCTTCATTTGATTCTGATTTATACTATGGCAAATTGCCATCAATTTTAATGGAAAACCAACAAATGTGGTGGAACCATCAGAAGATCTGTGAGCTTGCAGAAACAGTCTGGAGTCCATATATAATTAATACAATGTGGACTGCCCACTTTTGGTCACATTCTGAGGTGTGAGAAGTTAACTTTTCCATCCTATCTTCCAATGGTGAAATGTAAAATTTGTTACTACTGGTTCTGTGGGGGTGGCTTAGGGGAGTTAATTGACTGGGTGGGTGTGGCCAACTTTTTTTTTAAAACTTTTAAAAGCATTTTTTCTACAACCTCTTCGGCTGAAGAAGTTGTAGAAAAAATGCTTTTAAAGGGTTCTGACGATCCCAGCTGAGCTGTGCGATCATCAGAGGCTTTTGTTTTTACTTTTAAAAGCATTTTTTCGGCCGAAGAAAAAATGGTTTTAAAAGTTGTTTTTTTAAAAAAACCCTCTGATGATCGCACAGCTCAGCTGGGCATGGGTGGGGCAGGGATTTTTGCTACCGGTTCTCGAACCACCTGCCGCCACCGCTACCGGATTGGGTGATCCGGTCCTAACCGGGAGCATTTCACCCCTGCTATCTTCCCAATTTCCAATCCCAAGTTTTACATCACATAAGATATTTTGCCCTTGATCTCCAGTTTTCCTAAAAGTTCCTAGATTAATTTCCCCCTGACATTAAAAACTTCAGGACTGCAATCCAAACTGATTTGATTCAAGGAAGGCTTTACTAGCTAGTTCTGCTGATACTACAAAATAACTTACGGTTACTACTCATCAATTGGAAAACAAAAGGCAGCTGAAAGCAAAACTGAGAACTAAAAATTTACCTAAACCAAACTTCCTCAACATAATGAGTTTTCAATACTACTATTCTCATAATCCCCATCCAGTTTTTAACCAAGGCTAATTGAAGATTATTGTGGTTAAATTCAATGCATTTCCAAACTGTTTGGAAGATTGTTTGGTCTGATTTAGACATCAGAGTATTTATAGTACAAGCCATGTACCACCCTTCCTGAATGCTCTCTCCACAAAGGATACACGGATTAATGCCACCCATATTGCATGGCCAGGAGAGAGGAAGTTTGCCAACTTTGTTTATTCAAAAAACACAACACAAAGTCAAACTTTAGTCTGGGAGCAGCATCACAAGAAAACAACACAGAATGATTTGCCATGAGCTACAATCTGGGGAATGCTAAATTACAGGGTAGATTTTCAAAGGGTATTCAAAGGGTATTCAAAAGATTTTCAAAGGATACCCATATGTTAACAACAGCTATAAAATAGAGCCTTTTAATAACTGGTAATATATGTGATTTAAAATCATAGTTTATATCGCCCCTGTTCTCCACAAGGATAATCAGACCCAAATTCTGTGCCTATGACAAATGAATTGAAATAATTACAGAACACTTTTGTAAAAAGTTTTGGAAATGACTGAATATTCAAATATTCAATAACATTTTTAAAGTCACTGTGATTGATTCATGCACAGACCTGGGCCCTGACATGAGCAGAAATATAAGAATGCCCCAGAGCTACTTCCTTGAAGATTACAGCCTCTAAAATCATGATTGCAAAATTACAAGATACACATTTGTATTGCAATCCATTTTTTAATTTGTGAATGTGGAGAAACAATGGGGAAAAAATGTTTCCTCCAGATTAATTTATTGAGACAAACAGAGGAGTTCGCGTACACCTTTTGGTCCTGACCAAACTGGCCCTTAAAGAGAAATTTTAAAATTTAATCAGTGCCCAAAACAACTGGGTTATAGGTAGTATTCAAATAATGACTGGAATTGGGACTGGAATTTCCATTGTAAGTTACTGTGGTCATGAATAAACTACCTATATTTTTGTTCTGATTCCTCTAAAGCTTTATGTAACAATGACAAAAACATTAGTAATGGCTCATACTTTTTTTCTTTTAGAAAAGAATGACTTTTTTCTGCCTAAGGCTAATTGATGCGTAATACTTGGGTATGAGAAAATCACTCATCTGGGAAAGACACTGAGGCCCTCACATATCAGTACACAAAACAAAAAAGGCGTTTGTCCTAACATAAAAATATTGCAGCATTTTAATTTTTTTAAAGAAGGGGGATACATCAGATTTCTAAGCAGCGGAGCACCAAAATTGTTTTTAAGAGTTTCTTCATACTTTTAAATTGTTCAATAATTTTTAACTTTTAAATTGTTCAATAAGATCACTAAAAATTTATTTGTGTTACGGTGGCAAGCAATGCTGCATAAGAGGTTATTCACCGCCTGTTAGCAAGCATAGGAAATCACGAAAATTAATTGTGCAGGGTATAAATTCTTCTTCTCAATGGTGAGAGCAGTTGGATAGCAGAACCAATTCCTTGGGGAAGTGGTTGTCTCATGATTGTTTGATGTGTTCAAATAGAGGCAAGACATATATTTACCAGCAATAAATTTTGATTCCTATTAAAAAACAAGGAAGTGAAGCCCAATCTTATACATGTTATTTATAAGTAATTCAAAAGAATTTCAATCTTTGATAAGGCCACAATCTAGCGTGTTTGCTTTCCTGGGAGTATTGTTGTGCTTTTATTTCTCTGGAAAAATGCCAGGATTTCATTACAATTGAAATAACTGAAAATGTTGCTTGATTCTACTTTCATTATTTGCCGTAGGAATGATTCTATATGATGAGATATGTCAAGTATGCCCCCACAAATTGACCTGGGATAGACTGTACCACTTTCTCATTTGAGCTTTAGTAGTACTACCTTGGAAAAAATAAATTCTTTTCCATGTTTCATTTTCTCCATACAACAAATTAAACACATATTTTGTCCTATCTGTTTATATCTTTAACTACAAATGTTCTTTATTACCTGGGGTTAATAACACAAATCAAGAGGAATAAATGGAAAACATCACTGCAACTGCCATAAATTGCAAAAATGTCTGCTTTATGCCAAAAGGAGAGATCGTAAGGTTGCCTACTTGCACTCCGGACAACGACTCCTTTTTCAACCAAGCTCAAAGTCATAATTGCAGCCTATTATAAGGACACAAAGTTCAGCCAAATCTCATTTCTTAATCATTTTTGGATATAATTAATTTAAAAAGAGATTTTCTAAGCAGCAGAATAAAATTCCACCTGGTGAGTTGCAATTCTTTTTGGATTACAGATAGTTCTCAATTCATCACCATTTGTTATAATAGCGCTGAAAAAAGTGACTTATGACCATTTTTCACACATGACTATTGTGGCATCCCCATGGTCATGTGATCAAAATTCAGATGCTTGGCAAATGGCATGTATTTAATACAAGTGTAGTGTCCTGAGGTCATGTGATCACCTTTATGAACTCCTGATAAGCAAAGTCAAGGAGAAGCCAGATTCACTTAACAGTTGTGTTACTAACTTAACTAATGCAGTGATTCACTTAAAAACTGTGGCAAAAATGTCGTAAAATGATTTTAAACCAGAGGTGTTTCTTCTAGGAATGATTGATAAGAAAACTGAAAAAAGTCTGTACTATATAACATTGCACATATTAATAGCGGTCAGAATTGCTCTGGTGCAAATGTGGAAACAGATTAACACACCACCGGAAGAAATAGTAATTAAAAAAATCCTCGAATATGCTACAATGGATAAAATGACAATGGAAATTAAAGAAAAAGATGATTCGGATTACTACAAAGTATGGAACAGATTCTATGGGTGGCTAGAAAACAGAAATCAAAATGAGCGATAAGAATGTAAACTTTGACTAGCTGAAATCTAAGAGTATTGAATATTGGTAAGGATAAAATACTGACTATGTCAATATACAGGATGTAAGTATATAACAAAATTGTATGTAAGAATGCTCAATATGGTTATACAAGAATAAGGGATTATTTAGAAAGACTGAATTTAATAGCAAGGAAACTGTTAATGCAGAAAGTTATAATACATAATGTTGTTATATTTGTTTTGTATTTTATATTTTAATGTTTGATGTATGTGTATGTCTTCTTTCCTTTTTTTTCTTTTTTTTCTTCCCCCTCCTTTTTTTGTCTTTTTTCATTATGTTTTTGGTTTTAAAAATGTAATACTCAATAAAAACTATTTTTAAAAAAAGAAAATCAAACCAAATTGATGGGTTCTAAGATTGGGAAGAAGGTAAAATATTTGGATATCTGTCTGACAAATATGAATTGTATGTTATTTCAAAACAACCGTGTTAAGGTATGGAGTGAAGTTTGAGAAGATATGTTAAATTGCAAGAAACTACAACTGTAATTGCTGAGAATTGCTGTGATTAAAAAATGTCTTACCTAGATTGGTTTTCTTTCAGTCGATACCTGTTCTAACAACTGATGCACTATTTAAATAGTGGCAGAAATATATCTACATTTGTATGGCAGTGCAAAAAACAATAAATTAAATATAAGGGGCTACAAGATGCAAAGGAAAGAGGATTAGGTTTCCCCAATTTGAAACTGTACTTTGAAGTTTTCTGTTTGGATGAAAGAGTGGATGCTGCTGAGAAACAGAAAGCTTTGGGAGTTAAAAAGGGATGACGTGGATACTGTACAATGGCATCACATCAGTCACACTACATCTGGAAGACCAGACAAAGTGGACCATTTTAAGTCCCAACATTGACTGGAAAAGAGGTAACTGAACACCTTCCTGGAATAGACGTCTACTACTATTTTTTTACCCGTTTCCTCCTTATATAAAGATTACTTTCAGACTGGATTTAATACGTTTGTGCAAAACACAGTTGGATGATTTGACATACAGTGTGCTATACAAACCCAATATATGTTTATAGTTCTTTGTGCGCACAACCCTAAAAACAACAGAGGTAATTGCTTAAACTGTGAGTTAGCATACTGGGAGGGCAATACTTAGTTTTACAGGACTAAATATAGCCTGGAGTAATTTGGGAATCTTGGAATAGGAAAAACCAAGAGGAGGGCTAAGAACAAGTCGGAATCCAAACATAATAATAGTTGCATACTTGTTATACAAGAAAGGTTTTGTGTACTTCTTCATGCCCACAAGAAGAATCCAATGATGACCTTGATTCCAAGTCAGGACAAGTTTGGAAGAAATTCAGTGAGAAGTTGTCACTTGCAGTTCAGTGCTTCATCACATGGAGCAGTTACAGTTCCAGCAATTTATGATACAGTTGTTGGATCAAGCAGATTAAGAAATAGTTTAACTAGGATAGAGATGAGAAGAAGACTAGAAAGAGAAATTCAGCTTTTTCATCCTGTTTTTCATGAGAGAATCAGTACAGCTTTCTTGCTTGCTTATTTATATTAAATTTATGTGCAACTCCTCTCACCAATAACATGACTCTGGGCAGCTGTTATGTTGTTGTTACATGTGGCCGCACTCAATGCTACATTAACAGACAAAAGACTTTATTATGGTCTTATAATAGTATCAATAGAACAATAAAAACAACGGACCTAAGTTGGAGTTAAATGGTGCTAAAAATGCAGGCCTATATGTTAATCATGGACTTAAACACAAATAATAGAAAACATCCAGAAATGGATAATCTGTAACAGTAAAAAAGGAATGAAACTAAAATTACTATAGTAACGTAAGAAAGAAGTAAGCATCAAATCAATACATTTAAGTAGTGTTACATTCAGTATATGTTTGCTGAATTTTGCAAGCAGCTATGGGAACCCTGCAACCCCAGGAATGATCAACCTCTAATACAAATTGAACCTAGGCTGAGTCTGGTGTATGAAGGTATCTCCAATCAAGGCAAAAATAAGTTTAGACCATATAGAGCAGACAATTTAGGATGACATTCCTGAGTTTCTATTTCTCCCATGTCATGAGGATAAAACCTTTTAGGCATTGGATCCTTTTTATACTCGTCCTCCAATACAACAGAGGGTAGTCCTTGGCCACTTTCCAGGGTAAAAACATTTCTGTGGCTTGATGTTTCTGTGAGAGGAATCCTGCAGGAGCCACTAAGAATTTGACCCTAATAAACCAAGTACCTTCATGTATTTTTTTGATGTTCTATCACAATGATTTGTTGTTTAATGGCTATTGTGGTCCACCACTAGGAGAAGGCCATGAGATTTAATTCACCAAAGGACATTATTCATGTATGTACAGCAGAAAAAGTACCATAGTTGTTGATGAATAAAAGCTCAATTTCATTCCTAATTGCATCATTTCAAAGTTTTATTGTAATTTTATTTTTGCAGTAATGCTAGTAGTATTGCAAGACCTCTCACATGCCACATCCACTATATGCTTATTGTAAAATACCTTGAAGACTTTTAATTCAGCATTATCTTTTTTAAAAATCTCTTTTAAGAGTGAGGGAGAACAGTAGTGTATTCAGAGTGTTTGTAGAGGGAGACTGTTTAGTATTACTTTAGCTACAGTAATTTTCTTTCATAAAGAATGCTCTCAACTTGGGGCTATCCTTATGTTGGGGACTGGACAAGGCCCTTTGTGCTAGCATAGGTTTTGTCCACTATTATGACTTCAGTTTCTACTTCAAAAATCAGAAGCATGAGCAATAATCTTCCACATACGACAACAAGGGGAAAAAAGAGCATTTTGCATTGTCTTTTTTGGCAGAAGTGATAATATTTCTAAAATACTTCTTGATTTATAGATATCTTATAATCTTCTCCCCAACTTTTTCTCGCAGGTCCATGGTTCATTTTTTAGGTCAACAAATGCCATTCCATGAAGTCAAACACAGCAATTGGGCCCAACTGGATAATCTTCATGTTCATGTCAATTGTGTCATGTCAGCTTTGCTTTGATCTTCTGTATGGGTGTCTTCTGTATGGGTTAAAGTGGTAGCAGTGCAGGTGGTGTGGAATGCTGCTCATACCACCATGGGCATTTCTCATGCATTTTCTCTGTTATAAATGCAACCATGTTTTAGAGTGTTCAAAGTATTTTCAATTTTAGTGAATGTTAATAGGTCTTTTTAATTTTCCAAGGACTCCAGAAGACCAGCCAAAAATGTTTCTAAATGAATGTTACTTCTGAACTTTTATAAAAGTTAGGGAGGTAAGCACAGCAAAATATATGCACTAATTTATCTCCATCTTTTTGTGTCTAATTCTACAGAAAGCAAGAGTTAATAAGATCAGCATATCAAGAAATCATTGGCCCTGTGTAAGATGCTCACACAAGCTGGGCCCATTGACACATCTGGGTTACATCAAAGACTGCAGGCTATACAACAGAAGTACCGTATATACTCGAATATAAGCCGATCCGAGTATAAGCCGAGGTCCCCAATTTTACCCCAAAAAACTGGGGTAAACTGGGGACTCGAGTATAAGCCGAGGGAGGGAAATGAGGCAGCTACCGGTCAGGGAAAGCCTCCCTCCCTCAGCCGAGAAGGCTGGCGGCTCCCCCGCCCCGCCCTCTCACTGCACCGGCAGGGCTTCCCCGCGCTAATGCAAAAGCCCGCCAAGTTTGCACCATCCGGTATAATGTGAAAAAAAGAAGAAAAAAAAAAACCTCGAGTATAAGCCGTATATACTCGAGTATAAGCCGAGGGGACGTTTTTCAGCACAAAAAACGTGCTGAAAAACTCGGCTTATACTCGAGTATATACGGTAATCCATGTTACGCCCTCCAGAATATAGTTTACAGTTCCAGTAAGTCCCATTCATATATCCAGAGGTCAGAGACAATGGATGCATTACACTATAGATCAACCTTTGCACAGAGCAGCACAAACACTCACAGCTTTTGACTTCTCCCTTTCTCTTATGCATATAAACAGAACAGCCAATATCAAATACTCAGTTGTTTAAATATGGACACAGATAACAAACAACACACACTGGGCACAAAGCACCTGCTGCTCAGGTAAGCAGTATCTGTGAGTGAGCCTTACCCAACATCCAAATCAAGGCCTGCATCTTGTGTTGATGAATACTGTAATGCTTTTTTCCGACACTTTGACAGTTGTGCAATGAAAAAAGACTCAGCTACTACACAAATACCTGTTTCTTATTCTGCTCACTACTGGCCAACATCAACCTTGATTTAATATGTATCCTTGAACAGGAATATAATTTTTCTCCTTTTGAGATCCAGGTTATCTTTTGGAGTTAATAAACTAGTTTATTGTTTGTGATGTTTTACCATAGATTTTTAGGTTTCCCTAGTGCATTGTTTAATGTTGCTTCCTCATTTAAACACACATTCTTTGTATTTTTCTTCCTGGTTTCACTTCACTTCCGTGTCTTCCCTACCTGGAATTATCCTCATCCTCCACTTTACATTTAACCAATACAGAATCGTCGTTTTCACCTGGCACAAACTGCTTTAGTATCAGAGTTGGATCCAGGCCTACTGTAAAAGTAGGAATTCTTAAACTCAAGGATATGATTCTTGAGCTTAATTAAGACTAAAAGCAAAATGTTACAAGCGAGGGAGGGACAAGTGGGAGCTTAACAATGTAGCATAGCATGTTCCTATTCTATTTTGTAGCTACAATTTTCAACTGGGAATAAATTACAAACTGAATTTCTTCTCTATCCCACTTTTCATTTGGCCATATCTATTTCACACTGCTGATCTTTCTGCATCTCCAAAGTCATCAGATCACATTTGCTCTCAACATTTTGGCTTGATTGTATGTGAGTATTGTGCTAAGGCATGTTGCTAAATCTGTTTCATCCGACTCCTCCCACCAAAGCCAGGAACAAAACAAACCATACAAGCTCCTTCTATGTTTTGATTTATATCATGCCCATCTAGGGTTTGTATCCCCAAACAAATCAGTATGAGAAAAATTAATACAGGCTCTTGGCTCATTAAGAAAACTAGACAGAGCTCCTTATTTGGAGATCAGGCTTAAAAACAAACCAGGAATCAAACCAAAGACAGAGTTCCATGATTTGTTTATATGCTCTTGTAGAGAAAGAGTTTGTTTGATGAGAAAATTTGTTTGATAAGAAGAGAGAGAAAGTTTGGTGAGTGGTTAAAACATCATGCCAAAGGTGACTCTGATTTCCAGTTCCGCCTTGGGTATTAAGGCTGCTGGATGACTTGGGCCAGTCATTTTCTCTCAGCCCTGAGAAGGAGGCAAACCACTTCTAAAAAAATCTTGCCAAGAAAAACTGCAGGGAATTATCCAAGAATCGTACATGATTGAACAGGAAAAAAAGAAGCACCAACAAAGAGAATTTGTGAAGAATCTGCTGCTCATTCATGAATGAGCACGTACACATTTTGATTTAATACAATATAAAGTTGTCTGCTATTTTTGCCCTTATTGGTTACAGAGAGGTCTATTAACAGAAGTTCATGCTCAGTGGAATAACAACAGTGTAAACCTCAGTCCCTGCACTTGCCCTCTGGAACCACATCTCGAGAATTCCACAGCTCCACCCTTGCCTGCCTCCAACAAAGTGTTGAGGACTTGGCTTGAGTAGGCAACTGTAGAATTAAAAAGCAATTATTTAATTTGCAAGCAAGCAAGCTTCTATGATGCTGCTGATTATTGTTGTTGTTACTGTTTTCCGTTTTCAAATTCAAACCTGCCTGTACACTTGCCAAGAAATCTTAGCATCTCAAACTCCTATTGACATGAAAGGGCTTCAGATAAATAGTTAAGCTTTAAAAACTCATTAATCAATATGAGTATTTTTCTACTAGGAAGAAAATGAGATTTGTCGTTTAGTTTAAAATTATTTGCTTTGAACCTGTCAAAATACCTTGATCTTTGTCTCAATGCAAAGGCACTCTGCAACCAGTTTACTTTTATAATCAATTCTTAACTAAAGTTGTCAGTGGACTATTTAAAAGATTCTGGATCTGATAGGACAGTACTGGAAGAAAAAAGAATTACCTACAATAGAAGAATGGATATTGAAAGTTGCCAATTTGGCTGAGATGGCAAAAATCTCAGCCTTTTTGAAAGACAATATGCAAGAAAGATACTTAAATGAATGGAAAAAATGGATTGACTATATTCAAAACAGATATCAGATGAAGAGATAGCAGACTGCCTTTGAATGATTAGGATGTATTATTTCTGATTGCATTGGGGGAGGTTAGGATTTGATGAGAAATGCAGGAGTATATTTGAGTTAGGAGGAAATTTTTTTAACATATGTTTGTTTTATTTTTAACTATACCTTGTGTTTGTTCCGGGACGTCGGGGGGGGGGGAATGGGGGGGGAAGCTTTTTTTTTGTAAAAACTTTTTCAATAAAAAAAAAAAGATTCCGGTTCTGCTCCAATGAACGTACTATCAGTTTTAAAATTATAATTTACAGTATCTTGAAACCCCTTTTAAAAAAAAAATGGAGTACCTGTATGGGACTAGGAAGACTATGGTGGAGGATGTGCCAGTTTTTAACTCTGTGTGTCATGATAACCATGATGAAAAGTTAAAGGGTTACATTATTTTCTCCTCTTTATTCTAATTTTAATTCACCAATGTTTCCTTTCCTTTCCTCCTCGAAGTAGCTCCAATAAAAGGGATGCTAATATACCAGTACCAAAATGACCACATCTTTTTCATCAAATTTAATACCATTTTCTCATCATTGTAGCATTTTATGTTATATGTGATTTTTACATTAATATCCTTTATTTCAGTTTGATTTCATCTTTAATTTGTAACGTGTTACAAATGTATTTCCTTTGCCTCCGTAACACAGAAGCTTGGAGTTACAGTTGTGGGGTGCAAAAGTCCAGACATGGAAGGCGGCAGAACAGAGATCAGTAAACCCAAACATACTGATATAACGCGATACCGAGCATGAGGTACAGCAAATATTATTTTGCAATACTGGAAAACTCATTTACAGTTGAACTGATAGTGTGCGTTCACAGTGTGCCTCTGAACAAGCTACTGTTGTAAGAAAAAAAGTATATTGCAACATATTTAAAAACAGGGGTGTTATATATATATAATGTTGGGGGAGGTCCTCATTTTTTATCTTTCTGGCTTTTTCTGTTTATTGTTATTGTTTTTGATAAATCAAAACAAGTTAACTAACTCCTTGATCCCAAGTAGAGGTCTATCTGGATTTTTACAGATGAAATCATACAGCTCTCTGCAACTTTTTGGAGAAGCTCCTTCTATCAGCTTCCAATGATGGAGAAAGCTGGGGGGTTTTGTCTTTGCTTTTTTCTCTTACCCCATTTTATGTCCTTTCTTTGTTTTTATTTGCTCAGTTGAAAGAAAGTGGACATTTCTAGGGCATATCACTCTTCCTCACCAATGGCACTAGAAATGAGAAATTACGGCACTTATGGCAGGATTCCCTAAATCCATGAGGGCGAACCTATGGCACGTGTGCCACAGGTGGCACGTGTAGCCATATCAGTGGGCACACGAGCTCAGATCCTCCAGCTGATTTTCAGGCCTTCTGGGCCCACCAGAAGTAGGGAAACAGGCTGTTTCCTTTCTCTAGAGGGTCTGGATGGTGGTGGTGAAGGCCCATTTTTCTCTCTCACATGGCTCCAGAGCCTCTCTAGGAGTCTCTGGAGGCTGAGGACAGCAAAAAATGTCACTTCCTGTCCAATCGGAAGTTGGTAAACGAGCCGTTTCTGGCCTCCGGAGGACCTTCGGTGGGGGGGAGGCAGTTTTCCTCTTCCAAGACTTATAGAGAAGCTCTGGAGCCAAGTGAGAGAAAAACGGGCCTACTGGGCCATCGCGTGGTAGGAGCGGGGAGTGGGGAGGCGCGTGTGCAAGGTGCATAGAATTATGGGTGTGGGCACGCATCCACGTGACTCCCCCCAGCCTCCCCTCCTGGCACGCAAGGGCAAAAAAGGTTAGCCAACACTGCCCTAAATAATAGCAAACTTTGTAGCTTTTGAGTTGAAAGTAACATTGAGAAGACACATCACCTAGCACAAGCACTAGGTGGCCATTACCACTACTTTCTTCTTCCCTCCCTCCCTTCCGTGCTGGGGCGGGAGGGGGGAGGGAAAAGAGGTCTGGAAATAACTGAAATGGTGACAGAATTATCAAAAGCAGCTTTCCTTCTCCTCTTCATGATTGACAACATGACAGCCAATTGTTAATAACTGAATCTATGAAAGATGGGGTGATGCCCTCAGGATGAAGTCAGAAAATATCATTGGGAAATATGGCAAAAGCAGTGATGGATACCACCAAAAATCAGCCGCAAGAAAAAGAGGATTACAGCCATTGCAAAGACTTCAGTTAAGATCAAGGGACAAGTGTATAGTACTTATCTGTGATACAACTTGTAGTAGTGAGGATATAAGAGGAAACTGGTACCTTTATAAGAATGATTCTGGTCAGAACTCTGGGATTTCTACAGTGAATGTCCAGGATTTAAGACCATAGTGTTTTCCAACTCTTCCAGGAGATACTGAACCTCAGATCTTTTGCACAAAACTCTCTCCTGCTAAGCTACACCTTTTCTATTGAATCATAAAAATCAAAATTCGGAAATAATTATGTTAATGTTTTCATATAAAGGAAAAGCTATCTGAAATGAATTTACTCTAGTAAATAGCTTTAATTTCCCCTTTATTCAGCACAGTGGGATTTTCTGATACAGTCTAGTTACATTAGGAGCAAAAACATTATTTTAACTGTTTTGTATGCTTTAAGGAGGGAAGGGTTAGAGATAGGCAGAGATGCTCCTATTCTTTTTAAGCCAACTTTTTAGAGCAATATTAGATGACTGGGCTCCTTTATTTTGCTATAACTGTGTTAACATCCTATGCTGAAACTGAATAACAGACATTTAATCCTTTCCAATTCAATTTTAAATGGGAACCAAAGGGTGATGGAGATGGAAACAAAAGGCTTTTGAAGGAAGTACAGTAATTAAATACCTATGCCAGAATCTTGTTCAGATTTGGCTGAGGGCAACAGCAGGACAAAGGTATACCATGAATACATTTGCAGATTCAGGCCACAGTATCTGGGCAAAGAAATACACAAGTAAATCTAATAAACTGGCCAATGTCAAAAAAAGCAAACTAGATAGAAAGGAAGGAATTTCTGTAAATCCATTTTTTTCTGTAAAAACATTTTTTTGTTTCGTAACACCTCTTCAGTATTTTCAATAAGGATATTTCAATACAGTATTTTCAATAAGGATATTTTTTAAAGGTGATCAGGATATAAATCCCAGGATTAAACAATGGTTAATAATAAAAATGATATACACACATATAAGATAAACCTTTCAACATTATTTGTGCAAAGCTACTGAAAGGTTTGGAATGCTATTAAAAAAACAGGTTGACTGAAAGATGCACATAGCTTTAAATGTTATAGATACTAACACTTTTTTGTAATACTTTCATAATATGCTACACCAGGTGTAGACCAATCCTGTGTGTGCTGTGCTTTAGAAGTGATAAACTATAACTTCCATTATTCATGGACAGCATGGGAATTGTGCTGGAATACATTTGTAAGGATAATGTTGGAAAACTTGGTAGAGAATAATAGCCAGCTTTCAGCCAGTTTTTGCAGAGCAAATTATCCATAAATGGAGGTTATATGGAAATGTTTCATATATTTGGACTGCTAAGAAGTTACATATGTGCTGTTTCTGTAAATGTGTGTTTACAACAAGACTGATCTCCTTCTAACTTAGGGAAGATCTTTATAGAACTCCATATCTTAAATGTTCCACAACCTATAATGTGCCACAAGCATTTGTAAAATAATTGTATGCTTCATCTCAGTCCACCAAAAACTATTACTGTGTGTGTCAGACTGTGCAAATCTTTTTCAAAATATTCATCAAGGTGAATATGTTCTGTTTCTTTGAAAACAGAATTACTTAATTATTTATTTATAGTTGTATATTCCCAAGTGTTAGTCCTTATGTTCCCATGCTAGCATTAAAAAAAAAAAGTCAGTTAAAAGTTCTAGGAAACCTATGGCCCTTCTGAAGTAACGAAGTAGAACAACAATTTTTTGGAACTTGGAAAAGGAACAGGCAAGAGGCCAAAACAAACCATGAACTTGTGAGGACACTGGCTGGCAAACAAATGCTGGTGTGAGGAAACCGATTAAAAATGGAGTAGAGAAATGGAAGGGAATGCTTGGAATATTGAACTGGAATAGGTCCTGTAGCTCGTCCCATTTCTTTATTATAGTCTTTTTTCTTTTTGCCAAGAAACATTTAAGCAACTTCACAACACGGTATAGTATCAAAAGGTGGTTAACGTGAAATAAAACATGTTAAAAATTTAGATGAAGCAACAAACCAATAATTCAGAGAATTTCAACAGACAATTACTGTGCTTTGTGGAACTGTGTTTCTTTTACAAAACAGAAACAAAATTTTACTGTTTTTCTGAAACTTCCAAGCAGCTACTTCTTGCTGAAAATTTGACCTTAAAAGCTCTAGTACATTCTGGAAAAACCAACCAGATTAGGGGCATTCTGACAGGATTGGGGTTCCCCTGTTCTAAAGGTAGGCACAGCTGCAGAACCAAGGAATCTGATCGCTTAAGGACTCCCCATAAAGGTCTTAGTACCAGTGGTGGGATTCAAAATTTTTTACTACCGGTTCTGTGGGTGTGGCTTGGTGGGCCTGGCATGGCTTGGTGGGCGTGACTTGGTGGGAATGGCAGGAAAAGGATAGTGTAAAATCTCCATTCCCACCCCACTCCAGGGGAAGGATACTGAAAAATCTACATTCCCTCCCCAATCCAGGGGAAGGTTACTGCAAAATCCCCATTTCTCCCGATCAGCTAGGACTTGGGAGGCAGAGAATAGATGGGGGTGGGGCCAGTCAGAATTTTTACTACTGGTTCTCTGAACTACTCAAAATTTCTGCTACCGGTTCTCCAAAACTGGTCAGAACCTGCTGAAACCCACCTCTGTTTAGTACCCAAGAGGTGATCTGGAAGAATTCAAATTCTGAAGTACTTTAGTCAAAATGTAAGATACGAGACATCATTTCCACTAAAATATTTTAGGCTCCTAAGGCAGTTCAAGATCACTTTGTACTTATACTTCTTCCTACGGCAGTCGGATGTTGCTATGAAGCCAATAAGAGGCAGTATGATGCTCAACTTGAGACACCATTTGCCTTTTTTCACCCATTTGAAATAAAGGAAAACCAATGAGTTCCGCTTTCAAAATTAGATGTAATTATGAGCTCTGATGCTCATACAATATACAATCCTCGACTTACAATAGTTCATTTAGTGATTGTTCAATTACAATGCACTGAAAAAAGTGACTTATGACCATTTTGGGCACTTACAACCTTGGCAGCAGCCCCATGATCATGTGATCAAAATTCAGATGCTTGGCAACTGGTCCAGACTTATGACCATTGCTGTGTCCGGCGGACATGAGATCACCTTTTGCAACCTTCTGACAAGCAAAAATCAATTAGGAAGCCAGATTCACTTAACAACCACGTTAGCAACGTATCAACTGCAGTGATTCACTTAACAACTGTGGGAAGCAAAATCATAAAATGCTGCAAACTAATTTCTCACCTAACAACAGAAATTTTGGACTTAATTATGGTCATAAATTGAAGACTACAGTATTTTTAAGAGTGTAAGACGCACTGGAGTATAAGATCCACCTTAGTTTTTGGGGAGGGAATTCTGTCTACCAGGTATTCATCTGGCTAGCGTCCTTAGTCTGGTCAGCTTCAGCACATTAGTTCGTTAGTTTTAAGTGCATGCGGGTTGGGGATAAAAAACAGCTTCTAAAGCACAGCTGATAATCGGAGCAGCAATGAGAAAAGCAGGCGACCGGCTGAAGATCGCTTCACTTACTAGCACCTCATGAGGGCTGAAAAAAAGCTTCCAAAAAGCTACATTCTGAGTATAAGACCACCCAAATTTTCAGCCTCTTTTGGGGTGGAGTGTGTCTTATACTCCAAAAAATACGGTACATGTAAATGGACTACATCATTTTCTCAGAATAAAATCCCCAAATTAGATTCCTGCAGCAAATATCTTTCTTTCAAACGTGTTTTCTTTAAATGAGTTGCTGTGTCAATATTGTAAAGCACCTCATAATAGCATCTCATAATACCAATACCAATGTTGTCAACATTTTGTCAAGCAGACCTCCTGAACCTTCTAAACACGGTCCTTTCCATATCTGTGGAACTAAAAAACCAAAAATGGAAAAAGGGACCCTAAACTATAACTCAAAATCAGAATTTGGTGTTCACCAATTTATTTTCATTAATAAATTAATTTTTTTCTTAAATGAACTACTGAATATAATATGTTTATGTAAATGTATTACTGAAAAAACACTTATCACCGAGAGTAACTATGGATATTGACTTTTCATGGAATATATCACATTTCAAAAAAACTCCCAATCTCTACTCATCTTCAACCAAACCAAGATTATGGCAAATAGATTTTCAAATAAATGTCAAATGATCTCCTCCAAGAAAGCCCCAGAGAATAAAAATGTTTATAGGGGAGGAAAGAGACAGAAATGAAAACTAAAATCTTTGCAACTAGGAAAAGAAAGTACTGTATATAGGGCCATTGAAAAAGTACTGGTGTGAAGAAAACAACTTGACCATATTGAAGATTTTTTTAAAAGGAACTGCGTTTTAAAGCAATTTTAACAAATCATGTGCTTCCTGAGTACACAGTATGCATCTATCTCAACTGAAGAATATCATGAGACTATATACTGCCTTCACATTGCTAGGAAAATTCCTCTTGACTGCACATGATATTGCAAAACATTGCTATTGAGAAACAAATAATATACTTTAAGCTGTATTATACATATGCTCTCAAAACAGTTTCAAATTCAATGCTTTCCACAAAATATTATGAAATATGATGCAGACATCAACATTTATAGGGTGCGTCTAACGTTTTAGTATGGGGAGTCGGTTATTTTATGTTTTGTTAGGTTCTTTTATGCAATCCATTTTAAAAAGCTTTCTTAGGGCTGCAAAATCAATATAAATAGGATTGTGTGAATAAAAGTAAGATTCATATTCAAGTTTTGGTAATTCAAAGAGTTTGTTATTTTATCTTCACTTCACAATAAAGGTTAGTGAGTGTTTGGTAGGGAGTTAATTGGAGCTTTCTGCTAAGAACTGGAGTTGCTAAGGAAACAACTAGCAGCTAAGACATGTCTTATAATTACTTGATAGAGGTTGCCTTTTTTCAGGGCCATCAAACGTTAAAATTAGCAGAATGTATTTAAGTGAATGGATTCACTTAAGAAAACAACAGCCTTCAGAACCTGGGAGATCTGGGGTACAAGTTGGGATGAGTTTTCAAAACACATTTTTGAACTTATGCACAAAATTAAGTTGATGGAGAGGGGGAGGGTTTCAACTCTTCCTTCAGATAGAAACAGTTAGTATGTAGTGTGTTGGGGTAGTCATTCCCTCAACATAACATATTCATAGAAATATATGAATTTGAAAATACAGTTGAAATCCCCCCACTGCCACGTCCAACATAGGCTTTCTAACAAAGATTAGTACAAATGTTTTGTAAAGTACAGAAATTATTTGCCAACCTACATTAGTCTATTAGCTAGGAATAAGGGGGGAAAAAACCCGGAAAGGTTCAAATTAATAGCAGTTTAGCCTTCATGCTGCTCCAGAGCATTAACATACAGGTGGTTTTCCACCAGGTGGGGCTGAGAGTTTAAAAAGAAAAAAAGCAAGCATCTTCCCACTTCCTGAGATCTAAAAGTTCAGGATAAGAATTTAAACCAGGAGTCCCCAACCCCTATGGACCAGCACCAGTCGTGGCATGCCAGAAACTAGGCCATGCAAACAAGCAAAGCCCCATCTGTGGAATGCAGGCAGCACATGAAACCATGCCCTCTCTGGTCCATAGAAAAACTCTCCCCACAGAACTGGTTCCTGGTGCCCAAAAGGTTGGGGGCAGCTGATTTAAATTAAAGAGGATTCTTTTGCTCAAAATTCATTAAATTGTGAAAGGCAGACATCTCCTAATTCTCCCCAACTTGTCCAAATTAATGGAACAAATTGTTCTTCAGATGTTTGGAAGCCAAGCAATACTCATTTCCAAATTCTTTGTACATCTAAGAAAAAAAAGAATATATCATTGCTTTTCACTTTAATTATAATCAGATATCAGAGAGAGTCAACAGCAGAAATATAATTAAATAATCGGTTGGGAAGCTAAAATTTAGCCCTTGATTGACTGGCTCTACTCTAAGAACAGTCCTATTCAGCCATGAAGTTCAATGGTGCTGCTGAGAAAATAATTTTATTATTGTCCTAACGGACAGGATAGTTGTTACAATAAGAGAACAATCTGGAATCTGGAACAATCTAAAGAAAAATAAATATGAGGGCTATAAATGAAATAAACTTGTTCAAGCAATGTTATATACAATTAGCAGAACATAAACTAAAGCTTAAAAGTATAATCTAGTATTGTAAATTAAATTTGTAATCAGAAACTAGGATCTTAATGCAGTTATCAATTTGTTCATAGATGAAGAACCATAGAGTTTAGCTGTAGGACTAGTTTTCCATTTTTCAGTTGAAGGATATTAGTTTTCCGTTTTTATACAAAATAAATGACTAGAGGAAGTGTTCTCCTTTCTGAGCAATTTATCCAATTAAACAAGTTCCAAACAATGTACTGTAGGCTTTGGAAAGCTTGATAGTTGTCAGTAGTGACTTTGCAAAAGTATACTATAATTTATTCTAACCTTTGGTATGATGTGCATTCTTCAAAGATTTCCTGTATTTAAATCCTACCCCAAACATAATCTTTCAGCACCATTCCCCCCACATTCCAAAATCCTCCACTGAAGTATGAAGAAACAATGATTAACCCTTCTTTTCCCTACTAAATTGTATTGCATTTGCAGATGAAATAACCTTCAATACTTTTCACAAAGCAAGAATTACAGAGAATTTGCAGTTTAATTTTGCTAGATAAACTGATACTCAGGAGTATAATTTAAATACATGGGTAACCAACTCCTTATTAAAAACACAAATCACACATTCTTGAACCATAACATAATTGAAAATAGATAAATCTGATTTTAGGGCCACTTAGGAAGTGATATCCTGACCACTTTTTAAACCAGATTTTTTACACTGTGTCTGTTGGTCCCGATTAGCCAAATCTCTATCAATTCTGGCCAGCAAAGCTAATCAAATATTAAGGAACTGAAATCCAAAATTCTTGGAGAGCAGTAATTGGGGAAGGCTGATTTATGTCAAAATTTCAGTACTCCTTTCAGTATCAGGTTCAAAGCCATAGTACAAGTTAGTGAGAAATTAAAACAAGTTCCATGTGGTTGTGGTTGTGGATGTGGTTCATTTTCTAAACAGACTTCCCCCTTCCCCTCCCCTTCCCACAGCCTCAATATGACAGACTGCATAGTTTTCTAATTGGATGAACTTTCAAAATTTGAGTTGTGTTCTGGAATGGAAGCCTTTTCCTACAAAGCATGGGGAATGGGAGTAAAAGGGGAGGGATGACCTTGGGATTGCCACAAATCTTAATAAGCAGTTATTTCAACTCTTGTCATTTCTTGGTATTTCAATTTTTCAAGCAGAAACAGGAATCCTAACTACGAGAAAGAAGAAAATCTGCTTCACTTCTCTCCTATTTTTTTCACCTAACACGCTAACGATTGGAATATTTACACAACATACTAAATATCATTTCTGAATTAAGATGTTCTGGTTCCATTCAAATGCACTGAATCATTGATTCTGTAATGAATCTAGTACTGTAGAATAGGTTTATGTAAAGCATTAAGTCACAAACTAGCCTAGATTACAACTGACCATCCTTAGCATGTTGCAGAAATGCAGCTCATTGCTCTTGAATTACTAAATATGTTGTGGGGGAGCCAGTCCTTTGGAAGAAACTATATATCATTAAAATATAGAAAACCACTCTTGTTTTATACTGGGGTCAGGCAGCTTTTTTAAAAACATCCAAAGGCTGCTTATATTGCTGGCTAGACAGCAATATTTTGAAGAGACTGGAGAGAAGGAAGGTACATTTTCTCCACTTGATTTTGTTGGGGAAAGAGGCTACATTTAAAGGTCTGTAGAGATTACTTACTGTATCAGCTTCATTTCTCAAAATTGTGGAAAATCATATTACCATCTAGTATTTTGCAACAAATTTCAGCAGCTTTGGAGATGACATGGGAAATGCTATACACATATATACAGTACAAGCTGCACCTCCATATAGTAACAATCCACCTCATTTTCCATATAGGGATCCTTTGGTAGCCAAAAGGCACCATCATTGCACATTTTCAAAATAACCTCACTGAGTATGGGGTGAACTAAGACACAAATTTAAAAAGCTTATGTTCCATGATCACAGAATACAGCATTGACTAATTAGCAAAGAGAAAATAAAAAATGAGGGACAGGAAAGAACTGAATTGATGTATCTCAGCACAAAACAATATTTTGTTGATATACTTGTATTTATCGAATTCCTACAGCATAAAAACTTGAAACCAGTCTTTTTTACATTTATCTCAATCTCCACTTCTTTTATAATATTTAACTTTCGAACAATTTTATCAATTTGCATCTGGCGTTGCAGTTATTTTTACAAACCTTTGCACAAGGATCAACTCAATACAGCGAATAAGAATACTAAAACAAATACCAATATAGAATCATAACAATGTAATTCTATAACAAACCCAGAGTTGGCTTTTTTTTTTAGTTCCTTTCCGTTTCTGAAGGAAACCACAGTTCCCTGTCTGTGGGATGGTAGAGATTAAAAATAAGAAATATATTCTGTGTGGTTTGAACCTTTGACTTCCTTGGATAGATTTGTGATTCCAGAAACAATGAGTGTATCTGTGAAGGAGCTACTGTCATTTGGAGCTAAGGCAGATCTTACATTAAGTTGAGATTCCATCAAGGGTTTTATTGGTAACTAGAATTCTCCCCCCATCCCTACCATATTAATACAGAAACCAGACTCCATTGCTTCCAATATACTAAGGATTCAACTGTAAAATGGTCAAAAACAAGGTCTAATCAATCATGTAGAATTCCATTCCAGAACTGCAAAATTTCTTCCTGTCACTGTGTCACTTTGAATGGGAAAAAAAATAATGAGCACTGGGAAAGATCCTTTCCTGGTCTGGCTCCAAGATATAAGCTTTAATCCCAAATAGATGTATTGTTGACTGCAACTCCCAATACTGCTAATCAGAATGGGTCAGTTTTAGGAGCTGCCCTGGAGCTGGAGGGCATTCGATTGAGGAAGACTGCCATAATCAATGGAATGCTAAGAATGGGATTACCCAAGTAGGAAGATGTCTTGGAACCCTGCATAAATGGATCCCAATGGTATTTTGAGGGCTTGGAAGGATAGATACTGATAGGTGTACATATTATTTAAGCACAATCAGAGAGGAATCTTCTGATTAGTACCTGAAGGCTGTAAATCGCCAGAAGGGATTCAGACAAAAAGACCACTCCCTCTTCCCCATTTCCCTTGTCCTATTGTTCTAGATGGCAAGGTCCGAGTTAGCCCTTATCATGTTTCGAAGGTTGAACCATGAACAGCTTACAATACCAGAAGACAGGAAAACAAGGAAATCAGCTTCAATTAAAAAAAATACAATCCAATATCTATTATTTTCCAACCGATGGTTCTTCCGTTTTATCAGCCTTCATAATAAGGAGTATCAAAAATCACCCCATCGTATTATTGAGCTACATTTCATAGCAACGCCCCTTACGAGAGAAAGAGAGAGAGAGAGAGAGATGGCGCTTACCTTGCAACTGCTTGAATCTTCCTTCTAATTGATTATAATTATATGGCACTGAAGCAGTGTAACCAGGGGACATGGATCCGGGCATGCTAGCTGGGTTCTGTAATTCCATTTAGAAGGGACGTGGTAGGATATTAAAATTCCAGCATACAAATAAATAAGCTTTGGTGTCTGTTAAAAATCGGGTGTAGATGCTTTAATACAAAATCTAAGCCGATCCCAGTTTTTTTTTTTAAAAAACACGTTTTATTTGTCCAGCTTGAATTATCACATTCAAATTAAAAGTAATCCACGAGCAGATGGTTTATCAAGGCATGCAGTTTGAAACGAGCACGGTGTTCAGATTGCAGTCTCGCCACCCGCAATCTTAAGGCTTCAAACTGACTTCGTTGCCAACCTTAATGAAATTAACAATTTTTTAAAAAAGCCAAACAAAAAATTCCAGGTCTCCCCTTCCTAGTTTCCAAATCGGAATCAAAGCCAACGTACAGATAGCATGGAGCCATCGGCGGCCCTTCCTCCCTCCTGCCTGCCTAACGCTTCCAGTAGCTCACACACCTCAGACCTTCCTGCTCGTTTGTAATTTCTAGTAGCCACTCACTGTGTATTTAGTGATGATGTCACGTATTAGCATAAAGCATTGTAGAGAGGAAAGGAAACCAAGACTGTACCAAAGACTGAAGGCGGTGGGTGGAGAACTGGGCGGGATTATTAAGGAGGCACAAAGTTCCTGGAAACCAAAACCTCGCTGCAAAAGGGACACGTTCCCACGTCCAAACCGGAGGCTAGGAGCATCGAATGAGCATGCCCTTCCTGGCCAATCTGAAGACTTGGGGGAAAAAATGAATCACCTATGAAAGTGTACACGGTAAAGAGGCAATGGTAGCTCCCCACACAACGCTGGTGGAATTACATCTTTTGTTAACAGTTTATTGTAACAGAAAAGTCTCGGATTACTATCGTTTCGAAAAGAGGACGCGGTTCCTCCCCTGCACTAGAAGGAAAGTGAAATAAAACACAAAAAGCTAATTCTTTGGAATGCTGTTCAGTATTTAGCATCATACACGAGAAGAGAAAGAACTGCTAGAAATGTAGACGTTGCAAGACTTAAGTGGCATTTGAGAGAAAGAAGAATAAGAGTCTTCTTCACCTTGACGTGTACCTTTGATTTAATTGAGGATGCTAAATTTTTTGACATTTGAAACGGGAGATGTATCTTGGTGCAGTTGCATGCATGAATGCATGCATGCATTTTCATTAGAAAAGCAAAGCTTTGACAAAATGCATTTGGAATATAATAGTGCTTGTCCTGGTGTATTTATCAGGATGGCAACTTCCAAAATTCCAGACTGCCAAAGACAATCCTGATACATTCAGAGTGGAGGGAGGGAGGGAAGGAAGGAAGGAGCTAAAAAATTTGTCAATACAGAGCAGGAATTTCTTGTCAAAGTTCTTATTTCTTTTTAAATGCATGTTCTAATTAGCAGGGTTGATTTTATTAATTTGTGTTTTGAACCTGCATTTTCAGCGTTTAAGAGTTATCTTACAGAATTAGAATGTAAAGATTTCAAATTATCTCGTAACTATGTTGCTTGTGTGTGTGGTTAATAAAGTACTGCCATTGGGAAAAATGCATTCCTGGGCTGAACAGCAGAATATAGCAGCAGTTTATAGTTTTCCCACCAGCAGATAGGGATGGGGAGGTGGAATAATAATATATTTGGATATTATAAAAAAAAGTGGAAGAAACCTTTCTTCCCTGAAGACTATACGAATATGGCAAAATGTCTTATGTTCCAATATTGGAGAGAGACAGAGCCAAATATGGACGAGGTAGAATCAAAACTTTTACAGTAATAGAACTCTAGTTACATTATACAGGAGGGAAACCAAAACAACGTACAATGGCCTAGCAGTATCTTCTGAAGTCCATGTAAAATAAAGACAAGGTTTGCATCAGAACTTCAGCCCCCAGATTTTTCAAGATTGATGTATAACAAATGAGAAATAATTTTGAAACATTGTCTTGTATGGGATCAGTTTACTATACATTACTAGGTTAAATGTTTCCTTATACTGGGTTAAGCTATTTGCCTATGTAGTTCATTTCTCTATTGTAATTGATAAGTGTTTCCAAAGGCAGATGACTTTCATCATTCTATTGTCTATTTGTTGAAAATAAAAGAAATTAAATCTTGAATGTCTATTATAATGTGCATATGTTCCACCACTAGACTTTTATTTAATGTTATTTCAGTACATTTATGCCAAATTTTTCTATGCAGTATAATAACATCACAGTTGTAAATTAGAATTCAATCAGTAATGAAGTGCTTGTGATATCTAAACTGGGATAATTTATTCCCAATTTTGGATCCTAGAACTAAAGACAATAATTATTTTATCTTGGATTACTTCCTGTTGCACAAATATCCAGGCTTAAATTTGCCTCTTATCACAAACTTTGCATGTACTGTTTTCACTAGTATTCATTTTTTGCAAACCCAAATTGCTTTTGTTTTAATCAAGACTGTTGCCTAGACTCAGCCTCTTTCCTATGCATGCAAAATGTTGTCTTTGTTTCCTGCAATGCTACCATTTTTAAATAATACATTAAATGTGTAACTGCTTTGACAGATTGGCATGCAACATTGGGCACTTGGAATCAGGAGTACCATATTTAATTGGCTTAAAGCCAATTGACTTAAAGCCAATCATAAGCATTTTTTCTGAGAAAATAGGCAGGTTCATACGGTGTGTCAAGCCATAAACTGATGTATTTTTGGATTAGCATGTTATGATTTATACAACATGTTATAAAGCTCAAAATGTGCCAACCTAACCAATTGTAATTGGGTACATTATCTAATGGTCATAGGCATCTGTTAGGAATGAGTGGTGGGTGAGAGGGAATATAAATTGCATGCCTCTTTGTTAAGAGAGGGGTAATTTCCTTACCAGATTCCTCAATGCTTTCAACAATGGCAAAGCTTCTAGTGTACTTCCTGCACTGGAAAAGTTCTTAAAAATCTAGGAAGATATTCAAAAATGTACCTGTCTTGAAACAACCCATGTTGAACTGTACAGCACATTCAAACATGAGTTGACCACAGGAAATATTTTATGACATTTTGTATTATGTCACAAAATGCTTTATTGTGATTTTATATCATAAGATGCTTTATAAAATTCACCAAATTTCAATTCCACTGAAGTCATGGATTTTGGATTTTAAATGCATTCTGTAAGCTAGCCCATTTTAGATACCTTGACTGAAAAACCCAAAGGTGCTTTTTCAAAAGGCAACTAGCCTTTCAGAAAAGCACCTTTGGGACAACCATGACCCTGGATGATTGAGAAGCTCCAAAGGCATTTGGTTGAAAAAGTGTTGCTCTATGATATACTTTCATTCAGTTAAAGGTTGCAGACATAAAAGTTTTAGTAGTATATAGGTAACAGTTTGATCTGGGGGAGGAGTAATCCAAGTCTTTGATAGTCATTGGAGAGCCTTGCATAAAAGGCTGAAAACTATTGCTTCAAGCTATAGTTTAGTATCATGAGAATGAGCCACAGCAAATATCCAGGTAGCACCAACCCATTGTCTTTTTGATTCTCCAATGAAACTGAAAGGAGGATTTCAATAGGCAGAGCCTGGAGCTTTTTCTAAACCCTAAATGTAGTTAATGTTAACAAGATTTGTATGGTATAAGATAGTTTCATAAACCAGGGCATAAAATTGTTTATCTAATGTAAGAAATGATGAATCTAAACTGAGAGCAAAAATCTCTCTCCTATGGCCAAAGTATCCGTTATGTGGTTGCTGTTTCAATGCTCAGATGAGCCTTTCATTTTATCAAAGCTAACAACCATGAACAGAGCTCTCATCCATGAATTTGGGCCGTTTTAGAATAGAATAGAATAGAATAGAATAGAATAGAATAGAATAGAATAGAATAGAATAGAATTTTATTGGCCAAGTGTGATTGGACACACAAGGAATTTGTCTTGGTGCATATGCTCTCAGTGTACATAAAAGAAAAGATACGTTCATCAAGGTACAACATTTACAACACAATTGATGGTCAATATATCAATATAAATCATAAGGATTTTAAAGCCATTGTCACATCTTGAGGCAGTAAATTTCACAGATGGCTTCTGCAATGGGTAAGGAAATACATTCCTTGGTGTTCTGGATTTACAACCCATTTTATTCTTCTATGGTAAGAGAATAGAGCTTAGGTTTCTCCTGTACAGTTTCTCTTTTGTCCTCTTTATCTAGGTGGATATTTTTTTTGCATTGTGGTTTAAGCAGAAAGTCAGGAAAATCTAGCTAGCACATGCAATGATTCTTTTGCTAGACTTGAAATTGTAGTGAAAATGACTGGTTCTTTTGATCATCTCTGTATATCTGTATTTCCAGGCTGTTCAGTTGTAGTAGCTGCTACTTTTTTTTTTAACTATACTCAGTCAACGTTTCTACAGGACCCAGCAGCACATAACACCTGCAGGTATATTCATTGAAATGCCACTGCCCCACCCTTCACAAACAGGTGTTGCTATGCACCTTCCAACCGCAAAACACTAAGTGCCAGTGAATATGCAGAGAGATGAATTAGGCTTAGAACTTCTATCAGGACTCAAATTGCTGTTCTTTAATGGGTAGTTATGCCCTTGGCTAGATGCATAAAATAAATATCTGAAAGATTTGCTTATAAAGAAGTTGGGTAATAGCTTAAAATAAGGAGAACAGGTTGGAAAGTGGTTGAGTTCCAGATTCTCTTCACATATTGTTATAAGAAGGCAGAAAAAGGCCTCCAACACTTGAAAAATTCTGTTAGCAAAACTGCCAGAGATGGGCAGATGGTTTGCTCAGCTTTAGATGACAACTTGATATGAGAGTAAGAAAAGAGTTCTTCATTGTTTGATAGACACAACTACACTGCTATCTTGGTAAAAGTGCAATAGTGGATTGCCATTATCTTCTTCCAGAATTTCTTTCCAATCTGGAGATGGCCAATGAAATAATAAGAATATACTGTCTTTGGCATTTTCAAGATCAATCAGGAATGGTTAGGTACTGTCACCTCTGATATGATATAAGAGGTAGCACTGGCAGTCTGCATGCTGTATCTATGCCACATAAATGAGCTACTGCATGGCAACCAGAAAGAACTATGTTCTCTGGAGAGCATGAAACCATGATATGAACGTAATTCACAACTGAAACCTTTGCCAATTTACATTCAGAGGAAGGATCCAAACAGTTGATGGGGGAACATGTTCCAGCAAAGTTCATTCAGTTCAAAATTTCTGCAATGCACAATTGTACATACACACACATTCTTTTTCAGCAGTGTCTTGAAATAATCATGAGATGCTCATGTGGCCTTCTTTTTCTTGGACTTTTCTGAAAAATGTACATTCAGCTGCAATTAAGTTAATTGATAACTTATATTTCCTCAACTTAAAAAACCTCTTAGCATAATACTAGGCCTTGAGGGTTCTAGAAATAGCACACATGGTTCCCCTTACTCCCATTTTATTATATCTTCACAAGAAAGCTGTTAGGTAACTAAACAGAGAGACTGGGAGAGATCTACTAAGTCATCTACTAAGTTCAGTGCCTGGATGAATTGGGATTTGAAATTGGAATTCTATTAGGCTACCCATCGGTGTCACATACAGGCTCACTCAGAATGGAAGAGTTGAAAGGGACTTTATAGATCACCTAGTTCACTTCCCAACCAAGGCCATAATGCCATGTCAACTATTCTCTAAAAGAACTAGTATTAATTCATAGTGTAGGTGAAAGCACTTGTGGTATTATAATGTATTTTGCTAAAGTTGGGAGAATCTATTTTTCTGAATTCTAAAGAGTACATAAACATCCATAAAAGGAGACTACTGATTTCACATGGACTCATCATGAAAATAGAAAAAAAGAGGAGGTGATTAATATAAGCAGCTGATAATGTGCAAACCAGCCATTTCTGGTGGTATAATAGTGCAACTATATTGTGGCTTCAGATTGCTTTCCAGTAATATTTCCAATTCTCAAAAATAAATTACAGGTAGTCCTTGACTTATGACCACAGTTGAGCCCCAAATTTTTATTGTTAAGTGAGAAAGTTGTTAAGTGAATTTTGCCCAATTTTATGACCTTTCTTGCCACAGTTGTTAACTGAATAAGTGCAATTGTTAAGTTAGTAACACAGGTGTTAAGTGAATCCAGCTTCCCCATTGACTTTGCTTGTCAGAAGGCCACAAAAGGGGATCATATGACCCTGGGACATGACAACCATCATAAATTGCAAAGTGTCTGAATTTTGATCATGTGATTGAGGAGATGATGCAATGGTTGTAAGTGTGAAAAATGGTCATAAGTCAGTGTCATTGTAACTTTGAATGGTCACTAAATGAACTGTTTAAGTGGAGGACTACTTCTATTTGTTAATATATTTTCAACAACAATTTATCACTGAGATATTATAACACAGATACTTTCTGAGAATATTATGAAAAAGTTCATCAACAGAGCACTCCACTAAGAGTTCCAAGAAAACCAATAGAACCCAGCCTTCTGTTGGAAGTCAAAACTGCTAAGATTGGAAATTATACCGTAAATTTGCAACAACACAACACTTAATGCTGGTGAACAAAGAGACCAATTAAAAGAAAGAATAATCTGATGTATTTGAACATTTATAATCCCAAATGTAATGTATTCCCTTCTGAAACAAATAAAACATGTATTTCCTAAATATTTCAATCCGTCCACACAATTTCATATATTTGCATTTGGGGTATTGTCTGTAATGTAGGTATAATGCTGAAATATTTGATGAAATATGACACACACATTGTACAAATTGAAGAGCTGGAAAAACTCCCAGGTAAATTGTTAGCTAGAGACAGAAATATTTCAGCATAGCTTCCTCCCCCCAATTTCTTTTTATTTTTCGCACAGGAGAATATGATTTCAGCTTTTAAAAAGGCAGAATATTGCCCAGTACTGGGACATTAAATTATTGTTTTTATAGCAGTAAAAATGTAAAATAGGAAGCCACTTTAAGAAATGTATAAATATGAATGATACACAATTTGAAGACTTTGTTTTATACATCCAATATATGAAGTTCAGTTAGGCAGCCTTCTAAATGAAAAATACATTTCTGTTTTGAAGTAATATTCTTTTTCCAACCATATTAAGGATTGTTGGAGGAGAAACAAATAAGGATTGTGAGTGGATTGACAAAAAGACCACCTAGTAGACTCAATGGTAGGATTAAACCCTTGCTTCACAGTTTTATTTTCCTCACCATTACCACAACATCAGTTAATCTCTTGCAAAAAAGCAGGTCTGGAAGTAAGAAAAAGGAAGCACTTTTCTAATTTGAGTTTGGAACAAGCTCAGCTACCAATTACACTCTCTTGATACAGTATCCAAGCAACAGGCAAGAGGTTGAAAGGAAGTGGAATTCAAAGAACAACTTTTTGCTCAATAAAAACAAAAGGTAAAACACACAGAAAAATGTTGTAGGACAATCCCTTTTGGAAATACGCCCATTGCATATTTCATTTATGTAAAAATGTCTGAAAAAGCTGCCCACTGGCAATAACATAAAAAGGATAATTTGGCCTTTAAATAAAACCTGGCAAAGGCAAGGAAAATCAGCTTTTTAAAATGATAAAAGTGAAAGGGCATTTTTCACCAAGAAAGCGATTCTTTGAATTTTTGTTCTATAGATAGATCCTCTCATCCTTGTTTGCTTTTCATTGGCATCCAATTGATCACTTTAAGAGGACTAGATCAGATGGGGCAATGATCTGCTCCAGCAGACTCTATCTATATATGAGTGTGCAATAACCTATTAGCTTTTTCAAGAAAGTAAGTTAATAAAAAGCCTCCTTAAACTACTTACTCATCAGCTATAAAAGTACCCAGTGAAGTATTTGCTAAACTAAATGTCATTTTTCACATTTTCCATTATCTATTAAAGAACACACTAATATCAAAACAGTAGTTTAGCTTATTGTGCTCACTGGTACCCATGTCTTCCAATCATATAGCTGAGGTGACAACAGTGAACCTCAAAATTAGAACAATGCATATGCAGTCCTGCTTAGATAAGCAAATTGAGACACTCAAGCAGAAATACAAAAAATAATCAGCAATTGTACAATTAGTAATATTTGTATTTCTTAGCTCATTCTGATTGTTTAAAATTGCCTCCTCAGTCCAAATCAGCCAAATATTGATTGATTACTTATAAAACTGAAGAATATTTGCACCTTAAATAGGCCTCAAGAGTTTAAAAGATCCCCCTTTGCCTTCTCTGAATGAAAATCCTTTCTCCAGCCTTCAGCTCTCCATAGTTGCTAATAACCCATTTCAAAGATAAGCATGCCTACTCTTATATCACCACTATAGTAAGTGCTTTTCCTCTCTCCTGAGCAGCAGAGCTGGGCTAAGGTTAATGGTCTCCTTTTGAAGCAGACACTGCTTTTCTCCTGTTCAGCTGGTGTTCAAGCAGATATAAAATGCCCCATCCACTCAGTTTGACAAACATCAACCAGACTAATACTACCATACACTACTCTCTTCAAATGCCAAGGGATGCACAGATGTAGACTTAAATAATATTCATCAGACTGATGGATCTTGTAGCCCTGGCTTTCCTTTTTCCCTTGATAAAAAGCTTCACTAATGCAAAAAAGGAGTGTGTGTGTGTGTGTGTGTGTGTGTATGTGAAATCTAGAATAGAATAGAATAGAATAGAATAGAATAGAATAGAATAGAATAGAATAGAATAGAATAGAATAGAATAGAATTTTTTATTGGCCAAGTGTGATTGGACACACAAGGAATTTGTCTTGGTGCATATGCTCTCAGTGTACATAAAATAAAAGATATGTTCATCAAGGTACAACATTTACAACACAATTGATGATCAATATATCAATATAAATCATAAGGATTGCCAGCAACAAGTTATAGTCATACAGTCATAAGTGGAAAGAGATTGGCGATGGGAACTATGAAACGATTAATAGTAGTGCAGATTCAGTAAATAGTCTGACAGTGTTGAGGGAATTATTTGTTTAGCAGAGTGATGGCCTTCGGGAAAAAACTGTTCTTGTGTCTAATTGTTCTGGTGTGCAGTGCTCTATAGCGTCGTTTTGAGGGTAGGAGTTGAAACAGTTTATGTCCAGGATGCGAGGGATCTGCAAATATTTTCACGGCCCTCTTCTTGATTCGTGCAGTATACAGGTCCTCAATGGAAGGCAAGCTGGTAGCAATTATTTTTTCTGCAGTTCTAATTATCCTCTGAAGTCTGTGTTTTTCTTGTTGGGTTGCAGAACCGAACAAGTTGTTTGCAGTTGCATCAGCTTTTGTGATTTCAAAATAGGCACGTGGATAAAATTAATAGTGATGTTTTGCGTTCCCTCCTCCCCTATTCAACGTTTAGTTTCAACTTGAGGTCATTTGATTTCATATTTTCATAGTTTTGCCAATTACAATTTATGATATGAGATTAAAAACATTAGAATAAAACTTTAATTGTACTAGAGATGCAAAATGGTACAAGTCTGGGACTGCCTATATGTATTTTGTCAGTATTTGTGTTATATGTCTGGCGAAAAATATGGCCTCTAATTTGTTTTTTTTTTTTTGAGGGTGTGTGTTTTTATATGGCTAATTGAGGTTGTAAGGTTATGAGTGCCTAAGGTATTATTTTCACGCCATAAAACCCCTTCCCAAAATCCCAAAGGTGCCTTTCAAAAGGCAACTGGACAGTTTTTGTTTTTTCCTTGAAGATGTTTCATTTCTCGTCCAAGAAGCTTCTTCAAATACATGTCATGATACACTGAATTTTAAAGAACAACATTCAACTGAAACCACAATTTTTCTTGATGGGATTAATGCATGGGTGTCAAACTCAATCGCGTCACATGACATATTGCAATATATCATGACTTTTTTTTTCCTTTGCGGAGCTGGAGTGGATGTGGCCCATGCATGATGCATCTGGCCCACAGGCCGCCAGTTTGACACTCTTGGATCATTAATGTATAATCAATTAGAAAAGAGCCAAGGAAGGTTGTTTTTTATACTGCTTGGAGACTATTACTATGTATGTGAAGAATGGGACATACAGAAATAACCACATTGGAGAATTGGTTGGTGAAGATAACAAAACTATCAGAAATGAACTTGTTTGATTAGACAAAAATTCAATAGCTACATTTATTAGTGATTGGAAACCCCTTATGGAATTTTGCTGGAAAAAAAGAGAAAAATTAATTTGTAATTTATGGGTTTGAAAGGATAGCTTATGGAAAGAAAGAAAGAATGTTGTAAACTTAGAGACACAGAGTAAAATGTAAACGTATTTATCAAGATCAGAACCTGCTTCTTTAGTATCTTTTTATTTTAAACTATTTCTTTTTCTATATTTCTTTTTCATTTTTATTACTTGTCTTTATTCTTCCTCAATTCAAAATGTGTACTGTGTTTAACTTCAATAAAAAATATTTTAAAAAAGAAAACAGCATATTTACTCAATATTATCCAATAGTGGAGCAAGAGAGAAACAATTCATTTTCCAAACTAGAAATTCCCAATAATGATTTTAAAAAATGGGGGGGGGGGAAATGTAACCCTTTTATTATTGGCAACCTCTTCTGTATTGTCATGGTTCTCCCACTTACAACTCATTCACTTTGTTCCTACCAATCTTAAGCAAGCCAAAACATAAAGAATAGTTCTTTAATGTTTCCAGAGTTAATAGCCAGCTACATCTGCATATTTCATTTGAATGAATTCAAGTATCTATTCTCCTAATTCCATTTATCAAATCCTGGGCAAATTATTTATATGCTTCTGCTTATTTATTTGTTCAGTAATCAATCAGCTCTTTTTCATGCATTTGGTGTTTTTTTTAAACAACTTTCTCCATTCAAATAGGCATTCTGAAAGCTGAACAAGCTGGTAAATGTAGCTCTCTTCTCTTGCACATACATTTCACGTGCATACATACAAACCAATCACTATATCTTATTAGATGGCAGGTATGTTAGCATGTACAGCGGTGCTTAAACGTTTGTGAACCCTTCTGAATTGTTAATATTTCTGCATAAATACAACTTGTGATCTGTTCTCCACACATCATATAAAATTAGATAAGGAGAATCCACTTAAACAAATGAGTTAAAAACATTACACTTGTTTGTGTATTTATTAAAATGCTCCAAAGTCAATTCCCTCAGGATCCTTTCCTTCCTCCTTTCTCAACTTCCTAGCTCCCTTCATCCTAGCTATTTGTTCCTTTCAGACACTTTTAAAAAAAGTTTTGGCTACAATACTCATTTCTATATCTGTTTTCGTCTATCTTATTCTTATTCTAAAATCTTTCCTTTTAGCATGAGATCATCTGTAAAGGTACAGAGATAAATGTAAAATGTATTCCCAAACTCCTCTTGTCTTTGTTATATTCATGCTAAATGCTCAAGCACTAAGGTAAATGTTATTTACTAAGGTTAGATACCATTTTATCAGAGCCCCAGTTCATTTACTAATCTACTGAGGATTTTCTCTTTTCTTTAGAAGGAATTGTTCCAATTGGATAATGAACCTATTTTCCCCTATTAAATCTTGGAAATATGGATTGTTGTGTGTGGTGTAGTGCTGGCAAGTGACTGGGAGTAAAATAAAATAAAATTGAACAGGCCATTTTTCAAATTCCTTTGAGCCAACTGGCAGAATTTCCACAAAACTCCGAAATTTAGGCCAGTTTCAGAAAGCTCAAGAGTAAAATGGAATTTCTTGACTAATAAAAAGCAGCAAACTTCATTTGGATACATATTAAGACTTGTCAAAGGGATGCGGTGGCTCAGGGGCTAGGACGTTGAGCTTGTCGATCGAAAGGTCGGCAGCTCAGCGGTTCGAATCCCTAGTGCTGTGGTGTAATGGGGTGAGCTCCCATTACTTGTCCCAGCTTCTGCCAACCTAGCAGTTTAGAAAGCACGTAAAAATGCAAGTAGAAAAAATAGGGACCACATTTGATGGGAAGGTAACAGCGTTCCGTGCGCCTTTGGCATTGAGTCATGCCGGCCACATGACCACGGAGACGTCTTCGGACAACGCTGGCTCTTCAGCTTTGAAACAGAGATGAGCACCGCCCCCTAGAGTCGGCAACGACTAGCATGTATGTGCGAGGGGAACCTTTACCTTTACCTAAGACTTGTCAAACGAAATACCAATTCACAATAAACGTGAATATTCACATGTGTAGTTGTTTTTTTTTCACCTAGATTTTACTATGAACTCAAAACTACTCCAGAGAGTAGTTTATCTGGAGAGATTTTTAAAATGTTTTTTTTTATGTCTTCTGATCAAAATGGCTGTAATATAGTTTCACCTTGAAGAAGCCAGCTGTTCCTAGGATACCAGCCCTCGATTAAACAAGAAAAAATCTCAATCAGGCACTTTTCATTTTATGTTTCCATCTGCTACTAAGCAATTCCTTCAAATGCCCTTTGCATAACTTAACTCTGGTCATCTCTACTGCCTCTGCAGTCTTCTAAACTTTTATAGTACAAATATTACCAGTATTTAATTTAGCCTTGCAGATGTTTCACAACATTTATATAAGAAAGTGCTGGAAACGTCATGTCCCAGAACAACATGCTATAAAATGGGAAGAAAATTATAGCATAGTAAAACACTAAGGCTTTGCTGGCAGAAGGCTCAAATTTCAAACTTAACTCTTGAACCAAAAGATAGGCAAAATGATCTTTGTCAGACCTTCAAATAGTTCATTCAAATATTTGAAGCGAAAGATCCAAAATGGTTTCTTCTGATACTTGGATACAATCAGGGATATCCCATATGACAGGGATGGCTAACCTTTTTGCCATCGTGTGCCAGGAGGGGGGGCGGGAGGGTTGCGTGTGCACGTGCCACACCCATAATTCTATGTGCCCTGTCCCCATGAATGCACGTGCAACTCCTCCCCTACTCCTGGCACGCGATGGCCTGGTAGGCCTGTTTTTCTCTCTCACCTGGCTCCAGAGCCTCTCTATGAGTCTTGGGAGGGCGAAAACTGCCTTTCCCATTCCCTGGAGGCCCTCCAGAGGCCAGAAACAGCCCGTTTACCAACTTCCAATTGGATAGGAAGTGATGTTTTTTGCTGTCCTCAGCCTCCAGAGACTCCTAGAGAGGCTTTGGAGGCTGAGGACAGCAAAAAATGTCACTTCCTGTCTAACTGGAAGTTGGTAAACAGGCCACTTCTGGCCTCCGGGGTGTGTGTATGGGAAAGGTAGTTTTCATCCTTCCAAGATTCCGAGAGGCTCTGGAGCCAGGTGAGAGAGGAAAATGGGCCTTCCCCAACACTACCGAGGCCTTCTAGAGGCAGGAAACAGTTTGTTTCCCTATTTCTGGTGGTCTGAGCTGGAGCTGAGCTTGCGTGCCAACTGATATGGCTACGTTCACCATCACGGCCATATGATTTGGCAGCTACAACAGTGATCCGGCCGCCAGAGGGACAAAGAATCTAACCTCAATTCAATAATGATTGCTAAAATTCTTAACTACTACTAACGTACCTCTCCTCTTAGACATTCTCAAGCAGAAGCTAAACACAGATTCTTAATTTTGATTTCTATGCTAGGCATGGGGTTGAACTTGCTAGTCCAAATATTTTTTTCTTAATTAGGATTCTATTATTCTATCTTGGAAAATACAAATGATCATAAAGTAGGATACAATTAAATTGAAATTGATATGTTGGAACTTTCTATCAAAGTCAAGTTCCTTTCAAATGCTCATCACAAAACATTACTTCTTCATTCCAAGCTAGGAAGCAAGGAGGAGACAAAGCATAAAGTTCCTTTTTATTCCCTTTGGATTAGCCCCAGGTGACAGCATTCATAACTACTAATCACATGTAAGGCTGTTATATTTACAGTAAAAGCAGGAGAGTACAGAATTTCATTTGTTGCTAAGAACAGCTGTCCTGGAGGAATATGTAGGATCTCCAAATGAAATATGGAAGATGTGTATAGGTAGTCCTTGACTTACAGCAGTTCATTAGTGATCACTCAAAGTTGCAACGGTACTGAAAAAAGTGACTTATGACTGTTGCAGCATCCCTGAGGTCACATGGTCAAAATTTAGATGATTGGCAACTGCCTCGTGTCCCAGGATCATTTGATCCCCTTTTGTGACCTTCTGACAAGCAAAGTCAGTGGGGAAGCCAGATTCTCTTAATAAACCATGTTAACTTAACAACTGCAGTGATTCACTTAACAACTATGGCAAGAAAGGTTATAAAATGGAGCAAAACTGACTTAACAACTGTCTTGCTTAGCAACATAAATTGTGGGCTCGATTGTGGTCATACCTCAAGGACCACCTGTATTTCCAATCTCTTTAGTTTCAGGACTTCTCTGAATAATAAAGAAGCTTATTTATCATATGTGAATGAAACTTGCATACTTCCCAATACGTCCCCAAATATGGGTAAGAACCAAGTAGTCACTTAGTCTGGAAGCGAGCAACTCCATTCTTTGGACATATGGAAAAGGAAATGCTTTCAGCTTCTCCTCCTAGTTTTTAGGAACATTTCTCAAGAAGAGTGTTTTTTAATTGCTTCATATACATTCTAAGGTTTCATGTCACTCTCAGCTCCCCTCCAATGTCCTTTACTGTTACTTGAAATCATTTAAGTAGGAAAAGGCAAGGAAACAATCATTTCCTATTTCTTTTAATGAACAAATGCTGAAAGAATTGTGTGGGATTTTTTCTGAACAAATAGTCTAATGCCTTTATACTTTATATCTTTGCTATCTCCTGCTGTTGAGAGTACAACTAAATATTAAAAATAATTCTAGTACGTTAAATATACTTCAGACATATGGTAAGACATTCCTTGTGAAATGATTGCCTATTGTATCTACTCTATAAATGCACGCATACCAAATACATGAAAAGGAGTACATATTTTTATAGAAGCATGAAGCAGTTCTAAATTTAGCATTATTTCACATCTACAGAAAACTTCTTAAAGCAATTAAAAGATGCTTCTTTTAGACAAGCTAAATAATTGAATAATCCATATTATATTATATGTCCTGCAAGTGATTACTTTGTATATATTATTTACTGCTCAACCAGAGTGTGAAGTAAACAATTAAAATCAATCAAGATACTTAGGTGATGGAATGTCTGTGAGCTTCCAGTGTTACTAACCTGATGCCATCCAACTGCAGTTCTAAAATATTTGGAGAGCATTACTCTGATGAAAGATTAATATGACCTATTTGACCTAGGCTTTGTATAGTCCTAATCCATGCTGGACATAGGCTGGGTTACACTTTGTGGCAAGCTATGTTGTGTTTTGGTTTATTTGCCACCGTATTTTGAGAAGCTTAGTCAGTGTCTCTTATAAATCATGATGTATAGCTTAGTATGTTGTACAAATCTACCCAGTTGTTTATTTTTTATTTATTTATTTTTGTTTATTTATTTTGTCACAACGGTATATATAAGCATAAGCATAAAATAACTATACAACATATAAGCATATATTTAAGTATAAGCATGAAATAATTATACGAGTTGGATACGATCAAGGGGAACATTAGGACAGGAACGGTAGGCACACTGGTGCTCTTATGAACGCCCCTTACAGACCTCTTAGGAATGGGGTGAGGTCAATAGTAGATAGTTTTTAGTTAAAGCTTTGGGGATTTGGGGAAAAGGCCACAGAATCTGGTAGTGCATTCCAGGCATTAAGAACTCTGTTACTGAAGTCATATTTTCTGCAATCAAGATTGGAGCGGTTCACATTAAGCTTAAATCTGTTGTGTGCTCGTGTATCGTTGCGATTGAAGCTGAAGTAGTCTTCAACAGGAAGGACATTGTAACAGATGATTCTATGAGTTAAGCTCAGGTCATGCCAAAGGCGGCGGAGTTCTAAATTTTCTAAGCCCAGGATTTCAAGTCTGGTGGCATAAGGTATTTTGTTGTATTCAGAGGAGTAGAGAGCTCTTCTTGTAAAATATTTCTGGACACGCTCAATTGTATTAATGTCCAAAATGTGGTGTGGATTCCAGACAGGCAAGCTGTATTCAAAAATTGGTCTTACAAATGTTTTGTATGCTCTGGTTAGTAGTGTAATATTTCTGGAGAAGAAGTACATAAGATTAAGTTTACAACTCTTAAAGCCTTTTTTGCAATGTAGTTGCAGTGGGCTTTGGCACTTAAATCATTTGATTTGAAAATTCCAAGGTCTTTAATGGGGTGAGGATCATCTACAAGGTAATGTCCATCAAGCTTGTATTTAGTGTTCTGATTCTTTTTTCCAATGTGTAAGACAGAGCATTTGCTGGTTGAGATTTGGAGTTGCCATATTTTTGATCATTCCGACACAAAGTCAAGGTCTTTTTGAAGGGTAGCCGTATTGTTGGTAGTGTTAAATAGTTTAACATCATCGGCGAAGAGAACACAATTACTTATAATATGGTTTTATTCAATAAATTAAGGGGTGAATAACACATGGTTGTTCATATGTGAATTAAGTGTTAGATGTGAATTACGTAAGTGCTTTGATTAGTTTACTCAGGTCCTGGGGCCAATTTTTTTTAGGGCTTGGGTAGCAGCCTGCTCCTTAGCCATTCCATAGAATATTTTCCTCTCATTCCCCATGAGCTCTTTAATTTGCTTCACCAATCTCTCTCTCTCTCTCTCTCTATCTCCCTCCCTCCCTCCCTCCCCTTCCCTCCCTCCCACCCACCCTCTTCCAGAGGGAGAAGGGGAAGGAGAAAAAAATAACTTGGAGATTATGGCTGGCCATTTTGTGTTGCAAGCACGCAAGAAAAAATTCCAGCATCTTCCCAACTGGCATGGCCCCACCTTGCAGTATGTCTCATGCTGCTGAGGCATTTTGTTCAGAGGTCAGGAATGTTGGCAAGCTACCATGGGGTTTAGGAAATCATTTACAGAGTGTGTTGAAATGACTATGCAGGGCATTGCCCCAAAAAGTCAGAGGAACCTCACGTCACAATGACCCAGTACTCCTCACGTATTCCAATCTGTACTCCAACTATACAAAAACCCTTGAATCATGTGTGGACTCTCCCATATCAGATGACTTTAATATATCAAGGGCAGCAATTTGTATGGAGGTGACAATCAGCTTAGAGCACTGCAAACTTCTTGACTTTTAGAAAGCAACCCTGAAAGCTTGAGACTTTAGTTTCTATTGTCTTTCTTTAAGAACTGAGTAATAATCACCAAGATAAAAGATTAGTATAGAGAGGACATTATACTGCCCTCTAGCTTTAGTAGGATTCACGACTACTAATTGGCACTGTAGTTAGATACCTATATCCAAATGATACAAAATGACTGGACTGTTGTAGACATTGGTTCTAGCCTGTGATAGCTGATTTATGCATCTGAAGAAGTGTTCTAAGTGTACATCTATATACAGGTCAAATCAGCATTTTAAACTCAAGCCAGTGTGTTTACCAATACACTGAGTTTTTCAATTGTTATAAAATGTCTGTAAATATTGATTCTTTTAGGATTATACTCTCTGGACCAAATTAGAATTCTTTCCATTATGGTTTAAGAGTGTTGTTAAACCAATTGGCTTCCAACTTAGATTTAGATTGTTTTGAAACATGATCTCTTATGATGATGATACTTCCAATATCAAAGTGCCTCAAATAATTTTTCAATAAAACATCAATTAAATACATGCAAGATGCATTAAACAACGTAAAATAAAAATAGTGGGATAAGGATTTTTTCTTATCACCCACTTTTTATGAATATGGTTTTCTGCAACCGTTATATACATTACATTTAAGACAAATCCGTTTTTTGCCTGCCGAAAGTGAGACTGTCTCCTGTTCTTTTGAACAGCTATATATTTCAAAGAGAGGGTTTAGGCAACTGTTTTTCAGTTTTAATACAAATATTCCCAATAGCTTCATTTTTCTCTTTTGACAAGCCAAATTAAACCAGGAGCTCTTCAATTATCTACGATTTCTTAATGGTTCTGGAATAAGGCAAAATGTTAAACTTAGATTTTGCCCCCTTCCCCCTATATTCAGAGGCAATAATGTGTCATTCATGCCTTCCTTCATCCCTGCCAAGGTCCCTACCTAAACAATTATTTAAAGATTCTTTTAATTAAGAAAATGAAAGAGAAGCTAGTATGATACAAAGCAAAGACCATGTTCCCAGGTCTCCTATAGATCTAAAGGCATTAATACAAATCAAGAGTTGGTTGCTACTCAGTTCTTTTCTTTCTGACTATAGCAACCATTTTGTGAGAGTATGTATATTTCACTCTCAATACTTCTTACTGACCTCAAAAGATTAAGGAGCCCAACCTACATTTCTCTTAAACTGAAACCATATAACTGCAAAGTGTAGCTGTAAATAGGTAAAAGATAATCCTGACCATCTTCTGCTTTATTCTGATTCTATGCTTGATCATAGCTGTTCAATACCTGAAAAGCATTTGCTGAAATCAACAGGTTGGAAACAGGCCATGAAAATCATGTATAGTAATGTTCATGTCAGAGATGTTATAACAATAAGAGCTTTACTGTGAGAAGCAGGATTAACTATATCATTTATTTGGTGAAATAAGTAACAGCTTCAAGCACTGTAATGAATGGAATATAAATTGGAGCCAAACCAATGAAAGTGGTTTAAGTATTGGGTTAGAACTGGGAGAACCAGGTTCATGTCCAGCCTTAAACATGAAAATTCGCTAAGAGTCTTGAGTTAGCCACCGACTCTCAATTCAACAAAGTTGCTTCTTGTGAGGACAACATAAATAGGAGCCTCATATTGCACCTCTCAAAAAAAGATGGGATCTAAATCCCATTTACTTCCTTTCTTCATGTTTATGTTTATATCTATATTTATCTTGTACGTTTGACAAACAAATAAAATAAAAATAAATAAATAAATAAATCTAACAATCATTTGTCTTTTTTTTTTCCATTCACTTGTGTCCAATTCTCAGAGACTGCCTGACAAATCCCTGCAATTTTCTTGGCAAGGTTTTTCAGAAGTGATTTGCCATTGCTTCCTTCCTAGGACTGAGATCACCCAACTGGCTTTGTGCCTAAGGCTGTACCAGAACCAAGGGTGAAATCCAGCAGGTTCTGACAGGTTCTGGAGAACCGGTAGCAGAAATTTTGAGCAGTTCGGAGAACCGGCAAATATCACCTCTGGCTGGTCCCAGAGTGGGGTGGGAATGGAGATTTTGCAATATCCGTCCCCCAGGAGTGGGGAGGGAATGGAAATTTTGCAGTATCCTTCTCTTACCACATCCGCCAAGCCACACCACAGAACTGGTAGTAAAAAAATTTGGATTTCAATACTGACCAGAACTCATGATTTCCCAGTTTCTAACTTGATGCCTTAACCACTACATCATACTGGCTCATATAACATATAATATTCATATAACCACTCACTATCCATGCCATTTGCTGCCAGCATTATAATGTCTTTGAGTTATTCCCAGTGATGTTTATAGAGTGACCAGCAATGTAATTGGCTATTGAGTGAGTGAGGCTGTGATTTTGGCTCTAAAGAGGAGATCCATATAAAGATCAGCTATGGGAAAAGCAGCTAAAACAGTGCATCTTTTTCTCATCTCAGTCAGCAGGTTATTAAGCCACTGTGGTGGGGGAAAAAACTTTAATCTCCATTTAATTATTTGAAAATAGATTACATCTCCTAAAGAGTTCAAGGTCATCTCTTCTGGTTCAAATTGATCTTTATCTTCTTTGTTGACGCATGACAGCAGTGAGTTAGCTGGTATTAGGATATAATTGCTGCTGATATCAGAATTATGTCCATTTATTCTTTTGTAGTTTTTCCAATGCAAATTGCCATAAGGGACAACAGATCCAGGTTTGCATTACATGGGAAGATGGGCAGGTATATATATCCCTGATTTGGAGGTTATTGTTCCCATTAAAGTCACCCACAGCATCGGGAATTAATATTTCTAAAAATGTTGCCACGTGATGACTCTTTCCCCTTACTGTTACAAATGCCTGAATGTGCAAAGTGAGAACAGTACTTTTATCACAGATACAAGATAAATTCTCTGAAATTAGCATTTCATTATTCTTTCTCGATTGAAACGTGTAAAGAATGTATTGCAATACAAATACTTACACTGTGTTTTCCTATTATTTATAAATTGCACAGCACACTAAATTATATCCTGCTATATACATTATAATTATTTAATTCAGTTTTCCCCAAATTCATTAAAGTAGCTTAAAATTAAGTATCTCTGATTGCATTTTTTTTTCATTTGGTTTTAACACCAAATCATATTGCAGGTTACAAGGCATCAGGCTTTCAGGTCATGATTTGGGCCCTAAAAAAACCCAGTTCATTAAACCAGGATGTTTAAACCATGGTTTAAGTCATAAGGGACAGATTCAAATATTGCCCCAAGCCAAGTGTAAACAAGCAGGCCATTTGGTGTTTATTTCATAAACTAAGACCATATAAGCCTAAAAATGAGGTATTTTTAAAAGATCGTTCTCGATCAAGAGTATTTGATCCACTTCCAGAAAGTTGTCCTTGGGGTTGAAATGTGCAATAATCAAAGATATTTATAATCAATCTCAGGCTGCACAATTAACCCACTGCAGCAATAGCAATCACAGCAAAATTCCTACCTGCTAAGGCTTTAATGCGAGACCTCTCAAACAGCCGAGCAGAACTATTCTCATTGTCCCACTCATCCACATCCCAGCGGTTATTAACATCGCTATATTGCTGTTGGATTTCAATGTTGTCATAGTCTGTTGCTACTGTTGTCGTCATCTTGAATCTTCTCAAGCTGGTCTCAGCATCAGCTACTCCTTAGGAAATCTGCAATAAGGAAAGGTGGGGGGCGGTTTGAGGGTAAATAATTATTGAAATCATTTGGAAGCCTTTAAAAAGAGATAAATGCTTCATAAATAATATCAGCACTATCACTGTACAGTAAAAGATCAGAATCCTCAGTGCCTTCATGGCTGTGCATTTCCAAAGCAGCATTTGGCTGGGGCAGTTCACTGCTGTGTTCCCAAACAGAGTGTGCAACATGGAGCTTTGACTTCTAGTGGTAATTCTCCAGCTGCAAGTTTGGAAGCAAGCAGCTGGTTTTCACGTCCTTAATATTGAAGATGATATTGGTTTTCTCTTCTCCCTTGACAGTATCAATACCAGATAATAGCTATAAAGAATTCAGTAACATTAAGGACTGATATCTGAGTTTATTTCCCTCTTGCTTCCCCATCCTTAAGGAAGAATAAAGAAGAGGAAGAGCAGCAAAGCAATTAAGGCTGTTGACTGAACAGGGCAATTCTAAAATTCTTTATTAATTCCACATAGCTAGATGAGACTTAGTCATTGCAAGCAGCCTCCATAAAAGTAGGGTTTGGGCCTGTGCAAGTGAGAAGACGAGAGAGAAAAAGGCAACCTAAAGTGTCCTGAGCAGAACACTTATAAACACTGCTGACAGATTAACAGAGTTGGAAAAGACCTTATAGGTCATCCAGTCCAATACCACAACCACCCCATTCAAGCAGGAGACCCTACACCATTTCTGACAAATGGCAGTCCAATCTTTTCTTGAAAGTCTGAAGTGATGAAGCTCCCACAACTTCTGAAAGCAAGCTGTTCCATTGGCTGACACAGCAAATAAAAGTGATAAAGTAGAATGGTGGCAAGAGTGGATAGGTGAGTGCATTCCAAGTTCTCCCCCATCCCACAAAAACCATACAAATCTCTGCAGAACTCTAAGAGTTCTATGCAACCCAGTTTGAAAACCCCCAGTATAGAGATTATTAGGATTACTGTGGTTTTGGCAGAATCTGTCACTCTTATCTCAGCTTGCATTCACTACACTTCTACAATAGACTCCATTTTTATCATCCATTTTTAAATTGATCTTTCAAAATGCTAAGAACTCTTAAGAGTTTTCTGCATCTTTTATTTTTAGCGATCATCCAGATTTTTGCAGTCCTAATCTTCATCTTCATACTGCAGGTGCTTACATTTTCTGTATTACTATTACAGCCATATTAGCAGGGGGAGTAACTTAGGATCGCCTATCATTCTTAGCCATTTTTTGACTGAGAAATGTCCCCACAGCATTAGTCATTTGGTCAAAAAATCCTTCCTATAATTCTATTTTCAATCTGCAGGCCTAAAAGCTTATGTAGCCAACATTTCCCCACAGCCAACATTTCTCATGAGATGTTGCATCTGTTCTCATGCAGATGTTCTCTGCATGAAAAATATCAGCAAATGTAGAAAAACACCAAAGGTTGCAGTTGTACAAATATCATCATGTTCTGTAGCTACAGAATAGCAACTATTTATGCAGATTAACACAAAACTAGATGAAGGAATGAAGTTCCTTGCATAAGGGCATGACTCATGACTGGCAGTTCAAAGTATTGAACAGAAACTTTCTGTGATGCAAGTTTTTATTGCAAGTATCATGTTTTCATATTAAGACTGTTACATAATTTGAGGACCTTTCAATTTTCTGACAGTACTTTAAATGTACATTAGAATAAATTGTTCATGCAGCAAGCAGAAAAGAAAGGCTTTAGATTTCTTCTTGTTCACTAATTAAGTATTTTCCTTTAGGGAAAAGGCCCAAATCAAAATGCAGTCAAGTGCAAAACAAGTGTATTTCAAGATATTTTAAAGAAGCAAGTCCACTCAAGAAATGTACATTAGAACATGTTAGGGTTAGGGTTTTGTTTTGGCAAGGTGAGATGGGGATTTTCCTGATAATTTCAGATTGAGATTTCATTTTCAAATGCATATCTTGTGTAAGAGGGGGGAAAAAATCCAAAAATCTAAAGGAATAAACAAAACTCAGCTCTCCGTTAGTAGTGGAAAGAATAGATTTTCCCCTAATGCAAGAACTTTATAAATAGAATATACATAAATATAATAAATCTAATTTTATTTCTGCAATACTTCTAATTTAATTGGGAAGAAGAACTTCAGAACACAAATTCAGAATGCAAAAATTATAACTGCTGCAATTTGTTAATAGTCATATGATTTTTCAAGATTATAGCGCTGCTGTGAGCACTGAATCCTGAAAACAGATGCAGCTACTTTAATGAGTTCCAGAAGGTACTGAGTTTATACTCTCCTGAACTTCAAATCATTTCCCCCAAAAAATCTGAAGTATTGCACTGCTCACTGTCCTTTCTAGCACCATATTTTATTCTATTTACAGAACCAGCCTGGGTATTTGGTTACTTCTCCTTTCTGTTTCCTGAAATGGTCAACATGTATCAGGAAGATTAGGAAAACCTTCATTGTCTAGAGTGCAATAGTGAAATATTGACCATAAAAACAACAAAACCAAACTGTTGTTGAGTAATCCAGTTGTGAAGTATAACAGCTGTAGCCAACGTGGTTCTGAATTACCAAATGTCCTTTTTTTTCCTGACACAATCAGAAATATTAGTTTAGTTTCCTGACTAGAAAGCTCTCTCTCTTTTTAAATGAGCAGGGAGTTTTCAGGCTTTATGACCTTGGAGAGAGAGAAAAAATTCTAAATATAGGGTACTCCTGTCTCTTGCCCTTTGCTGCAGAGAGCACTTCTCTTTCTAAATTAAAGCAGTGCTTGACAGTTCACTCAATTTTTTTAAAAAAAATTTTTATTTGCATTTATATCCCGCCCTTCTCCAAAGACTCAGGGCGGCTTACACTATGTCAAGCAATAGTCTTCATCCATTTGTATATTATATACAAAGTCAACTTATTGCCCCCAACAATCTGGGTCCTCATTTTACCTACCTTATAAAGGATGGAAGGCTGAGTCAACCTTGGGCCTGGTGGGGCTTGAACCTGCAGTAATTGCAAGCAGCTGCTGTTAATAACAGACTGTCTTACCAGTCTGAGCCACAGAGGCCCCTAGTTTTATCAAGTTACTCCAACTCAGTGCTGCACCTCCATTAAATCCCCCATCAAATCATCCCTAGCGATTGTCCCAAAGGTGCTTTTTCAAAAGCAACTGGACATTTTTTGTTTTGTTTGAAGATATTTCACTTCTCCTTCTTCTCCTCCCCCTTCCCCCCCTCCTCCAGAACCGAAGAAGATTTCGTGAATGAGAAGCAAAATATCTTCAAGCAAAATGGAGAAAGTCCACTTGCCTTTTGAAAAAGCACCTTTGGGACAACCATGACCTGGATGACTGAGAAACTCTCTAGAACAGGAGTGTTAAACCCGCGTCGTCACCGCAGCATCACCTGATGTATCAGGGCTTTCCCCCCCTTCGCTTAGCCGGGCAGGGGTGGGGCCAGCGTGTGACACATCCAGCCTTCTGAATCAGTCATGTTCAGTGGCAGGTCCCTTCTGACTATGGTACAGTCTCTCTAGAATTCTCTTCCCACCAGTGATCTCCTTTTGGCACAAACTAAATATGTTTTTGGTTTTTTAAGACCTTTTATGACCTTGTGCCATAATATTCCCAAGCAACAACTACGCTAGTAGGGGATTCTGGGACTTTCAGCTCCAACATTCCAGCAGTCTACCAGGTTCAGGAAGGTTAGAGCATTCTGTTCTGCTCTGATTTGTTTGATTTGATTTTATTGTTTCATTTGACTGATACTCCAGAGAGCTTTGGCAGCAAAAAAGCAATTCAAGCAAAACCATGTCAATAGGAATCCTTTTATTTTAATACCACACTTGCCTGTTCAGAACATTCAAGATTTGTCATGAGTGCTGCAATGTGCAAGCTGGCAAATCTAAACTCTTTCTTTTTTTGCTCTAGCTAACCAATGCCATCTACTGACAACTGGATTGTGTCACACCAGAAAGCAGGTACAATTTGCCTAGGGAAAAAACTCTTATGGAAGGTCAAGTGAGGTGGATCAAGAAATATTCCTAGATTTTACTGAATTTTTATGCAGAAGAAAAATGTTAATTGCTGCTATATCTTATTTTTTACTTTCTTCTGTTGCTATTTTATATCTCAAGTAAAAAATAAGAAGAAAAAGATAATTCTCAGTTCATTTGCTTGCCAGATTTTTTTTTTTTTGCTTGCATTCATTTATGATACGAACTCCTACCTAGCATAACATTCTTCAGGAGATAGTGACGTCTAGCTAAACTAGGCCAACATGCAAAGCTGGGTCTGGTGTAGCTACCATTCAGATAGAATGGAATACCTAACCTGGGTTGTAGATCAGACTGGGAAGTTGAAAAATAATAGTTTCTGTTGTTGCCAAGAAAATCTCATGGACACGTTTGTGTATTCACTATGAATTGAATTTAATAATCTGAAATGTAAAAATGCTTAAAATTCCTTGTACTGTATTCCAGTTTTATCTGATCTGGAAATTTCTAAGGTAGCACCTTGTTCTTTCCTCTGAAATGCATATTTGCTTTAAACTGCAATTTTACACTACAGGATTGAAGTTTCCCACAGAAACTACTTCACTGTCAGTGTCTTCAGCCTGTATGTTGTTCTTTGGCTGGGAAAGAGAAGGCAACAATGGGAGAGGATTATGTAATTGCGATTAAGCCACCTGATAAGAAGGTTGCTGAGCAACCCGGGCGATTCAACTGTTTGCCTAGGGCCTTATGCAAAGCCGATTGCATCAGTGGCACTTCCCTGGACTGCACTGAATCTCCAGCAAGGAATTTCATGAATTAAAAACAAAACTCAAAGTGACTGTCTTTGACCTGTTACTCAGACAATGTTACTTGTATAATATGAATAAAAGCCGTATCTTAGTTTAACTCAAAGGAACAGTTAGCTGCACCAGTTTAACACATTCTGATCAAACTGCACATCCCACAGTGTTCACTATGGTGTTTTCAGGACCAATCCTTACCTCACAATATTAAGTATTCAGTTTCTGCCCTGGCCTTCCTGCTCATATAACGCTCAAGAAGGACAGAAGGCACATTTGCCAACATTCCATGTTGGCATCGTTTGAATTTCACATTGCCTAGTAACCAGCTTGTCCTACCGTTAGATGGCATGAGGCAGTTGTCTCAAGCAGCTGTGACTGGGAAATAACTGGCAAGGAGCAGCTAACTCCCCTATGCAAACTTGCTACTCTCCAGTAGGGTGGAAAAAGCTGTTCCATCCCCATGCCATAATTCAACTGTTAGTCTGATTTCAAAGCAGGCCAGATCTTGGCACTCTTCCAGATGGGTAGGGAACACAGCTCTCTGGAATGTAAACCAAAAACTCCTTGTGTTGGCTGAGAGTGTGGTCTCAGGACATCTAGAGGGCTGCAGGAGAAGGTCATTTTAAGTAGCTTCTACATAAAGTTTGGATCAGTTTAGCCTACGGCCACCATATTGTGCTTTATTTCAGAAAGCAAAATATCTGAATCATCTTCTCTCCCTTTATTTCTCCGTTTTTGGATGAAAGGGTCATATTTACTGTGATTGATGCATAATTCCACATGCTGTATGATTGAAAATAAAGCAATTTGCTATGCAACGATTTACCAGTTGTTCATTAAAGAAAAAAAAAAGGCAGTTTGGGAGGGATCCAAGGGTTAACTGCATGTCAGTCATATCTAGTTTGTTCTCTGGAATGAGATAAACCCGAAGAGCCCTATAGAAGTATTTTTCCCCCCAAGTCAGCCATAATTTTATTTCACTTGCAGTTTTTATAGCCTACCCAACTCAGAAGACTACATGCCATAATAAATTACATTTGGTTGAGGGAGGGACATTGAAAGAAGGGAAAAACAGTGTCCTTTAAAAAAAAAAGTAAACCAACCATTTCAGAATATTTTGTTCAGGTAAATATCATATACATTTCTCTTGAGGAATGTTTTCACTGTATGTCTAGCTTTCACAGCAGACATAGTGGCAAACCCATTTCAGCACTGTAGCATAACGATACGTAACTGTTTCTGCACCTAAAAGAATCCATGCACAGAGAACAACAAATAGCAGGGAGGAAATGGTTTGTCCAGCCTGCTATCTGAAATGCTGAATTTTCCATCTGCTATCATTCACTGGACTATTTTTTCAATGGAAAAGAAAATGTATTTCAAATAAATAGCAGCACTAAATGTGTTAATTCCAATTTTGAATCCTGAAGCACCACCAAATAGCAAACCTATTCTTTTGGAGGCAGACTGATTAAATACTGTAGGTGAGTCCATGTAGGTGAGGCATGTTTTTCCTACTCATCCAGTTTCCTCAACATCAATAATTGCCTTCTTCAGAACAGATTCCATAGCATGAGTGTGTGTGTAAGTACATTTCAATATCTGTAGTTTCCCTAATCAGTACTATATATTTCAAAAATAGCGGCAGTGATTTAAAGTTGCTTGCTTTAAAAACATTTTTTGTCTGACATTTGTTTTCTGTTGGATAATTTTATTCTCATTCAGTGGGTGCTGTGTTTGCATATAACAACAGGAATTTGACAAACCCTGGAATGCTACATAAAGGCATGGAATTGTGCATGCAGTTCATTTGGGCTTGCTTTACTCTTTCCTTCACATTAGAAAAACAAAACAAATAAAGCAGGATCATAAACCAGGAATATACCAGGGATGATCATTGGCTTATATATGGGGTTTACAGCCAAACTAAATGAATTTAATTTGTAGTTCAGTTAGTAAACAGCGAGATGGGCATTATATAAATTTAATAAATACATAAATAATAAATAATTCTGCAATCTATGTGACTGTCTAATACTTATTCAATGTCCTACGTTTAATTCATTTATTTGGACTCATATTATTTACAGATAGAGATCTGTTTAGGGAATTCTACTGATTCTGAATTAGAAATGAAACTATTTTCACTTATTTTTTTTAATAAAACCATCTCATTAATAGCAATATTAAACAGTACTGGGCAGACAAATTTTCTGTGGAATGTTACACTTCTTTTGCAAGATAATTAAATTTTCTATTCTTGGGAGATTTATCAATTCAGACAAATTTCAAAGATGGAGGGGTTATCGATCTTATCATATGGCTTTCAGGTCCACTTAGCTAAAATGTGATGGCATTTTAAAACAAATATAACATTCAACTTATCTAGAACCTTAACAGACATCCATCGCTTTCTACACTTGGTGTTTATGCAACTGGGCTTGCTAAGTAGTGCAAGAAACTAGAAAAAAACTAAAAACAATCTATGCCTTCTTCCATGGAAATCTTGTCCAGCATTTCCTGCTGTTTTTATGTTATTAGGTGTTCCTCTCACACTTTCAAACTTTCCAATTTAAGGACTAGATAATTACTTTTTCTAAAAGAATATGAAAAATAATTGTGATAAAGAAATGGAAAAGCAATTAAGGGTAGAAAAATGGCAACTGAAACCTGGGAAAGAAGGAAGGGTAATAAAGAAACTCAAAATAACCCTGCCTTGATTCTATTTGGCATAAAATGTGACAGAAGAAACTCTGAAAAGCTTTCAAGATTAATATCAGCTCTTTGAGATAGGGCTAGGTCAGGAGACAGACACCATAAGGATTATAGGAAAGCTACCTTATGATTGTGGGGTATAACAACAGAATTTTGGATGAACCGTCCATTCCTTTTTCAAGGTAGTAATCCCCTAAATTTGAATTACAGGGGCTGAACTAAGTATTTAATTCATTATATACCTCATTAGTGTGCTTTCACAAAAACAAAGGCATACATATAAAGATTTTCCTTGATATGGATAGACACAGTAGTATGGACATATGGAAGCAATGGATCATTGGCACCAAGTCCGTATCTTAGTTGTTTATTTAGTTGTTCAGTGCCCAACCTGCTGATTTCAGCAAGTGCTTTGTAGTAACTGGTCAGCTCTGATCAAACATAGCATCAGAGATCAGAGATCAGCATCTGCCTAGAGATGCACTTTCCAGATATGTTAAGAGAACCTATTTCTGGGGTGGTGGGGGAGGCTTTAACTGCACTACGTGGTAAACTATTGCCTTACACACTGTAAGCCGCCCTGAGTCTTCGGAGAAGGGCGAGATATAAATATAAACAAACAAACAAAAACATTTTTTCCTGCATTTACACCAGATTATATACAGTAAATATGGAAACCATTATGTTCTTCTTTAGCTTACTTCTTTTCTAGGTGTTCATTATTACCCCCATTTTACAGTGAGAGGATGGAGTGAAGCACAAACTCATTCATATACCTGAAGTACCTAGTAAACCCACTGGCAGAAGCCTACAGCTTCAGAGGCATTTATTTTTAGCCTGATTAGCCTGAGAGGATTTAAAATCCCACCTAACTGTCAAGTAGATATTACAGTTGTAATGGGCCTGTCACCAAAAGCAGCATCTTTATGTCAAGCAAACTCCATAAGAGGCTCTGTAGCTGCAAGCTTTTACTGTGTGACCAATTTTCTTCTGTTGCAGGCCTCTGAGACCATGATAGCAACTATGGGAGAGGAATTCTGGAGAAAGATCATTCCAGAGTAAGAAATGTTTGTCAGTTAAGACTGACAGCTGTGGATTCAAGGTAATTTTTTTCCCAATGATGATGCAATACTGTGGATCACTTTCTCCTAAATCTGCTCTAGGCCTCCTCAAGTATAAAGTTTAGATGCCTCCTGAAGATTTACATTAGTTCTGTGGTTATACTGCATTAATTTACTGTGCCCAGATTATTATTTACTTCTTCAGTTTTAATCTGCTACAGTTTTATGCTTAAAATTGTTTCTAGTATTTCCTCTGTCATCTTTTTTAAAAAAGGCTTACAGGTCTTTTATCAACAATATTCTCCTCCTCAGTCTCCTGAGTCCAGTGGATATTGATTTAAGAGAGGTAACTGAGTGAACAGGAAACATTTGCTTTACAGACATCTTCCTGATTTGTATTTTCTTAAATATACACATAATTATCACAAATGCTGATTCATAGCTTCCAGTTCTGAAAATAGTAATTTTATATCTTCCAGAAGAGAATAATGGAATAGGGATGTCTGCAGGTGTGGCTAAAAAGCACTGGATGGTGTGCAGATCCCTGAAATCGACCCTGATGGCTTTGAATAAATAGTGTTGATTATAATTAATATGCAATTCACTTTCTATTCTCAGGCTCAGCTGGTCTTATCTGTCCAATGCTAGGCTTGTAAGTACAGTATTAACTGTGATGACATGGAAAGAAGCTATAGAGTGCGAATCCCATAGCATTAAACAAAGGCACATATACATGCTGAGATTGTCACTGAATTGTAATTTTTAAAGTGACAGAGGATAAATTTCTAAAATACATGAGGGCAATTATCAGTTTACTAATATTAATATTAGTAATATAATATGAATATTAATTAAGAAGTAATTTTGTTTTATTTTTGTCCAGATTCTGCCAACCTTTTGGAGTGTGCCATTCAAAGACAGACTGTGGTCCTTATCTTGAAAACAATGGTGTACAATGACCTGAGGGATTTCCACATGGGTGTCTATCCAGGCATGGGTCAAGCTGTAGTTAAACAAAAGTAATGATCTGTTACAAAATAATAAATGAAACAAATCAGTAATGAAATTGTTCCATTTCTTTGCTTCTGCCATAATCAGCATTGGCTAAATGCTGCACTTTGAGATACTTTGTGACACGAGAAGAGAAAGGTCATAAGAAAGACATTTCTAAACCCATATACTTCAAAGTCTGTGTCAAATAAGGAAACAGTCTCCTTTCTTTTGGCATCTCCTCAAAACAAAATGAGAGAGAGAATAAATAAATTATAAGAAGTGATTGAGAGCAATGCTTTTTTCACACAGCTTTCAAAGGCTATTCCCAAAGGGTGGGACATGTGTTTACTTCCACAAATAAGCCAAACTTTAGTGAATTTTATCTGATAAAAAAATAAGCAATTTAATCTAAACCATCTGAGAGTATGTTGAAGAAAAACACACACATGAATACTCAAAACTTTCACTAGATAACTTTGGTAAATCAAGCAGCTGGTGTTTCAAAAGGAAAAGGTTATAGTTGCCGTAATCCAGTCTCAACCACATCTGGATTTATTTCACAATGCTCATACTAGCAGGGATTATCAATGTTGAAGGAGACAATGGGGCAGCCAAGTAGCTACTGAGTATCAAAACTAAAAGACTTGAGTTCTATATAAATTATGTTTCTTAATGAATCTACCACTCAGCCAACTGCACTTTCTTGAGTTGTGGAATAGATAATATACAGACATCAGAGGACAAAGGAGCTTCCATCTAACTACAAACAGCTACAGTTAAAAAAAGAGCAAAGGATCCCTGTGTTCTAAATTAAAGATATAACAGTGTAATATAATCCATTGTCCAGTGTTATCCATTGGAATTAATTGGTGTTGCCCCAGAGGACACAACCAAAATCAATAGCTTTCTACCCAAGATGTTAGGTTCAGCAAAATATTAGGTAGATATCATGACTGTACAAGCTGTCAGCTAGTGAAACAGCTGCACATGAAGAGGTGATTTTCCTTTCATTGGAAATCTTCAGGGTTTACACAAAGATGACATGGATCTTTTCCTGGGCAGAAGGAAGTTGGACTAGATCACTTCTATCATATCTGCGATTCTATGACTGGCTTTAGTAGTCTATCTTCTAAGTATTATGTAAATTTATGTGGACTTACCTTACTTAGTAGGAAAATGTCAGCCTATCACTTGTTATTAGGCAAACCAATATGTACCAATTAATTGGTTCAATCTTTCCTGAAATGTATTCTACAAATACGTTGAGATTTAAATTCCTAGGAATTCCTTTGAGGATGCTTGCCTGTGTTCTAATTCCAATTAGGAAAGTTGAAGTCTGAATAAATCTGGAGGGGAGGCATGCTAGGTTTGCGAAAGGTTGGTTAGAGAAACTGATTTTTATAAATAAAGAAAAAAATAAATATGTGCTGGAGTATAAGGAACTTGCTAAATTCCATTCTGCTGCGATTCCTCAAGTCTCTGAAACTCTCCTGAAGAACTGGAAGAAATCTCAGAAATTGAGAAGGAAATGGAACTGGAAGATTCACTAATGGGAGAAGAGAATGGCCTATGTGTCGCTAGGAGTCAACGCCAGGTATGTTATAATCATTCAATATTGAGGTAGCAATAAATAAATAAAGGAATAGATAATACAATAGTATTAATTATTTAAGAAGTAGAGGGAAAGAAATTAAAAGAAGATAAGCCTAACTGACAATAATAATAGCAATTAAAAATGTCCTAGGATGAGATTAGTTGACTTTAAGAATTTCAGATCTGCTAAATATTACCTCCTTCCTGTAGTGACACTGCCAAACAAACAGGCCAAGAATGTGTATACTTCTAATGAATCTGGCTCCCACTCTTAAATTCTCACTCTTTTTCCAGCCTAATCTTGTTAGGAGGTTTTCTTCCAAATTCTTCTTTAAGGGTTAGTAATAATGGACAGCAGCTGTGTTCCTGAAGTTGTGATGAGAAATGGAAATACAGAATGAAGCTATCTATATAAAAAGCAGATTTGCTACAAATTGAGAATTACGTTAGTCTGCAATATTACAGTAAGTAATCTGGGAAATGATAAAGAGATTTTAGTAATATAAAATTTTCTCCCCCAGAAATAATGTGAATACAGCTTTAGGAAATAAAATAGCCTTCCCAAGCAATTGCTCCCAGTCCCTGGTCATCTTTAATGCCCTTCTCTAAACATGTTCCGATTTCCTTGAATCTCTTTTAAGGGTGCCAAAAGCTAGACCTGGTGTTCTAGGTAAGATCTGACCAAAGCAGAATGGATTGGAACAATTACTTCTGATGACTTGGAAGTATAAAGTGGTATTGGCCTTTTTTTGCAGCCCCATCACAGTGCTGGTTCATACTCAGTTTGTAATTAAAACTATTCTAAGAAGTATTTCTTTATGGAAATGAGCCACTTTATTATATTTTATAACTTTCTTTTTTAAATAATTTTTATTAAAAAGTTTGTCTTTAAAAAACAACACAGAAAACAACCACACATACATAAAAAAAACACATCGAAACATGTATTGAATATTACATACCGTTAATGATCATTTTATAACATTCCATATGAACATACGTATTTTGCTTTTGTAGTTCTCTATTTTATTTTATTTTATAACTTTCTATTGCATTTTATTTCCTAAATAAATATTATTACCGATTCATGTATGGATTGGTCCTATGCTTCTACATCTGACTTGTGTTGGCTTAGATCTTTATTTTTCTTAAATTTATTTTATAATAATAATAATAGAATTGGAAGGGACCTTGGAAGTCTTCTAGTCCAACTCCCTGCCCAGGCAGGAAACCCTACACCATTTCAGACAAATGGTTATCCAATATTTCCTTAAAAATTTCCAGTGTTGGAGCATTCACAACTTCTGCAGGCAAGTTGTTCCACTGATTAATTGTTCTAACTGTCAGGAAACTTCTCCTTAGTTCTAAATTGCTTCTCTCCTTGATTAGTTTCCACCTATTGCTTCTTGTTCTACCCTCAGGTGCTTTAGAGAATAGTTTGATTCCCTCTTCTTTGTGGCAACCCCTGAGATATTGGAACACTGCTATCATGTCTCCCCTAGTCCTTCTTTTCATTAAACTAGACATACCGAATTCCTGCAACCATTCTTCATATGTTTTAGCCTCCAGTCCCCTAATCATCTTTGTTGGTGACTTATATTTTGGTTACTTATAGCTCATTTTCCAGCTTATCAAGATCATTTTGTCTTCTAAGACATTAATTATTGCACAATTTTATATCATCTGCAAATCTGAAAAGCATTATCTGACCTCCCAGGTAACAGTTTCTGATTGGTCTGCAGTTTGTTGGATTTTCTTTTCCCCCATTTTTGAATGTACATAATTTTGTCTCTTCTACTCATCTGGCATTTCACCAGTTTTGCAGGATTTTTAAAAGATATTATGTAGCAGTTCAGTGAGCCCATCATCCAGTTCCATTGGAACCCTAAATAATCTGACCCTGGAAATTTAATCTTATTCAAAGTAATATGGCAACAATCTCAATTTTGCTCCTTCATTCTGCCCTTCACAATTTTATACTATATGTAGGAAATATATAGTAGGAAATACCATGTATATATATCTCCTCTTTCCTGCTCCCACCTGTATGGCTCACATTTCTTTCCAGCCAGCTCCCATTAAAATTATTAACAACCTCTCTCCACCTTCCACTTTCCCTTGGAGGCAAAAATATTGCAGGCTATACCAGTTAAAGAAATCCCATTCACAAATTTCACATTCTATAATGCCACCATCTTTCTTACTAGATGGCTCGCTATTATGGCTCAGGGTCCAATTATTTGAGAGACTAATTATGTCCTATAACATCTGCCTGGCCAATTCAATTCTGCAGAGTTGGCATGCTCTGGGTTCATTCAATTAAGCAATGTCATCCATTGGGATATGGAAGTGTACCTTTTCAGCCTGCGTTCTACAACAAGCCACCCTCCCTCCACTCAGATCCAGTTGACCCTCGCTCTTCTGTGAAGACCTGGCTCCTCACCCAGACTTTTGGCAAGGAAGAGTGAAATTCTTCCCTTCATTGTCCTTGCTATCTTATCTTTTGTTTTATTGATTTTATTATAATTTCTTTGACTGTCATGAGCTCACCAGAACTGTTGAGGATAGGGAAGCATAAAAACCTAAACTATAAGAATACATCTAAGGCAAGTCAGCATATAGTAATTCTGTACCTAATCTGACAAATCTCAAAGGGCCTGACTTCTAATCATTTAAAAACTACAAGTCAAATACCAAAGGGTTGCAATGAACTAAAGAACAATCATGTTGGATCAAGGCAAGGCCCATCACAGCTTAGCATTTTATTTCTCATAATGGCCACCCAGATGCTCTGGGCTGTTTAAAAGCAGAATATATACAGGTCATTCTTCTGTCATTGTTGCATTGCAATTATATTTGGAGATTTGCTGGCCTTAATCGAGAGGTTCAAGATTAATAACCCTTGATAGATCTGTCCTCCATGAATACACCTGTTTCCCATTTAAAGATCATGTAATGAATACCACAGCTTAACTGTTCATCATTTTAAATACATGTCTATGGAAATTCTCTATCACCTAGGTCATGGTTGCCCCAAAGATGTTTTTTCCAAAAGGCAATTGAGCTTCCTCAGTGTTTTCTTTTAAAACGTTTCACTTCTCATCCAAAAAGCTTCTTCAATTCTTCAAGGAAATTCAGATGCTTTTTGGAAACAGCACCTTTGGGATGTCTTAAATACAATACTTGCTTTTGCTTGTTCTAAATCTTCCAATCAGCTTCACTGGATGGCAAAGCCCTTTTTTTTTTTTTGAAAAATGGAAGAAAATGATTTCCTGTCCACTTTTTCCATGACATGCAGAATTTTATGTCCCTTGATCTTATCCTCCTTCAGTGGATCCTCCTTTTTACCAGGTCCTTGACACCCTAAATTTTTGAGGTAAGAAATGCATTATTTTTTCCATAACAATTCTGGCTGTACCACACTGCACATGGTTGACCTTATACTAGTTACCATTCTGCCAGTGATGTTAAATTTGAACCTATATTTCTGATAATGTGATTTATTGTTGCCATAATGATTGGAAATTTAATGAAAGTGAGGTTGCTGAGATACTGGTGAACTTCATCTGGATCATACTTCACTAGAGTTGGAAGTTCTCAGCAGGTTGCAATGTCTGATCTATCTTGTTTATGCCTAAAAGGCAAATAAAGTTAGTCCTGCTTAATGCTTGGTTGAAAGATTAGCAGGGTATATTAGGGCCATAGCTAGACTGAGAAATCAACAAAGATCCTGGAAGAAAACAATGGTAAACCAGTTCCATATTGTTGGAAGTGCAGTCATCTGAAGTTAATTAAAGTTTGAAGCAGACATTTACTTTATGACTGGAATAAAAAATTAACCAATCCAAGTTTCTATTCCAATTTACTCAGTTTTCAACTTCTACATGTATCTAGAACTGGAATGAATTTTTATGAAAATATCTACATTTTGCAGAATATTGTGGCACAATTTGCAACTTAAAGAATGGGCACAAAAATGTATTGTTTATGTCTCGAGGCACAAACAATACACTTAGTGTGAACTGAAATGAACAGATGCATTTCTGAGATGCAAAATATCTGCTTTTTTCTGATTTAAAGAAAGGATATTTGGGGGGTGAGCAATGATATCCTTTATTGGAAGGTATCCAATTCAACAGCTGCATTACTTTGTGTCTTCTACAAACATGCTTGGAGTTAGCCAAAATGTCTATTTATGCTGGCTGACATCCAAGGTTTTATTATTATGTACTCTTAGTTCATAGTGAGAAATGTGAGCCAAGAAGAAAAATACACCCACTGAAGTTTCATAATTGAGGACATATGTTATGGTTTCTGTAGCTTTATCCACCAGCCAGGTTATCACATATCATTTCAATCACCTGTTTGCATTTCAAGGACTTTTTTCCCCTTTAATAACTGAGCTATGTCAGCTATGCTCTGCAAACATTCTAGACTGCCTCATTCAATAGATAAAGCAACAACTTATTTTCCCTCCACAGGCCTGATTTTCCATTAGATTCAGACTGAAACTCTAATAAAAGCCCCTTTCCTAGCTAAATGGTCAGCTAAAACAGTGAAGAAATGTTCATCAGAAAATAGTTTAGGTCAGAACTACTTCAGAAAATGTTCTCTCTCCATTGTAAAGTGGAGAAGGAGGAAGAGAAGGGGGGAAGAGTACAGGTTAGACTGATCTGGCCAGCACGCAAACCTGTCAGTTGTCAAAAACCTGATTTTGAATGGTCCAGAAATGGATTGAGTGAAGAGCAACTGCCAAAGATGTCTCTGTCAGACGACTGAGTCAAAAACTGGGGCCTGGAGAGACGTGGAGGAGTGGCCAAAAAAGTATAATTCAGTCTCCAGGTAGATTAGACTGTATCAACCCTATTCCTGAATCATTCCGCAGCCTATTAGGAGAATAATAATTTTTCATGAAGAACACAGCTATAAAAGGGCACTGTAGGATGAAAATGTATTATTAAAGAACCTAACGCAAAAGGGCTCTCAATATCGATTGTTGAAGGAATAAAAGTAGGAGGTAGAAATTATGCTCATTTATTGCTTACAGACTTCCCATGGACATCTGTGGCAACAAAGTGCTGCAGGAAATATATGTTTAGTATCATACAATCTGGCTCTTATGTCATCTTAATAGCAATATCACTAGATGGACAACCAGCACATACTTATACAGTGAAACAATGCAACAGCCTCTAGTATTCACTAACATTAATGAAAGCAACTACATAATACATAATATAAAATATCCCCAAACCTAATCACTGCAGCTCCAGAATCTCTAATTCCCAAGAGCCCAATGGGACAAGACCATTTTATTACCTTCCTAACTCGGTAGGGAGAAATTGATAAAGTGTCTTACTTTTTACTTACAGTAGTTTTCTTACAATTACAATTACTAAAAACTGTAGTTCAACTTTTCTCTCCTCCCTCCTCCCAATTTGATCAGAAATATAACTGATGGGAGAATAGATCAGAAAAGCTTTAACATCTTTTCCCTGTGTCAAAGCCTCATGCATATTCTTTAGTTTTTAAATGGGTTTTCTGCAACTGCCAACTGCAACTCATCTAGTATGGTTAGCCTCTTAGTGTTCTATGTTGTGTTACAATGACATCATGGAAACCTCCTTTCCTTTAAGTAAAACAAGGTTAATAATAATAATAATAATAATAATAATAATAATAATAATAATGATGATGATGATGATGATGATGATGATGATGATGATGATGTTTTAATTTGTATACCGCCCTTCTCCGGAAGGACTCAGGGCGGTGAACAGGCCAATAAAATACAAACAGAAACATACACCATAATTAAAACAACCCTTAAAAAACTGATTCGATATGCCAGAGAATTTAAAATACCATTACACCCCATAAAAATGACAGGAATTTAAAACCCACAATTAAAATATTTAAAATTTAAAATCAGGCCAGTCCAGCCATATGAAATAAATAAGTTTTAAGTTCGCGGCGAAAGGTCCTAAGGTCAGGTAGTTGTCGAAGCCCGGGGGGAAGCTCGTTCCACAGGGTAAGAGCCCCCACAGAGAAGGCTCTCCCCCTGGGGGCCGCCAGTCGACATTGTTTGGCTGACGGCACCCTGAGGAGTCCCTCTCTGTGGGAACGCACCGGACGCTGGGAGATAGAGGCCGGCAGTAGGCGGTCCCGTAAGTAGCCTGGTCCTAAGCCATGGAGCACTTTAAAGGTGGTAACCAATACCTTGAAGCGCACCCGGAAAACAACAGGTAGCCAGTGCAGTCTGCGCAGGATAGGTGTTACGTGGGAGCTCCGAACCGCTCCCTCAATAACCCGCGCAGCCGCATTCTGGACTAGCTGAAGTCTCCGGGTGCTCTTCAAGGGGAGCCCCATGTAGAGAGCATTGCAGTAGTCCTGACGAGAGGTAACGAGAGCATGAGTGACCGTGCATAGGGCATCCCGGTCCAGGAAGGGACGCAACTGGTGGATCAGGCGAACCTGATAAAAAGCTCTCCTGAAGACGGTTGCCAAATGATCTTCAAAGGACAACCGACCATCCAGGAGCACGGCCGAGTTGCGTACCTTCTCCATCGGGGCCAACAACTCACCCCCAATAGACAGCCGCATCTGCAGCTGACTGTACCGAGATGCCGGCATCCACAGCCACTCCGTCTTGGAGGGATTAAGTTTGAGCCTGTTCCTCCCCATCCAGACCCGTATGGCTTCACAATGCTTAACAATGGAGATTCAAACATATCCACAGTACCTATAGTAAATATTTCTATTTATATGACAATCAGTTCCTTCTGCATTTGTTCAATTTTAGAAATTTGATTAATAAAAAAGTCGTTGTAAGCCATGCATCAGAGACCTTGCTATGGGTACAGTCCTGGAAAATCATGAAGATGCAGTTTACTCTGCACAAGGAGAAAAAAAATCAATTTCTGAATATTTCAGCACAGTTGGAAGATGCAATTCTGAACTATTTTCCAGCAGATTCCAATTAGCTTCAGTGCACTTTCACATTTCTGGCAGGGGCTCCTCTCTTCCTCCTACACACACCACTCCCAGAAAGTTGTCAGGATGAAAAAAAAAACTCAAGGGACTGGATGTTTTATTAGCAGCCTTTTTAAGGATTTGAGTTTTATATTGATTTCCTGGATCAACACTCCTGCACTCCCAAAAAGAGTAATGGAAGTATCAAATAAGTCAGAGTTCTCCAAGCCCCACAGCTCTCTGACCCCAAGATCAACTTCCTCCCTCTGCTCACACTCAAATGCAAAGTCAGAAACAGATTTAGAGATATAAGCCAATCTCAAAAAGTCAAGCCTTCACCTGTGACTTCCAAATCAAGAGACCTCCAGTTGGGGTGAAATCCAGCAGGTTCTGACAGGTTCTGGAGAACTGGTATTGGAAATTTTGAGTAGTTCAGAGAACCAGCAAATATCACCTCTGGCTGGCCCCAAAGTGGGGTGGAAATGGAGATTTTGCAATATCCTTCCCCCCGGAGTGGGGAGGGAATGGGGATTTTGCATTATCCTTCCCCTGTCACACCACCAAGCCATGCCCACAGAACCGGTAGTAAAAAAAATTGGATTTCAACACTGCCTCCAGTGTCAGGATTTATACTGCAAATCACACTGTACACTTAAACATGCATACTTACCCAATTATGATATGGTCATTTTGTATGCACAACACTAAAAAACAGCATGAAAAAGAAATTAAATATTAAATATTAAGAAATAAGAAAAAGAAAAGGATAAGCAATTTGTACATTTCTCCATACCTTCCTTATTATGCAAACTATCCTTATCTCCATCATATCCAACTGCCGTTTCATAATTTTCCTTTTGTTCTTTAAATTTCTCACTCCTTTTTTTTCATGATCTAATCAACTCTACCCTACCCAAACTTTCTCAGTCTTCTTAACAATGTAATAATGCCATAGTGTTAAATGATACTACTGCAATGAAAACACCTAAACAATACAAAATCCAAATTTCATTTGTATATTTGTTTTGCAATTCAGTCCTCATTCATTCTCGCTATATGACCAAGCCACCACATACTGTTTCCATACTCTTGACTCACTTTTATATTCAGTCCCCATTCATTTAGCATCTAGGCACTCTTCACTCTTTTTATTCTTGTTTTAATGCACATACTTCTTAAGTAACCATTCCTGGTGTATTTGATTGACTTTGGGTTTTCTTGACATATCCCACTCTTACTTCTATTTAACAAAATAGCCAGAAGTATATTCTTATGCAGTCATCTTTATTTCTTTCAAAATTCATTCAAACCTTACAACAAAATAGGCCACATGCTAGCCACCTTCCTACAAACATTTATATACCTTAAAACTTCTCTATCCATTTTCCTATCTGTAGTAAACATTCTACCAAACAGAATCTGATCTAGTTGGAGTGTGTCCGTGCATTTATTATTTCTTTTTCATCAATTTGTTCTTGGAAATTAACATTTAAAGCATTCATTCCAATTTAATTTCTTAAAATACCACTATACTACCCACCCACATCTCTAAAATATTCCTTCAAACATTTTAGTTTCATCCCAAATGATTTCCTCAGTCAAACTGCATTAGATTCTTTTTTAATCCTTTTCACCCACTTGCAAAATATTTTATGTTTATCAAAAATGCTGCCTCTTTTAACTTTAATGGTTCTTTCTTAACAAATCAATTCCTTGTACCTGTTTTTTTCTCTACATTATGCAATATTTTTCATCATTTGTAAACATTCCATCTCTCAAATGCTTGTCTCCCCCAGATATTTTTTCATTTCAACATTTCAACCATCCTTTTTGTATTACCCCAGCCACACTCATTAATCTATGCAGGCCAGGCTCTCTTAACTGGACATTGCGTTGGAAACCAACAAACTCTTGACCATATTGCACAAACCATTATATATGTACACAATATGGTTCCATATACTTAAGATGCAAATAATTTAATATGACTGCTAATTTCCAATATTTTATTACAGTACTGTGTGGCTGGATTTACATACAGTACTATGTTAATTACGGTTTCTTGACTAATAGCAATGGCCTAGTTTACTATCAGCTCAGCCATAAACTATGCTTTGAAACCACAATAGCACTATTCACACAGCATACCAACCAAAACCAGAGAAATCACATAATGGTTTAATATGTTGTGTGAACCAGACTGACTCTCTATGGTTATTAGAGTATAGGAAAAAGAAAGTTGTATACCTTATTACCAAATTTCAATCCCAGTCCATTTTGAACAACAACAACAAAAATTTCAGGAAACAGTGAAAACATTATTAAAAAAAGGAGTTTTTTTCCCCTTAAAATGAGGCACAATTGAAATTGGGTAATAAAATATATGTTTATTATACAACTGACTTTTTTATTTTCTTGGTGTGTGTTCTTCTGTTATCTCCCGTTTTAGATACAATACAAAAAGTTTCCCCTCCTATGGAAATACTGACCTATGAGCATCAACAAGAACAAACAAAATCCTAAATTAAGGTCAAAGTCATATTTAATTTCAAACTCTGCTCTTATATTGGACAGCTCGATGACTTCAAAAAGCCCACAGACAGGATATGAGCATAAACACTTCCCACTCAAGGGTCCAAGCATCTCTTCTAGTTGCTTGATTTCAGAATACCATGATTACTCATACAGATAATCATGCCATTCATATATTTGTTTAACTTTCATTTAAGTCATCCTAGTGGACATTCTTTGCTGCAGTTACCATTGCAAATTCTACAGATCTATCTAACCACAGAAAATCCACGATTGAGCCCAAAATTTCTGTGCTAAGCAAGAGAATTCAGAACTCATTGTCAAGTGAATTTTGCTCCATTGTATGAGCAAACACAGTTGTTAAGTGAATCACTGCAATTGTTAAGTTAGTAACACAGTTGTTAAATGAATCTGGCTTCCCCACTGAATTTGCTTGTCAGAAAATTGCAAAAGGTGAGAGCACATAACCCAGGACACCGCAACCATCATAAATGCATGCCAGTTACCAAACATCCAAATTTTGATCATGTGACTGCAGGAATGCTATAACAGCTGTAAGTGTCAAAAAGTCATAAATCACTTTTTTTCAGTGCTGCTGCAACTTTATGACCCACTTGAAAATAATATGTATCTATTTCTCCATATCCAGGCACTGGCAGTCTACAGGCAAGGAGTTAGGATTTCTATCACCTCCCCTACTTGGTCCAAGATGGGCACCATCTGCATATTGATACTTCACTTTGAATAATCAGAGATATATTGTGGGTTGAACAGCTTTAATTGTATGTAATCATAGAGTCATAGAGTATATTTCCTCCCCCCCCCCCAAAAAAAATTGGTTCTATTTATTTTTATGGACAAAAAAAATTCTTTAGAACTTTGCACGAAAGTCAAATCCAATGGTAGAAGTTCAACGCAATTTGTACCTGTCAAAATAAATGTGAACATTAAAGTGCCAACCTGTCTACAGCTTCCAAGAGACCATTTAAGGTACGAGATCATCCTCTTGGATGATCCATCTCCAATTCTATATGTGCTAATCAATACTATACAGCATCAGTACAACTGAACCAAGGCCATTTGGCAATTTATCAGGAATAAAAAGGCTGTCTCAAAAACCCTGTAGATAAGTGCACTACTTTAAAATCAATAAACAAAACATAGCATCATGATTTATCATCCACAACCTCATAAATGACCTGAGAGTTGCAGAGGCATATACAAGACCAGCATATCTTGATATTAAGATGAATGTCCAGCTTTTATACCCATGTTTATATTGTACATTATGATGTACATTCTATTTGGCATGATAGTGCTAATTCCATTTCCATTTCGCTCTGCTTTTTTCAGCACATTTGCATTCAGTCATATACAAACACAGAACAGTCTGACTAAAACTAGTTTGTCACAGTTTCTTAAGACAGCCTCTTGTCTAATGACAAATAAATTGTATATGACTCTCCCAAATGTAAGTTCAATTCTTGATTCATTGTACTAAACTAAGGTTTGTTGCTTTGGCAACAATAATTTAGCAAGGGAATTTAAAAAAAATAAAATTATTTTTAAAATGAGCTATTCCTTTTTTTGTCCTCCAGAACTGTACTACTTTACAACATAAATGGGACTGCACAGAACTAAGGCCTCCTGCCTGTAAAAACAAACCATGGCATGTACAATATACGAAAGCAAAACCCGTATTTCAGAAATAAGAAAACAGTAATGAAGGCTGGAACTTCACAAATGCAGAAGGCTTTATGTCTGCACCACCTAATAAAGTGAATATTCCATTTGGATACGTGATTGTCCATCACTGAATAAAAAACATGTCTGAAAAATATTTGAAAGGTTTTAATTCTGGTAATTTCTACATAATCGTTCATCTTTCCCAAGGTTCGAGACATGTGAACTTCAACTTCCAGAATTCTCAGCAATAGGCAAGCTGGGTGAAGAATTCTGGAAGTTGAAATCCACACATCTGGAGGACCCCCAGGTAGGTGAACTCTAAAGTACAAGATTGCAGTCTATGATTGCTTCCAGTTGAGAATCACCTGCACTAGCAATGAAAACTGTATTTTTCTTTCCTTAATATATTTTTTCTGAAAAGAAAAATGTGGAAGACATGGTGAGAAAAGGCAAGAAAATAACAAAACGGGATGGTGTCTGAATCCCATTAAAGTTCTGGAACAAGGCAGGGGCTTCATAATACAGCCTCATCTGAAAGGACCTTATGTTAATTAATTCACAGTAATATTAGTAACTGTCATCTCTGAAGGAATGTTCCTCAGCCTCTGAAATGTAGCAGAGCATGTCTCATCTCCAAGGGTCTTGGTGGAACTTTTAGACACATTAAATTGTTGGGCTAGTTAAACAAGGGTCATCTTTTTAATCTACTGTGATTTGTGAAAAATCAAGCTATCTGGTCAATTAAATGTCACAGCTCTGATCATACCCATCCAATTTAACGGCATTACTCTAGTTCAGAATTAGATTACTATATTGAAAAAAATAGGATTGTGCTTATTTTAGACTGTACAATACACGTTTGGATTCCCCCCCCCCCACCGCACGGGTCATATCTAGCTCAACCCCTGTGGATGTAAGGAAAATGATTAAGGCTTGGCTTTTCAGGAAGCCTTTGAGGAGCAAATGCAGATGGCCCCTGTTAGAGGAGTACTTTGGACCTATGAAAGTCCTGTCCTAGCTGAGCCAACGAGAATCTATATTTGAGTGGAATGTAATCTCTTTGCAGACTTGGCCAGCAAATCATCTTTTCTAGTGATCATGATGGATACTGAACTTAATGAATGATACGATGAATACTCAGACTAAAGAAGTATATATGCAATCCACCTGAACACACAGGTGCTCACAACAGCATGCTAGGGTGAACTAAAACAGTGAACTGCCAAGGACCAGGAGAAGATCAAAGTATGACTGATGGATAAAATAGTCAGGACATGAACTTCTATGATCATTAACTTCTCAAAAACAGCGAGTCTCTTCCCAAATTGACATCTAAGATTGAAACAATATTCTATGACATGATTGAAGAAAACCAACTTCAGTTTATGAAATAGGAAATGAAGAGGACCTTAGAGGGTAATATGGGAGAAACATGTGGAACACATAAGGGTGTGTGAATAGTTTGTGAGCGCTTTTTCAGTCAATAACTTGCTGATTTATATGCTGTTTTTTGTCTGTTGCTTCTTGTGCTGCTTTCTTCATACTGGGAAATTTTTCTGAAATCTACTAGCTACAAAACAACTTTTGTTAATTAACTAATTAATAATTTAGAGAGCTTCTCTGCTTACATAAAATGGGGAAATTGTGTTGATCAGTGATCTGCACTTCTCATTAGTTGTGCTAGAACTGTGAAATTAAAAGGACTACTGTATTCAAACTTCAGTTCAATAAACCAATGCAATCACTGCATTGTGTACTATTGTATCTTGTGGTGATTATGCCCACTGTTGACAAAGATCCTGAGAGGGAATGAAACAACTTCTTTTCCCCAACCCTTTCCAAGACCTCTCTACTGGTGAGACTTATTTTACTGGAAGAGAGTTTTCTTGTTACATCAAGATGTGGACTATTTACATGAATATGAAAATTTATCACTTAAAGTTGGCTATGATTTAAGCAGACTACATACATAAGTAGGGCCGTGAAAATATTTACAGACCCCTCGCATCCTGGACATAAACTGTTTCAACTCCTACCCTCAAAACGACGCTATAGAGCACTGCACACCAGAACAACTAGACACAAGAACAGTTTTTTCCCGAAGGCCATCACTCTGCTAAACAAATAATTCCATCAACACTGTCAAACTATTTACTGAATCTGCACTACTATTAATCTTCCCATAGTTCCCATCACCAACCTCTTTCCATTTATGACTGTATGACTATAACTTGTTGCTGGCAATCCTTATGATATATATTGATATATTGACCATCAATTGTGTTGTAAATGTTGTACCTTGATGAACGTATCTTTTCTTTTATGTACACTGAGAGCATATGCACCAAGACAAATTCCTTGTGTGTCCAATCACACTTGGCCAATAAAAATTCTATTCTATTCTATTCTATTCTAGTTATTTTTATTTTGTACCAGCATTAGTGCATGCTAATTTGTAGGGTGACTGGTTTGTTTCCATAGTTTGGAAATGAAAGCTTTAGGATTTCCTTGTTACCTCTCTGCCTTTAAAAAAAATTCTTGTCCTGCAAAGTTTCACCAATGTTCAGGAAAGCATGCATGCATACAGCTAAAAGAAGCTGTTTGGAGCTAAAGATAACATATTATTTCAATATGGGTTTCTAAAGAGTTACACAATTGATAGAAATCCCAGGCACAGATATAAGGATTTACAGGTTACAGAAAGAACAACAGAAAAGAAGCTTCAGGAAATATCTGGATTTCTACAGTTCTTTTCAATCTATTGTCTCAATTATGCTGACAAGATTTTTTCTCCCCACTGTCCATTGCCCTGTTTCACCCAGCACTAGGCTCATTGTTGCAAAGGTGCCGTAAGAAAGCAGCTCAGTTAAACAAAACTTTGACTTCAACAGATGTGTACTTGCTTCAAAAGAAATGTATGTGTTAGACAATTTTCTGACAACGAAATGGGGAGAGAAATCAAGACCTTTAAAACCGTCCAGCTTGATCCACCCAAAAAAACCTTGCCAAGAAAAAATGGAATGGTAGGAAATAAACAATATTCTGGAGATGAAATATAGTTCATACACAGATGTTTCACTGGCATGGAGTTCTTGTGTAAGAAGACACAAGGCAAATAATATCCATGAATCACAGCATTATTTCTTTAAATCATCCAGAGTTATACTAAATATAAAAATAATACAAAAGTTAATGCCATGCTATGCTTATTTGCGTAAGAGAGTTGAAGTAAAAAGTGAACTAGAAAATATGGAATAGCTCCAGGGCACAAAAATCCTAGGGTTTGCACAGGAGTGATCTAATTTGTGAAGAGGAAATTTAAATAGATTGGAGATATTTACTCATTTAAGAGCAAGAAACTAATTGGGAAGAGGATCACAGTTACAATAAAATTAAGAAAACATGCATGAGGAAAAGGGAAGACAGACAGATAGAACTGAGAGGTATGAGAGCCAAAATGATAATTGGAGTGAGAGTTGAATACCGTACAGCTGTAGTATATTTGGGATGAAACTGTAAGGATAACTAAAGGATAAGGCAGTAGAATCTATAGTTGATACCAGAGACTTTCCTTTTGGGGTTAATGGAAAAACAGGTTGGAGGATCTTACAGAACTTTATTTTTGTACATAGTAGCAGCAAGACTCTTATATGGACAAAAGTGAAAGCATTCACAAATACCTACAATGGAAGAATGGATGGTGAAGCTGATGGAATTTGGAGAAATGGTGAAATTGACAGCTTAAGTTGAAGACTTTGACCAATTTTATTTCTACCTGGAAACCATCTTGAACTTTTTGTGAGAAATAAAATAAATGAAATTATTTTGAGATTTGATAATAAGAATTACATGGGATTATAGAAATAATGTGAGCTTTAGTTAATTTTAGAATAAGAGTTTGATGCATTTTTTAAATCTATATCAGTACCAAAGAAAGTCAAAAGTCATTCTTTTTATTTAGCTTCCTTTTTTCTCTTTACTTGTCTATTTTTCAACCTTGTTTTTTTAAAAATAAAGAAGCCAGTAGAGAGAATGCTATGTACCAAGTGACACAATAGAGTGTGGGTGGTTGAGTAATAGTAATATTTGACCACATTGAGCATATTTATGTTCTTCAGTTTCAGATGAATTCAAGTCATGGATTACTAATTTCCCATTAAAATAAAAAAGAATAAAGGCCTTTTCAACCTTAACTTACACACTTTTTAGATTTTTCTGTTTGAATGTAATGTTGGGTTCTATTACCAATGAATAAGAATACTTCAGTATTTTTTAACTGATGGAATATCTAGAATATTGAGTAAATAGTCCCTTAATGGTCATGCCAAACGTTTAGACCTGTCATTTACTGCTTTAACGGTAATAATTGTGACTGGGTTACAATTGGACTAATGGAGAGAGATGGTTGGAAGTCATTGGTCATATCTATTTATATACTCTTTGAATTCACAAAGAACGTATGGTTTTTTCCAGCCTTTTTGAAGCATAGAGAGCTATTAGAAGAAGAATGGAGAATTAATAAATCTGGGGGAATGAATACAGAGTTCCGGTTTTTATTTTCTTCTATTCCTTGATGGCATCAGTTTTTCCAACCAACTGCTACTGACTACTACCTCTGAAACATTTAGCTTAAAAGAATGAAAGGGTTGTACACCTTTCTCCCATCACCATTCTTAGAAAGAGGTAATAGAGATCAGATGGAAAGGGACAGGAAAAAATAGAATAGAGAGAAATAGAAGAAAAGTCTAAATTAAAGAAAGATAAAGAAGGGGGAGAGGAGCTGGAAAGTAAGGGTTCAGAGTTACTCTGATGATCCAGAGAAAGCACAATTTGAGTTACAAAGAGTGACTACTTGTACTTTAAAAAAAACCTCACAGTGGCTACACATTCATCATGAGTGATTTTCAGCTAATGATAGTTCTAACCACCTAATCTCTCTCAGGATAGCTACTGGGAGCATTCTTTCTCTTCTAAACCACGTAGGGTCAACAGATTCTACTCAAAGCAGATGGTCTCATAGGTAACAACAGACCAAGCCATAAAGGGTTACACTGGTAATCACCAGGACCTTGAACTGGGCACAGAAACCCATTGGCAACTTCTACAAAATAGCACTTGATCCCAGAAAGGGTATACCTGATCGATTTGTCCAACAGATAGAAATTACTAGGTAGTAGGTAACAACAGATGGATACCAATGTTTAGTGATGGATATGAGTTTCAATGCAGCCAGACACTAGTCTGGTCATGACACAAGTTATTAACTTCAGATCAGATATTGTTTCCAAATGAAAACCACATCCAATGGTTATTTGGGAGAAACTTATGATTGTCACAGCAGCCATAACTCCCAAGCTCTCTTGGTCCCCACCTCCAAGATACAGAAGTTGAAATATTCCAGCTCACAAATTACTATACCAACTGGCTCTTTTTCAATTATGGAATTGGTGTCACACGTCTGGAAAGCATTAAGTTTGGGGAGGCTAGGCTAAATAGTTTGGATTTTCTCTCCATTATAGTCATTTTCTGAAACCATTTGTCACAAAATATTTGTATAACTGCATTGCCTTCTTTCTGCACTGAATTTCATGGCTTGAAAGCACAAATATTCCAGCTTTTTAGCAGAGCAGTAACTCATTACTGTCCTTCAAAAAAAAACTTTGAACATTTCAGATATAACATTATATTTCATATACAGTACAATGTAAAGTATAAGGCCAGGCTTTGCAAATAAACCTGCTGAAATCCTCACAATGAATGCCACAGGCCCCTCCATTCGTAAACCCTGTTTTATTTAAGACTTAAAGTAGAAGCAGCTGCACCAAGCAATGCAGAAAAAAATTGCTCGCCAGTTGGAAGAAGTACAAGTCTAGGTCAAGTGTTGGCACCAGACCACCTGGAGAGATAGAACTGAGTCCTCTAGCAAGGAGTGCCGACGTATGTCATATTAAGCTAGGATTTAAACCTTGGTTGAATAAGCCATGGAATCTACTTTGCATATAACATCATGCCACAGTTGCTAGGACACATTTCATGCTAAACTAAAAACAATCAAATGATTTATCACCATGAACCTATCCACTGAACCCATTGCTAAACAAATGGAAGCATCTCCCTTAAGGATCATGTTACAGATGTAACATTCCCAAATCTCTTGGAGTAAATGGGGAAAAGCATTTGCCCTTTGTTTAGTAGAAAAATATATATATTAAGAGTGGGGAGCATACTTCTTCTTAGACTCCTTTGTTGACATAAGGTCAATTTGTTATTTTATAATGTATATTACATATAATTTGTTTTACTCCTAAAATAATGTTGGTAATATCAACCTGAAATATGTAATTTACTGAGATAATAATTAAACTAAGTTACTAAATTGCTGTTATTGCAAATGGATTTGAAGCTGCTGAGGTTTAAGCATTGACATTTCATTTTTCCTACTTTTGGGGGGCTTCTTTGTTATCAACCATTTCTATTTCTTCTGATTCTTTTTTAATATTTTCACCTTTATGAACTTGTGATTGTTGCTCTGCCCTTTCACATATTATTTTTGATATGTGAATTTCTTGATATAAATCAATGTATGTATTTTTTACAATTCTGCATATCATTTAAAAATCTTTTGAAAATCTTTTCTATCTTTTGTTTACTTTTCTAGGAAACAAACAAACAAATGTATAAGAGAGGGATTATTATTTTTTTCTTCAGATCATGCAATATAATTCCCTAGGTTCTTCTTGAGAATAAATTGCTCATTCAGTGCTCATCCACTGTAAACCATTGTTATCATCAGTGATGATAAGCAACCAAAAATATGGGTAACCCGTTGAATGTCAACCATGTTACTGACTTAATCTGAGCAAAAATGTTATGTTAATAAGCAATGCTATAGTAAAAGAAGAATGGATGAAATTACAATTAAAACAAGACAGCAGTAGAAATAATACTTATGCTGCAGTTAATTGGTATTCTGAAAAGAAAAAGTGAGCATAGCCAGGTGGTTTGATTTGGCAACTTCTTGTAGATTGCTCAGTAATGGAGAATAATAGTCTTTATTAGTGTTAGGTGGGTAGACAAACCAGCTTGATCTTCGACTCCACCCAAATGAATTGCAATCCAGCTAAAATCAGAGGTCTTCAAACTTGGCAGCTTTAAGACTTGTGGACTTCAACTCCCAGAATTCTCCAGCCAGCATAGCTAGGCTGGCTGGAGAATTCTAGGAGTTGAAGTCCACAAGTCTTAAAGTTGCCAAGGTTGAAGACCTCTGGGCTAAATAGTTGATTCCTAACCCATTTGAAAGTATTGTCACCAAATTTTAATTTTATCTGGAGAAAAATGGCTTCTCTTCTAGAACACACACACAAATAAAACAGAAATATTACCAAAAATCCAGATGATCTCCAGATGGTAGCAAAAAGATACAATTCTTTGCAATCAAGTGTCATGCATGTGGTCAAGGTTTAATCTGCTACTTTAAAATTGAATTTATATATGTCTACATGTGCGTGTGTGAATGTGTTTCCTCTCTCTTTAGCTTTTGTTATATTTCATAAGCAGTAATTTTTTAAAAAAATGTAGCGGTCAAAACTTCCACAGCCCAGATGTGGAAAGACCTTACAGACTTTCCAAACGTATCTGGCTAACTCTGACAGAAGCAAATGTTTGTCTCAAAGACAAAACCACTTGTGCTAAGTTCACACAGACATTATAGAGAAACTGCAAAAGACATACATGTTTCCTTTCTCAGATATCTTTATAAATTCCGTGCTCTCTCCAGATTACAAGGAGTTGAATGTAGTTCCACTATGTTTTGCTTGGATTTCTGTCTGTGCACCATGCCACAATAATATTTTGAAAACAAAATTCTGTTCTACATCAGAAAAGCCTTGGACTGGAGTAATAAGGAGAGTTGTGAAAATCAAATATCTGTTGTACATCAGAAAAACTCTGCTTTGCACAAATAACCCTCTTTTGGAAATATAGTCCTGTCAACATTTCTGTAGTATAGTACAATTGGGGCATTTTTCAGGGATGGGAAGGGAGATCCATTATGCCAGTGATGGCTAACTTTTTTGTCATCAGGTGTCAGGAGGGAGGGGGCCAGGGGGGTCACGCGTGTACCCACACCCATAATTCTATGCACTCCTCCCCCACGCATATGTGCATGACACACACACCCCCGCCGCCCCCGCTCCTGGCACGTTATGGCCTGATAGGCCTGTTTTTCTCTCACCTGGCTCCAGAGCCTTTCTAGGAGTCTGGGGGGGCTGAAAACGGTCTCCGCCCCCCCTGGAGGTCCTCTGGATGCCAGAAATGGCCCATTTGCCAACTTCTGGTGGGATCGGAAGTTGGCAAACAGGCAGTTTTTGGCCTCTGGAGGACCTCTGGGAGGGTGGGGAAGACTGTTTTCACCCCCCGATTCCTAGAGAGGATCTGGAGCCATGTGAGAGAGAAAAATGGGCCTTCCCCACAACCCCACAAGGCCCTCCAGAGGCAGGTATCAGCCTGTTTCCCTACTTCTGGTGGGCCCAGAAGGCTTGGAAATCAGCTGGCGTGCACTGGAGCTGAGCTCGCATGCCCACTGATATGGCTATGCATGCCACAGTTTCACCATCAAGGCATTATGCAGTGTTTTTCCATGCTTAAAAAAAATGCAGTAACCCAAAAGCATGGTACACAAACTCTTTCATGGGTTACTTTTCTTCTTGCAGGCCACCTGCAGTCTGAAGTAAGCCTTTTGCAGCATGACATTTATCGTAACCAATTCATTGTGTTGCATTAAGTAGACTGGCTTAAAAGGTGGAAAGATGATTGCAAAAGCTCAACCCCTCCAAGACTGAGTGGCTGTGGATGCCGGCATCCCGGTACAGCCAGCTGCAACCACGACTGACTGTTGGAGGCAAATTATTGGCCCCAATGGAGAGGGTGCGCAATCTGGGTGTTCTCCTGGATGAACGGTTGTCCTTTGAAGATCATTTGGCGACCGTCTCCAGGAGAGCCTTTTACCAGGTTCGCCTGGTCCGTCAGTTGCGCCCCTTTCTAGATCGGGATGCCTTATGCATGGTCACTCACGCCCTCGTCACTTCTCGCCTGGACTACTGCAATGCTCTCTACATGGGGCTCCCCTTGAGGAGCACCCGGAGGCTTCAGTTGGTCCAGAATGCAGCCGCGCGGGTGATAGAGGGAGCCACTCGTGGCTCCCATATAACACCAATCCTGCGCAGGCTGCACTGGCTACCTGTGGTCTTCCGGGTGCACTTCAAGGTGTTGGTTATCACCTTTAAAGCGCTCCATGGCATAGGACCGGGATATCTTCGGGACCGCCTTCTGCTACCACATGCCTCCCACCGACCGGTACGCTCCCATAGAGAGGGTCTCCTCAGGGTGCCGTCAGCCAAACAGTGTCGGCTGGTGACCCCCAGGGGGAGAGCCTTCTCTGTGGGGGCACCTACCCTCTGGAATGAGCTTCCCCCAGGACTTCGACAACTTCCTGACCTCCGGACTTTTCACCGCAAGCTGAAGACGTACCTATTCTTCCGAGCAGGACTGGCTTGATAAGGGTTTTTAATTTGTTTTAAATGGGGTTTATTTTATATTTTATATTATGTATTTTATATTTAAATTTAGGCCACATTGAATAAGCTTTTTAAATAGCTTTTATTGTAATATATTGTACTGTTTTTACTTGGCTGTTCACCGCCCTGAGTCCTTCGGGAGAAGGGCGGTATAAAAATTAAAATATTATTATTATTATTATTATTATTATTATTATTATTATTATTATTATTATTATTATTATTATTATTAACAGGTTGCTAGGTGAGATCTAGTCCTAAAATGATTGGAATGAATGCGAATATACACTCCTGTTCCCATCCCATTGGTCAGGTTTACTTTAGTCTAAGTCAGGGCTTTACTGAAAATGAACCCTGTCAACCCACCAGGAAATAACTGTGAACAATATACTCTATCTGGATTCTTCCCCTTTGCAAAATGACCTCGGGAAAGGACCATCTGCAGTGCAAAATGCAGGGGGGAAGGGAGAGAGGAAAATGCCTATTTGACCCTTTCCTCTCCAGATGGTTTTCCCTATTCAATTCTTAAACTAGGCAAAGGAGGTAAACCTAAGTCCACAGCAGTGTGTTGTGTTTCAGAGAAAAACTGCTGGTGGGGAGGAAAGGTTTAAGATCCATCCTCATCCTTTTTAGATGTGAACAGCCCAATTCTAAAAGTCCTTTTTAAGAATTAGGAGAACCCAATTAAATTACACAGGTAGCAGCAATTTGCCCAGTATGCTTGAAAAGGATTTCTCCAACAGACTATGCTGGCCCCTTTCAATCTTATTTCCTATGTATGTGTTGGCCTACAACCCCCACCATCTCCAGTCAAGACCTGTAAGTCCTACATAATAGCATACAGTGAGGCAAGGGTGCGCTACATATTGTATGATATCGTAGAACAAGCATTGTAGAACAAGAAAACACTTCAACTAGAGTCTGGCTAACCTCACTGGATCAGGGTGTGGATTACGGAAAGTGAAGGAAATCCAAAAGTTGGAGGAAATTACTTAGTAACATAAATATGCATAAGAATTCCTTTACAAAGAACTGCCAAGCAACATTGCAATTGTCTATTATGTCCAATAGGTTAGATAATGGGAACTAAGTTTGTAAAACTACTAGAGACAATGTGACTTGTCCTTTTCCACTTTATTTTGTTCATTTATACATCAAATTTATATAGTCGTCCATCTTATGAAAAGTGACTCTGGGCAGCATGCATACACACAGACACATCAAAAGCAGTCAAATATTATTATTTTTTAAAAAAGCATAAAACACACAAGAAACTGGATCAGCAAGGGAGCCACTTCAAGATTTCAATAGTTCCCTGAAATTCCCAGGCCAGAAGATACAGCCAGTTCTTGAGGGATTTCCAGAAAATAAGTAGGATGAAGATGATCTCACTTTGGGGGGTGGGGAAAGAATGTTCCATAGGCCACAGCAGAGAAGTCCACCCTCCTGGGGCCCACCTAGGTCCCTAACAGATGGGGCCTATAGCATACCTCTTTTGCCAGATCTGATGGGACAGGCAGATGTAATAAGGGACAGGCTGTCCCACAAATAACTTTTAGGGATTTATCTCCAAGAAAATCTTGGATGACATTTAAGCTGTCTAAAGGGAAAAGAATTAAGTTGTTCATAGCAAAAAACCAAAAAAGGAGAACTCAATATGACATATTTATGAAGGTACACCTAGAATAGAATAGAATAGAATAGAATTTTATTGGCCAAGTGTGATTGGACACACAAGGAATTTGTCTTGGTGCATATGCTCTCAGTGTACATAAAAGAAAAGATACGTTCATCAAGGTACAACATTTACAACACAATTGATGATCAATATATCAATATAAATCATAAGGATTGCCAGCAACAAGTTATAGTCATACAGTCATAAGTGGAAAGATATTGGTGATGGGAACTATGAAACGATTAATAGTAGTGCAGATTCAGTAAATAGTCTGACAGTGTTGAGGGAATTATTTGTTTAGCAGAGTGATGGCCTTCGGGAAAAAACTGTTCTTGTGTCTAGTTGTTCTGGTGTGCAGTGCTCTATAGCGTCGTTTTGAGGGTAGGAGTTGAAACAGTTTATGTCCAGGATGCGAGGGATCTGCAAATATTTTCACGGCCCTCTTCATGATTCGTGCAGTATACAGGTCCTCAATGGAAGGCAAGTTGGTAGCAATTATTTTTTCTGCAGTTCTAATTATCCTCTGAAGTCTGTGTTTTTCTTGTTGGGTTGCAGAACCGAACCAGACAGTTATAGAGGTGCAAATGACAGACTCAATAATTCCTCTGTAGAATTGGATCAGCAGCTCCTTGGGCAGTTTGAGCTTACTGAGTTGGCGCAGAAAGAACATTCTTTGTTGTCCTTTTTTAATGATGTTTTTGATGTTAGCTGTCCATTTGAGATCTTGCGATATGATAGAACCCAGAAATTTGAAGGTTTCTACTGTCTTCCTTACAAACCAAGTTCATTAGAGTAGACTCACTTGCCAATTTTATTTATACTGTAAAATAATTTCTTTTGAAGACATTTTATTGTGGAATCTGTGAGAAACTGGGGCTCCAGGAAAAGTCAGATATTTAAGCTCATGAACCAAAACCAAGTGAGCAACATGTATGTGGTTTTTTTTTTACTTAAACCTCTCATTTCATTGGTTTGACACTTTTCTACAGGCTACTCAATCAGATCCAAAAATGAGAAACAAGGCAGCAAGTGTCCATATTCCTTTAGTAAGATAAAATGGCTAGTTTTTGTGCCCTTTACCTAGAACCCTTCTTCCCCACACTATCATTTTTCCTCCTTGCTCAAATATTAAAGTCAGCAGAAAAGACAGAAAATGGAGTGGAAAAATAAGTGAGAATTGTCTCTTCATATCTCTTTATACCCCTTCCTTTGATGGAAAGAGTAGCCTGCACCTTATTCATTATCCACAGGAACTGGGAGAAGCATGGATTAAAAAAAACCCTGACTGCTGTCATCCCACATAGCTTGACTCTCAAACATCTCACATTTTTTAGCTGGTGCACATTTCAGAATGAATAAGTTTGAGAATCTAAGTGTTGATGAACGAAGATATCATCTCTTACCCCCGAAAAGAAGTGTGAAAATCCTCATAAGAAATATTATTCTATTAAACATTTGACACAAGCAGTCTGTAAGAAATTTTCTTTAAAAAACCCCGCGTTAGAGATACTTGTTCTTACGAAGTTCAGCTGGAATACCAATTTCAACATCAGCTTCTAGCCAATTTAAAAGAAAATGAAAATCAACAATAGCAACTTTTATATATTTTTAAAAGTCCAAAGTCTATACTGAATTTGTTAGGAAAATTGAATTTGCAAGCTTTTAAATTCCATTCATTCTTCATCTTTTGGTCTCATCCAGTTATTCATTTCAACTGAAGTGAAATAGTTACAATAACATATTGTTAGTGATATAAAAAAAAGCTGTGTCTGAACCTATAGATTTAATTAGACCTTTCAAGCATCCTTTTTGTGTATATTTGTATCGTACCACAGGTGCTTTATTTCTGCTTGTACAGCATTACATCATCCAAGTAGGAAGCAGTCAATGTGGTGTCCGTACTGGAGTGTAGTATATAATATTTCCTATCAAAACAGGAAGCATATGTTACATTGCAATTTCTTTTTTTTCCTGCCTAAAAAAGTCTTAAAATCCGATTCATTTATCCTATATCGTTTTATAAATCAAAGTGGCTAATAACAAAGGACAATGGAACAACACGATCATTAAAATTCCCAAATGGTATAGAAATATAATATTCCAAGGCAGAAGTGAGTGGAATTTGCTTTTATGGGATCAACCTAGCTTATTTCAACCTAGAGAGAGCTTGAAAAGGATTCAATGGATGAGAATCCTCAGGGGGAAAACAACTCAAGAAGCTTGGGAAATTTTGAAAAGTGAGATTATAAAAGCACAGTCTAACACAATACCAATGAAGAAGAAAAATAGTAGATCACAAAAGAAACCAGCATGGATGCATAAAGAACTATCTGACCAATTGAAAGACAAAAAGGACAAATATAAAAAGTGGAAAGAGGGGCAAATAACTAAGGCAGAATATCAGCAAATAGCCCGAGCCTGTAAAGATGAAGTGAGGAAAGCTAAGGCTCACAATGAACAAAGGCTAGCGACAAAAGTAAAAAATAACAAAAAGCTTCTTCCAACATGTTAAAAACAAGAAAAAGTCAAGGAAACAATTGGCCCATTGCTGGGAGAAAGTGGCAAGAAGATGACAAGCAACAGGGAGAAAGCAGATCTACTGAACTCATATTTTGCATCTGTCTTTACACAAAAGGAAAAACAATCCAACCTATCAAAACAGCACTACAAAAACAGATTAGAAACACAAGTTAAAATAGGGAAGAAAATGGTAAGTGAACACCTGTCTACCCTAGACGAGTTCAAATCACCAGGACCGGATGGATTACACCCCAAGGTTCTGAAGGAACTGGCAGACGTGATCTCAGAACCACTGAACTATATCTTTCAAAGATCCTGGAGCACAGGGAGCTGCCAGAGGACTGGAAAAGAGCTGATGTAGTTCCCATCTTCAAAAAGGAAAAACAGATCCAGGAAACTACAGACCTATCAGTCTGACCTCAATACCGGGGAAGATTCTGGAAAAGATAATCAAGCAACGAATCACCGAACACCTAGAAGCAAACAAAGTAATAACCAAAAGCCAACATGGGTTTGTCAAAACAGATCATGCCAGACTAATCTTATCGCATTCTTTGACAAAATGACAAAATTAGTAGACCAGAGGAATGCTGTTGATATAATTTACTTGGACTTCAGTAAAGCATTTGATAAAGTAGACCATAACCTACTACTAGATAAAGTAGAAAATGTGGGTTAGACAGCACCACCACCAGATGGATTCAGAACTGGCTGACCAACCGCACTCAACGTGTAGTCCTCAACGGAACTACATCCACATGGAGGAAGTATGCAGTGGAGTACCCCAAGGCTCTGTTTTAGGCCCAGTACTCTTCAACATCTTCATCAATGACTTGGACGAGGGATAGATGGGGAACTCATCAAATTTGCAGATGACACCAAGCTGGCAGGAATAGCCAACACTCCAGAAGATAGGCTCAAGTTACAGAAAGATCTTGACAGACTTGAACATTGGGCGCTATCTAACAAAATGAAATTCAACAGTGAAAAAGTAAGGTTCTACATTTAGGCCAAAAACAAAATGCACCAGTACCGTATATGTGGTACCTTGCTCAATAGAAGTACCTGTGAGAGGGATCTTGGAGTCCTAGTGGATAACCATCTAGATATGAGCCAGCAGTGTGCAGCAGCTGTTAAAAAAGCCAACACAGTTCTGGGCTGCATAAACAGAGGGATAGAATCAAGATCACGTGAAGTGCTAGTACCACTTTATAATGCCTTGGTAAGGCCACACTTGGAATATTGCATCCAGTTTTGGTCGCCACGATGTAAAAAAGATGTTGAGACTCTAGAAAGAGTGCAGAGAAGAGCAACAAAGATGATTAGGGGACTGGAGGATAAAACATATGAAGAACGGTTGCAGGAACTGGGCATGTCTAGTTTAACAAAAAGGACTAGGGGAGACATGATAGCTGTGTTCCAATATCTCAGGGGCTGCCACAAAGAAGAGGGAGTCGGGCTGTTCTCCAAAGCACCTGAGGGTAGAACAAGAAGCAATGGGTGGAAACTGATCAAAGAAAGAAGCAACTTAGAACTAAGGAGAAATTTCCTGACAGTTAGAACAATTAATAAGTGGAACGACTTGCCTTCAGAAGTTGTGAATGCTCCAACACTGGAAATTTTTAAGAAAATGTTGGATAACCATCTGACTGAGATGGTGTAGGGTTTCCTGCCTGGGCAGGGGGTTGGACTAGAAGGCCTCCAAGGTCCCTTCCAACTCTGATGTTATGTTATGTTATGTTATGTTATGTTATTTTTAACTAGTGTCTAAAATCTACCAAAAGAATCACTTGGAGAATACAAGCAGGATACAAACAAGAGAGGACAATTGCTTAAAAATTAGAGAATGCATGCTTTCCTTAAAACAATACAGGGCAGGGGTGTCAAACTTGCAGCCCACAGGTCAGATGCCTCACGTGCTAGCCCCGCCCCCACCCGGTTTAGCAAAGGGGGGGGAAAGTCCCATGACATCACGTGACACTGCCATGACAACGCGAGTTTGACACTCTTGCTCTTAGGGATTAATATCTGCATAGAAGGGGTAATCACATACACACAAACACACTCACACAAGGTAATGGCAATACTGTTGCCAAGAAAAATGCATGGATATATTGATAAAGTCACCAAAAATCAAGTATATATACCAAAGGAAACTATTTTTTATTTTCATATTACACTAGAATCATTGAACATCAGGACTGAATGGTTCCTTGGAGATCATCCACTACTTTAGCATTTTTGACTGATGACTATTCAGTCATGCATCTGCAGTCAGTATGGGAATAGCAGGCTGCCTATTTTTTACAAGTTAGTAAAATAATGAAAGATCAATCTAGTAATATTTGGGAGCTGATTAGCAAGGCTATAGCAGAATCCAAATCATATTATACAGACTCACAGAATAACTCACACTGTAAGATTCCTATATTAATATAAAGCACTAAAATACTATTTTATTATACTACTCTTTTAATCTACTAGAGAAATTTTAGCATTTACTCCACTCAAATGTTTAAGGTTAATATATATTGGTTTTATCAAATTCTTCAGTATGATTATAAGTCAACGCTACTAAATTCACTGATATAATAAAAATCCTAAAATATCTTTATCTAAGTTGGATGATCTTTTGGGATCTCAGTGTTTGGCATGTTGTTACCCAGAATTTTGTTCCTTGTCATGTAAATGTTGGGTATTTACATACATACCACACGGAGTATCCAGAATGATTTGCATCAAGGGTGCTAGCATGTGTGACAAGCATCTGTATACAGGTGACGACCAGAAGAACATGGACAAGCATTTTCCCATTCTCCATCCTGGCAAGGGAAAAGTATTTTCCCTTCTTCTACCTGCAGTCAGCAATTACTGATGGGAAGATATCAAAGTGGGCAACAAAAAGTCTCCAATACTTTGGGAGAACAAGTTATTTAAGACAATGTGTAGTTTGCGGGTGAGCACTCAGTTGCTAGCAACTACCTTTGCAGAAATTCTGCTTTGATCTTTCTATCTGCCCATTTCAATTATTCTCCATTTCAGAGTATCTTGATGTGGTCACATCCGATTCCCAAGAACCCATATCATGCCGTTTTCTGCTCTATCCTAACATCCAAGTGTACATGATAAAAGTCTGTCAACATCAGCAGGGCCCAGCCTTTTGGCAGAAATTTCAACCTTAGCTAGCATTACATATCATTACTCAAGCTCTGGTAGCAACTGTAGGTAGCCCTATCTCAACAGAATGCATTGGATACAGATTGTGCCATGTAGAAGATTTATAATCTTGTTCTGGATAAATGCTCAAGCGGGGATGGCTGACTTTCTAGCACTAATTCCACTCCACTCCATAAAGAGATGGGCTAGAGATCTGGCCATAAAATGCTTAATGGCAGCAAGAAAAATGAAACAATTACTGCACTGTTTGAGCCTTTTGGAAGGCCCTTATATAAGAAGAAAGAATTCCAATATCTAAGTAGCTATCACAAAGAAGAGGGAGTCAACCTATAATATCAACCTAGAATTAAGAAGAAATTCCCTGACAGAGAATTAATCAGTAGAATGACTTGCCTCCAGAAGTTGTGCGTGCTCCAACATTGGAGGTTTTTAAGAAAATATTGGACAACCATTGGTCTGAAACATTATAGGGTTTTCTGCTTGGGCAGGGGGTTGGATTAGAAGACCTCCAAGGTTCTTTCCGGTGCTGTTATTCTGTAAGCTCTTCCTTTTAATTGAAAAATAAGTCATTTCAAGGAAGTTAAAATTGGTCACCGTATCAAATTATTGTCCAATTATAGTCTAGTTTATGCTATTTCGGAACATTATAGTCTGTTTAGTTGTAGTTCAATGGTACCTAATGATCCAAACAGAAATGGGGCAGAGAATAAAAAGGCCCTCTTTTAGTTCTTGGGGACATGATAAAATCCACAGTCATTCACAGAGCAGGGCTGCTTTCTGTCTACCTATGATGTCACATGGAAGTGTCAGAAACTGGTGGTGAAATTAATATAAAAGTGAATAACGGGGCAAGCTTGTTTGATCTCTCTCCTAGAGAGGATACACTCAGAAACTTGTCCTGCTGCTACATCTTATCTTCAGCTTGATACTTTTATGCATTTTATAGATCAGGATAAGCAACTGTAAATTCTTCTCATAGTTTATTTCTGGAATTACAACTGAAGGCCTGCTTGAAATTAATAAATGTGACATGTAAGGTAGCGTGGCAATGGCTAGAATGCACTCTTGCAGGCTAATTCTGCCAACAGCTCAAGGCAGTGGTGGGCTTCTGGCAGTTCAGACCAGTTCGGGCAAACCAGTAGTTCTGACAATCAATTGGCCCCGCCGCCCCGCCCCTGCCCTATCATGTCCTATAGTTCTTTATTTCTGGCTCAGCTGATTCACACGGCACAGCTGATTTCTGCACCTCCACTGTTCTACTTACTGGGGCTGCCTTAGAAGGTAAGGAGTTGAGCTTCAAATTGCTGTATTTTGAATGCTGCACGCAAGCTCATAGAACCAGTTTTTAAACTGGTTGCAGCCCACCACTGGCTCAAAGTTGACTCAGCCTTCCATCTTTCCAAGGTCAGTAAAATGAGGACCCAAATTATTGGGGCAATATGCTAATTCTGTAAACCGCTTAGAGAAGGCTGTAAAGCACTATGAAGCGGTATATAATTCTAAGTGCTATTGCTACTTGCTAGTGCTATCTTGGGTGTTACAATGTATTTATCAAGTGGGTGTCCCAATACCAGTTCCACTTACAAGAACAAGAGTATTTTTATCTCCATTCAAGCTTTACAGTATAAATGTTTCACATACAGTTTGTGCATAACACTGAATAAACTGTTTAAAAAGTTCAGGTGGACCTTCTTAAAGATTGGCACTATTATGGACAAACTCATTCCATGAACTCTGTTTTTGAATTTTTTGGTCAATATAGCTAAATACTTATTGCTAACTTCATAACAAATTCTCATTTTTATTATATTCGGTAGTTCTCAATAAACTTTGTCAATGTAATTTATTATTTTTAAAGGATTTGCAAGATGCTAATAATATATTATGTATGCATTTCCTCATCCTTTACATTTTACAACAAATTTTTTAATCGTCATGGTAAGCATTACTCTATCGTAGATTAAATTTTAATCTTAAATAATAATTTCATGGCTTATTTAAACCAGTAGTGAAGAAACTTATAATTTAAAATATTTCTAATGTTTTTACTATTAAAATAAGTAAGACTCATTTTTAATCTGTATGCTATCTATCTATAGTCAGTGCTAAATTTGATGACCTTTTAAATCTAAATTAATAAAATCCCTAATGACAGCTTCTTAATACTATTAATTATGCAAGTTTTAAGAACTGATGGGCTTGTAGCAAAGGTAAAACAGTACATTTTAGCACCTTGTCATCACTATGTAATAAAAATAATATTTGCAGTTTTGTTTTATATATTTTAATTAAATTAAGTAATTATGCAATTCAGTTATTCAAATTAAAATTCCAAAGCCCCCAAACATTTTTACAGTGTTGAAAATAAGATATTCCTTGGTATACTTGTGTAAAATTACTTTCTACCCCAAATTCCGTCTCTGACCCTGGGACTGACTTTCTCTCTCTTCTGAAAGTTTTAAATGTATAACAGTTGTATGACCTTGAATATTTGAATAACATGGAAGAAAAGAAAAACATGGTTCCTCCTCCAAATTGCCCACTGGGTGACAAGCAAGGAAACTGAGACTATTGTATCTGCATTTACTTATTATGTGTTGATGAAAGTGCAATTCCCTTTCATTTATATTTGATCTGATAAGGTAATGTACCTCCAAGCGAGTTGCCTGATGGGTTGACCAAGGAATATAAGGAACCTTTGTGGCAACACCCTGACAAAAGTTGCCTGTAGTTACACAAGAACAGCTGAAGGAACAGGAAAAGTGTGGGAGAAACATATTTGATAAATCCAGGGAGTGGGCTTCTAAAACCAAAGAATGGAGAGTGAAAGTAGGATGATTTATCTTCTGCAATTCCAAGAATGCATATTCAGTTTCAAGACACTCTAATTTCTTATTGTGAGTCCTTGGCATGTCTGTGTGTAGACCTACCCACCCCAACATTCCAGTCTTCATGGTCTCAAGTATATCTTTCAAAGCATGCAATAAATGCCTTTCAAAGTTTCTGATTTTAGCTTCTGTATATAGCATTTAGCTAGTTTTGCCCATGCTAAAAAAAGATAGGCAGTGTCAGAGCTGGATAGGAGACCAACAAGAAATTCCCTGACTATGGATTAGGCTGGGCAAATGAAACAGAAACATTAAACACTATTTTAAAGATGAACTGCAAAAAATAAGAACGATAAAGAAACCTATGTAAAAGTACTTATTGCATTATGTTCATCCTCCAATTACAATTATTGAATAAATTATAACCAGTTCACAGAATACACTAAGCCATAAAACCTGATTTACAAAGAAAGTGGGTCAATCACCAATAACTGAGTTTAAACATGCTTGGGATAAACACATTCCATCATCCAACAAAAATAAAAAATACATAAATTAAAAAGAAAATAAAAAACAAAAACACAAAGGGCAGGTTCGGTCTTTTTCTGCCACCAATTTTCTAAATTTCTATGTTTCTATTTATCAGATAATCTGGTAGTGCTCTTCCTTGTTTCAGTTTTTCCCCAACACTAGTACTTCCACTACATGGAAGCCACTTATATACAAGATTCAGGCTCTTAAATAAGCACCAATAGAATGTGCAATTGGCTATGGATAAGAACTAGAATGAATTGGATAATTGATGCAATTAATATAGACATAGTTTTTAAAACTTCACACAGTTGTGCAATAATGTCCTAAATGTCTGTTTTATGAATAATTACACAATACACATTTCTGCCTATAATTTTATAACTCTTTATTTGGAGTCATTGGTGCTCTCTGGGCTGGGTTGTTTGCTGCAGATACAGTATTTCTTTAGATGTTTCATTACTTGACTAGGTAACATCATCAGTGCTGATGAAGTTACCTAGGTAGATAATGAAACATCTGCAAGCAATCAAGCTCAGATTTTTATTGGAATAACTATTTTTTATTGGAATAACTATTTATTCCAATGACTAATGTTTTTTCCTATCAAGTGAAAAAATATTACCTTTAACAAGGTGCAATATTCACAAGTCCTGGGAAAAGAGGCTAAACACATTTATGACACTTGTTAAAATGGCCTAAAACAGGCATTTGCAACTAGTACAGGAGAGAAAAACAGCTTCAGGCCATCTAATCGCTTGTCAAAAAATAATCTGTGCTAGAAGAAAGACAGTTGTCCAATTATTTTGCCAACCTGACAAGTCACTATTTTAAGACGAAGCAGCACTGCATTGGTGTCCTCCTCTAAGGCTCCTAGAGAAAATATGGCACATTTTAGTTAGTCATTAATGCATAGTTTGGGGGGATTAGGTCCTACAGATCACCAAGATGTGCACACACACAAGCTCGCACGCACACATACCGTGGCTTTCTCACATTTTCACATACTGTGGGTTTCTCACCTTTCCATAACGTAAGATCATAGTGTAGAAATCCCTACTTAAAAAGTGAGAAAAACATTTGGAACCTGCTCCTTTGAGAATATAGGTCACAAAGAGAGCAATTAAGTAAGTTCACATCAAATAAATAAACAATTCCCATTATTAGTGCCAAGGCGCGAAAAAATGATGGGCTGTTTTTTGAACTGGCATAAATCAGTAAGCCATTTTTATCAGCACTGCTAAGGTTATGAGACTTCATACATAAGAGGGAAAATAATACGGAACAGGTTGCCATGGTAGACTCAGAAGATTTGTTTTCAACTTATCTTTGGCAATTGAATTTAGCATCCCTAGAATTGAGGCAGATGTTCATGCCAAAAGAACCAATCCACCAAAAAAGAAATGAGAAAAGAGCCAAGTGCTTTTTAAGGAGGTTCCCTCCCTAAGTCACTTTTGAAAAATCTTTCTATTTGCCCCTCTATTCATACCCCTCTAATCTTTCATTAGAGCACGAGGAAGCCGAGTTGGAAACTCTTACCTGTAAAGAAAATAATCATGATTCAACTTCGTATTCTTAACGTATTAGCTATACATACAATCTGAAGCTCCAAGGCCACAAAACCTTGAAAATGGCCCTTATAAAACTCCTGAGATGTAAAGAATAATAGTTTTACTTAAGTGGCTCTATCCAATCAAAATATTAGGGCACATTTTACTAGCAACTGCTTGTAAAAAACTGTTTTAAATTTTGTAACAGTAATTTTGATTATTCCAGTAGTATTCCAAACCCCAAACACTACTTCCCTGAGTTTAAAATATCTGTTTTGAATTTGAAACAGGGTTGTTTCAAGCTGACTGGAACATCTCCTAGAACATCAAAACATTTTGATCACAACTATTTTAAGCTTCTACAACTATAATTTGAAATGTTTGCATACCCCTAATAAAGATTATATTATGCAAAAACAAATACACGGGCATTCCCTTCCACACATCAAAAAAGAAGTCCAGTTAGATCTGAATATGTTCAACAAGCAATGAATGTTGAGTGCAGGAGAGAAAGAAGTGGACAGGTGACAGGAGAATGGCTTTCTAGAGAAGGTTAATTTTACACAGCAGATGCCTTATCTGCAGGCTCTTATTAAAGTATAAAATGACATAAAAATACTTTGTTGCCACTCTTGCCAGCAAGACCTATCATTAGATCAACTTAATGAACCTGGGGAGATGGGCCAGCGTTCCTAGAACTAGGATTTACTGTTCTCTCTCCAGTTTTGGGGAGAAGGGCTTGTGCTTGGTGGTCACCCAGGAATAAAATGTTGAAACAGCAGTTGCCTCTGCAAGTCCTAGGGACAGGTACAATGTCACTGGAAATGTTATGGTAAGAAGTACTATACCAGTGAATTGATGGGCTGGAGGTAAGCAACTGATGAAGTGACAAGCCTTATTTTCCATTAAAAGAATTCCTTCACTGGAGAAGCTCACAGCTTTCTACAGAAAGAAAGACAAAGGTAAAGACACCCTTCAAACTTCATCAGATTTCAAGGACATCTTATGTTCTTGTTGCACAAAGAAACCAGGCCTTCTAAACTCAGGCTGCATTCCATTGGCACTATAAATGCAGTGCTTAATTAGAAGGGTTGATTCCTGTCCACTCCACATAGTTACTCTGAATTCCTTCTGCCAAGAATGGCAACAAATCCTCTTCAAATGCTTTAATTAGATAGCTAGGTATTGGCAAAAAAAGTCAAGAAAAAGTGGGCGGAGGAAGAAGGGGGTGTGTGCCACAGTAAGTGTTCATTTTTAAGATTCCATGAAGATAGTAGCTCAGCAATCACTGGGTTCACACACTAAGTGTTAATCTAAGTTGATTTAAATTTATTGTGCCAGCTACTCTTGTTTGTAAATCATGGTTTAAACCACTGAATTCAATCAGTGATTTATTTCTGAACACTTAACAAAAGCTACATCTTTAACTTTGTTAAAGCCAACCTCTTTGTTATTAAAGAAGGGGAGGGCTTCTTTGGCGTTAGTGGCAAAATTCATACAAAATCTGTCTAGTATTAACGTAATATTTTGCAGCTAAAAAACAGCACCATTCATTAAATTATATTTCTCATCCTGTGTTAACGGCTGGCCCAAAGTGTCCAGTCCACTTGTACAGTATGGAATGAATATATTCGTATTCATCCTTTCACCTTAAAGGATTCAAGATGACATCTGGGGTTTTCTTCAAAACATGTCACCCGTGCCCAGTGCTATTTCTTCTGTCAAAAATCTCTCCTAGCACTAGAGGTTAGAGAAGACAAGATAGATAACTCTTTTGCCTTCATTTCATACATACAAGCAGTGTTTCTCAATCTTGACAGAGTGGACTTCAATTCCCAGAATTCCCCAGCCACACATCTTCAAGCTGCCAAGCTTGAGATACAGGCTTCTTAGGGACATCTGCTTGCCAAGTATGGAAAATACTGTGCTGGCCCATATAAGCTAACCCAGCAGGAATCTTCTCTTATTGGCAAAACTGACTTTAGGCATATACAGATGACATGGCATGTCTCAAATTAATAAACCAGGACACAACTGCTTAAATACAGCTAACAGGAATTTGTGAGATTTATATCAATGAAGATATAGATGAGATTATCAGTACCTCACTTTCCTTATTATTGACACTGACATTATTCTCAGGAATCGACACTTGATTAATTCTGTTACTTTAATTGCTCTAAAACAAACTACTTCTCCTATTGCTACTGCTAGCAGCAGAAGCAACCATTCTATTTCTGGCAGTTAACATAGAAAAGTTAGGGCTGTTTAATTGGCAACAAGCTGCGGGGACAATTCTATTTATTGGCGGTAAAATTTAAAGGTATACTTACTATATCTCTATTCTTCAATGCATTATAATTGGTAATGAAATAGCTATTTAAAGCCAGACTAGTTTAAGACATTTACACAATAACCACATAAAAAAATCAAAATTTTCTAAACAGTGAAAAGTTTCACCTGCCAATTTCTGTACAGGTTGCTACAAAAACTGAAAAAAATAAAAGGAAAACCCAAACTATTGACTCATTTCTCATTGTTCTTATCTCCCTCTTTGTAGGGTTAACTTTGTAAGAAACAAAATTCAATTTGGTATTTAATCCCAGCGCATAAAGGCTAAAAAACATGCTTATAAAAATGTTTCATAAATGTAATAGCCTATGAGACTACAATGCATTCTTCATCTTCTCTATTGCCAAATAAATAAACCAAAGTATATTTTTAAAAAATAAAAAAATGGTAACTATGCTAAATGTTAAGATGTTGCATACCATTTTGAAATATTTAAAGAAATTTGCAAATTAATATTTCAAGTTTGTACTGCCATGTATAAATGAATTAATTACAATCAACCTAAGCATGCTTATTTAGAAGCAAAACCTCTGTAAACTGACTACCCATATTGTACAAAGTTATTATTCTCCCTAGCTATGGTTATGGAATAAATCATATTGGCTAGATCTGTCCAACTTACTAAGCCAATAAACCACAAATAACACACCACAGTGGCCAGATAGCAACTTAGCCTTACAGCTTGAATTACCTATTAGAAACCAGATCTGTTAAATTATCTAATCTTTTAAAAAAAAGATTAGGCTGACAGCTCTTCAATTTGTTTGTTCTATTAGTGGAATTGGCTAGTCAATCAAATGAGAATTTAACATTCTAGCAATATTAGTCATCAAATACATCTGGATGTTCTTCACAATAACTGAATGCCAGTGGTTTCTAAAGAAATTGTTCGGATATAATCTGCATCCATTAAAAATCTCCAGAGGATTCTGTCTTGCCTCCCTCAAGCATGTCCGCTGTTTAGTTTCTTGGTTCTTTCCCCTCATACCTAACCAAAATCTATTTACTACAGTTTAAGATCTCTCCCTCCTCAGTTTTACAGCAGTATTTTTATACTGCCGCCAAACCACTTTCTATTGTATTTTTAATAAATGAATTTTTTGTATGCATGTATCAATTTCTTCATACATGCAATGATAATCACATTATAAACAATGCCATGAAATTTTAGTCACAAGACCATGAAAGCACGAACGTTCTGACTCTACCTTCTTTTATGCCAAATAAAATATAATGCTTTGGAACTAATATTGGAACACAAAGAATTGGGTAAATTCTAATGTATTGAAGGTTCAATTGAACTGTAGGTTCAATTGTATTTTGAGGTATCTTGACTTATCTTTAATAAACTTGGTTTTCCATACGAATGTCCGGAAGAAATTATGTCATTGAAAGGAATACAGTATTCTTCTTGTTTGGAAAATCAAGGGCACTGATTAAAAAAGCAGATGTTGTTTTTTGAAACGGAATAGATAATAGATCCTAGGGAGTGCAGAAAGCAGCCCTCTCTGACTTTGCTATGGTTTGGGTAGGACAGCACTCTAGAGGGTCAACGTCATTGCCCAGAAGATCATTGGTTGCCCTCTCCCCTCTTTGGAAGAGCTTTATAGCTCCCGCTGCCTTAAAAAAGTTCAAAACATTCTTAAAGATCCATCTCATCCTGGGCACCCTTTTTTTGAACTATTACCATCTGGCAGACAGTACAGGGTAATAAAAACAAGGACTAATAAGCTCTGTCCCAGAGCAGTAACTATATTAAGTTCAACTGTATAGTGCAATACTAATGCAATATCGGTTTTTCAATTCAATTGTATAGAATGTGAAGGATGTGTGTTTGTGTTTTATTTTTAGTTATAATGTACACTGAAGATGACATTTAATTTTGTTGTACAAGGTGCAATGACAATAAAGTAAACTTAACTTATAATGGACTGAAGTTGAATATAAGAAAACAGAAGAGATGAATTCTTCCTCCAATTATAGATGGCACTTAGATCCCAAAAAATTATCATGTATGTATCCTAATATCCAAGCGAAATGTTGGAGGTGTGATTGTGATGACGCTACATATTTTCATATTTGGTGGACTTGCAAGAAAATTAAGGTCTATTGGATAAGAATTTGGTGGATTATTCAAAATGTACTGAAGAAGAAGATAAAGTTCCTGCCACAATTTTTCCTTTTGGGAATTATAACGGATTGTACAGGGATTGAGACTAAACTGATTCTGAATTTAATAACAGCAGCAAGACTGTTGATTGGACAATATTGGAAGAAAGAAGAGGTACCTACAATAGAAGAATGGATACTGAAAGTCATTAATTTGGCTGAGATGGCTAAAATCTCAGCCTTTTTAAAAGACAATACGCAGGAAAGATATTTAATTGAATGGAAAAAATGGATTGATTATCTACAAAATAGATATCAGATTAAGAAATACCAGATTGCCTTTGAATAATTAGAAAGTTATTTTATGTAATGGGGAGGGGGTTGGGAGATGAAAAGCTTTGGATGTGGTTATCTGGATTGGAAGGGAAAATTTTATTCTATGTTTGGTTTATGTATAACAATACCTTGTGATTGACCGGGAAGCCGGGGGAGGAGGGGAAGGGGTTTTTTTGGGAGGGAGGGGGGAAAAAAGGGGGAAAAATGTTTTTGTTTTTTAAAACTCTTTCAATTAAAAAAAAAAAAAGAATTCTTCCTCCAGGAGCATTTCACGTTAAACAGGTGCAGTCATTGCCCTAAAGAACATCAGTGACTGAAGCAAGCTTGTACACCAATGTTGTTTTCTGACAATCCTAAATTACTCTCTTCTGGTTCTCTCAAAGGTGCTTTTTTTTCAAAAGGCAACTGGACTGGTTTTTCTGAGGAAGAAGAAGTAGTTTCACTTCTCATCCAAGAAGCTTCATCTCTTCTGGTTTATACACATTACTAAACCACGGTGATATATCCTCATATTACACAAAGCCTAAAATAAGCATTATGATTTAGGATTTTTTTTCTTTCATAATAATGTCTTGCCTATTTAAAATAGTTTTTATTTTCCAGGATTTCTATGGTAACTTACATAAATTAAAACAAAATCAGGGACTATTATAACAATAACAACGCAAAGATAATGACACAAAAATATGGGAAAAAAATGGAATATTTTAAAATACATAATGTAACATATTATCAAGCAGTGAATGAAGATAGATCTAATCAAAAATAAAGTCTATCAATTTATGTAATTTATTCAATAAATATTCAATAAAATCTGTTAAATGGTTGGATAAATGAACTGGGGGAGTGCAAGCCATTTTCACAAAATAATTTTTCCTGGATCATTTTTAGACTGGATCACTTTCAGGATTTTTTTCTTCAAATTGATTCACTTTTTTTCTGCAGGATTAGTAACTGCTGATCATGACAGCTATTTATAACCTCTAAGATAAAGGCAGCCCTCCTCTAAATACTCCTTGTTGAAACAATAATAGGAAATGCTTTCTGATTTGTAGAACTTTCCATAGTCAGGTCACTCACAATGAAATAAATCAGAATTCTGGGAAATGAAATACATCAGTGGTGGGTTTAAAATTTTTTTTACTACCGGTTCTGTGGGCGTTGCTTGGTGGGCATGACAGGGGAAGGTTACTGCAAAATCCCCATTTCCTCCCCATCACCTGGGACTCAGGAGGCAGAGAATAGATGGGGGCAGGGCCAATTAGAGGTGGTATTTACCAGTTCTCTGAACTACTCAAAATTTCCGCTACTGGTTCTCCAGAACTTGTCAGAACCTGCGGAATACCACCTCTGAAGTACTTACATCTTCAAGTTATCCAGGTTTAGAAACACTGAATTAAACAAACCTTTGCCCTAATCCAAACGAGTCTTCTTTAAATACATAAGAATATTGATTTGCCCAGGTCCCAGTTTCTACATTGTACATTGTAACATTCGGGAAATAGCTTTGTGTAACTTAAGATTGCTTAACATAGTGTAAGCCGCCCTGAGTCTTCTGAGAAGGGCGGGGTATAAATGTAAATAAATAAATAAATAAATAAATAAGAACCCATGGCTCATGGGCCCATGGCTCAAAAATGCCTCCAACCTTAGTTTGCCCTTGGAAAGACTGAGTTGTAATTGCCTAGGCTATAAGTGGCTAGCAATAACTTTTTCATAATTAAAACTCAAAGTATGAGTCACTTCCATCATCACCAGTCAGAACTCTCACAATTTCCAACATGCTCCCCCCCCCTAAGCTTTACACAAAGGAATTATGTCATTCTTGTCCAATTCAAGACTGAACTCTTGATTTACAGCACAGATGCTTACCTTAATGGGTAGACCTTTCAGGAAACCAGCAAACACACCTTCTGGAAGACCTGCTGTTGTACAGGTGGTTATTCCATGCTCCAGAAGCACCACTACAAAATCTCTCCACTTTGACCAACTTAGCTTCTAATGACTGCATGTAAAACTGTACAATAACCTTGGGCTTTCTGGCTGCCAAAGAGGCTTTCCACAAAGCATTCAAATAACTCGATGTGGAGCTACTTCAGGTAGTAGCACTTGGCTCACCTGGTCCAAACTTAGAAAGTAGGGGTTAGCCCTGGGATGGGAAGTCACCCAAGAAAGCCAGGGTTGTGGGCTACAATGGAAAATTTCAAAAAATTCCAGGAGTGAGTGGTAAAATGGTTCCATATTCCTGCCAAGAAAATTGTATAGATATAGCCATGAAATCATTAAAACATAAACTTGTCTCAGAGGAGATTTTATATTCCATTTGTTCAGAAAGAGTATTAAGCAATTACTCAAACAATTCAAGATTGAACTCCTGATTTACAGCACACAGATTCTTACCTTAAGCGGTAGGCCTTTCAGGAAACCAGCAAACATTTGCAGCTGCTGGAAGACCTGCTGTTGTACAGTTGGTTATTTCACATTACAGAAGCACCACTGAAAAATCTCTCCACCAGGACCAATTTAACTTCTAATGACTGCATGTAAAACTGTACAATGAGCTTGGCATGTAGTTTCCAAACTATCATAATTTCAGATCTAAGTGGAAATTAGGTAGGAAATGCTTCAAATTCCATTACCAACAGGTGATTTGGAGTCTATGAGAACATGCATGTAGCAGTGGTGGGTTTCACTTACCTTTGTTACCGGTTTGCTCGCACGCGCGCACTTGCTTCACTTATGCACATGCGACTTCTGCACATGCACAGAAGCTTTTGCACATGTGCAGAGGGTATTTGATGATGTCTGGGCAGTTGGGCAGAGCCTCCCACTGCCGCTACTACTGGTTCGCAAGAACTGGTGCGAACCACTAGCAAACGCACCACTGGCATGTAGCATGTAGCATGCATGTCTAATGCTAGGTCAGGCAGCAGTATATTTTCCTGGAATCATATGGCAAAACCTGGAAAAGAGATGGATGCTTTAAAAATTACAAAGGGATGATATTGTTTCTTCTCTCATGTGCTCCAAAGCATGCTTTTGGAATCAAATCAAATCAAATCACTGAAGAGCCTTATTGATAAATGGATAGATCTCTGTTCCTGTCATTAAATTTAATGAGACTGAAAATAACCGAATCAAAATTTACAGCTTATAACATAAGTACTTCCCAAATATAATTTATATATTTCACTTTCTGCCATAATATTCACTTTTTTAAATTTTTCATCTCTACTTAATATTTAATTTATAATCAATATTACCATCCGCCCTAACCTCCAATCTTAATCTTATTTCTTTTCATTATCTTATTTCTTCATTTATCACATACATTTCTCAAAATCACATTTGTAAAATATCATCTATTCGTTTCCTCTTATTTCCTTTTTTCTATTGAAACCCTTTAATTTAAACATAGTAATTTTCATCCTTAGTTTCTATTTTTTTTATTATTATAGCTTGATATTTCACATTTATCTCTTAATGTCAATTATTTTCTATGGTGGACCAATTTATCATTTCTTATTTTCCTATTAATCATTTTACCATTTTACCAAAAACAATATATTTCTTCAGTTTTGTTTTTCACACCACCTTTTTCAAATACAAACATTATCTTAATCTCTTAATCATCTTCTTTTTATTAATTTCTATTAATATCTCATTCAATTTCAATTTCATTTGAAGTTCCATATCTTAACCCCTTCTAAATACATAACATCATATTAACCCTTCTATCATTCCTTTTGTATTTCACCATTTATGTCATAATTCAATTTTTACAATATTGATATTAATACAATTCATTTAATTCTATAAGTATATAACGTATTCTCCTTTCCCTTGTTTTTCGCCATTCTACCATTCATATTACACAGTATAAGTGAAATACAGTTCACTTATAACTATAGGTATATATCATATTACCCTTCCTTCTTTCCATTAATTATTCCTTTTAACCATTTTCTCTTGGTCCATCCAGCAATCCACCTTTTAAAATTTTCCTCCCTTTATCCCTTTATCCCATTCTCTCATTTTCTTTTTTTTCTTTTTATAATTATTACATCTTTTCTTCTGTATCCTTCCTTTGACTTTTAAATCCTTTACTCGTCTAGTTTGCCCTAAGTTCCCATCTGATTTATTCCTCTTACTTTTCTTATTTCACCACTGTTGATCTCAGTGTAATTATTAAACTTTTTGTGCCTAATCCTTCCCCTTTTCTTTTCTCTTTTGCTTCATCCTATCCTCTCTATTTTTGCCACTGTTAATCCCAGTGTAATCATTAAAATATTTTCCTCTAGCCTTTTCCCTTTCCTTTTCTTCCTTAGTTTGCTTCTTTCTGTAGGTTGTTTCCTCCTATCCCTTCTTTTTCATTATCTTATTTCTCCATTTATCACATACATTTCTCAAAATCACATTTGTAAAATATCATCTATTCGTTTCCTCTTATTTCCTTTTTCTATTGAAACCCTTTAATTTAAACATAGTCATTTCATCCTTAGTTTCTATTTTTTTATTATTATAGCTTGATATTTCACATTTATCTCTTAATGTCAATTATTTTCTATGGTGGACCAATTTATCATTTCTTATTTCCTATTAATCATTTTACCATTTTACCAAAACAATATATTTCTTCAGTTTTGTTTTCACACCACCTTTTCAAATACAAACATTATCTTAATCTCTTAATCATCTTCTTTTTATTAATTTCTATTAATATCTTATTCAATTTCAATTTCATTTGAAGTTCCATATCTTAACCCTTCTAAATACATAACATCATATTAACCTTCTATCATTCCTTTTGTATTTCACCATTTATGTCATAATTCAATTTTTACAATATTGATATTAATACAATTCATTTAATTCTATAAGTATATAACGTATTCTCCTTTCCTTGTTTTTCGCCATTCTACCATTCATATTACACAGTATAAGTGAAATACAGTTCACTTATAACTATAGGTATATATCATATTACCCTTCCTTCTTTCCATTAATTATTCCTTTTAACCATTTTCTCTTGGTCCATCCAGCAATCCACCTTTTAAAATTTTCCTCCCTTTATCCCTTTATCCCATTCTCTCATTTTCTTTTTTTTCTTTTTATAATTATTACATCTTTTCTTCTGTATCCTTCCTTTGACTTTTAAATCCTTTACTCGTCTAGTTTGCCCTAAGTTCCCATCTGATTTATTCCTCTTACTTTTCTTATTTCACCACTGTTGATCTCAGTGTAATCATTAAACTTTTTTGTGCCTAATCCCTTCCCCTTTTCTTTTCTCTTTTGCTTCATCCTATCCTCTCTATTTTTGCCACTGTTAATCCCAGTGTAATCATTAAAAATATTTTCCTCTAGCCTTTTCCCCTTTCCTTTTCTTCCCTTAGTTTGCTTCTTTCTGTAGGTTGTTTCCTCCTATCCCTTCTTTTTTCATTATTACTCCCAATGTAATCATTTAATTTTTCATCAGCAATGTCTTTATCTTCAGTACTGTTTTCTTGTTCCTCATTCTTAGCCACTTTATCCAATTGAATATGTTCTGACACAGTTTCTTGTTTTCTATCAAGATTAAATGATACACACATCATTTTAACCATCTCAATTAGCTCCTGCCACATTTTGACGTTCTGGTTTGTTTTTAACTCTAATTTACAGTTTTATTATTTTCTACCTCCTTTGGTTGTCAGGATCAAACAGCTTAAAAGAAAATAAATCCTCCTTCAAACTTCTCACAGCTCTTGTAGCTCAAGGTCACTGTAATTTTTTCCAGATATCAAATTGTTCACTGTAGTGCTTTTTTTCCTGCCAGCAGATGTCTCTCTCCAGTCCACAAGTTTCAAATCAACAAAGTCGCAAAATATCCAATTTGTGTATTAAATCCGATTATCAAATATTTTTCAAGTTTGTTCTTTCTCTTCATAATTTTAAATATCCCAATTTCCCATTTCAAATCCAATTTCAAATCCAATTGAAAAATTTCCTTTACAAGGCTTTTCTATTTTGAATTTTTCTTTATTCTTCCTTCAAAGTTCAAAACTTTTAAGATTATGTTCAAATTTGTTCAGAAAATATTTTCTTTCAGGTTTTGTTTTCTTATAATAATTTTAATATCTCCAAATCCAATTTCCAATCCAAATAACAAGCTCCGTTCTGGGCTGTAGTGCTTTAGCTTCCATTTTGTTCTTCTCCCTTCATTAACATTCCCCAACACCAATTAGCTGCTTTTTCCTCACCATGACTTCTTTTAATTTTTTTTAAAATACTTCTTTTTTACCTGTAAGTTGGCCAATCACTTGGTACCAATACTCCGTCCAAAACACTGCACCTGCACAAATCTTATTCTGGTTGCCTCAGATCCATGACGGTCATAATGGCTGCCGCCTCCACCACCAGATTAAAGAGTTTCCTCCAACCTCTGAGAAACTTGCCTGTTCCTCTTGGTTGTCCAAGGTGCCTCTCCTTCTTCACCACCCCTAAAGATGGATCTGGTCCGAAGACCCCCCAACAGCGGTTTGTCTGGCTGGATTTTTGCAAGGCTCATTGGAGCCTGCTACTTTCCAGCCAGTCTCGCTGCGATGCTTCCAGTTCCTCAGATCTGGGGGCCGTAGTTTGAGGACCCCTGATTTAGTGCAACATAAAAATGCAAATAATTTTTCTGCGGACCACCAAAATTTTCCCACGGACCACCTGTTGGTGACCACTGCTATAAGACAGCCATGGCTTAAGAATTCTGGGAGTTGAAATTTACAGATTATAAAAGGGTCACAGTTCCCTATCCCTGTAATAAGGACTAGAGGTAATTTACTAGGGTTATGTAAAATCAATAGGGATGCAAATAAAATATATTAAGTAAAATATTTTAAATATTTATTACATTTTAAAAAATAAAACAAAAATATTTTTTAAATATTTGTCACAATCCACTGGCCATCAAGATTTTTGAAACTCTCATATGGGTTATGTAAGTCTTGGGGGAGGGGGTAGTTTGTGAGAAATAATATATATAGTAGGCCCCTTGTTATTTTACCATTTCAAAATTAAAAATAAATTTCCATTGGCTATTTTGCAGCAAAAGTGGAATGAAGATTGGCAGATCACACCCTGCAGCCCTGAGGACGTTTTCACAAGGAAAACTGATTGAGAAATATTGTTCTGCACTGAACTGTCTTGTGGAATGAGTTTCATGTGCATCTAACTCACTGAATTGCTATGCCAGTGAGTTGTGGGACATATTGTAAAACACAGAACACTCATGAATAACCTGCAGTTTATAGTATAGAGTAGCTGATTGAAGCGCTGTTATTATATAGCCACGCTGTAATTTCACTGTCACAAACAAATGTTTTGCAGGTTTTATATAAAGAATATGATGTAAACACGAGTTTGGGTGTTCTTGAATTAAATTTTAAGAAAGAGTAAGCTACAAATATGGCTCTCCTAAAGTAAGCGGAAGCATTTTTGAGAGCTTGCCTTAGTGGTATATTCTTTGTGGGTCTGCCTGAGATTTCTGCTAATTAAATCCCTGGCATCTCCAGGGAACAAGTGATGCGAAGTTTTCTGCCCAAGTCTCCAGAGAATCTACTGTGTATCAGCGTAGATTTGCTTTGTCTGAAACCATGACTAAGGTCAGTATTTCTCAGTCTTAGGAATTTTAAGATACCTTGGACCAATTTGTAGCCAGCAGAGTTGAAGTTGAAGTCCACACATCTTAAAGTTCTTGAAGTTAAGAAAGACAGACCAAGGTGTTATAGTCCCACACATCTAAGAAGATGATAAAATAAGAAAAATGGCATAAGGCAGCTTGCTAGGTTCTATTAGGATGTAGATGTATGTAGATAAAATTAGGTGGTTAAATTAAGAGCAAAAAAAAATTCCTATTTCATCCCATAACTATTATTTTCCTTCCCATTCCAAGCGATTTTGAAACTTTTACTATGATATGAAAAAACTGTCTTTCATTTGTTTCATGGTGTCATATTCTGATTGTCTATACCATTGCCTTTGAAAATGGAAATTCATTTCCATTTAACTAACAGCACCTGGAACTGCCATAAAATCTTCTGTGGAATTATGTAACAAGGGAAAAATATTCTGGCTTTCACAATATCACTTGATATGCTGGATTAAGTGTCCTATTCAGACCCAGATTAAATTTCATTTTGGCAAACTGCATCATTTCCTGACCTATGAATGTGAATAAGAGTTATTCAAGAGCAAGCATTCTGACAGTAAAGAATATTACACAGAAATATGTAAGAGAAGAAGGAATTTAGGACCATGGAGCAAATCAGTGGTTTTCTACCCTGCTTCCTGATATAACCTTAAGGTTTCTAAATGATTCCATTGATGACTTTGGGTCAGTCACACTCTCTCTCAGCCCAACCCACCTCAGAGGATTGTTACTGACGGGAAAATAAAAAGAAGTTATATTGGATATGTTCATCCCTTGAGTTATTTGTAAAAATAATAAAGGAGGCATACAAATAAATTAAATATCCCACATTTCACCAATGAATTCTTGATCCAATTCTACAGAGGAATTATTGATCCAATTCTACAGAGGAATTTGATCCAATTCTACAGAGGAATTATTGAGTCTGTCATTTGCACCTCTATAACTGTCTGGTTTGGTTCTGCAACCCAACAAGAAAAACACAGACTTCAGAGGATAATTAGAACTGCAGAAAAAATAATTGCTACCAACTTGCCTTCCATTGAGGACCTGTATACTGCACGAATCAAGAAGAGGGCCGTGAAAATATTTGCAGATCCCTCGCATCCTGGACATAAACTGTTTCAACTCCTACCCTCAAAACGACGCTATAGAGCACTGCACACCAGAACAACTAGACACAAGAACAGTTTTTTCCCGAAGGCCATCACTCTGCTAAACAAATAATTCCCTCAACACTGTCAGACTATTTACTGAATCTGCACTACTATTAATCGTTTCATAGTTCCCATCACCAATATCTTTCCACTTATGACTGTATGACTATAACTTGTTGCTGGCAATCCTTATGATTTATATTGATATATTGATCATCAATTGTGTTGTAAATGTTGTACCTTGATGAACGTATCTTTTCTTTTATGTACACTGAGAGCATATGCACCAAGACAAATTCCTTGTGTGTCCAATCACACTTGGCCAATAAAATTCTATTCTATTCTATTCTATTCTATTAAGGAATTCTATTCCATAGGTAGACATATGTTACGGTAGATGCAGACAAAAGTCTTTGTAGATCAACTTTCCACATCCTAGTGCAATCCATGTTAACTGCGGTTACAGAACTCTGAAAGTTGAAGTCTCAGTATACCTCAAGGGCTTCAAGTTGCTGATATGGATGTTGAAATACACCACATGGCAATCTCCATAATTTGGATTGTGGATTATTTTGAGATTAATTTTTTCTGATTAGAACTGGGGATTTTTTTCAACAATTTTGTCACTTTAAACAAATCCTTCTACAATAAGAGTAGAGAATTTAAGCTCTAAAGAATCATTAGATTATTCCTCCTAAAAGTGCAAAGGCTGGTCACCAAGGAGGGGTAGATATTTGAATGAATGTCTGTGTTGTAAATCTTAATTCTTCTCTGTGCCTGTGGGAAAGAGAATGAGATAAAGTATGTATGCTGTGTCACTCCTGGGTCTTCCGCTGAATTTTCCATAACCTCATTAAGCGATTTTCCAAACAAATCAGCAAGGGAAAGTGGCTTTCTCATAAGGTTCCCAGAAGAAAACAGTCAATGATTACCAAATCCTCCTGATCCTGAAATCACAATATCATTTGCAGATCATATGAACATTCAGTTTACTGGTTGCAATCAAGCAATAAATGAAGTTGGAGACTTTTGTTGAACACAATGTTGATTTTCACTAATTGGAGGCTGTGCCTTTTCATAGGGTAGTTTGTTTGGGGCCGAAGGCTACAGTGAGTGAATTCATTCCATCAAAACATTTGAAAGTATTTAAAACATAATTTTTTAAAAATTCAAATTTTCAAAGTACCAAAAAGTACTGAAATGATTAGGTCTGTATCCTAAAAGTAGATGGGATCAGGATTTTCTGTTTTCCCAAGTTGTTTATTTGTTTTCTTCTGTGGGAGACTAGGTTAGTTTTTATATTTAAAGTCTTTTCTTTATGATAATCACCCAAAGGAACAAAAAATTGTGCAGCCAATCTTCAGCATAATGCTAAATTTCAACAGTTATTTCAAATGTTAACTGCTCCAATCTTGATTGCAGAAAATATGACTTCAGTAACAGAGTTGTTAATACTTGGAACACACTACCTGATTCTGTGGTCTCTTCCCAAAATCCCCAAAGCTTTAACCAAAAACTATCTACTATTGACCTCACCCCATTCCTAAGAGGTCTGCAAGGGGCGTGCATAAGAGCACAAGTGGGCCTACCGTTCCTGTCCTATTGTTTCCCTCTATTATATCCAATTACTATAGTTATTGAATACTTACGTTTATATATATGCTTATATATTGTATAGTTATTTCATGCTTATGCTTATATATACTGTTGTGACAAATAAAATAAATAAATAAATAAAAGGGTAGCCATAAAATAAAGCTATTTTAAAACTGTATATGGTCTGCAAGTTTGCCCAACATAGTTCAGTATTTTAATTTCATACATTCATCAAAAAAAGAAAAAATTTAAATACACATTTCCAGCTACTACCAAAAATAAGTGAAAATAAATTGCACATTTTAATAAATGCATAAAAGTTTAGAGGCATTTGCAAAGCTATGTCTATTATAGGGATTATAACAACAAGCTCTATATTACAATGTCCCTCCTTCAAAACTTCCTTGCTGTTAACAAGGCTGTCACTGATTCAATAGTTGTCATTTTAAATTTCTCTAACACTTCGGAACGTGCTCTCCTGTAGCACTGTAGGCAATTAAAATGGTCTACTTGCCATTGCAAATCCCGGTAATGTAGGATCTAGTGAAGTCTGGAAGGAAAACAAATCAAGTAGCCCTCTAGTGCCAGATAGCAATCCTATGGGAAAGCAAGCTTGCACTTGGAACTATGGTTAAATCTTTTTGCATTGCAGAAAGGCATTAAAAAGGCTGGTTTGCTTTACAGGGTGGTTGTAAAAATGACTGAGATAAGATGTGTGAAGTGACAGTACTTCATTCCCCAAACTTAGAAAAATTATTTCTCTGAACATGAACTCCAAACAGAGTTACTATACTAGATTCAGATTCCAAAGTTAAAAGAATATGTGATCAACTCAAAATTATGCCATTTCATCAAGAAGGTGCCCAAGATTGCAAATTTGCAAGCTGAATGTCATCTATTTTTATCACAAAGACCATTTTTGCAATCTTGGCCCTTAGCTCCTGATTGTTTCGTTGATGTTGGACCCAGTGAATACATGCAACCCAATTAAGCAAAATTAAATAATGTAAGTTTCTTGGCTCATACCACTTTAAGCCAGCTAATAAATAACACAGGAATAAAAGGGTAAGGCTTCAACTGCACAGTTGCAGTCACCATCTTGACCTTCTTTACACTCCCTTGTGGATCCCCTTTTGTGTGTGCATTTATATATTTGTTTGAAACAAATATGTCAGAAATTAGTTCAAATCAGCTTTTCTTCTGCTTAAAGCACAACAAAGCTTGCAAAATGCAATTTTTCCATCTGAAATGGAACAGCACAGGAAAAGCTTTGTGACTATGTTCTGCTCTACTTATTAATTCTCCAATCTTTTTTTTCTTAAGGCAAACACTGACAATCCTTGGTAACTGCTACTGACACCACAGGGTTGGCTCTCTCACCCTTGAGGCATCACAGTAGATACAAGTGTTTTTCTCAGGTGGGAATTTGCACCTTAAACATTTCTTAAACAAAATGTTTGATATACCCAATGATACAGTAATGTTGAAGCCATTCCTTAAATTAAAATCACACATCACATCTCAACCTAAGCCATTTTTAAATCTATGTAGCCTTTATTTCCGAGATCCATATGAGATCACATGATATACTGTGCTAACAAAAAACTAATTAAGAGCACCAGAACTGTAATCTGATGTTTTGTATCAACTTTTAATAGAGAAACCATGACCACTGCATATCAAGAAAGGACTGCCACACTGAGCAAGATAACAAATCAATACAGCACAGGGTTTTATCTACCGCAGTGACCAAAAGCCCTTACAAAGTTCAGGGAAAAGACATAATGGAGGTAGGTCACTTCTTCCTGCTTCAGGAAATAGGTATCTCCTCAGACTCATTGATTCCAACAATCACAGCATTCAATCAATGATAGCCATTACTACCTCTCAGTCTTTTAAGGATTATCTATGTCAAATATCAAAAAAAAAAAAAATCATAAGTGGCTACTCTTTGTTTTTCCCATTTCCTGAACTGTCTTGTGCATTTATTATTTATGATACTGAACAATCTCACAATAAAAACAAAACATGCATGTTTAATCCACAAAAATGCAGGCGTCCTCATTTGAACATATTCCAAACAATCAAATTTAAGAGTTTTTTCCATCTATAGCATATCTAAAATAACCTTCTCCAACCTGGTGTCATTTATTTGTATTTCGGTTGCCATAACTTCCATCCAGTATTGATCATAATGTCTGGAATTGATGATAATGTTATGTATAAACAGAGTTAAGCTGAAGAAGAGCTAAAACACCAAACTTACTAACTCTTGGAATAAGGGATATTTTAAATAAGGATGAGGAAATTCTGGGAGTTAATTTCTAACTTATTTGAAAAGCATCACATTTGAAGGCTATTATTTGAAAGCTAAATTCAATGACTATTTCAGTTATATAGAATTTTCTCCTCTCCCTAGTCCACAGAATGGCTATGAAAAATAATAGACAAAGTCATTCCTCCAATGATATTTTAAATGCTAAAATGCACTGTGTAATTTTTTTCATAAATTTTGATCCTTATTTAATGTGAAGTTATCATATACATGTAAAAAATGCAAAACATATCATTGTAAGTTTGAAAGCAACTGTCATCACAAACTATTTACAAATAATAAACTGAAAAAAAATAAGGAAGCACATGGAAATATTTATGCAAGATATTAAAATGACTATCAAGTTGGAATTTTTCAACAGGTGAAAAATTAATGCTGGACAAGGCAAAAGATGGTTGCATACTAGATGGGTTCCCACCCTGTGCAAAGTCATAACGTGATTTATTTGGGTTTGGCATAACATCATGTACAAATCCAGCCATTGCAGTTTGTAACCCACCGTTTATGATTTAACTTGATAACCCAACTGTCATTTATTCAACAAACTATGATTAAAACAAGTTTATTTTAGGACGATATCAGAGGTAATATGCCAGTTGTTAAGGTACATGAGCCAGAGAGCTATTGCCCTTATATTGTGGTTGTGGTGAGTTATTTAGGCAACTGATCAGCAAAATGAGGATCTAGATGGGCTTTTAGCTGGTCCAGCAAAACTCTTTTCGGTCATATTTATGAAAATGTCATTTAAAAATCATAAAGCCATTCACCATTTGGCATTTTCTATTGAAAGAAATAGCGCTGTGACAAGTAAATAACAGAGCAAAGTTAACCAGACACCTCCTTTCCAATATAGAAGACTTTTACCCATGACAACCAGCTTTAATTTTATTTCTCCTTCAGCTTTGGATCTAGCAGGCTAGAGAACCACCCAGTCCAGTTGAAACGTGTCGCACCATTTCTCATCATCTCTCCCTACTATCCCTAAAGGAACTCCTCCCAATGCCCACTACTTTTGTAGTTATCTGATTAATGTGTTCTCGCTGTAGTCTGGACTCCACCTAACTGCATTAGAGCTGCAGGACCGCAATCCCATTATTCCCCTCTGCCAAGGGGGTGGGGGTGGGAAATATAGGAAATCAAGGGAGGGGGAAAAAGTGAACATTCCAAGGGTCCCTATCGAGATATCTGCATTGGGGAGGGGGTTGGAAGAGGTTTCCAATAATAAAGCATTGCTCAGCCTGTCCTTGCTGGCCAAGAAAAGAGGTAGGAAAAATTGGACAGGCTTCCTTAGGGTGGGGCTGTGATAAAGCGCAAGGGACACCGATTCATGCAAAATGTATTCTGGAAAGCAAAGCAAAGAGTTATCAGTGTTTCCTGCATTGTGCTGCATCATTCTGCCCTGGACAGAAAGGGAGGGAGGGAGGGTGGATGGATGAAAAAAATAACATGAAAACAGTAAAATAATTTCCAGCCCCACTGATTCCCACATACATATTCTCCTCCTCCTGATGTACCCTCATACTTCTGAGAATAATAAACAGTCTCCAAAGGGAGAAGAAGCCAACAGTGAAGAAGGTGGGGGAGAGTATCTTCAAATAATATGTCGCCGTAGAATTAAATAAATCCAATTATTAAAAGAGAAGAGGGTCTGGGAAGGTGACTGTTCAGTGTTTATGATTATTACCGCTGTCTGTCACTATATTATTCTCACCATGACCAAAAGGAACCAAGGGGGTTAGTATTAATCTCTTTTCAAATAGAGCATTTCCATTTACAGAAACCTGTTGATGTATTAATAGGAAGGGGGGGGAGAGTAGACAGGAGGAGAGAGAGTGTCTCCTCCAAAGCACTTGGTGCGAAGAGATGGAGGACAGCAAAGAGGTTGGAAAGGGGGAGACCGGCGAAGACTGACCACGCCTGTTTTTGCAACCCACCGACGGTTAGAACATCTGATCTGAGCCCTCCAGGTTACTTGTAGTTGCCATTTCACGTCATTTTATTTCTTGCTTAGTATCTCTGCCGCCCGCCCGCCCACCCGATCCTCATAGGAGTTCAGTCAGGAACCCTTTAGAAAACAAGATTTCAGTTTCAATGATCGCGGCGTGGGGGACAGGGGAGGGGGACGACGACGATGGGACGGGCAATCCTCATCTTGCAGCTATGCGATGGTGGAACGGCTTTCTTTGTAGAGAAAAAATTCCCCAGCACGATGGCACTGGCTAAGGGGAGGGCAAGCTCCCGGATCTCTGCCCGGGTCCCTGCAGAAAAGAATCCATCTATTTACTAACGCCGCAGTGCCGCCACTACCAGCCCCTCGGGCCAGTTTTCCTCTCCCGCAGCTCCATCAAACCCTGGCACAAGCAACAACGCCAAGCGCCTCGTTCCCTGATCTCCGGCGCCCGTTCTCCCCCCCCCCCCGCAACCCTCCACCGAAGGGATCAGGTCGAGACGAAATCCGCACGCGCCCCCTCCGCACCGCCCCCCCCCCACAAAAGATCCTCCGATCTCTCCCCCCCACCCCCGAAGCGAAATAGCTACCTCGTCTGGAGTGATGGCGGGGGTGGCTGGGTGGAGGGTAGGATCCGCTCTCCTTCGCCCTTGTATGCAATGCGGTGCGCTCCCTTTCTCAGCAGTGACGGAGGAAGAGGAGGAGGAGGTGGGGATGGGTGCGTGACGATGCAGCAGCAGAAGCAGCGGTAATCTCGGTAGCTGCAGCTGGGAAACGGAATGGGGGGGAGGCGGACCGACCGAGTTAGAGGAGAAGCAGCTGCACTGGCGGTGGGGACGGGGAGCAGCTCCGCAGCAGACGAGAGCAGGCAAGGGATGGAAGCGGAGACAGGGAGTGGACCTCGGCGAGCCGCAGCCAGTCAGCCGGCCTGCCCCCTCCGATAACCGCCCGCACAGCAACAGCTGCACTGACGGAGGGGAGGGGGGAGGAGGAGAGAGTGAGGAGGGCGGGGATAGAGCGTTCGTACACCCGCGCGCCCGCGCCCGCGCGGATCCCTCGCAGACAAAAACACGCACGCCAAGCGCGCGGAGGCGCGCGCGCGCGCTGTTGCACAGCGCAAGGGCCCTCGAGGGCAGGCAGTCCAGCGCAGGGAAGGCAGGGAGAACGGAAAGAGGGTTGGTCGGAGGCGTCCGCGATGGCAGAAGATTATCCTCCGCCGCTTTTCTGATCTGTCCTCTGCATTGGACAGAGACACACACCCCCGCCCCAAATCGTGACATCCGGGTGACTTGGGCCTGCATCAACGCCAGTCGCCCCAAAAGCTCACCGGCCGGTGCTCTCTCACGTATATACATAGTTGCCCTTTTCTCCTGTCTGTCCTATCTAAACGGGACAGATTTGCGGCGATGCGGTATAAGATGGACGTTTTTGAACTTTGGTGTTGGAAAAAGATTCCTGAGAATACTGTGGACAGACATTCAAGTAAACAAACGGATGGATCCCTCAAACAAATCGCCTCAGAGTTCTCACTTGATGAAATAGCCAGGTTCATATTACCCTGCTTCAGAGAGCCAGCGCTCTGGAAAAGGCTCTAATGCTGGGAAAGGTGGAAGGAAAGAGTAGAGGAGACAACCAGCAGCAGGGTGGATAGAGTCAATAACAATAGTGATGTAAGAAGAACTGAAGAAGCAGGTTAGGGACAGAATATATGGTCACTAGGAGTCAACAACTCCTCGATGGCATGTAATCATCATCATTCTCATCATCAAGGGGTCTTATGTGATCACTGGTGGACTCCATGAAATCTCTGAGCTATATTAGATATCTTACATTTTTATTAGATTATACCTCATTTGTTTCTCTAGAAATGAATACTGATCGGACAATGATTTGATTTCATGTAAGGCAGCTTTCAATTCCTAATCCACTGCAAATGTATGTGAAAGCAAGCCTTGCTAAATTCAACAGGTTTGATTGACATCTCCATGCCTTTCATCTTTCTTCTGAAAACTGCAACTGGTCTCCTAGTTATAATTGGCACTTCTTTTTCCTTTAATTGTTAAGAGTAAATTAAGGAAGGAATGAAGCAGATAGGAGGAAAATTAATAGGACTTTGAAATGCTTTGGATTCAATTCTACAAAGGTGCATCACAGCATTTAGGTGGCAGCCTTACAATTCCAGGAAGATGCAGTTGCTTTAAAGAATGGCAGACAGAAACTATATTCTCTGGCTCTCTCACACACATATACATGCTCGCTGTACTCTGACTACCCATACAACTTTAGACATTAACTGAAGATATGTAAAACCTGCTCACAGTTATGTTATTGATGGATGACTCAAGATGTTCTAAATTGTTGGAGCAATAATGATGGTCTAGCATGACATAGCATGAAGTCGGATGATGCTAAAGATTTTCTGATGCAATGTGCAAAGTTTGCTGGAGAAACTGCAGTTGGCTGAGTTTAAACAATGTATTATATCATGAACTCTGTTTTTCTAATATAAATTTATTTATTTTAATAAATATTCCCCATAAATAAGCAAAGCCATCTCTTACTGAATCAGAAACAACTTGTGGATAGAACATTAAGCATTTTTATAATCACTGTGCAGTCATCTTTCTCTCCTCGTGGAACAGAGAATTTATAAAAAAAAACCTAATAGAGAAGCTGCTGACTGCCTTTGTATACCACCTGTGGAGAGCTTTTATGATTCACTGCTGCTTATAAGTAGTGTGTGTCTCCCTCAGGGTTCCTCCCTCCACCATGAAACTGCTTATAGATGCTGCCTCTTCCTCTCAGATTTCAAAGCATTTGCCATCTTGACAGGTTTACATTCTTCGTTCAGGTCCTTTTCTGACAGGATCTGTAGTGTGCTGTGCATCATCAAGTCAAAAATATTGCATTTTCAGATACACACACACACACACACACACACACACACACACACACACACACCATCTGTAGATGGTACATAGCCTAGAAATTGGATATTCACTTATGCAATGCACAGATTCGTCTTCGGACATAATGAGAGTGACATAAATAAAAATGCCAAACATTTCACATGCATTCTGTCACTTTCTTTCTTTTTTTTTTATAAAAAGTTTTATTTTTACAATCATATCAAATAATTCATCCAATGTACAGTTATATACAATTAGTCGGGCTTGCCCAGTCACCACCACCCTTTTTAACACTCTTCCCTCTTCTACCTTCTTTTACTTTCCAAACCTTCCTCTCCTTCTCTTATCTACATCCGCTCCTCCCTCCACCCTACACCTTCCTTCTCCCTCTACTATCCCTCTTCCTTCCTCTTCTCCTCTTTCCTACCTCCTACTCTCTCTTTTCTCCCTCCTCACCGTTCTAAAATGGTAACTATGCAGACCCGACCCTACATTAATTATATTTCTTCAATAATCCCTGTACATTAACCATCACTCCATCTCTACCAAACCCCCAATTCCCTCCCCCTTACACCCCACCCCGACTTCCCAGAACAAAATGCAGGGTAACAAAACTAACAATCATAATCCAAAATAATTCCTAAATTATAATCTCTAGTCACACTACACTTAGTCACACTCTCAATTCCCCTCTCCTTCAAAAATATATCTAATACAAAATATTTCCTAAATTTACTCATATGCTATTCAATATTTTTTTTATCTGATACTTATAATCAATCCACATTTTCCATTCTAAAATATATTTTTCTAGTATATAGTCTTTCAAGTAAGCGGAGATTTTTGTCATCTCTGCCAGATTTGATACTTTGAGTGTCCATTCTTCGATTGTAGGTAATTCTTCTTTCTTCCAATACTGAGCAATCAAAAGTCTTGCGACTGTTATTAAGTTCAAAATCAATTTAGTCTCTATAGCTGTATAGTCCATAATTATTCCTAGTAGAAAGAACTGCAGAGTAAACTTAATCTTCTTTTTCAAAATATTCTGCATGATCCACCATACTTTAATACAAATGGTAATAAGTAGCATCTTCACAATCGCATCTCCAACATTTAGCAAGATCTAATATGTGTTTCTTGTAAACAGGTAATGTCATTTTTAAATTGTTTCAAATAATGAAATACTTTCCTTCTCTTCTGCGGTGAATTCAGGCCATTAACATTCCAAGATAATAGTTTAATTGCCATTATCGCCGAAGGAAACTTTTGGAACACCAGCCGCAGATCACATTTTACTTTAGGCCTTGCTCCTCCCACTGTTTCCGTTGTAGTAGTTGCCAGTTGTTGTTGTGCCTTCATCTCTTGTTCCTTGCGTTTAGCAGCAGCTCTTGTCAGCCTTTGTTCTTTTGAATCTAAACCCGTCGTAGGTATTTCCAACACTTGTAATAAATCTTCTTCCATCACAATCTGTTCTTGTACCTGCTTCACTTCTCTTTCCTTCACTTCAGCCTCCCTTCTTCTAGCTTCCAATGGGGGAAGACTTCCAACTTTTAATACCTCAACATAAAATTCTCTTGCTTTTCCAACCGTATTGAAACGATGTACTTTCCCTGCATAATATACTATTATACCAGTTGGAATATCCCATCTATATTCAATCTGATGTTTTTTAAGTTCATTCACCAGGAAGGCAAATTCCTTCCTAGCCCTTAACATTTTTGGTGGGATTCTGTCACTTTCTTGAAGGACACCATCAAGATCCCTGTTCCGTTCCTTTGATACTTTTATTTTCAGATATATAACAATGTTCCAGATTGTACTCTAAAAGAGGACATAGAAACATAGAAAAAAAATATGTTGCTGCCTTATCAAGGAAGCTATATATATGTTTCCACTTTTCTTTAGGTTTATTATCATGACCAGAATAATCCAATCCGCATAATGTGATCACCAGTTTACAGCCTGAAGACTACAGCTAAGACTCTCATACGACTGTAAAGTTGTCTGATTATTGCAGAGATAGGCAAGCAAGGTAGATCATAGGACATATACAAGATCTGGACAATCAATAGGATGCACATTGTGTTGCAATCAAAAGGAGCAATTTGATCCTCTATTGTTGACTTCTATATCTGAGGAGATGTGGTATGAAATCTGAATACAAAGGCTGAAATTCACACATAAAACTGATGCTTGGTTTGGTTTTGGCTTAATCTACACCAAAAATTCAGTCTAACAGCTTATTCATGACAAATAATGATTTAAGATAAAAAATTCAATATATGTGAGTGCAGCTCTTAGATGAATTTTAGATGATTCTCAGATCACATTCAATCAAGAGTTTTAACCACTAAATAAACCATAGTGGTCTTATTCACTTAACATACTAAGCAAGCCAAACAACCATAATGCAAATGTGAACTCAGATGTAATGCATGGTAACTTAACATAGTTAGGTGTTACTCTACTTTTTGTTTTGCCATGCAAAACTCAGACAATAAATTGTCTGGATACTGTATTTGATGCTACAAATGAGAATACAGCTACTAAGAATTGTCCTATCTGTAACAAAACTAAGCATTAACCCAGTTGCTACATGCAGCACAGTTATTCCTTGACATTTTTTCTACGTATCTTTATGCTGACAATAACAACAAAACATTAAAAAATCAAATATAGGACATCTTTTATATGTCATCCAAGGAAAGATAGAGTTGTGGTTATTGTGTATAATAGCATGATATTTCATGAAATTTATTCCAGTTGTGGTTCAGATGTTATCCAGAAGTAGTTATGAAACAATGAATTGTTTCTCTGGGATATAATAACCATAGCATTTTCTTGTAAAATTTCTTGATATAACTCTACTTCTTAGAGCATGTTAGCAGCATGTATCTTCTTATCTATCTCATAATGCTGAACTGCACACTGGTATCTTAGAATTATTAGTTCCAAACTATTCATAATCTTTTCTATTAAAATTCTATTAAATATGCTGAATTTTTAGACATACAGTACAACTTCTCATTTTTCTTCTTTTCAGTTCTATAAATATTAGACTTGTTTTTATAACTTTGGTTTATTTGGCTGGATAGCTGTTGTAAAAAGTATTGGATTTCATTGCTAATAAAATTCAAATTGTTATTTGAAATCCAAAAAACCAGATAAGGCAAAAGAGTTACATTGTTTGTTGGACAGTATTTCAAATGAGATTCTTCTCTTTTTTAAAAAAGATTTTTTTTTTTTAAAAACAAAACACATAAACATAAAAACAATTTCAATCCAATTCTCTATTTATAATGCAACTGTTATAACCATAATGTATGCAATGTTGGGATTTTTCAGTCTTGGTTGATAGTTTCTTAAGAAAAAAGTGTTTAGCAAAATTTTATAAAGATGAATATTTTATAAAGATGAATATTTTTGCCTCTAAAAAGTGTTATAATTCTCAGCATATTATTTTTACGTATTAGAAGTGATGCTAATTATATATATATGAAATCCTTCCCTAAAATAAATATACACACACACACACACACATATACATACATACATACATACATACATACATACATACATACATACATACATATATATATATATATATATATATATATTTCATCCATTTCCTAAATAAGCATTTCATTCAGGATATCTGATTTCTGAACCTGCCAATGCTGTAGAAAATTCAGATTTTTCTAGAAAAAACAAAATATTTTCTAGCACGGCATAATTAAAATACTTTAGTCACGACAGCTTTACAACAAATGAGAACCACATGCCTACTTCTTGAGCAATGTCCTGTTAAAGCACAATATATATAAAGTATAACAGCACTCATTTAAGTACATGAGAGAGCATTACACAAAAGAAGATAAAAGAGTGAGGAAGGTGCGTGGAAGAAACATTTGAAATATAAATAAATAAAAATATGTGTTCTTTAGTTTCTCAAAATGTTTGATATGAAATAATGAATTTAAGTTACAACAAAAGCAATACTGGTTGAAAGTTAGGAAAAACTTCCTAATATTAACAGCAGTGGAACCAATACCAAAAGAAGAGATGGTTGCCCCAAAAGTGCTTCTTTAAAAGGCAACTGGACTTTGTTTTTCCTTAAAGACATTTTGCTTCACATCTGTTTTTACCATTAGAGTGCTAACAACCAGATGACTGCAAGAAATATAAATCCTTCCATCCTCCACCGTTCAGTCAGAACTGAAGAAGCTTCTTGGATGAGAAGCAAAACATCTTCAAGGAAAGCCAAAGTTCAGTTGCTTTTTGAAAAAGCACTTTTGGGGCAACCATAATCTGGATGACTGAGAATCTCCATAGACATAAGAGATGGTAAATGCTAGATGGTGCTTTGTTAAATATGCTTTAGCCTGAATTCCTGCACTGAATATGAAGTTGGCTTAAATGATGCTTATAAATCTATATGATTGCCAGCCGGAAATCTGAACAGCCTGCCTAAACCCATTCAGCAAGAAAACTTGCTAATATAAGCCAGACTTTGTCATGTCTGATTTCTGATACTTATCACAAACTTTCTCAGTGGCCTAGACCTGAGAGTAATAGTATGCAAGAACACTTTCTCCCATTGCCTTGCTGCCATTAGGGTCAAAGGAGGTTCCTTCGGTGCAAATTGGCAATGCTAATTTTTTATATACAGTACATAAAACATGACTGTTGAAACAAAAAGCTACCAGGGGAATATATGGTAATATTGTTCAATAATGTTATAAACAGTTCTAGGGGAATGTTGATATTCTAAATGGTTATGCTTTTACTCTACAGGAACCTGTGCTTCATCAGGATGTAGATGTATAAATAATCTGTTATTTAAAATTGCCATGCATGTTGTTTTGAAACAGGAACAGTCAGAGAAAAGGCAATTCTCAGTCCTTATGAAATGCTTAAGTTATCCTACTTATTATTTCTGTAGTAACGATAAGGTGGTCAAATAAGAGTCAGACTGATGAGGAAAGGCTATATTCCTATATACAATTGTTACTGATCAAGGTTTGCTCTTTGTTAAAAAGTTTGTCCACACAGAACTCTTACCTCCCTGCACTTAAATTCATGTCTAACATAGCTTCTCATCTTTCCTGGCAGTTGGGATAGTCCTCAGGAAAGTAAGGAGAAAGAGGTTTCTATTGTATCAAGAAATAAATGTAGAAAATTGGAGTGCAAAAATGCATTTGGTCATTTGATAAGTAATTAATGAAAGCTTTGCTTTACAGATCAGTTTTAATTGGTGTCAGGAGAATTTTAAGCAATGCTTTGGGAGTTCAACATGCATTGCTTTATTTTCGAGATCAGTTTTCTAATACAAGATTCTTCTCACAAGTCTTTCAAATTTATAAACTTCAGCTCCTAGCTATAGCAGGAGCAATTATGAGATATACATGGAGATTAGGTCAGCAACTTCTAGAGTATTATACTTTTCCCCATCTCTGAATTTTAAATAATACACCAAGTTCAGAAGAACTCCTAGAGGCAGTTATTGACAAACAAACTTGATAAACAAGTGTCCATCTATTCACAAAGATTTTATTTTAAATTTACATATGAATACGTGTGCAGATGAGATGGGTTAAAGGATGGAAAATTATGGTGAGGTATAGTGAATAGTGTTTGTGCACACCTGGTTTTGTTAGGTTCCTTTTTTTCCTCTCTACAATTAATTTATCTGCCTTACTATTTCTAAATCCTTTTCTATGATTTGCACAATATCTAATGTATTTTCAATTCAATAAGTCATTTTTTCCAATTAATCAATAACAAATTTATCTAGCAATAATCTTCTATTTATATTCTGACTGTTGGGGCAATGGACATCAAGGAAGCTCTCAATTATATTATGTAATACAGGGATGTCCAAAGTTGGTAACTTTAAGACTTGTGGACTTCAACTCCCAGCAAAGCTGGCTGAGGAATTCTGGGAGTTGAAGTCCACAAGTCTTAAAGTTGCCAACTTTGGACACCCCTGATGTAATACATCAAGACTAAGTGAACTTCTTCTTATTATATCACCATATCAGTTAAAATATTGTAAACTATATCTTAAAAGATATTTAAAATAATTTATATGTTTAAAATAAGCAAAAAAATTTAAAATTTGAATTTATATCCCGCCCTTCTCCGAAGACTCAGCGCGGCTTACACAGTGTTAAGCAATAGTCTTCATCCATTTGTATATTATATACAAAGTCAACTTTTATTGCCCCCAACAATCTGGGTCCTCATTTTATCTACCTTATAAAGGATGGAAGGCTGAGTCAACCTTGGGCCTGGTGGGACTTTAACTTGCAGTAATTGCAAGCAGCTGTGTTAATAACAGACAGATTTAGTCTGCTGAGCCACCAGAGGCACCATGAGAGCTGTACATATTTTTCTAGAGAGGAAATCTGGGCATGTAAGAATACTACCTCCTAATATTAATCTATTAACTAAACAGACCTCTGTGATAGAATAGTCTGCAGAATAGTCTGCAGTACTATTGTTAGTAAATAGTAAATATTCCAGGGGTGAAATTCAGCAGTTTCTAACAGATTCTGGAGAACCGGTAGTGGAAATTTTGAATAGTTCGGAGAACCAGCAAATACCATCTCTGGCTGGCCCCAGAGTGGGGAGGGAATGTAGATTTTGCAGTATCCTTCCCCTGGAATTGGGTGGAATGTAGATTTTGAAGTATCCTTCCCCTGCCACGCCCACCAAGCCATACCCACAGAACCAGTAGTAAAAAAAATGAATTCCACCACTGAGATATTCTGATATAACATTTTACTTGAAGGAAACAAAAAAATCAGATGAGTTGTATGAAACCAGCCAATTATGACTTATTATATAAACCTTATGTAGCAGCAAAGCTGAATCTGTAGGAAGGTAGATAGTATATTATCTATCACTGTCTGTTAAGTAACCAATTCATTACTCTTACATTAAACAAATGATGGCTTAATATATTGAATAAACATTAGTACCACATGTGAGAGAGACTGAAATCATGCTATTAGGAATTCTTGATGTTATTCAAGACTAAGCTAAGGTTCCTAATATTTGGTGGATTTTGGCACAGCAGAAAAGTCTGATTTATTTTTCAAGATAACCACTGTTTCATAATCTGACATTTGTTGATTCACTATCTGATCCAAGTTGGCTTTGGAACTCATTACACATATCTCAGTCTTAGCCTTTGTCTTGTAAGAATCAAATAAGGAATAACTCTGCAGAAATATTTTAAATCTGTTCAGTTAAAGGCTTTGGGTTTCATACAACTGATTCTGCCAAAATAAAGGTATCCATTGCTTTCTCTGCAGTTCCGCATGACTTTTAATCAACCCTGGAGGCTGAGAAGAATTTGTGGAGGAGGAAGTGGTTGGTATAGATTTGTACTGCATATATAAGGCAGATAACCTTGAGAGGATAAGGTAGGGGTGATATCACACATTAAACATATTCAATAATATATTTCTGCTTATAGATAATATTGAGCCTCTTTTTAGCCATTAACCATGTTGAACACATCATAATGGCTTTGTTTACAGTTGATACAGTAAACAATACTAAGCCAAAAGGAAACAGAACACTTTATGATTTATGCAATATATGAACAGATGAAATGCTTTGCACAATAAACGGTTTAATTATTCCTACAATTATTGAATAAATATTATTTAAGACAAACTTTAAAATCACACACACACACACACACACACACACACACATATTATTTAGGTTGAATAGCAATCTTAATCATTCTAGAACATTAAAATCAATAGGATTTAAATTAGGATTAACATCTCACTGATTTCAGATTGTTGCAAGAAGGAAAACAAACATATAAAGATAACTTAAATCTGTAAATTGTATTAATAAATATGATGTTACAAATAAAATGCAAATACTACTTTCAACTTCCACAATAAACCTGAGGTAAGATTTTTCAGGATGGCTGAAAAAATCTTCAAAACACCAATGACGTTTCCCCCAGGGGAAAATAGTATCAGTGATACCGGTATTCATATGCTAAAGTTCTATTGTACAAAATCAGTGGGATTTTTCTATCTTTCTGGATTGGAGAGCATATTATGGAAATTCTTACAAAATGGTCGCTGCAGCAGGTATGGCATAGATCCATTTACCAGAAAGCAAAACTGAAGTGCTAGCCATCACCCAAAGAGGCCCAAGTTGTATTATATAAGCCCTTGTATTTAAAAGTCCATTTTTCTGTGAATATTTCACAATATATATTCACATAATACCACCATGTTTGATACGATATTTTTATGGTATCAAACCATTCTAATGCCATATGTAAATACAATCCTAATACTGTATGCTTAATTAGAATATATTTTAATGCGTTTGCTTAGTTGTGCCAAGAAACGCCTGCTGACTCCCACTGAAAAACCCATAGAAACCAATCACAATTACTATTTTCTAGACTAGAAGAAAACAAGGTTGCATTTGAAAAGATACTCAGATTGATCTAAACCTTGGAGATTTTAGCACTTTGTGACATTTGCCACCATTTTTCCTGACAGAGTTATGCCTTGAGGGCAATTAAAATTATACCAGGTTAATCTTTTCTCGTGGCTTTATAAATCTGCAGTTGTTTAATTTCCACTTCCAGTTATGGGGAGAACATAAGAGGAAGTGGTGCTGAACCAGTTTGAAAGTTTAAAATATTGGTTATAAAATGACAGCAATTAACACTGAAATAGACTCTCTTAATGCTAAATCAAATATTCCAGAATACAGTGTTCCTTCTCTGCTTCTGTGTCTCTCTCTTTCTTTCAGCCAGACTTGGGAAAAAACCCCATAGAAATAGTTAGACTTCCTGCAGGATGTAAAATAACTTTTAGTCCTCTAAAAGAAAAGTTTGGTTATTTGTGGTATACAACTTCCCATTCTAATTCATTAAAATGCTTAAAAAATAAAAGTTAAAAATAATAAAAGAACATTGTATATAGACCATCTAGTTCAGTGTTGCCCAGTGCCTAATGGGTGGCTATCCAGAATTATTTGAAAACCTCTAGTGAGGAGTTCCCACTGTTCTAACCTGACTGGTCCACTGCTTAGCGACTTATCATCAGGAAAATCTTGATATTCAATATGAATTTATTTTTTTACATTTCAATTCATTTATTTTTGTCAAACCCTCAGATTCAATAGGTGGTTTGTCCAATTTTGCATGTAAAAGCCTTTTGATTTTGATTGGCTGCAGCTGTTCCTCCTCTTAGTTTTATGTTTTGCAACAAAGATACACCTAACTCTCCTAGCTGTTCCCTATTGGTTTTGCTTTCCAGTCTCCTTATCATCCTCATAGTGCTTTCCCTGAACTTGCTTCAGATTCTGCATGTCCTTTTAATATACGTATGACGTCCAGACCTTAACAATATATACTCCAAATGTAACATAACCAGCACAGGATATATTGGAGCGATTACTTCCCATGATCAGATTGTGATGTTAATGCAGCTCAAGACTGCCTTTTTATCTGCTGTATCACACTGTTTGTTCAGGTGGTAACCCACTAAAAATCCTAGATCCTTCACTGTTGCCAAACTGGTTCCACCAAGTTTATGCTTTTGCGTTTCACTTTCTCTACAGAGATGCAAGACTTGTCATATTTTAACATTTTATGGGTTTGGCCTAATGTTCATATCTCTTGAAGTCATTCTAAATTATCTTCTAATGTATTAGCCAATCTCTGTGGTTTGGTGTTGTCGGAAATTTGAAACATATCCTTTCCAGTCCATGGCTTAGATCATTTATAAAAATGTTAAATAACACAGAAACAAGGGCAGAACCCTGGGGAATTTAGTTTAATACTTCCCTTCAAGTTAATGCAGAACTATTTATGAGCACATTTTGGGTGTGGTTGTTCAGCCAATTGCAAAGCTGCCCAATTTTCTCTTGTTTGACTATTGAGACCATTTACTCTTTTTAGTCTTCTAGTACCTCACCATTTCCTCAAGAGTTTGCAGAGATTACAGATGACAGTTCTCAGATTAATCTTCTCATAATTCCCATCACCCATCTCCTTCCACTTATCACTGTAACTTTGTTGCTTGTATCCTTATGATTTATATTGATATTGTTTCCTGATTGCTTATTTGTAGCCTATGACTGTCATTAAGTATTTTATCATTAAGTGTTAAATTTGTACCCTATGACTATCATTAAGTGTTGTAAGTGTTGCCCCTTGATGAAGATATCTTTTTTTTATGTACATTGAGAGCATATGCACCAAGACAAATTCCATGTGTGTTCAATCACACTTGGCCAATAAAAAAAATTCAATTCAATTCAATTCAATTCAATTCAATTCAATTCTATTCTATTCTATTCTATTCTATTCTATTCTATTCTATTCTATTCTATTCTATTCTCTGCCAGCTTCTCACTACTCTGAGATGTAATTTTTTTCTGACCCTGGAGACTTGAATTCATTTAAGATAGCAAGTGTGCGTTTTTTCTTAGAGCAGAATTCCTTATGATAAACTATTGAGTTCAGACAAGGTCAAAAAGTTGTCACTTGTTTAGGCATCATATACAGTGTCGACTAATCTTAAAAAATGTACATCTTAAAGTAGAAAATCATATTCTTTGTATATTCTAGCAATGGAGACAGGAATGCTAATGATTTTCAGTGTGGGCTTGCAGTCCGTTTATTTCATTATTATCATGATGATTATATTCCACTTATTTAATCAGGTCAATGATACAGGTATATTTACTCCCAGACAATATCAGTAATATTAATAATAAACAAATTCTTCCCTGTTTCAGTGAGATTTTAAAGTTAAACATAAAAATGGACCTATCTCATTAATTTATTAAAAAATTAAAATAGAATAATAGCTATCCCTACATTACATTTTAGTGAAACGCAACTATATGCCAAATACATTTCAGAATAAAATCTGAAAAAGTATGTGAATTAAGCAGCCAGTTTGTTTACTAAAATTAATAAAATACATAAATCTAGTTTGTTTGTTCAGTTATAGCTAGATGCAATCTCATTCAGATTGCCAAAGTCTCATATTCAAACGTATCTCTTTTTTAATGTTATATAAACATCCAAATGAAAAAAAATCTGAAAGCTTTAGATACCTGTATTATACAACATACTTCTTTTGATGTCTTATCTGATTTATTTAGGTGGCACAACTTTGTGAGGGAGGAGTAAGTTTACAGTTCTCATTCTAACTTTCTATGGGTACTACTTGTAAGTAAATAGCATATATTTGCATCATATTTTCATATATACATGAATGGAATGTAATACAATAATGAAAAAACTACGGCCAAGAGAGGCATGTACTTGTACCTGATGTTCAGAGATAGTAGTTGTTGATGAGCAATTTCAAAGTCCTTACTCTACTTTCCAAAGCTTTTTATTTCTTTTGACACATACTGGTCAATCCTTTGAAACAAAGTACTTATTCGTTTTTGATCAATTTTATTTCTTGTAGCCTTTGATAAGTAAAAGATTGTTTTCAGATAGAGGACAGTGCTCTGTAATATAGGACATATGGCTTATATCCCACTCTGTCTAATAATAGGGCTGGTGCTAGCATAATGGAACTGGATAATATTAGATTCTTGCTTATAAAATATTAATCAGAAAGCTTGCCATATTTCTCCTCACACAGCAAATAGAGTACCATTTGCAGTTCTGCGAATGCAATCTCTGAAACAGAGAAAAATCAGACCGAGAATCCATGTTCATCAACTAGAGTGTTGAATTTAGGAATTTCAGATTATGCTTATTTCTTAATTTGGAATATGGAAAGATATGGAATCATATTTACATATCTTTCCATATATCTTTCAATATATCTTTCCATATCATATTTACATCCAAACCAAGGTTGATGTTTTTTTCAAGCAGCATATTAGATACTTCTGTGGTATCTTGAGTATTTTAACAAATTGCTTGATTCTTCTTAAATGATAAAAATAACTCTTCATGTGTACGTGTCCTTTCATGCATCTTCAGAATTACTAGTCTAAGATGAATGGATCTAATTGTTCTCTCTGACAGTTCATGGCTTTCAACGGAACCACACTGCTGTTTGCAATGGCTCATTATTATTGGCCTGTTGATATCTGTTCTCCTTTTACTACATTATCCATACTCATCTTCCACTGACTGTATGTTCCTTTATTCTATGTTTGTCACTGAAAGCAAGAAATAATCCCATAAATAAAATAAATAAACCAGATACATGTAAGAGTGGGATCTTAGCCTCCTGTAAAATGAAAACTTTTCTACTGGAATGAACGGAGATGTCTAAATCTGAGGGGGGAGGGGGGCTTGTCAGTGTGTCTGCTGCTTATCAGAATTCCATTTGGACAGAGTTTAGTCAGGTCCATAGAAAAGAACTGTGTCCTGTAGTTCAACTCCCTGAGCTCCAGAGAAGGGGGAAAAATCACTTATCTAGCTTTTTAAAGATTGGAAAAATATACTGTTCTGCCCAAAACATCAGATAAGCTACAAGCCAGGTGGATTATTCACATAGGATTGGAGAACAATATTTTAAAATGGTTTTTAAATAGTTCACTGTTCTACATTGCTCGAGGAATTTAAGATTTGATTATATCACTATTGAAAACAATGCTTCAAAATTTCAGCCAATTTCATATAAGCTGCATTACGTAGTAGCTTCTTCCAGCATCTCTTGAGATGAATTCGGGATGTACATTCCCAGTTGGAAGCTATTTTGAAAAAAGAACACACAATAGAACCTTTTTTCATTTGCCTTTAAGCACAGCACAACAGATTTGTGCTGTGCTTTTTTATAGAAAAAAAATACTGCCGTCATCAAATCCCCATCTGTATTACATACAGTTTAAAATCATTCTTAGCTTTCTGGTTTTATAGTATTTTTCTTTATTAAATGCACAGCAATCATGCCAGAGTTTAATTTGATACAAACTTCATCAACCACTCAGGGTATCAGTCAGGTGACCTTTAAGTGGTTAGGATCATCCCAGCACTTTTTGGGTGTTTACTCTAACTTTGCGCAGGCATACTCCCATTACTTTGGCCTTTAGGACTACTCTTATTTGGGCTGTGAGAGTTGAGATCTTTCAAACTGAGGTCTCCCCACTACCCATCAGATTGTGAGTCAATCCCCACCTTGGAGGCCTAAATCAACCCGAGTATAATTGACCAGTGGTGGCCAGTGGTATTATGTTACACAAAGTATGAAAGACACAGTCTACTATCTCTCTGCTGCTTCAAGGTGCAACCCCCTCATCATGGTTGTCAGCTGATAGCTGTATGGCTTTAAAATTTGGGCTCAGCACTCATGCCTGTGTGCTAGCAATGATGATGTTCTCCAGCAAGCATGGTATGAGCTGATAGGGTTGTGAAGTGGAGAAAATAAAATGAGAGAAGGTGAAGGTTGATCTTCCCCTTCACGCACTTTGCTTCTGTGACAGCAGCCGCCGCAGCATGAAGGCAATAACTCTATCAGACTTGTTCCTGAGGTGTGTGAGGGTAATGATGTGAGAGCAGTATTTTGAAAATTATCTTTAGAATGTGGAGATAAACTCAAATTCTGAACCCTAATTCTAATCCTGAACTCTTCCACCTAGGCTGGTCCAAGAAAAGATATAAAAAGTCTTCCAGTTCCAGGTACGTATTCTTTGAACAACAGAGTTTTGAACAACAAACATTTATTTATATTCATTTCCTTCTGTCATGTCCCTATTCATATTCATACCTGCTATCTTGTACATGTTTGACAAACAAACAAACAAACAAACAAATAAATAAATAAATAAAGTTTTCTTAAGTTCTAGTATATTCCTTAACCCTTTGTTTCTGAATCCTAGCTTAATTCTCAGGGCTACCACTTCCACATGACCTGCCTCCGCAGACTTCTGAGGATCCAGTGGGAAGACAAGGTGCCAGACACAGAAGTCCTCTCCAGAGCAGGCCTGTCATCATACCCTGCTTATGAAAGCCCAGACACGCTGGGCAGGCCATGTTGCAAGGATGCCAGACCACCGCATCCCTAAACAGCTCCTCTATGCTGAGCTGTCTCAAGAAAAGCGAGAACATGGACACGAAGCAATACAAAGACACATTGAAAGCCTTCTTCAAGTCCCTGGATATTGACACCACCTCCTGGGAAATCCTGGCACAAGATCGATCGACATGGTGCACATTGATCCATCATGGCTGCCAGACATTTGAAGACAGAAGAAAAACCACAGTAAAAGAGAAGCGAGCACTCCACAAATTCAGAGCTGCAAATGCTGCAACAATGGTACCCACACATCTGCCCAACATGTGGCAGAACATTTCATGCCCATATAGGCCTTACCAGCCACCTGCGGACACACTGTGGACAGCCCACAACCTGTTAGATGTCAAGGTCCTCTTTGAACATGAACAAACATCAATCCTCAGGTTTATTCCCTGGTTGTAAAATTGAGAGGAAGTTATGGGAACTCAAAGCTAGAGTTATATATTCGATATAAAGGCATAGGCACAACTTATTTAGTTTTGGCTTCAAAGGAGATTATCATGGTAAAAAACAAGGTTATTACTAGATTTATGTTTGAATCAGATCACTCTGGCCTGCTCAACAAATCATGATTTAATCAAGCTGTTTGGAATTAATACAATCTGTTGTAGTTACCTGGGGTAAGAATTTACACCATAGTTTTTAAATTTAACTTTATATTTTCCAATTTTGCTTCAGAATGTTTTTGATTTTGCTTTCCATTTCTGCATGGGAAAAGATGATATGATATACCAACTGCAGAGTTAGGGCTGGGGAAATCCAAGTTCAAGTCTTCACTCAGCAGTTAAGGTTACTAGATGACTTTGGGACATTCACTCTCTCAATCTCTTACAATGATAAAATTGGAGACAGAGTATGTACACTGTTTTTATATGCTCTTTTTCCATCTTTGTGCTTTTGAGATGAAACTGTGGTTGCTTCTCTTTGTTTGAAAGAGATGACTGGTAAGTTTCCATATAATTCTCATTTTTTTACAACTTTTAGCTTATTAAATCCTGTTTCTGCATCAATTTGCAATTCTATTAAATCCACATGCAATGTTTTATTCATAATGTGAATATTTGTTACAGATATATTTTATGCACTTTTGTATGAATTTCCCCCCTCCAATATATTTTCATACGCAGTTTTTGAGTTCTGCATATAAAGTCAAACGATGTAGATATATATATGTATATATATATATGATTTGTTCCTTTGGCAATGAATTAGAAGCATGACCAGACCCAATATGCACATGCGTTAACGCACTTTCAGGTCATACCTAACCAATCATATGTGAACCATAACCCCCCTCCCACAAAAACCAGAGATGGGTATAATTCAGCAATTAATAAGCCTTAACTGCTGTTTAAGAAAAATATTCCAACTATACATTTGTAGTCCTGATACTGGAAATCTACACTTTGCACTCCAGACACACCAATATGAAATTAACAAACAAGACTTCTATCACTTTCTTGCTTGGTGACAGTTTACTGAATGGTATTTGATTAGAGATAGAGATACTATTCTATTTTTAAAAAAATATTATTTCTTAATTATACAGAAAGAAGTAGAAAAATTACAAACACACACACAAAAAAAACCCCAAGAAAGAAATACATAGAATACAAACACAAGACAAAGAATAGAAAATAACAATATATGTCATATTAAATTAGGCAGTTTTCTAAACCTACTTTAGGGAAAAATACAATTTTTGCATAATGTCACAAAATATCATGAAATCTGTGCCACGGAAGAAATACAGTCATGTTTTCATTAATAGATAATTTTTTGTTTTCAAAAAGGCATGTTTCATTTTCAATTAAGAATAAATTTTGTTTTAAGGAATTTGTGCAAAGGATAACATTCTTTGGCCATTGAACTATTATTTCAAGGGTCAGTGACAACTGCTACAAAGAATGGGATTGTGACTGGAGTTGGGATTTGCTTAGTTTTGGTTTCCACCTGTTGCATTGGCAAAGCCTTTGATCTAAGTATTAGTTTTAATGCACAGTGGAGGTCATGTATGCCTCTAGGACCTCATCCAAGGTCCCTGAAATCAAGTTGTATCAATTAGGGTACGTTAGTAGGCTTTGGGTGAAGTTCATAAATATTCAAGGTCATGTTTGGATGAAATACACAAGCATAGGAATGCTAAGAATGGAAAATGCCTACTGGGGACTACCAAACTAGAGACATTGACTGCTTCAAAAATTGAAGGGGAAGAAGATTTCTCAAATATTTCAGTATATAATATGTGTGTACGAAATGACACTTTTACTCTACATTTTGAAACTTTTTTTAAGGATCAGCACAGAGCAAGTAGGATAAAAGGTTACTATTGCATGTTATGATTACTGCTGTACTAAGCTTTCACGATCACATTAAAAGAGGAAACATTTCAGCTGAAATAATAAACAAATGAATCTGGCAGGAAGCAGTGGCAATAATTTAAAAATGACATAATTAAATCTAAAAAGAGTATGAAAACACAGGAAAAAAGATTACCTCCCTCTTTCCACACTTTTAATGGCAGAAGTTAATTGCCCAACAGATACCATCTGATTATTTTAAAAATAATTTGATAGTACAAATGTATTTGTTTGCCCGGCAACAGTATTTTGTGTAGGACATTTTGACTGCAGTAAATAATGCTGCATAATTGATGTGAACAAAAGTCTGCTTGGTCACATGTTTTGGCAGCTGTCTTCATCGTGAAGTTATCCTAGAGAACTTGGCTGGAGATTTATTGATTGCATTGCATTAGGATGAGCAATGGACTAACTTGGCATTAGGTAATGATAGAGATTTTCCCCCCCAAAATCATAATTAAAGAGCAGCAGTTCTAATCAATGTGTTTTAGAGCTTTCATGAGAGGAATCCTGTTTGTAATGGTTTGAGAAATGAGAAAAAAGAACCTGCGGATCTTGGTAATGCTGTGTGTTTTTTTATTTGTGTGTAGGAATAACATTTATAACAACAACCAAGTAAGGAAGGATTGAGATCTCAAGAGAACATCATGAAGAAATTAACCCCGGCTGTTGGTTTGTTACAATGAGATTTTATAATGTAAATACTGGACCATGTGACTCAGAGGGCCAAAATACTCCCCACTTCTGGCTAGCTTCTTTCTTGGATTCCTGGATTTCATCTGAGATGGATCCTGGTTTGCCTGCAACAAACCAGCTTTTTAAAAAAATCAAAGTCAAAGAATTATTTGGGTTTTTGAAGCAAAAAACTCCGCCCCTCCGCCTCTGAGACATTGGAATCCTTACCTAACTTCTTCCCTTTTTAAATACTTTGCCAAACTTCAAATTGAAAAAAAAAGGGGGGGCAAGGATAGGGAGGGAGTTGCAAGCCTGCTGGCGCCAACAATGTCTGTTCCTCTGTATTTGCACACTGTCTCTGGCTACAGGTTCATGGAACAGCCAGTGTTTGTCATTCAGGGAGCAGCTGCTGCCCTGAGCAAGGAAGGAAGCGCCAGTCTTGGACTTTGAAGCAATTTTGTTCCCGTACAGCTCAGGAAGAGAAGGGCTCTTTCAGCCTGGAACAGGGTTTCAGACTTGATCTTTAGCCAGTCTACTGAGCACAGAGAAGTATTTTAATTCAGATGACTGCATTTTTACACTTGCTGCCTGCTCCAACTTTTCTACTTCCTTAGCCCTCGAGGTGAAAAAGTCAAGCAATGAAGTACACATTCAGAATAATTGGCCTTCATCTTTGCTACAAATTATAGAGAACATAGAACAATGTGATTGGAAGGGACCTTGGAGGTTACTAGTCTAACTGGTAGTGTCCAACATAGGATGCATCCCCAGTTGCATCTAAATAATGGCCCAAACACACCATGGTGACATTTTTATTCTGCGGTATCACTAGGATGCTCCCTTTACTGTATCTCATCCATAGCCAGTGAATAAGAAAGGTTAAATCATCATTAGCATTGCCAATATTAAATGTTTTCCTCTTATTCTGACATGATCGAAGGGCAATCTCTGTTGACTGCAGGCACCTATTACTTGAAAGTGAAGTTAAGTACAGGTAATCCTCGACTTACAACAGTTCATTTAGTGATCATTCAGAGTTATAATGGCACTGAAAAAAATGTGATTTATGACTGTTTTGAACACTTAAGGCCATTGCAGCATCCTCATGGTCATGTGATCCAGGGGTGAAATCTAAAAATTTTCCCTACTGGTTCTGTGCTTAATTGGTGGGTGTGGTTTGGTGGTCAGGTGACTGAATGGGCATGGTCAATAATAATAAATAATAAAAATAATAAAGTATACAAAACTTGGGAGGCCCCGGTCTACCTTCTTTAAAAATAGAGGCCCCGGTCTACCAATTGCCTTTTACTGAGAAGCCCCGGTCTACCAATTGCCTTTTACTGAGAGGCCCCAAGTGCTTTGTTTTGGCAGGCACTGGTTTACCGTCTTTAAAAAAAGAGGCATTGGTCTACTAGCTGCCTACAGCGCTGATCAGCTGTAGTGTGGCCCTTTGAAGTGCTGCGGCAGTCATTTAAGGCCGTTTGCAGCTATATCACCACCGAGTGCTTCAGGGACAGAGAAGAGGAACAGCGAGGCGTGAGCAGTGGGGGGGGGGCAGGGATTTTTGCTAGTGGTTCTCTGAACTACCTGCCCCCCATTGCTACTGGATCGTGCGATCCGGTCTGAACAGGGAGCATTTCACCCCTGATGTGATCCAAATATCAAATGCTTGGCAACTGACTCATATTTGTGATTATTACAGTATTCCGGGGTCATGTGATCACCTTTTGCGACCTTTTGACAAGCAGAGTCAATGGGGAAGCTAGATTCATTTAACAACTGTGTTGCTCATTTAACAACTGCAGTGATTTACTTAATAATTGTGGCAAGAAAGTAAAATGTGGCAAAACTCATTTAAAGAATACTTTACTTAGCAACTGAAATTTTAGACTCAATTGTGGTCATATGTTGAGGACTATCTGTAACTAACAGCGATTGGAAACAGAGACAATAGAGGCATGGAACAGCAGTGGGAGCAGCTAATTTAATTCTGATATGATTTTCTACCTTCAGAGATTGGGATGAAGGGATAAAAATAGATGAACCAAGACAAAAGCATCAATTCTCTCCCTTCAGAAATTCATTGGACCAGAGAGAAAATGATTTCCATGCCGTTTTATCTTGGTTTATATAAAACAGTCCTTGTTAATCTTTCCTTCATGTCCTACTGTGCTCCTTCATTATGGTGGTGGTAGTGGATGCTTCTGGGAGGGATGAGCGAAGAATGTCAGGAATGCAAGCCAAGAGTATATAGCAGGGTGAACCAAGGCATGTCATCTCAGCTGCCCAGCTAAAGCAAGCAAGCATCTATATTGGGCAGCAGTAATATAGAAAGATATAGAGGCATATTATCACTTTAGTGACAATAGCAAGAACATCAACTCATAATAAGCCACTCCTGTATTTTTACGGAAAAAAACCCCACATTGATAAAAAAAAAATCACATATATTGTCAATGTAGTGACGGATGATGGGCTGAGAGAGAGTGATTGCCCAGTCACCCAGCTATCATTCATGCCTAAGGCAGGACTAGAACTCACAGTCCCCTGGTTTCTATGCACATTAATCACTACATCAAATATGGCAAGCCAGAGGACTTCCAGTTGACGTTGTGGCTCTATTGGATGCAAAAAGTGGAGTTCCGCAAACTCGCGCCAAATCCCTTCATTGGAGGGTCCCATAAAGGGCTAAAGTCACCCTGTAGGGGTGACAAAGAGTGGAGGGGTGCCCTGCAGGTCGTGGAGAGCAGCGGTCCTCCTGCTTGATCTAGGGCTAATTCCCTCTCATCTGACGACGAAGAGGAGAGGCAGCCATTATGGCTGCCATGAACTGGGGCATCTGAAGAAACAAAGACTATGCTGGAATGGTGTGGATAAACAGTGACTGGAAGTGGGTGAGGTGACTTTTTTTTAACCTGAAACCTACCCTAAAATAAATAAACTCTGGAAAATGGACTCTGAAGAGTTTATTTAAGTGGCGAACAATTACAGAGAGAAAAATCATAGACCCCAAAGAAATGAAAAGGTTATTAAGAAAAGAGCGCAAAACCTTTAAAAACATAGAAAGATTGGATCTCTAATTTTTATTAGTAATAAGGCATTTTAAAATTCTGAATTACTTGTCAGAATTTTGATTATTTGTTTTAATAAATACAAACGGAACTTTTTAGAATCTATGCATCATTGAGGTTAAACCAGTGGTGAAATCCACTTACCTTTGTTACCGGTTCGGAAATGGGAGCCCATGGGAGCACATGCTTGCTATGCACATGCGTGTCTCTTCTGCGCATGCACAGCTGGTAAAAAACGGGATGTAATGACGTCCCAGCAGATAGGTGGAGCCACCCGCCGCCAGTTCAGCGAGCTGGATAGAACCGGGGGGGATTTCACCGCTGAGTTAAACGGAAGGCGCCATTTACTGCTGAATGGAATACATTATATTCCTAAAACCCTGAGAAAAATACTGATAAGACAGAGGAGAAAGTGGAAATAACACCTGGAGGACTGTCGTGCTATCTCTTGTTTTATACTTATCTATTCCATGACTACTCGAGCTCTAATATTGAAAATACGGAAGACATCTAAATAAAGTGACTTTTAAATATCAGGAGTTATGATTGAACTTATAGTGGGGACTTAAGGAGACATTTAGAAATTTTCCTGGATTACCTAAAAACTGACTAATTGTGGGGCATAAAAAACCATATTACTGTATTACCAGATGAGCAACATCAGGACTGAGTAAATGGTTTCCAGATCGACTTTCTGAGGGCAAAAATAATTGAGACTCTGGGGCAATGATAGAACATTGACAGACTACTGAGAGATACTGTATTTGGACTTATCAAAAGGGAAGGCAAGATGTTTCAGCAGGGGGAAATAAGTGGGTTGCAAAAAGAATTGGTGGCGATGTTTCAAACAATTCATGATACTATGATACTATGACAAGGAATCACAGAGAGATAATGGACTTAATGAATAACATAAATGGGAAGTTAGAAAGTGCTAATGAATAATGATCAAAAAGCCCAGGAAATAGATGAGACAATGGAGAGACCAGGAGAAAAACAGAACTAAATAAACAAACAAAACAAGAAGATAAGAGGGAGAAGGTAATAAAAACCTATGAAGCAATTCAGGGAAAATACATGATACTAGATAAATAGAAAGATATCTTCGAAAAAAAATTGGGGGAGTTGGGCAGATCCTCTGGAGGCTTGGCAACAAAAGATAATAGAGATGGAAGAAATACTTAAATTAAACAGGAAAGATGTAGATAGAGAAGAAGCCCAAGGGAGGAATTTGGGTGGCAAGTCAAAAACATATAAGAATTGAAATATTAAAACAGGCAAGAGATGGCAGATAGAGGAAATGTTTTGTAACACAGAATACACAGCTAGAATAGAGGCAGACACAAGAAATAGGGGGAATATTATTATGCATATTTCTCATATAATATATTAAAAGTAATAGCTAGATATAAAGATTATATCTTTGTTGAATGATGGTGACACTATATATGTTCTAATGATATTGTTATTAGAATGGGGGACTAAAATTTGAATAATTAAATAATGAAGAATTTGCATTATATTTTAATACAAAAATGTATAAGAATATTATTACAATTACATAAGTGTGATTTAAATAACAAATAATATTAATACTATCATTACTACTTGTATTCAAATGAATGAGACCCAGATGCCTCACAGTTCATGTATTGATACTGATGTATATTCAAAAAATAAAAATAAGTATAGCAAGCCAGAAATAAAAAATCAGTCAAGGTTCTAACTAAGCTATGTCAGCAAACCTGGAGAATGAAACAGTGGCCAACTTAACAGTGTATGGCAAATATTATACACTATCCTTAATTTCGCATGCTAGCAAAATAATGCTTAGGATCATCTAATGCAGATTAGAGCTCTACATGGAAAAAAGAAATGCCAGATGTTCACGTTGGATTTAGAAAAGGCCGAGGAACACATGACATAATTGCTTATGCATGCTGGATAATTGAAAAAGCTGAAGAATACAAAAAAGAGGTTACTATGTGTTTCATCAATTATAGAAAAGTCTTTGATTATGTAGATTACATCAAACTGTGATGTAATGAGAAAAAATGAGAATCACAGAAGACGCAATACAAACAGAACGTGGTGAAATATACTGATTCTAAGTTGGCAAAGGAATGTAACAAGGCTGCATATTCACTCCTTATTTATTCAAACTGCACCTTGATTGGAAGAAGATGAGCATGGTTGTAAAATGAGAGGAAGAAATGTTAATAATTTGTACTATGCTGATGGCACAGCCCTGATGCCCCAAAATGAAAAGGATCTACAAGCCCTAATACTAAAAGTCAAAGAGGACAGGGAAAAGTGTTCACTGCCTTGAGTTATTTTTTAAAATAATAAATGCAGGATATAAACAAATAAATATAAACTAAAATTAAATATAAGGAAGATTAAATTAAGGACAAGTAGAACAACTAACCTTAGAACTGAAATTGAGATATTGAAGTGATGGATACTCTTTTAAGATCAACCATCAATAGTAAAATAACAAGCGTTATGTTAGCTTATATGTGGTACCTTGCTCAATAATAGTAACTGTGAGAGGGATCTTGGAGTCCAGTGGACAACCATTTAGATATGAGCCAGCAGTGTGCAGCAGCTGTCAAAAAAGCCAACACAGTTCTGGGCTGCATAAACGGAGGGATAGAATCAAGATTACATGAAGTGTTAGTACCACTTTATAATGCCTTGATAAGGCCACACTTGGAATATTGCATTCAGTTTTGGTCACCACGATGTGGTGACCAAGATGTTGAGTCTCTAGAAAGAGTACAGAGAAGAGCCACAAAGATGATTAGGGGACTGGAGGCTAAAACATATGAAGAACGGTTGCAGGAACTCGGTATGTCTAGTTTAATGAAAAGAAGGACTAGAGGAGACATGATAGCAGTGTTCCAATATCTCAGGGGTTGCCACAAAGAAGGAGTCAAACTATTCTCCAAAGCACCTGAGGGTAGAACAAGGAGCAATGGGTGGAAACTAATCAAGGAGAGAAGCAACTTAGAAATAAGGAGAAAATTCCTAACAGTTAGAACAATTAATAAGTGGAACAACTTGCCTGCAGAAGTTGTGAATGCTCCAACACTGGAAATTTTTAAGAAGATGTTGATTAACCATTTGTCTGAAGTGGTGTAGGGTTTCCTCCTGGGCAGGGAGTTGTACTAGAAGACATCCAAGGTCACTTCCAATGTTATTCTAGGCAACCAAGAAATATCCTGAGGCTTAGCACTCGGTAGAGCAGCTATGAAGATCTTGGAAAAGATATTCAAATGCCATAATATGTTTATACTTACAAACCTCAGAATCATGAAAGCTATGGAGGCATGGCTGTCAGTGGCCTAATGACACTGGAGATGGTTTCTGCTCCAATGATTTGAGCCCTAGCACTGTGTGGCAGAGTGAGCTCCCATAACTTGCCTCAGCTCCTGCCTGCCTAGCAGTTTAAACACATGTTCTATGTAAGTAGATAAATAGGTATCACCTCGGTGAAGAAATGAGCTGGTATTCCATGCAGGCAGTCAGATTCCTTCAAGCTCTGAACCTTCCCAGTTGTGACACCTATTTGTGAGGATGCTCTTGTGGAGGCAGGGGTTTGGATGCTGCTGCAAAAAAATCTGTTCATCTTTTTGGTGCAGAGCTAGCTCACTCTCTTGTGGGGCAATCTTGGGAAGCCCGCAAGCATGTCACACAACAGTTAGTAAATTGGCAGCCTAACTACCACTCTGCATTAGCATTGTAGTCTCCTGCTATGTATGCAATGTAACAATGCCATACACTAATAATAATGCAATCGATGGTATTTCCTGTGTTTTCTGTGGAAGTGAAAATTAGATTTTAAAGAGGCAGGATAGGAAAAGTATTGATGCTTTCAAATTTGATTTTGGAGAGGACTACTGAGAATATCGTGGACAGCCAAGAAAACAAACTGATGGATCATCAGACATCTGAATCCAGAGTTCTCACTTTTGGCACAAATGATGGGGCTTTGCATACCCAGATCTCTGGAAAAGGCTCTAATACTGGGAGAGGAAGAAGGAAAATGAAAGGGCCTCTGGTGGCTCAGCAGACTAAGTCTGTCTGTTATTAACACAGCTGCTTGCAATTACTGCAAGTTCAAGTCCCACCAGGCCCAAGGTTGACTCAGCCTTCCATTCTTTATAATATACAAATGGATGCTTAATACTGTGTAAGCCGCCCTGAGTCTTCGGAGAAGGGCGGGATATAAATGCAAATAAATAAGAAAAAAGGAAAGTGAAGCAAGAGGACAACTAGCAACCATCTTGATGGACTCAGTTACAGAGATGATTGTCCAATAGGGAGACATGAAAGAAAAGGTTAAGGATCAATCATCTTGGAAAAAAACTATGTGGCCACTAGGACTTAAAAATTACTTGATACTACATAATCAATTAAATATTAGTCTTTTTAATGGAAGTGTTACTGTGTTTCCCTGAAAACATGACCTATTCAGAAAGTAAGTCCTAGCTTGATTTTTACATATGTGCCCAATATAACCCCTACCCCCAAAATAAGCCCTAATTAAGACCCTGCCCACTCCAGGGTGCACAGGTAAAAATTAAGCTAGGGTGGGGATGGGGGTGGTGGAGCTGTCCTAATACTTAGCTTCGGATAGTTGCAGACAGGCCTCATAAACCTCGGCCAATTTTTTTCTTCTGCAGCCAGCAAGGCTTTCCTGAAGGCCTCTGTAGCCAATAACATAGCTCCTGATCAATCTAATAGCAAAAGGGAGGCTGTGGGGGGGTGGGGTGGGGTGGGGGGGCGACACACACAAGTGAGGTGAGTCAGTGGACAATATCTCCCCCCAAAATAAGACCTGGTGCCTTTTTTGGTGGCAAAACAATACAAGACAGGGTCTTATTTTCAGGGAAACACTGATAATAGATGAAAATATTGCCCACACACAGAATTGCAATACTTGAAGGGAACAAGTCTGTTTTTCTGCCTATTACTGTTTAACAAGCTGGAAGCCATTTAACAAGCTGGAAGCCATACTTATATTATCAAGGGCTGTTTCTAGGCCAGGGAGTCAAAAAGACACTGTTTTTTTTGTGCAGCAGCAGTGACAAAACCCAATGTCCACAATTGCTTCTGAAGGGAGATTTCTTCATAACTCTTCCCTTGCTACAAGTCGATTGACCAATTAGTTCCTCTACAGGTGCTTGGTAACCTAAGAGATCTGGAAGTCATATTTGTAGGTAAAGAAGTTATTTAATTAGTTATGTTTCTCTTTAGTGCTGAGAAAATGTAATTTCTCACAGAAATTAAGGATTTCGTAGCTGGGAATTTATTGTAGCCAGAATGGGAATACTAATTAGCATTTGTTTGTTTGGAAGTACTTTTATTTAGGCTGTAAAGAAAGCTGCAATAAATCTGGTGATTTTTCAAGGGAAAGGAAAGAATTAGTTACACAATAGCTGTTTTCATGTTTACCTATGCCTAACTCTGGTTGCTCAATTAACCAATTTTGTAATAAGGGTTAGGTTTACAGCATATACCAATCTAAAATGTGGTTATGTAGCTCTCTGTTCTTTGCATTATATGTTAGTGTGAAATTTCTGTATAGCAGTTATTTTGGGACTTCAACTCTCAAAAATCCCCAGCCACATATGTTAAAGTTGCCAAATTAGTCAAACATAGTTCTATAGAGTATTTTGCTTTAAATATGCAACAAGCCCCAGATTACTTCCTTGGAGTAGTAAGTTTCTCATTCTCTTTGGGACTCTGCTGTATCACTGATAAAGTAGACAATAAAAGCTTGTTGGACCAGCGTCCTGATAGTATATAGAATAGAATAGAATAGAATAGAATAGAATAGAATAGAATAGAATAGAATTCTTTATTGGCTAAGTGTGATTGGACACACAAGGAATTTGTCTTGGTGCATACGCTCTCAATGTACATAAAAGAAAAGATATATTCGTCAAGAATCATAAAGTACGACACTTAATGATAGTCATAGGGAAGAAATAAACAATCAAATCATATTAGGAAACAGTCAATCTAAATCGTAAGGATACCAGGAGCAAGGTTACAGTCATAAGTTGGAGGAGATGGGTCATGGGAATGATGAGAAGATTAATAGTAGTGCAGACTTAGTAACTGGTTTGACAGCGTTGAGGGAATTATTTGTTTACCAGAGTGATGGTGTTCGGAAAAAACTGTTCTTGTGTCTAGTTGTTCCGGTGTGCAGTGCTCTATAGTGTCGTTTGGCATGTTGAAAAAGCAAACACAAATCTCTCAGCAAAATTGATCTTTTCTAAATGAAGAAACTAGCTTATTTTCTCTCCTTAGCACTGTATTAATGTTTAGGCTACCAAATCTGGGCAACAAACATTGTATGGCCACTAAATTGCAATGAGTAAAAAAAGAAAACTCCAATTCTTTGTTGCCAGCTGAAGCCATCCAGAGTTTTGCAGCCCAAATATGTCAAGCATGCTGTTGCTAACTTTTATATAACATCTGTACAGTCTTGCTACGTTGTATCTTCAGATAATGCAGCCTTTCTAATACTTCCAGAAATCTGGAGCTACAATTTCCATCAACATTGTTTGTTTATACATTTATAAATTTATATGCCACCCACTTCCTGAGCCATTTGGAACATAAAATATAATAAAGTAAATAATCAAAGAAAATTGTGAAAACAAGAAAAATAACACAAATTCTTAGCAGGAAAAACACATGTATTAAAAGGCCTGGAATAAATATTTTCTTAGAGCCCTCCTAAATTGTAGGATTTGTAAATTGTAATAAAGGCTGTTATAGCAAGACCTGAAAGGAATGTCAAAGTAGGCAAGATGTTTATTGCAGCATCAAAGTTCAAGTCCTGCCCTTTTTGAATAGGTATTGTTATGATGTTATATTTGTATGCAGGAGTAGGCTTGGTTCAAATTGACCATCATCCTGCAGATCCCAATGGGGACTTGCTCATTCCACAATGTGGGTCCAGCACAGAATATCAGCACATTTGGAAGATACCGATTTCAAAAATGCTGGAATAATGGATAAAGATGGAAAAGAGTTATATTAATGAAGAGGTCCTATTGAAATCCACATTATTTGGGATAAGAGATACTGGAAGGGCAACATTTCATAAGGATGAGATAAAAACACAGTAGATTTATTTATGTATTTAACTTTATTTTGGATGTGTTTAATTATTAACAGTTGGACATGAAGTTGGACATGCAGCTGGACACAGTCTAATCCAGATATCCCATTGCTAACCCCAGAAGCCAAGTATGGCTGAAACAAATCAGAATTTTCAATATTGATAATTGGCCATTAAAGCTTATATTGGCAGATTCATACAACCTGTTCAGTTAAAATATTGTTAGCTATTTTTTCCTCTTGGGATTAATTTAAGATTTAGTGCTATAACAATCTGGCCAATTTTGTTAATTCAGTAAACAGTGATTTAATTAACCATGAATTCCTAAATTCCATTAACCCTACTTTGAAACCTTAATCTTTGAGAAGCTAAATTTAACTTTTACCCACTCTGGGCAATTACAGTTCTGGAGATTTTGTGATTATTGCATGAGTGGTTTTCACTTTTATATATATAGATATAGATAGATAGATAACATTCAGGTAAAGTGATTATTTTTCATGGTAGGCTCTATGACATGCCACACCTTGGAAATGATTTTAGAATCTTGCATAGAGGCTACAACTCTTGAAACTTTCTCATTCTCTTCAGGTCTTCAGTAGTCATGTTACCAGTAATCAAACTAGTGAGATAACACAGTATATAAGGAGAATCACTTTTAAAGTCAACTTTTGATGATTTTATAGGGACATTCATACGGTGTTTTGAATAATTTTGTTATTGTCGCCTTCTAGAATGTATTTTTCAGTCTCACAATCTAGTCTACAGACCTGGGAATAACTGGTAGATCTTATCCAAGTATTAATCAGGATTGAGTCTGCTTAGCTTTCTGGATTTAAAATCAGTAACTAAACCTGGAAGAAAGAGGCTCTGTAATAGTTCTTGGTAAGTACTGATAACTTCCTTTTGCTTGGTCAAAACCTTTGATTTGCCTTTGAACAAATAAACAAATCAGAGCTTAAAGTTAATGTAGAGCCCATAAGCTTGGAATGATGGGTTGTATAAGTAGCAGTAGCTGCTTTGCTTAATTGTAAAAAGTCATAATCTTACAGAAATGAGCAGTTGGAACATTTATATGGGCAGCGTTGTCCAAGTCCTTGCTGCATATTGCTGCCTGAATGAGGAAAGTTGAACAGGAAGGAAGGCATTAAAGCCTCTCCCATTAACCTAGAGCACAAAATGTTCCCCTTTTATCTCCTCCTAGCTTCTTTGAAGAATTTTTTTTAGTCCATGTAGATCAGTAACCCAGCTGGAGAGTTTACTCAGCTGCTTCTGAGGTAATGCCTTTTGTCTGGGTTCCTACAATGCTTTTTAAATGTTAGGAAAAGTCACTGCACATATTGGATAGTGATGTGTAGAGTTCAGGCATCAAATACTGAGGACTTGTCAGAGATTTATTAAGGTGAATTGTCCTAAAATGCCATGGCATAGCTGGGAGAAATTTCAGGACAGCTCCGAACTCTTCTAGAGGAAAAAGCAGAGGTGAAATCAACTTACCTTTGCAACCAGTTTGCAAATGGGCTCGTGTGTGACACCTCTGCGCATGCGCAGAGTGTTAAAATGGGACGTGATGATGTCTGGGAAGGTGGGAGGAGCTTCCCACCGCTGGCGCTACCGGTTTGCCCGAGCTGGATAGAACTGGCTGCATTTCACCACTGGGAAAAAGGTAATAATATTGTCTAGTTCTTGCTTATTAAGTCAAACATCCAGTCAGAGAGAAGATTCTTAGTAAAATATAACATATAGGCATAGAAAAGAGCATAAAAGAGCCCTTTGTGGCATGAGATCAGGTTAACTGTGGAACTGTCTTGTCCCAATGATACTAATCTGTCTTACCTAATCAGGCAAGGAATGTCATCAGTTAAAAAAATTAAATTTAATTGAATCCAGGAAGAGAGCCTTCTTGGCCATTGCTCCAGCCCTATGGAACATCTTACCCCCCAGAGCCGAGATGGGCCCCCACCCTTCTGGCTTTTCAAAAATGTTCAAGACTTGGCTCTGTCAATTGTCATGGGGGTCTAAGTATAATTTGCAATCCTGATGATGGCTTAGACTAGAGCGTGCTCACACCATTTCTTTAACTTTTTCATTTCTAACCTCTATTTTTAACTTTTAATTCATTTTAAATTTTATATTGATGCATGTTTTTTTATTGTAAATCGCTCAGAGTCACTTACTGTATGTGGTGTAGAAATGTGATAAAAATTAAAAGAATTGGTTGGAAAAAATAGATGAAAATTTTTCAGGCTACAATAGAGAACTATACCTTCAAGATTTTGCTATAAATCCTATTATTCTTATCAGTTATAGCTAGCTAAAACAAGCTATCATCTAACAATCTCTGGTAACCATGAATTTTCCATCTACCATATGACAAGCCAATGGAAGTGTCTGATTCCTTTCCATACCCCAAAGAACAGTTAGTTCAGCTGAAGATAGAAGGAGACAGATTATAGCTGAGGCAGGGGATGAACGTAATCTATCCTTTCTGCTAAAATGTAGATGTCTGTCTTGGAATATCATTTATTTAGGATGATCAACAAGTAGCTATGAAATATATCTAGTCCCTGACATCCATTTTTCTGACTTATGCAACTAAGTTATTATTTGGTAGTGGTTGCTTTTCATGTGGCAAGTATTTAGCAAGAAACAAAATACATGCAAAATCTATCAAAGGAGGAGAGGCATTTTTGAGGACCGGCATCCATGAACTGTCTTTTTATGAGAGCATTTTAACCATTCACATTCCAAGTGGAAACTGTGGGATTCCATGTATCTCTTTGTTACTAAAAAAAATCCCTGACCAATTTTCTCCAATCCAGTGTCCTCTGGATACATTGCAGAAATTGTAAACCTCTGTATCTCAGGGGTAACAGAATGCAGAAACCTCTATCAGCCTCTGAACAATAATACAGGCTTTATTCCAGTTTATGTCTGTATGCTGCCTCTTTTATTTCTGCTGACAAATAATTTCAGCTGCATCAGCTGCCACACAATTACTTGGTTGCCATTGTGTGGGTTGTTGATTTAATTATTTTTTTCACAGTTCATAACAGGACAGGCCTAGCTGGTCTGGAATTCAGTGAGGGCTTTTTCTTTAAAGATTCTTTTGCAGAATAGATTTTTAGAGTTTCTGGAAGATTGCCTCGTACAAACATCCTCCTTAATGTAGTCGAGGGAGCTCTAGTCATGAGAAATGAAGAACAAGATTAATGTTGATGGAAATTAGCAACTAAGGCAGACAAAGGAAGTTCTTCATCTCCCGAGGAATACTCCCCTAGTTACTATTTAGTGGAATAGTCAGTTTAGTCATTTTCTTGGACAACTTTCTCCTCTTAATGTTTGCAAGATTTGTTCTACCCTGTTTTTTCAAGGCTGGGAGGAAGCACCCTCCCCCAAATATTTGTGCACATTTTTTGTGCACTGTATTGTTTTCAGAAAAACTAAGTGGACTTTTAGTCATCAAGCAGTTTTCCATGGGAAATATAGTCAAGTCTTCATTTGCACTTTTTTCTAATACAAACATTTGTCTTTGTTTTCCAGATATTTTTCTTTTTTGTTTTGTTTCAGTGAGGTGTTTTTTTTTTCTGAGTCCAATTGAGGGACCGGTTTTTATCTAAAAATGGATGTTTTGTGACATGAAGGCTCATCTTCCAATTAAATCTGCTTAGCTTCCTGGGATTTATGATGAGTCCTATTTTTAGGGAGCCAATGGTTGTCAGGGAAAGTCTGCTGATTAGTTGGTCTGCTAAAGTTATGGAAACACTGTGCAAAGGCCATCTCCTGCTGCAGCTTCTGTATAAATCTGCCAAATGTTTGGTTAAGTAGCTTCTAAAAAACAGTGTTATAGTTAAGCTTTCAAAAGCAAAAATAATTTTTAAAATTATCTAGTTGCACACACATACTGTAGACTGTATAAAAAAATGACCAGACATGTATTTTTAGGGACCCATTTTAACAAAAGTTTATTAATGGTGAAAGACTTCACACATAGAGATTTCTGTTATTTGCCTGATTATCATTATGCAAATTTTTCTATTTGCCTAAGGGTATCATTATGCAAATACCCACATGTCATTTGCTTTCATTTATGTCAGTTAAGTAATGATGTCATGAACCCAGATATATATGTGATCAGCTTTATTTGTCCTTCTCAACCGTGGCAACTTTAAGATATGTGGCTTTCAATTTTCATGATATCTATAGAAAAAAATAATTCCCAGGTGGTAGGTTTAAGTTTATTTAATCTTACAAGCCTATATTTAGGTCCCATGGACCTAAAATGGTGGACTAGTTTAGGGAACCCAGCAGAGATTAATTTGAGAGGCTGACTGGACTGCATGGGTTTTAAGCAACCAAAGGGCAGAGGCAAATCCAAAAAGGATTAGAGTTATTCATTTTTAAATTTTTCAGACATCCTTTTGTACACTGACTTCATTTTTTTTTTGTATATAATTTGATTCACAATTTTAAATTCAAGAATAAGTCTAATATAAAGTAAAATGGAATGAAAAAATATAAAAGAAGAATGAGAAAACCTGAAGGTGCAAAAAGGGTTAAATGAAAAATATAAAAGGAAAAAAATACAGAGGGGCTTCCAATCTCCGATATAGCAGTTAAAAGTACAATTATAAATTATTTCTCTAAAGTTACATTGTGGGTCTCTTCCTTCTATATTCATTTAATCATCAAAATCATTAACCGTAAGTTTTTTATGCAAAGTGTCCATTAAGGGTTTCCAGTCACTACTAAACATAGATATTACCTTTTATCTAATGAAACAGGTCACTTTGGCAATTTCTGTGAATTGTATCATCTTCAACCATTCCTCTATTGTAGCCATTTCCAACTTGTTCAACTTTGGGTATAAAATAATCTTGCTACAGTTTAGTACAAGTTGTAGTTTTAGCTGAAACTTTTTTTAAAATCCTCCGAATCACTGTATGTATTTGAACCCAAATTTTTCTAGCTTTTTTTTTTTTTTTGGTACACTGACTTTCTGACACCACACAGCAGGCTTGAACAGAATGCTCTTGCCAAAAGTCTGAACTGATTACTTGCAGAAGTCTTTCAAAATCAGTCTAAGGGCCACACAAAATTAAACTGAGGCAGCTGTTTGCTCATAGACTAATAATAAGGCTGCTTCTGGCTTAAGGGGTCTCTTATTCTGTGGCTCCCCTTCCCATCAGCTACTCCCTCCCCTGAAACTATGAGATGATATTGATGGAAGAGAATGTATGGTGATATTCTTACTCAAAGTGTGATAATATACTTGGATTAGCAATCAGTTTTAAGAAGATGAGGGTGGACTGACAGCAAGCTGAGGGAATTATCAGCCAGAAGAATCTATGGCAGCCCTGCTCCCACTGTATCAAGATAACATTACCCAACCCTGAAACCAGCCAATATAAGTACTATTACTTTAGCATTCTCAGTGGCAGTTATCATGGCTGGGGAATTCTGGGAAGTGAAGTCCACACGCCTGGCTGATACTCAGATGGGAAGTCTGTGTCAGAGATCTCCAAGTATATAAAGTGTTCTCCTGCTTCCAGTTTATGTATGATACACTGAGCTGTAGAGGTGTGTAGTAGAGTAGCCATACCTATTCTAACCATGTGTCACATTAGGACTTCTTCAGGCTAAATTCTTCCCATCCTTCCTATATCACATTACTATAATTGGGGATTAAATTGGGGAACTTTCTGAAGTATCCCCTCTTCCCAGTTATCATATTATAGAATAGGAAATGGGGCAACTAGGTAATTCCTCTGGTTCTTGGGTTAAAAATAAAAAAACTATTGCAAAGGCTTCAAAGAAACCTGGGATTTATACGCCATAAACAAATTTCTATTCCCTGTTGAATAAAAGCACGATTGAAGAATGCAGGACCTTAAATGAATTCATTAATATGTGAATCTGTATGAACTCTGGTCTACAGGTAAGATGGCAATAGAGTTAATTCTACTAAAAGCAAAGCATTCTTGCTTGATAGTCTGGTGTCTGAAAATGCCTTTTTCTAAAAAGTTCACGTAGCTCTCTTCCTCTTCTTTTTCAAAAGCAGATTTACATTCAGTGATGCTTTGAAGCAAATGACTAGTGTAATAGTATGACAGTTTTCTGAACTGATTGATTTATTGATATATTGCTATTATTATTAACAATATTACATATATTGAACTGCTCATTTGTATTTTCCTCTGGGACAGTTAGTGAGCTAGTCACTTGTTCCTTTCTGGTAAAGGCTTGGCAGCTTAATCCAATCTCCCAGCATGGGAGAAAGCAAAACCCTATCTGAGTGAAAATTCAGGATGGAATCTGCAAATACTCAAACAGCTCTTTCACATTCAGGTCATAGTTTGGATTTGGCTACTATAAATCCTTGTTCCCCTGAGTAGAATTTTGCTTTGTGAACAGGAATATTCTTACTTCCACAGAAAAACCCGTTGGCCTTCAAATGTATTCCTGAGATGAGGAAACCAAAGGGAAGAATATGAAATATGGCATTTACAGCTGCATCAGGATGTGCTGTGTATCTTCTGTCACAAATAGTTTTTACTAACTCAGATAATCTTTGGATCTGTGTCATAGGGAGTGGTCAATATTCCTGTTATTCTAAACAGCTGCCATCTGTCTTTGTCTGAAGGAGATAGCTTTGTGAGGTGACATTACTGTCAAATCACCCCGTAGTAATAACTTATCAGGAGGGAGGGTTGGCAACAAGACAAGCAAAGCTCCATAGTTCTACTAACTCTTGGGCGATTCTTGCTTTTCTCCAGATTTTAAAATGAGTAAAAATACATAAATAAGTAACACAAAATTAAGTAACACAGAATTAGTATAAAGCTACATCTTCTTCCTATATTATCACATGAAGACAAGTCACCCCCACCCATTTCTTATTAAAAATAGTTGAAGGCTCATTTGTAATTAAAAGTATGTGGGAGGATACCTGTTGGATCAAGCTACTGAATTCTTTCCTAAAAAGACTTCTGATTTGTAGTAGATAGTACAAGATATTTTTTTTAAAATTTCTGTATGCTTAACCTTGGCCACCTTATTTTAATTATAGTGTACTCTGGATTTTCAAGGATACCTGATTCCATTCCTTACTCAGCTTCTGCAATTACAGAAAATGCTACCAAGCACAAATATAACTATATTATATTTTTATACAGGCAAATAGTGTGTTCGGATTAAGGTTTGGATTAACTCTTATCAAGTATATCAATCATACCTTGGAGATGATGAAAGTGATCAAAGCACATTCCTTTTCTTTCCTGTATGGGTGTATAAACAGTACACCCATATAATATGCATAACATAATGTAAGCAGTCTTGTAAAAAAGACAAATGCATACAGAGTATGCATGTAGCATAATAGCAATAGCACTTTGATTTATGTACTGCTTCACAGTGCTTTACAGCCCTCTCTAAAGCAGTTTACAGGGTCAATGCCCCCAACAATCTGGATCCTCAATTTATCAATCTTAGAAAGATGGAAGGCGGAGTCAACCTTGAGCTGGTAAGACTTGAACTGCTGAAATGCTGGTAGCCAGCAGTCAGCAGAAGTGCATTCTAACCACTGTGCCACCACGGCTCTTATAATAGGCAGTAGAGGTCCTAAGCCTCTGAATTTCTAATAGTGTGTGTCAGGGGTGGGTTCTACTTACCTTTACTACCAGTTCGCAGTGGGATCGCGCACGCATGGGCAGAAGCTTCCTGATGACATTGGAGTCAGTGGGCAGAGCCTCCCCCGGTTTTACTACCGGTTCACAAAAACAGGTCCGAACCGGGGCAACTCACCACTGGTTTTTACAAGGAATTTGTCTGATTACTGTTAATGTAATATAATTTTATCTGATCCCAGACAGATCTTTTTAAAACCAACCACAAAAAGACCACTGGAAAGTTTTTTTGCAAACATTGCTAAAAATGTTATATGTTGTATATGGCATGAGACAATAGTAAGGTAATGTGTGGGATAAATCTATAAATATTTTTAAAACTAGTCTGCAGATGTGACTGGAGATCAAATCCAGTTCAGGAAAATATTTTAGAAAATGTAAAGGTTGTTATAGAGGTGTTCTTCCTGGCTTCACTGAACAATGGACCACAGCTTATATTATTGTGAACTTTAGCTGTCACATTTCCTACAAATATAGCAGTTGCTTCTATTAATCACAGAATGACGCCATCAAGCATCTAAAAATCATATTTCTTGCACCAAAATATAATAGCCTTGCATTTTTTTAAAGATATGCGCTTTACAAACATCAGATGGATTCCTAACATGCAACATCTTACTAAACAATCAGAATGCTATGGCGAAATATGGAAAATATCAAGATTTTTTTCATACCTGAAATTATTAGTGGTTAACAGACTCAGGTATTAGCCTTTCCAGAAAATCATTTTGCATAAGTGTATGCATAACACCACACCCTTAACAATTCTTGATAAGAAAAACAAAGTCTGGATAGTGGATATGGTGCAGAAAGTGATATTCTTTTTTTTTTAATTATTCAACATTTTTCACCTTTAAAATCATAATTACACTTTTACAGCTTTCCGTAATTTCAACATTATCCTTCGGCAAATTAAATGTCCACATTCCAGAAAGCCATATTCATATGACCATATAAACCATATAAGAGCTGTGGTGGCGCAGTGGTTAGATTGCAGTACTGCAGGCTACTTTTGCTGACTGCCGATTGCCAGCAGTTTGGCACTTTGAATCTCACCAGGCTCAAAGTTGACTCAGCCTTCCATCCTTCAGTAAAATTAGGACCCAGTTTGTTGGGGACAATATGTTGACTCTGTAAACTGCTTAGAGAGAGCTGTAAAACACTGTGAAGTGATATATAAGTCTAAGTGCTATTGCTATTGCTATACGGCAGTACTGTACTGGAAAAAATCATGAAGTACAAAGACCTGCAAACAAGTAGAACTAATGTGGCAAAAGAAACAAGGGCAGTTTTAATAGTAAAAAGACTTGATAGGTGGCTAAAAATGCCAAATCCTATCTAAACACTTGGCTGACTAAGCAACAAACCATAATAATTGCATTAGTGGAAGAAAGTAAAAGATTCATAGGGCATTTTATGGACATCTAGTTTTTATAGTCATAAAAACATACTGTGTTACAATGATTCTTTTGAACAGTTTGCTGATGTCAGTATGTGTTCAGTGGTCCATTTCTGGAGTTCTGGGGTCTGCCTTGGTTTCCAAATTCATGGCTGGTTTTGATATGTGTGCTTCAGAATGTGGTGATGTCTTCTGGGCATCGAATGAGTCAACGTGGACGGAGGTTACACCATTTTCTACTGGGGCTCCTTTTTCTGATTTGAGATCCTCTGGTAAGTCTGGCCCCTGTATAGAAGGCATTATCTTCCTGTCTGGTTTTTTCTCTGTCAAAATAATTGTGCCCTGTTTCTAAAATAATAATAATAATATAGATATTAATGGGGGGAACTTAAGTGGGGAGGTACAGCTACAAGCAGAATTAATTTATAAGTTCAAGTTTTGGAACACTATCCTTCTTGTCTCCTCTGGTTCGCAACCTACGTGTTTCTTAGCAGAAGAATGACTTGAGCTGTCACATCTTTGGATCTGCAAAATCTGGGAAGGGTAAAACAACATGTGAAAAGAAAAATGTGCCTCCCAAATTGGACATCCCTTCTCCTCAGTTCCAGGGTTCTCTTGCTCACAGCATGTGTGGCTCATTTCTTATTTTTGTTGGGCACTAAATTTCATTTTTTGCTGTGTCCATATGGATATAATTCTAAACTGTTTGCTTTTGCACTAGGAAAAATTTATGACTGGTTCCCAAATGACTTTGACCATTACAGTCACAGGAGAACAATAGGATTATTATTTTAAAAAAAAGAAAAAGAAAATAGAAAAAAAACCCTAATAAAAGAAATTGGACTTAGCTTCTCATAGATTGCCTCACATAAAAAAATATTTAAAAGTTGATTGGTTTGAATATTAATCTTCTGATTTACTTAATTGATTGTTGGTTCTATTTTCTTCAGTTTGTCTGAATCTCTGCGATCTTTCCTTCAGGTGAGACTTAACCTCTTTCTCATCTATTTCTTTTTTAATCTTAGTTTTGAAATAGTTCCTAGCATTCAATCTCCTGATCTATGGTTTGTATCATACCTCAATGTTAAATATTGTAGGTACCCAGAAACACATTCCACAATTTAGTTTTCAGCTTTTTGTCAGACTTCAGTAAAATCAGTGGGGGGAAAAAAGGGCAGGTTAGAACTATGCAGAGTTGACTGAGCCTGTCTTTTAAAGGCTGCAGTCTTTAGGCGTGAGACTCAGATTTAGGCACCACTTTAGTGTTTTTTAATGGCTATTTAGAAAAAATCAACAACATTTTTATAATATATCTAAAGAAATCATCAGAAATTAGATTTTAAAAGGTAATACATTTGCTTTAAAAGTCATAAAATTGAATATAAAAAACAATTTTGTTGGTATTATGATTTAAAATTAAAGCATATTTTTTTCATGCAACTGGAAATTTTTAGATTTAACTGTTTTGTAAGCAACGGATTTATTTTCTCTTTAGCTGAAAGGTAAAGTGATTACAACATTTTGGAAGTTGCTTCTATTTGCTTTGAAAAAAATAAAAAAAAGTTTGGAATTGTGGATGACAGTCAAGTTGGGCATAGTTCTACTGAATTCACTGAAGCGTATTTCACATACATGCAGCATTAAGCCCTTTCTGTAATATGATGTGATTCAGGTCAGTTATTGTATGATTATTGTATGCTTCAAGAGGAATTGGTGTTGCTTTTGAAGGAAAGAAAACAAGGGTGGAGACTTGCATAATAGAATTGATTGTTGTCCCCCAGTATTAGCAACTCCCTCTCTTTTGTTTGTTTCTGTTTTGCCCAAGGATCTTGGTTAAGGTAATGAGATCGCAATACAATAAGCTCCGTGCTTGGTACTTCTTTCTAAAATCATGGGGCCACCGATGTATACTAATTGTGTACTAATTACAAATGTCCAGCAATGTTAAAATGAGTGATAACATTCCCTGAAGGTCAAACAATGTATTGGAGACTTTGGAATAAACACATCCTTCTGGCTTCCTGATTAATGTGAATAGCACAGGATGCACATTGCTTTACCTTTCCTTGATAGGGGATGCAGGGAGTTTCTCTGGCATTATAGTTACATTTGAAAGTGAGCTGCTCTTGGAAAATTCTCGGAAGGCGATTCGGCAGTTGAGGAGATGCAAGTGGAACTGTGATTAAAATCACAACAGAAAAAAATCCCTCACATATATGGTGGCAATTAAACATATCATATGCTTTTCGATAAATGTGCAATAACATACATGAGATGCCTCAATCATACACAACAGAATGAAGTTAGTACAGGTAGCCCTCAACTTACAAGCATTTATTTAGTGGCTGTTTAAAGTTACAACAGTACTGAAAAAAGTGACTTACAGGATGATTTACAGTTACAGTGACTTACAGTTACAGCGACTTACAGTATGACATAGTTACAATGGCTTACAGTATGACTTACAGTTGATACACTTATGACAGTTACAGTATCCCATGGTCATGTGCTCAAAATCCAGAAGCTCGCAACTGGCATGTAATTGTGATGGTTGCAGTGAAACAGGATCGTGTGAATTTTTGCAACCTTCTGACAAGCAAAGTCAATGGAGAAACCAGATTCACTTAACAGCCATGTAACTAACTTAACTGCAGTGATTCTTTTAACAACTGTGGCAAGACAGTTCATAAAATGGGATTCACTTAACAACTGTCTTGCTTTGCAATGGACATTTTGGGCTGCTATGGAACTTGCAGTATATCCTAAACAATTGCCTCTCAAAGCTAGATTAGACAGGACAAAGTGTCCTGAAATGTTATTGCAAGCAACTCTTTGTGTTTTGAACGAGTTAATGCAGTATAATCTTCTCCCACCTGCATGTTCAGCCAACCATTTCTTCCTCCTTATGACATTTAGGTACCATTCAGAGGAGGAAATTGTTCAAGAGTGAATATTTGTCCTCTCTCTCATTCTCTCTGTCTCTCTGTCTCATATATACACAAATACAAATGCACATGACAGATACTGTAAACCCACTTCTGAGTTATGATGCTAATTTAACCTGTTCTGTAGCCCAGGGTTGTTGTGAGGTCTGGGCTCACAAAGCTTTGTCTTTAGACAAAGAGTGGAGTACAGGTATAGTATGTACATACAAGTGGCATATAGTGGAAGACTTTTCCCATAGAAACATGCATGGTCTCTCATAGTTAACATTTTAGAAGGCCTAGGTACATTTTTATTTCTGCCTGAAATTTAATTAATTATTATGTTGTGCTTGGAAAAAAAAAAACAGCTACTGATGATTTAAAATACATGCATAAAGCTACTAAATAAATCCCAATGTACAACTTTTGGGAAACTGAAGCTGTTTTCTATTTATGATGAAATTGCAAAGGTCTTAGGTGATACGCTTAAAGCTAGGTTGATGGGAAAGAGCTGTATAATAAGCTTACAAAGCTGTTTTACAATGAGGCAGTCCATTACACATTCATTTTACTATCCTGTATATGCAAACTTTTTTGCTCCAGTTTTTGGCAGCAATTTTTTTCTCTACACTTCCTTTATAGTTTTCTTTCAACTGTTCAGCTTTGTTTTAGTATGTTATTTTATTACTGTAAGTGAAATGGATGCCATAGTTGATTACTAACCAAGGAAGTGATAAAATATTGGTTATATTATAAATTTGTTATTTTGTTTATCACAGCACTCCCAGTTCTGATTGGCCATAATTTCCAAAATTGGTTTTAAAGTCTTTTGCTAACTCTGTCACTACAGGTCCTTTGTAAATGGAAATTCCAGACTATGCTTGAGATAGAATAGGATAGAATCGAATCGAATCGAATCGAATCAAATCGAATCGAATAGAATAGAATAACAGAGTTGGAAAGGACCTTTGAGGTCTTCTAGTCAATCCCCTGCTTAGACAGGAAACCCTACCCCACTTCAGACAAATGGTTATCCAATATCTTCTTAAAAACTTCCAGTGTTTCCTGTTCCAGATCTTTCCTGGCAAGGAATATGCATCTATAAGAAACTATGTCTCTGTCTCAAAATTTCTCCATCAACAGCAAAGAACTAGTAGAGGAATCACTGGGGAAGGGAGTGGCAGGAAAAGTCTTCTTAGGCAAAATATATAGTTAGTTTATTTACATACTGTATTTTCATGCTTAAGGCATATTATGATCGTCTTCCAGTCGTTCCATCAGCTCTACCCAGAAATCCAAAAACATCTAGAGAGGTCATCCCTGCATTGCATCCTAATCAACCTTCTCTGCTCCCCGCCCCCCTAATAGACTGATGTTATAAGATTTGCTGCAATTATCTTTTATGATGTAAGTACATAAAATAGGTAAAGGAAACGTCCTATTTGAATCATCATATTTCTTGATGACTACATGAGCTTACACAAAAGTTAACAAACAATGGGCGCCTTCTTATTAAAAATAAATCAACTGAAGGCATACCTATCAGTCTACAGTTTTCTACCCAAAGATGGCGCCGACGAAGGCTGCCTCGGTGAAATGCTCTCTAATTGTTTCTTTATTTCTAATTGTTCTCTGTGACTCACTACGGATTTCCTACTCACGAGACCATCTGCTAAAAATTAAGGAACATTTCTTTAAGGAGCAGCTTTCTTTAATCTCACCCCCGCCTGTCTTTACAAACACGGAGGAGATTCTAACACAGGAGGAGGCAATTCCCACGGAGCCATGGATTACTAAAAAAACCAAACGACGGAAACGAAGGAAACGAGGTAAAAGATCTGGGATCTTAATCAAGCTAAGAACTCGCACTAAAACTCCTCTGCCTTCAATTTTCCTAACAAATATACGCTCACTTGCAAATAAGATGGATGAAATACTCCTCTTAAACAAATACTATTCTGATTTTCGCAATTCAGCAGTCCTATGCTTCTCTGAAACCTGGTTAAATGAATCAATTGAAAATAGCAGCCTGAACATTCCAGGATTTCAAATTGAACGATCAGACAGAATTCCAGAAACATCTGGTAAAAAGAAAGGAGGAGGCTTATGCCTATATATTAATTCATCCTGGTGTCAAGATTTTAACATAATTTACAAATTCTGTGACAACAATTTAGAGACTCTAATTATCAACTGCAAACCTTACTATTAGCCTCGTGAATTTTCCTCATTTCTTCTAATTGCTGTTTATGTCCCACCACAAGCCTGTGTAAACGAGGCATTACGAACTCTAGCTGACCAAATCATGGAGGCTGAAGCCAAACACCCTGATTCACTGGCCATTGTTTTGGGAGATCTAAACAAGGCAAACTTAAGGAAAGAACTACCAAAATACTTTCAGCATGTCAATTGTCCCACCAGAGGCAAGAATACTCTAGACCACTGCTACACAACACTAAAAGATGCCTATCGGTCTTTACCACGTGCAGCTGTAGGACACTCTGATCATTGCATGATTCACCTTGTACCTGCTTACAGGCAAAGACTTAAAGCCATAAAACCAATAATTAAATCAGTGAAAACCTGGACGGAGGAATCAGAATTAAAGCTACAGGCATGTTTTGACTGCACTGATTGGAATATTTTAAAGATACCTCTGCAGACCTGGATGAACTCACAGATACTGTAACATCATATGTCAGCTTCTGTGAAGACCTATGTGTACCTACAAGGAACTTGCGAATACACAGTAATAACAAACCTTGGTTTACACCTAAACTTAAGCAGCTACGACATTCCAAAGAGGAAGCCTACAGAAAAGGTGATAAAATGCTGTACAATCAGGCCAGAAATGCACTAACAAGGGAGATAAGAGCAGCAAAAGAAGCTACTCTGAAAAGCTAAAGAATCAATTTTCAGCAAATGAACCAGCAAACATGTGGAAAACTCTTAAAAATATCACCGGCTATGGCAAACCTCCTTCCCAGGCTGAAGGTAATCAACAACTGGCAGATGACCTGAATGAGTTTTACTGCAGGTTTGAAAGGAAACTACAGCCACCTATCTCCACAACCCCATCTCAGACACACCAACAACAGCCAAGCCTCCTACAACTGACCCCATTTCATTGGGTTCACAACCCCTAGTGATCACAGAAAAGGAAGTGCAGGACCTATTTCACAGACAAAAGCCAGGAAAAGCTCCAGGCCCAGACAAGATAACTCCTTCTTGCTTAAAAGTCTGTGCTGACCAATTGGCCCTCATCTTCACCCATATTTTCAATAAATCACTAGAGATGTGCTATGTTCCTTCTTGCTTCAAACGCCCTACCATCATCCCAGTGCCGAAGAAGCCCACCATCAAGGAACTGAATGACTACAGACCAGTTGCTCTAACATCTGTAGTCATGAAAACCTTTGAAAGGCTAGTGCTTTCCTACCTGAAAACCATCACGAATCCGCTCTTAGACCCCTTGCAATTTGCATACCGAGCAAATAGATCAACAGATGATGCTGTTAATATGGCTCTGCACTACATCCTACAACATCTTGAGTCTCCAAAGACCTATGCAAGGGTCCTTTTTGTAGACTTTAGTTCAGCATTCAATACCATCATTCCAGACGTTCTTCTAACTAAGCTAAACCAGCTACAGGTACCGGAACAGACTTGTAAGTGGATCACAAGCTTCCTAACAAACAGGAAGCAACAGGTGAAGCTAAGCAAGATCACATCGAATACCTGTACAATTAGCACAGGGGCGCCCCAAGGCTGTGTGCTCTCCCCACTTCTCTTCTCTCTGTATACCAATGACTGCATCTCCAATGATCCATTTGTTAAGCTACTGAAGTTCGCAGATGACACAACAGAGATTGGTCTCATTCGAGACAATGACGAATCCGCATATAGACGAGAGGTCGAACGACTAGCCTTGTGGTGCAACCAAAACAATCTGGAACTGAACACACTCAAAACCGTAGAAATGGTGGTAGACTTTAGGAAAAACCCTTCCATACTTCCACCTCTCACAATACTTGACAACACAGTATCAACAGTAGAAACCTTCAAATTTCTGGGTTCTATCATATCGCAAGATCTCAAATGGACAGCTAACATCAAAAACATCATTAAAAAAGGACAACAAAGAATGTTCTTTCTGCGCCAACTCAGTAAGCTCAAACTGCCCAAGGAGCTGCTGATCCAATTCTACAGGGGAATTATTGAGTCTGTCATTTGCACCTCTATAACTGTCTGGTTCGGTTCTGCAACCCAACAAGAAAAACACAGACTTCAGAGGATAATTAGAACTGCAGAAAAAATAATTGCTACCAACTTGCCTTCCATTGAGGACCTGTATACTGCACGAATCAAGAAGAGGGCCGTGAAAATATTTGCAGATCCCTCGCATCCTGGACATAAACTGTTTCAACTCCTACCCTCAAAACGACGCTATAGAGCACTGCACACCAGAACAACTAGACACAAGAACAGTTTTTCCCCGAAGGCCATCACTCTGCTAAACAAATAATTCCCTCAACACTGTCAGACTATTTACTGAATCTGCACTACTATTAATCGTTTCATAGCTCCCATCACCAATCTCTTTCCACTTATGACTGTATGACTATAACTTGTTGCTGGCAATCCTTATGATTTATATTGATATATTGATCATCAATTGTGTTGTAAATGTTGTACCTTGATGAAAGTATCTTTTCTTTTATGTAACACTGAGAGCATATGCACCAAGACAAATTCCTTGTGTGTCCAATCACACTTGGCCAATAAAATTCTATTCTATTCTATTCTACAGAGAGAAGATGCAGAGGGAAATATTTTATTCTAGCAATTTCTGAGCGAAACAATAGGCAGCTAGACTCTTTTAATCTGTAAGTTTTGCTCTACACATATTTTTAAAGCGGTAAGTACCAGTAGCATTCTGAAATGGATCCTCTAATGTAGAGTTAAACCATTAACATATTTTTTTTCTTTTTAAGCATAATTCACTGATGTGTGATAAATGTACATGGCAAAAGACTATCCACTCACGGGAATGCTCAGTTAAGAAAAGTATGTGCTCTCATTTAGTAAATTTAATTGATGTCACAGAAAGATTGGGGAATTCTCATTAAGGACAAAACAAACTTCTGTTAAATGAGAATGCATTCTTGCTAATTACATGAACATAAAAGGTCTTGATGCATCAGTGGAAGATCTAACTTCAGCCTAATTTTCATTGTAAGAATTGCTACAGTCGGCAGGCACTGAATTCAACAGTGGCCAGGATCCATCATGCTTAGGATTCAAATCTACTTTCCTGTTTTAAGATTGTGACTATGTGTTCAAATGAGTTTTTATTCATTAAATACATTTAAAATGGCAAAATTTAACACTATTTAGAATTTGTAACATTTGTCTTCCTATATTGCTCCAACACGTCTTAGAGCAGAGCTACATAAATATCTGTCAGGACTAGCTTAAGAGTGAAGCTAAATCAGTTCCTGGGTCATTCAGGATATCGTTCCATCCCCTGTAAAAATGCCCCTGAAAAAAATCATAGCTGTGCTGGGGCTCTTGTTGACCTCAAAATAAGGATCAAAATGTTAACTTGTACTTTCAGGTTAGCTTTCAAATCCTGTACAAGCTAAAAGAACAAACCATAACTGTTTAGACAGGACATCCTTTTGTGATTAGCCCATTAAGGAAAAGTTCCATCAAGTTCAACAGTTTTTCTTTCATTAAGCTGTGGTCAAGCATCTTGCTACATTTAGAGTACTTCAAAAGTCAGCAGAAACATTATGGTATTGTCAGCAGAAATGAATGTCTACACCAGGGGTGTCAAACTCAAGGCCCGCAGGCCAGATTCGGCCCACGGCATGCCTAGATTTGGCCCATGGGGCTGCCCTGGAAATACCAAAGGACCAGGCTGCAGTGTCTCTGCCAGTAAAAATGGAGGTTGGGAGGCTGCGTGCGGGCCACCTAGGCTCCGTTTTGGGCTGTGACTGCCTTCTTCAGTGTTCTCCCAGTGAAAACGGAGGTCAGGGGAGCTGTGCGTGGCTCTGTGGGCCCCATTTTTAGCTTCAACAGCCTCCTGCAGCCCTTTGCCCCCCTGAAGCTCCATTTTCACTGACAGAGGGCTGCAAGAGGCTGTCATGGCCAAAAATGCAGTGCATGGCCCCCCGGACTCCATTTTCGTTGGCAAAAGGTTAGCAAAACAAAGTAAAAATAAAACAAAAGGAGAAATGTTTCCCCTTTTGTATTTGAGCATGCAAGAAGGGCCAGGAAAGGGGAAAGGGAAAGAGGAAAGACAAAGAAAAGGAAGGAAAGATGGGAAGAGAGCAAGGAAGGAAAAATAAGGAAAGAGAAGGAAGAAGAAGAAGGAAGAGGTCAGGAAAAGAAGGAAGGAAGGAAGGAAGGAAGGAAGGAAGGAAGGAAGGAAGGAAGGAAGGAAGGAAGGAAGTAAGTTTATAATGTGAGGGAGAGTCTGAGGGAAGTCCTGCCTTAGCACTTGGCCACCAGAGGTGCCCCTAACATGAGTGAGTTGGCCACTCCCACCCTGGCTACACCCACCCCCACCCCGACCACCCCCACCCCAGCCATACTCCCCCCCAGTCCCCCGAGGTCAAACACAACCCTGATGTAGCCTTCAATGAAATCAAGTTTGACACCCCTGGTCTACACCATGAAATAATGATAGTATCCCATCTACTTGAACAAAACAGAAATTATAATAAATTCTAGAGATCAAACAGGAAGTGGTCACCTTACACTGAAATTAAACATCCTTTTTTTCTGGAGAATGAAATAAAAAGAACTTTTGATTTCCTTTCCTTTTCCTGTGAGCAAACTGTAATGTTGACATATACAGTAAGTCTTGCTTTAGGGTCATTCTTGGAGCAGAGTCTTTATGAATTGTATTAACATAAGCAGGCCATTCTGGTTTTTACGTTTCAGTCCTCTGTGGCTTTTCTTCTTTTCAACTGTCCTAATCTTGCTTTGCTTGTCCCTGAGTTATAAAGGAATGCAAGCCACCATATGAAGGTTTATTTGGAAGTAATTGTTGTGTCTCGCTCGCTTTCCCCGCAGCCGGGTCCCTCTTATCTCCTGCCGAACGCTGAGGAAAGTCCTGGCATGCCTCCAGGCCCCAGCCCTGGCACCATGCCCAGGCAGGCCGAGCAAGACGAAAGGCCTGACGTGCCTCCAGCCCCCAGCCCTGGCTCCATGCCCAGGCAAACGGAGCAACTAGACCCCTCCCCCTCCCCCACAGCATGTGAACCTGAGGAATGTGAATTGCCAACAGCTGGAGCCTGGAGAGATCCTCGCTTCAGGAGAATTGATAGGCGGCGTCAGCAAAAGGAAGGGAGGGGCAGGCCTGGATAAGTGCTGAGTCATGGACCCACACCCCATGGCCTATATAAAGGATCTGCTTTCTGGCATTCTCTGAGTCAGCCAAAGTCTACCTTGGATTGCTGAAGTCACTTCCTGGTCTCCTGCCTGCCTTGAGAACTTTGCTAGGACTTTGGCAGAGTTGCAGATGCACGCCTGATACGGACTTCCCCGACCTGGCTGTCAGCGGAGGAGTGGGACACGACAGTAATGTAATGACTTTCTGGCAAGGAAGGTTAGAATTTCTTCCTCCAAGAAAAGAATAGTTTATGACCATTGCATATTATTAGCAAGGTTGCCTGCCCCATTCCACTAACCATCATCCATCTATAGCCCAATATCAAAATATATGGCCCTTGGAGATGGATGAAACGAAGTAAAATTAGGCTGTGAAATTTGCCTGAAATGTATAAAGATGCTATTGTCCAGTGGTAGAGAACTTGCTTTACAGGTAGAAAGTCACAGCAAAGGGCAAAATGGCCTTGTATTGGATAAAAAGCAACACGGTAAACCTACAGCGGATTGCAAATCAGAAAGAATTTTGATCTTCAATTCATCATAAGAATGTAAAAGCTAGAGGCTCCAGTGACGTCACCGCTCCTGCTGGGTGCTCTAACAGGGCACTCCGCGTTAGAAGATTGTAAAAGTCAGCGAAACAGTATAAATCACTGTTCACTGACCTTAGCATACCCTTTGGGCAAAAGAGGGTTATGCAGAGCTGTGGAAAAGTGGTAGATATAGACAGGGGGTTTGCTCTTAAGAGCGAATTTTCCTGGATTTATGATCCCACCGAATTCCACTACCTCCAACTTCAAACGTGCTCCTGTTTTTTTTCAGGAAAAAGGAGTAGGAGAGTCGCTTCTGCTCAAAAGGACTTATTAAATTGATTGATTTTCTAAGCAGACGGGAATTTCACAAGCGTTCGATCTTTGATGTAGAATCAACACGGCAAGTACCGACTCCCTTTTTGAAACCTGAAACCTTTCTTTGTCTCTGATTAATTGACTTTTAAAATGGCGTCTGAAAGTGAAAGTAAAAATTTTTAGTACAACAAAGTAGCGTTATTTGTGGATTGTTACAAACGGAGTTCTCTTATACTGAATGGAGTAAAGGGAAGTTGTTAAGTTTAAATTCCTGATCTTTTTGAAGACAGAATGGCAGCTAAACCTTTAAAGCCTTCTGGAAGAAGGGGATCTGAACCAAGTCTTGAGGATATATTGAAAGAACAATTAAAACTTTCTGAAGATAGGCAAAAAGAGATGATGGAGAATTTTAATGCAAAAATAAGAGAAGATATTCTCATGGCAGTTCAAGGACTGAGTAAAAAAATTGAGGGATTGGAAGAGGAAATGCAACAGATCTCTCAGTCAAATAAGCATTTAGAAGATAAAATGCAAGGTGTTCAGAAAAAAGTGGATCAAAATGAAGATCAGGTTGTGATATTACAATATAAACTTATGGAAGGAGCTCTTAGAATTCGTGGTATGCAAGAACAGCGAGGAGAAGACTTAAGAAAAATTATATCAGAAGCATTGGCTGAATTTATTGAAGTGGAACCCCAAGAGGTAGCTTACCAAATTGATAAAATGTATAGAGTTAATTCCTGGATCGCAAGACAGAGAAAGCTTCCTCGGGACATTGTGGTTTATTTTGTGAAAAGGACTATGAGAAATCAGATTTTGCAAGTTTCATATCAGACAACTTTAAAAATTGGAGAACAGGAGCTGAAGGTGTTGAAAGAGATTCCTTCCAAGATGTTAAGAGATAGGAAGGAATTTGTTTTTTTTTACACAAGAACTTAAAAAACATCAGATTCAATTCAGATGGGAGGTGCCAGTTGGACTGACAGTATTTTATCAAGGAAGGAGATACAGAATTGACACTGTTTTAAAGGCAAAGAATTTTCTTTCTACAGTTTTGAAAGTTGAAACAGAAGTGATAGAAAAACTTCAAGAGATTCAAGAAGGCGTGGTGACCCAAGAGCCTTTATTGCTGCCAGCATTAGAGGAACCACAAGAGCAAAGGGTGACAAGAGGAGCTCTTAAGCGTAAAGAAGAGCAACAGTCTCAGAGTAAAAGTCAGGACCCCAGTATGGAATTTGGCTGAGATGGCTAAAATCTCAGCCTTCTTAAAAGACAATACGCAGGAAAGATATTTAATTGAATGGAAAAAATGGATTGATTATATACAAAACAGATATCAGATTAAGAAATATCAGATTGCCTTTGAATAATTAGAAAGTTATTTTATTTAATGGGGAGGGGGTTGGGAGATGAAAAGCTTTGGATGAGGTTAATTGGATTGGAAGGGAAAATTTTATTCTATGTTTGGTTTATGTATAACAATACCTTGTGATTGACCCGGGAAGCCGGGGCAGGGGGAAGGAGGGGAAGGGTTTTTGGGAGGAGGGGAAAAAGGAAATGTCTTTGTTTTTTGTTTAAAACTTTTTCAATAAAAAAAAAAGAATGTAAAAGCTACACTGGGTCATCTTTGCATCCCAATTAATCCAGCATTTGGTTCTTTTGGTGGTTAATCAAATGATTCTGGGAAGCAGGATATGAGCATATCTATGGACAGATAAAGGTTAACTTAGTTATGCTTTGTACATTGTTTTTCTATTTTATTCAGTGCATGTTTGTACATTCAAAAAGTAATGCCTCTTGAGACTCAATTGGCATATGTTTCAATGATATCACTACTAGTACCATACAGAGTAATTTATTTGAACAACATGGTTCAAAATAAGCCTTATAATATATAATAAAGGAAACAGATGTTTCACCTGTGAAAAGGTGACAGTGGCTAAATGGGAAGAGAGGAAGATTATACAGTACAACGTTTTGGACAATGTGCAATTGGTGTTTAAGATTATGGGAATTTGATTTTATATTCTGCTCTAGGATACAGCAAATATGTTCAGCAATTGTCAGAAAAAAGAAACCTCCAACAAGCAGTATTAGATAGCCATTTTTGGTTCTGATCATATCAGGGTTAGGCTTTCTTTACTTTTCATAATAGTAAAATTAGAGCTGTCTTTTATGATAACAGTAGAGTCCACTCCTTCTATCACTGTAGACTTACCTATTCCATATGAAGGCTGTAACTTAGAGGGATGTTTAACAGGCCGAGACAAAATACAGTCTGGCTTCTGGAAATCATTCCTGTGAGTGCTCTGCTTGTCATAAGGTGGTTTAGGACGCTGTACAGTGGGCTCAAAGGTCGGCCACCAATGAGACTTCGCAAGCAATAAAAAGAAATGAGTTCATCAATATTACAGTTATAGAGAAACAAGAATTGAGATTCCCCAGGGAGAAGCTATTATGTCAATTATCTAAGCCAGGTTTGGGGACAATGCTAAAGATTAATTTATCAGTACAGGCTCAAGTGTTCTCCCATTCCAGCTCCCATCACAGAAAGAGATAAGACATATTCTTTCTTTTCCCTTTCCCTTTTTAAACTAAGTTAGAATTATTAGAAACTGGGAGACTATGAAGTCTGCTCCTCCTTTAGGCATGGAAAGTTGCTGAGTAAACTTTGAGTCAGTTGCTCTCTCTCTCTCTCTCTCTCTCTCTCTCTCTCATTCCAACCCACCTCACTGGATTGTTGTTGTGGGGAAATAGGAGAAAGGAGCATTGTGTATACTGCTTTGAATTGAGAAATTTAAAATGGAACACAATTTAATAAACAGAAAGTTTAAAAAACTAAAACAAATTAGAATCAACATGGGCTACTTTCACAAATCCTAATTTAACTAGGGTTAATTTTCAAATGTGTTCTTACAGCTACGCTGAAGCATTGAAGGTTATGTGTGCTGGAGTCGAGATTTTGCCTGGTATCATTGGTATGAATTGGGCTTCAATTTCATTTTATAATAGTTAAAACAGTGAGCACCTGTTTTGTTTTTGTGTCCTCTGTTTCCATATATAATACTGGCTCATTTATAAACTTGGTATGCATTCTAAGTAGCTTTGCATGTTGTGGTTGAGGATTATTGCGCCATTCCAATAAATATCTTTCTTCTTTCTTTGGTGTACATTCAACCTTGTCTAGAATATTATTTCTTTTTGGGACTTGAAGGTTAAATATTCTGAATGTATCTGGGCTAACAATAAGAAAATGTGGGGAAAAAAGAGGAGGAAGTTAAGGTTAAGCTTGGGGAATGCTTGTTCTCAAATAATAAAGGCAATACATTATCCATCTGATGTACAAATTTAGGAATGCAGGAAAGTATATATTGAAGCATTAATCAAAGTAACCTTCTCCACAGTTCTCACTGTTAGTTGTGGTCAAAAACATCTAAAGCAGGGGTGTCAAACTTGTGGTATCACATTGCTGTCACATGACCTATGATGACCTTTCCCCCTTCACTAAACCAGGGGTAGGCGTGGCCAGCACATTACACATCCAGCATGTAAGCCGCAAGTTTGACACCCCTGATCTAGAGGATACTCAATAGAAAAGACTGTTACCTGAGTCTTTTAACAAGAGATACTTTGGATTTAATCTGGAAGTTCTACATATTGTAGAAATGAATTGATGCTAAAGAATGAAATCCTTGCTTTTCTTGTTCAATTTCTAGTACTGTAATATACCATGATCCCATGAAATGTGCAGTCACATGGTCAAGGCAGATTTGGTATGAAAGTTCCCAAAGTGATAATTTCTATTTATTTCTTTTTCTACTTCTTAAAGTCAGCTAAAGTAAAATATAGAAAAGGACTTTTTTAAAAACTGGAAACTTTCATCCATGCTTCTTCTCACATTTAAATTACTGCCTTTTTGAAACCAATAATAACATTTGTCCAGGGGAAATTCAAATCCAGAAAATGGAATGGGGGAAAGTTTAAAAATAGCCCACTCCCACAGCACTTTATTCCAGTTTGCCTCATTGGTAAGATTCAGATCATTAGTTCGAGACAATCACAGACATCATGCTTTTTACGCAAGTTTCCATAATTACCATGTCATGTTACATTACTGTAGTTGAGTATGAAAAATGTATAGTTGCTTTTCTCTTTAATAAAAAAATTGTATTGGTTAAATTTCCTGACAGAGAAATTTTCTGAGTTAGAACAATTAACCAATGGAGTTCATCCAGTGGTCTCATATAGATATTAAATAGAAGAGAGAAGACCACAGACCCATGTGGCACTCCACATATCATGGGCTGAGAGTGAGATCTCTCCTCCCCAATCATCACCAACTGGAACCAACCCTATGTAAAGGAGGTGAACCAGCACAGTACTGTGCCACCTATCCCCATTCTCCTGAGTCAGTCCAGAAAAATAATATGATCAATAGTATGGAAAGCTGACAGGTCAAGTAAGGCAAGAATAAATGCATTGCCACCACCTTGCCCATGCCAGAGATCAGGGGTGAAATGCTCCCAGTTCTGACCAATTCCTAGTACTGTAATATAGCATGATCCCATGAAATGTGCAGTAACATGGTCAAGACAGATTTGGTATGGAAGTTCCAAGTAGCGATTGTGGCCAGTGGTTCAGTGATCCGGTAGCGATTGCCAAACCACTGGCGACACCCAGGTGTCATTACTTCCTGCTTTTAATCAGGAAGTAATGTGGTTTTTACCTTCTGTGCATGTGCGCAGCATGTGAACTTCCGAGCCAATAAGGAAGGTAAATCAATTTTACCCCTGCCAGAGATCATCCAAAAGCATAACCAGTACCATTTCCACCCCCTCCACCCACCCCCAAGGTTTGAACCTTGACTGAAAAGGATCCAGATAATCCATTTAATTAGTTATTTAATGCAGTATAAATAACATAGCATAACATAACATAATAACAGAGTTGGAAGGGACCTTGGAGGTCTTCTAGTCCAACCCCCTGCCCAGGCAGGAAACTCTACACCATTTCAGACAAATGGTTATCCAACATTTTCTTAAAAATTTCCAGTGTTGGAGCATTCACAACTTCTGCAGACAAGTTGTTCCACTTATTGATTGTTCTAACTGTCAGGAAATTTCTCCTTAGTTCTAAGTTGCTTCTCTCCTTGATTAGTTTCCACCCATTGCTTCTTGTTCTACCCTCAGGTGCTTTGGAGAATAGTTTGACTCCTTCTTCTTTGTGGCAACCCCTGAGATATTGGAACACTGCTATCATGTCTCCCCAGTCCTTCTTTTCATTAAACTAGACATACCGAGTTCCTGCAACCGTTCTTCATATGTTTTAGCCTCCAGTCCCCTAATCATCTTTGTGGCTCTTCTCTGCACTCTTTCTAGAGTCTCAACATCTTTTTTACATCGTGGTGACCAAAACTGAATGCAATATTCCAAGTGTGGCCTTACCAAGGCATTATAAAGTGGCACTAACACTTCACGTGATCTTGATTCTATCCCTCTGTTTATGCAGCCCAGAACTGTGTTGGGTTTTTTGGCAGCTGCTGCACACTGCTGGCTCATATCTAAATGGTTGTCCACTAGGACTCCAAGATCCCTCTCACAGTTACTACTGTTGAGCAAGGTACCACATATACGGTACCTGTGCATTTTGGCTTTTTTCCCCCCTAAATGTAGAACCTTACTTTTTTCACTGTTGAATTTCATTTTGTTAGTTAGCGCCCAATGTTCAAGCCTGTCAAGATCCTTCTGTAACTTGAGCCTATCTTCTGGAGTGTTGGCTATTCCTGCCAGCTTGGTGTCATCTGCAAATTTGATGAGTTCCCCATCTATCCCCTCGTCCAAGTCATTGATGAAGATGTTGAAGAGTACTGGGCCTAAAACAGAGCCTTGGGGCACTCCACTGCATACTTCCCTCCATGTGGATGTAGTACCATTGAGGACTACATGTTGAATGCGGTTGGTCAGCCAGTTGTGAATCCATCTGGTAGTGGTGCTGTCTAACCCAAATTTTTCTACTTTATCGAGTAGTAGGTAAATCTCCTATAATTATTCTAGATGAGCTTCTGGCAACATCCCAGAATTCTGGGAGTTGAAGTCTACGCATCTTAAAATTGCCGAGTTAGGAAACGGTTCTAGATATAGTCAATAACATTCCCCTGATGTCATTGGTACAATCATAAGTACCAGCAATACTAGAGACAAGTTTTGATGTTGGCAATTTCAAGGGTTATAGCTGAGTCTCTTAGCTATTCACAGCTGTAGTACAGAACTGCCAGGACTGTCACCTTTTGAGCAACAAGAAATCAGAAATATCCCTGCTTCATTCAATAGAAGTGGCTGGTCAGGAAATCCTTCTTATAAAATACATGAACCTGGCTGTCTCCACTCAACATTCCTCCTCCCAACCACCCATGTTTCCCATTCCTGATCTTTCACTTTATCTGTATCTCCTTCCCTCCCTTTTCCTTCTTTTACAGCCTCTTACCCCCAGCCTTATTAATGACTTCCTGGGAACATTCCAGACATAACCATCTCCCTACTATTCTTAGACTCATGGTCTTATCAACAGCCTCTGACACAGTAGGGCAACTCAGTGTCTTCATCGCCTTGGCATATATAGGGTTTGGCCTGAATCTCTTCCTCTAATTGCTTTTATCGCTTCCCAGCCAATTCCCCTCAAACGCCCTCCCCAACTTTCTTAAGATAAGGTCTGGCATCCATCTCCATGCCTGATTATCTGAAAGCTCAGATGACCCCTCCCACCTTGCCATGGCTCTTAGTGAGCCCTGGTAGTTTCCATATGTGGTAGACTAGAAATCTGACCATTCTTCCAGCATGACCATACTGGATAGGGGTGATAGGCTTTGTAGTCCAGCACCTGCAAAGCACCATGTTACAAAGTCTACTTTTGATGATGTATTTTCTATAAGACAGAGAGTATAAGACATCACAGGGCAATTTTGGGCAATTTTCAAGGGAAGAAGCTGGAATGATTTTATGATGAATTCCACCCACCCACCCCAATGACTGTGCCAGCAAAAACCATTTCACCTGTCCAATTTCTGCCTCACTTGGTTTCCTTTTACCACCAAAATATGCTGCTGTGTTTGGTTTGTCTGATAAAGCAATAAATTGCATTCAGCTGCTTCTCTCCAAACCCTACAAAGCTTGGAGAAGAATAGCTTCCTACAAACCAGGCTAAAGATCCTGATTTTTTTAGTTTGAGTCAGAGACACCACACAACCCACAACTCACTCATGGGGGACACTTCTGGAAGACCCAAATCGGAACACTTACTACTGATGCGGAGGTGCTCTTTTCCGCCGACTAAATCTGGTCTCTACCATCTGATTCATGAGGGTGGCCCAACAGGGTGGGGAAGAGAGAGAGAGAACTGGGAGAAAGGGATCCAATATACAGCTCCCTGCAGAATGGCAGGGCCTGTAGTTTCAAATTGTAGCCCCAAGCTTTAATGTTGAATGGTTGCTTAGTGACCAAGACCCAATAGGAGGCAGAGAAAGAATGTAAAGGGCGGAGTCCAAGCAACAGACAACCTACCTTGGCCAAGTTTGAATAGTGCCAAGTGGTTGAAGGGGAAAAGGAATACCCAACTGCTTTGAGTGTCAGCTCCCCTATTCAACATTAAACTTTATGAGACTAATTTCTTAACACTCAAGACAGAGCTGCAGTGTAACAGACAGCACAGTATTGGCATGTATTGTTAGTAGTGGGAGTAAAGTAATATTCACCATGGTTTTCCTACAACACAGAAATCACATATATATATATATATGATTTTTTAAAATAGATATAATTGCTATATCTATCTGGCCCCAGTAAGAGGCTTCAGTGGCCTTAATCTCCCTGCATGCCTCTCAAGCCTGTTCTGCATTTTTTACAAGATAAACGTTTGAATTAAAAAAAAAAAAAAGCTAACATGCTTTGAGGCGAAATGCCTGCCTCCAACCTCTTTATTTTCCAGAATTTCTCTTATCCCAAAATGGGCCCAATAAAAATAAAAGAATGGGTGGCTGCACCTTGGCGTTTTATTTGGCTGTGTGTAAAAAATGACGCCTCCTTTAAAGTTTTGTTTAACTCCTAGTAACTTTGTGAACAGATTCCTGCAGGTTTTTTTTTCTCCAGCAGTGCAGAAGTAGCTTCCTATTGCTTTCTACCATTTTAAGAAATATGTTTCTTATGCATTTTAAAAGAATGTTTGGTTTTTGGTGTAAGATTGTATATTTTAATAAACTTTAAACCTTAAAATTCCACCAAATCAGATTTTTTTTTATAAAAGTTTTTTATTTTCATTTTCCAACATCATATTAATGTACAATCTGTTATCCATCATTGATCATTAATTTTTATTTATTACTAAATTGGACCTGCCCAACTGCCATTTCCTTTCTTCAACCTCCCTCTATCTTCTACTACTTTCCCCTTTCTTCATCTCCTTCACTTTACTACTTGCTCTCCTCCTTCTCCACTCCTCCCTGCTTCCACCCTTTCTAACCTTCTTATTCCCCACCTCCTTCTCACCTCTTCCCTACCTACTTTCTTCCCTCTTCTACTCCTCTCCCTTTCCTTCTAAAATGGCAGTCGAGCAGCCCCAATCTCATTTCAAATTTTAATTTCCTATCATCAATCGTTACTGTACATTGATAACCATTCCATATGTCATTTCCACCCCTCTCCCCTTCCCTCCCCCCTCCTCCCCCCTTCCCCGCCCCCCGGACTTCCCAGAGCAAATACCGGGTATTCTATCACAAGCTAAAATATACTAAATATACTAAATATACATAAACTCCCACCCCTCTCTAAAACTTTAAATCCCCTTACAATAAAAGTAAAAAGATAAGAAAGAATAAAACAACAAAAAAGGAACAATACAAATACAGTCTTCCCTTCATAGATTACTTCTTCTTACAGTCCATTTTTAAAATTAGTCCATCTTCTCAAATTCAGATTTTCTCCACTTGTCTATTTCTTCAAATTTCATAAGTCCATTTCTTAAATTACAGTCCATCTTCTCGAACTCACTTATATATTTCTTCAATTGTCATAGCGTTTACTGTCCAATCTTCAAATATTACTCCATCAATCAAATATCATTATGAATAAAGTCTCTCAGATACAATATTTACTTAACTTCGTAACTTTTGCTATCTATAGATTTATATCCAAGGCATATCAATTAAAACAAATGATCATTTGAATTACATCCAAAATATAACAATAAACTATTAACATCATTATAACCACAACATTATCTAAATTCATAAATTTTTATTTCCATCCTTCAAAATTAAATAATATCTTCCCATAGGTTTATACCTTACATATAACAAATAACAAAAATCCTGTAATTTATATCCTAAACAAATCAATTCTAAAAATTAACCATAATCATCATATTCACATCTTAAACATTCCTCCTCTCTCCTATTCTATTTTCCATCATCTCCTTCCAAGCTTGCCTGGAGCTGTCTTGGATGGCAGACAATATTTGAGTAATTCTGTGCTTTGCCGTTTATTCTCCATACTGCAAATGATAGACTTAGTTCTCTGTACCTTTGGGGCATCTGCCCAATATACTCTCAATATCTTAAATTGTCCACCAGTGCAGGAGACTGGGAACTTCCCAGTGGTGTACTTTTGCAGCTTAGGAAGGGATGTACTTTGGCAGCTTCTTAGGAAGAATCTTGTCTGTTCACCAGAAGAGAATGCTGAGGATAAACTAACCAACCAATTTGACTCAGCATGGTTTCTGTATCAACTAGCAATGGTTTCCAGTGTTTTGGGTGGGATTTTCCCAGGCTTACCACGGCAATTGAGACCTTTGCAGGCAAAGTATGTGCTCTATCACAGATAAAAGGTTTGCTTTTTTCATAAATGCTTGTTTTATTGTATACAATAAGTCTGCTTTTGGGTTTTATGACAATGTTTGGTTTGAATTGTTTTCAACAGTTTATCAAGAGTGCTGATTTTAGAAAAGATGGGATACAAATCTTATCTGCTAATTCATAAGGAAACAAGTCTGCCATAGTTCACTGATTTATAAAATTTTAAGAGTTGGAAAGGACATTGATCCAATTCCCCATACTCAGCGAGAAATTGGTCCTTGCTGTTCTGAATTTTTGCTACCCTCTCCTTTTGTTATAGCTTAACACTCTTCTGATGAGTCTGGTCAGGTGCTTGTCTGAGGCACCTAAGGCAACTCAAAGAGACAAAGCATTCTTTTACAATGTTTTGTGGCATGCCAGATTTATTTATTTATTTAGTTTGTTAAATATGTACGAGAAAACAGGTATAAGTATAAACATGAACATGAACACAGGAAATGAGTACAAATAAATGGGCACAGTAGGACAAAGATGGTAGGCACGCTGGTGTGCTTATGCATGCCCCCTACAGACCACTTAGGAATGGGGTGAGGTCCACAGTAGTCAGTTTAAGGTTAAAGTTTTGGGGGTTTGAGGATGTAACAACAAAGTCAGGTAGTGCATTCCAGTCCGTTAAGCTTGTACTTACTGTTTGGGTTCTTTTTTCCTATATGTAATACTGAGCATTTGCTGGTTGAGATTTGGAGTTGCCAAGTTTTAGACCATTCAGATACAAAGTCAAGGTGTTTTTGAAGGGTTGTTGTATTGTTGGTGGTGTTAAATAGTTTGATGTCGTCAGCAAAAAGAACACAATCACTTGTAATATGGTCACAGAGATCATTAATGTATAATATGAAGACTGTTGGTCCAAGAACGCTGCCTTGGGGAATGCCACTTTTGACAGGAACAGGATTTGCCAGCATTGCCAATTTTGACCACTTGTTGTCTGTTTTTACAGGAAAGCTGTTATCCAATTGTGGAGGGGTCCTGAAATGCTGTAAGATTTTAGTTTTAGGAGAAGTTTATCATATAGAACAGAGTCAAAACCTTTACAGAAGTCTATGTAGATCACATCTATTGCTTTGCCCTGATCAAGGTTTGTAGTCCATATTTTTTTGCAGTGAAGAAGTTGTAAATTACATGATAATTTTTTCCTGAAACCAATATGTAATACTATTATAATATAATTATTACTATAATAGTAATAAAATTACTTAATTATTAGTTTATTATTATTTTTATTTATTATTTTTATTTATTTATTATTATTATTTTATTTACACAAAATGACAGTATACACAGCAAACAAGATAATTATGCGGGATTTCGTATAACAGATCACTAGTCGAACACTTCCCAAGCGTTTAGGGTTAGGGTTAGTTTTTATTATTATTATTATTATTATTATTATTATTATTATTATTATTATTATTATTATTATTATTATTATTATTATAATATTAGTAATAAAATAGTAATAAAATTACTGTTGAAGAAAAATAGACCAGCGGATGAAATGTGAAAGATAGAATGGTTTATAGGTGAAAATAATTGAAAGTGAGATATAAAATTGAATAAAATTGAACTGTTCGTAAATGATGTATGCTAATGAAAGAGAAAAGTAATTATTGAACTGGGAATAAGAATTTGAAGAAAATAAGAGGTGGAAGGTTGAACTAACTAAAAGGTTGTAAGGTGAAAATGGAATAAGTTGAAATACATTGTTAATAATAAAAAATATATGAGGGGCATTCTGAGAAATACACTCAATAAATGGAGGAAAAACCGGGGCTGTCTGGACACCATAGTGAAAAATACTGAATTGAAAATGAACACAGAAATAGAGAGAGATAAGAAGGAGTAGAGAAACAGAAGAAAGGGAGAAGGACAGAGAGAAAAAGAAGAAAGGGAAGAGGGGAGGAAGAAAGGGAGGGGAAATAAGAGTAGGAGAGAAGGTTAGATAGGGAGGAAGAAAGGAGGAGGGGGAGAAAGGAAGGGGAAGTAGAGAAGGAGTAGGAGAGGAGGGAAGAAAGTAGGAAGGATAAAAGAAGGGAGGGAGAGGAAAGAAAAGAAAGATTGCTGTAAAACAAAAAAGATGAAATGGAAGAAAGGCAACCCCGAACATGTTTGAACATATCAGGATAAAAACTGAAGTATTTAAAAAATAATAAAAGAGAATATATATCAGTAAAAATGGAGAAATTAGAATTTGAGAGCAAAAGAAGATGTGGTTTATATAAACAAGCATAGAAATATTAAGATATAATTAAAAATATGGAAAAAGAACACTTTGGCAGAAATTGTAACTAAGTAAAATGATATTTGGATATTTGGATATAAACATATTTGGATATGTTAAGTTGTATAAGATATGATATGGCCAATACTCTGTTCATAAAATATGTGGATCTGTATGAAGAAAAAAAAAATCAATAAAAATTGATTTTAAAAAATCCATTTGCCTTTGAAATTTGCATATTTGGGACAACCAATTGAATTGTCATTTGTCAGAGATGTTTTACCTGGGATTTTGCATGGAGCAAGCAGTTGACCTGATAGATTAAACATCTTTTCCAACTCTGTGGTTCTAAACAATGTCTGCCTTCAGAGTCTGTTTTTAATCCCCAGAACAGAGACCCTCAACGTTTTTGACACCAGAGACCAGTTTTGTGGAAGACAACTTTTCCACAGACCGGGGTGGAGGTGGGGGGGAAATGGTTTCAGTTTTTCTTGCTCACCTGCTGCTCACCTCCAACTGTGTGGCCTGGTATCAGTTTATGTCCTGGGAGTTGCGGACCCCTGCCCTAGAACATAGTTGCTATTTTTTTCTTGCCTAGGTAACCTCTCTCTAGTCCAGGGATGTCCAAATTTGGCCCCTTGAAGAGTGGTGGACTTCAACTCCCAGAATTCCCCCAGCCAGCAACTTGCTCATATTTATAGCTCATGCTGGCTGGGGAATTCTGGGAGTTGAAGTCCACCACTCTTCAAGGGGCCAAGTTTGGACACCCCTGCTCTAGTCTCTTCTTTCTGCATGCCTGGTTACAGGGATCCTCTTTAGTGTTATGCTCTTAGGGAACATATTTATCATATACCCAGTAGTCTGTGTACTGAGAAATCTAGAAAATCCAATGAGAAGGCATTCTCCATCTATAATGGAAATATGGAGGTAATTATATGTATTTGTCACAACACCAGCTATAAGTAGCCTTGTAGTCAGAAGAATGATAAAAATAAATACGAATACTTGTTGTCTCTGAGCTGCCTTTCAATGAATTTAATTCTTCCTTTAGATGTTAGAAGACTACTGAAGCTGGGCAAAGATGGGGGAGTTCTTGGCTGAGCTATAAAATGGTCAGTGACATCAGAAAGCCCGATAAATCTTTGTCAGACTTGAATAAAAAGAAAGCTCAGTACCTTGGTTCATTTTGTTTAGGCTTAATTATGCTTTTATTCCACACATACTCTGAACGAAACATAATTATGATTTATTTTACATTATGGAGCAATAGAAAACTCATTTTCCAGTGTTCAAACAATATTGCACCATTCATGCAAATGTAGGGTAGTTCTAAACATGGTCAATTGTTGCTCATTATTGCAACCTGACTGCTGTAATGCTTTCTACCTGGGGTGAGGTTAGAAAGAATTTGTAAGTTGCCTCAGGAAAGGATAACTGAAGTGCCAGGTTTTTCTATGGGCTTTTTTTTTTGTCACTGGGTTTATTGTTTTTATTATGTATATGTGGCAAGCCACCCATAGTTTGTTTTAAGATAAGTGGCTAAACAATTTTAAAAAAATAAATAAATGGGGCCATATTTAAGGACTGCCCAGAATTTTCAACTAGTGCAAAACAAGACAGTAAGGCTGATAATAGGTAAACTGTTATTGAGAATTTCAACCAGTGCTTAAAGATCCATCTTAGTGCTTTCCAAACTTTGCACCTTTAGGATGTGTAGATTTCAGCCCCCAGAATTCCGCAGCCATCTAGCAGCAACTATTAAGAGACCTCCAGCCAAAAATGGAATCCTGGCACTGGGTTGGGTTGTAAATAATATATTCTCACATCAGTGCTGCTCCCACCCCACTGAACAGAGAACAAAGCACAGTGCAGTGGTATATAAGTCTAAGTGCTATTGCTATTGCTATCAGCACCAGCACCATCTGAGTAGCCAAAGGAGGTAGGGCAGAGCTACAGGCAGCAGCGACAGCTCCCATTGCCCTCTGAAGATGAGGGCATGAAATTACTGCCTCCTCCCTCCCAATGCAAGAGCTCAACAGCCTCAACAGCAAAGAGAGTAGAACAAAGGCACTCTTGAGACTGCTTGTGTAGAAGGAATCTTGCTCTGCTAAATGAACTACACCAGGGCCATTTCTATTAAAATGGAGCAGCAAGCAAAAGCTCCCTGTTGACAAGAAACCACCCATTAATTCCCACTCAATGTGCCTTAACTTGTAAACCTTGCAACCCTGACTTTGAATCTGGGTTGACTGATGAATCTGCCACAAGCTTGACACTTGGACTTCACCTAACATTCCTCCAATGTGCCACGTTGATTTGGAACACTTGTAAGCCAAACATGCTGAAGTTTTGGAAGAATTTACCTCTATATTGTAAGTGTGTGTTTGCAAGCCTCCTTTAGTAAAAAGAACAAAACCATACCTTTGTGTATTTGTGTGTTCTTGGCCTGGAACAGGATACCTGCCTATTTAGAAATAGCTGGCAGTCAAGGATTCTCAGTCCTTTGTGGTAGACCTAACTGAAAAACCAAAACTATGAATGCTAATACTACTTTTATTATAGGGTAACAGGCACAGAATCTTGAAAATCTGAATGTGCCTCTCCTAGGGAGGCTCAATTTTCTGAAATTACATTTCTGTTTTGGACTCAAGTTTCTTTTATCTGACTATTATCTTAGTTGAAATTCTTCCTCCTGTTCTTCAGTTATTCCTACTGCTCAGTCACATACATCAATTAAAACCCTTCACGTACCAGGCCTCATCCATGTTTAATTGTTTCAGAATTGTCTCCCTTTGTTTTGTTCTTCATTCCCGGTTGGTAGAGTCTCTTCAAGCAACTCTCATCCAACTATCTAACCTACACAATATCCAGTGGTGGCATTCAAGTAATTTAACAACCGGTTCTCTGCCCTAATGATTTCTTCCAACAACCAGTTTGCCAAATTGCTCAGAAAATTAACAACTGGTTCTCCCAAAGTGGTGCGAACTGGCTGAATCCCACCACTGACAATATCCCAACAAAACCCCTCTCTCATTGTCTATAAAACTGATAGCCTTTTCCAAACATCAAGAGGTTTTGAGTTGTTTTTTCTCCCAGAGTAGGACTAGTGGGACCCAAAGTAGGAATTTACCAAAACAATAAAAGCTCATTTGATTATTTTGGGCTGTCTCCTAACCAGAATTCTCCATGATATTGTGGGCAAAAGTTAGAGGAGAAATGATATACTGTATACACCATCTGGAGCTCCTAGAAGAAAGACAAGTAATAAATGTAACAGATAATTAAGTAATTAGGATTTTCATACAGTTTGCATATTTTTAAATTATCAACCTCCTTTCATACACCTGCTCCCAAATTGCCAGTGGGATGTTGTGTAACAATGGACAAATGTTCATATGGACATGTGTAATAGGCAAATAGAAAGAAGAAGAAGAAGAAGAAGAAGAAGAAGAAGAAGAAGAAGAAGAAGAAGAAGAAGAAGAAGAAGAAGAAGAAGAAGAAGAAGAAGAAGAAGAAGAAGAAGAAGAAGAAGAAGAAGAAGAAGAAGAAGAAGAAGAAGAAGAAGAAGAAGAAGGGGAATGCTAAAATATTTCTATTTCTGCTGTAACAAAAACCTGTTGTTTGTTTAGGCACAAATCCGGAGGAGCCTGGCGGTTATGATTAGGATAAGGACGTAATTATTGGGAAATTTGAAATTTGAAGAAAAGAGCTCTGAGTAGCTAATAATTGTCTGTGATCAGCTATTGGATTAAAAACAACTTTCACTGGCTGATGTTATCTGTGAGTCCTAGATTTACAGCCATAGGCATTGCTGAACACCTATCACTTGATGTCTAAATAGATCTGTAAATAGTAAAAATAGCCCTGATCAATTCCGGGCACATGTTGAAATGGGATGAGACAGACAGAAAGGCTGGTGTTTTGGAAGACTGCTAAATGTCTTTAGACCTTTACAAACCTATTTTATGCTGTTTTTGTGAACAAGATTTGTGACTTAGGATAAATAAATTTAATAGAGAGTTTCTAATCTAATTGTTTTCTTGTTTTCTGATGAATTATCATTTATTATCAAAAACATTGTTATTAAAAGGTGTATTTTATGGAACTACTAATGTCATGAAACCCTCACTTTTATTCTTTCTTTTAAATATAAAACAGAATTACAGGAATGCAATTTTCGTGGAGGAGTGGTGAGGAAGTGGTGAGTACTTAACCTATTTTAACTGTATGTAAAATTTTACCTCTTTCGAGATGATCAAAAATAGCACTTTTTTTCCTACTCTGGGTTCTATTTATATAATTATAACAGTACACATAACAGCTAAATTTGTGTGTGGGAACAGCCACCTGGGAGTGGTTTTAAGTGTTCTGCTGGCCTTCAATTAGAATCATGGCTTTTTCATTTCAGAAAATATTATAGGTCTGCTACAGTTGGTTACTTGAAACAGCCAAATTTTGTATGGGGTGAGAAATTGGTATCATCAAAGCACAAGGTTTTTTAACTGCATTAATGGAGCCTTAGCAAAAATGAAGTGTGTCTTCTGACATTTCTCCAGGAAAGGTACAATATATACAGTTAATATACTACAATGGGCCATGGTGTCTTGAATTTCATGTGATTCTAGGCTTTAAGTACCCAGTCTATATGGTTTCAGCCTTGAATAGGATTCCTGAATGTCAGGAGCTAGTAGCACATAGCCACACTTCTATGATTAGCATAAGCAACAAAATAGTGGAAAAGTAGAAAATATAAAATATGTTCTCTATTTTATGAAAATCTATGAAAATAAGGAACATATTTCCTGCGCACTTAGCAATTTGAAAGCATGAAAATGCAAGTAAATAAATAGGTATCACTTTGGTGGGAAGATAACAGCGTTCTGTGCACCTGGGCATATAATCATGGGGACCACATGACCACGGAGCTATCTTCGGATGACATTGGCTCCCTTGCTGGGGTGAAATCTAAACATTCTCCATACCAGTTCTGTGGACGTGGCTTAATTGCTGGGTGTGGCTTGGTGGTTAGGTGACTGTGTGGGCGTGGCCAATTACAATAAATAATAAAAATAATAAACAAAGTACACAAAACAATAAGAGGTACCAAAAACCAACTTTCACACTTTACACACACATAACACAACACAACACAATGCAACACAACACAACTGACTCACACACAATGTAAAAGCAGCTGCACTTCACCCAAAATGGTCCCTGCAAGAAGCAGGAACCTCACACAGCCACAAAAAGGTCAAAAACCAACTTTCACACTTTACACACACACAACACAACTGACTCAGACACACACACACAAAATGCCACATACAGCTTTGTGAGATTTTGTGTTTTTGTGTAGTTAGAGTGAAACAATACAGAAACACACCAAATCTCAGAAAGCTGCACAAATATTTTATTTTATTATTTTATTTTATTTATATTTTTAGATAAAAGCAGCTAAATTTAAAACTTTCTTAACTTTAAATTGCTATGTCTAAAAAAATACTCCTAAAAAACCCCCAATTAACTATTTTTAAAAGCTCCCTCCCCCAAAAAACCCCAGTTACTTACCCAATTCAAGGGACAAGGCAGGCAGATTGAGTTGTTCACCATGAGATGGATTGCAGGCAGGCAGATTGAGTTGCTAGCTGAGGCAATTGATTGCAGCAGCCGAAGCAAGGGGAGCCTGAAAGAAGCAGTAAACTGCCAAGCAGGCAAGTGTGGACTGGGCGATTGGGTGGGCATGGGCGGGGGGGAAGGGATTTTTTCTACTGGTTCTCTGAACTACCCGCCCCCATCGCTACCGAATTGCCCGGTCTGGTCCAAACTGGGTCATTTCACCCCTGCTCCCTTGGCTAAGAAATGGAGATGAGCACAGTCCTCTAGAGTCAGAAATGACTGGACAGGGGAAAACTTTACCTGTACCTTTACCTTTAGAGAACATATGCTTATTTGTTTATGAGATGCATAGTCTTCAGAATCCATTTCTTTATTTCAAAGTATAACCCATTGGATTTTATTATTGTGTGAACCTTGGGTTTATGTGATGTCAGATGCCTTCTTACAAAATGAAATGCAAGGTGTGGGTGGGAGGGGATGGCTGCAGCCTAATGCATGCTTCGGAAATGCTTAGCAGCTTAGAAAAAATAAGTGATATGGGAGGTGCAGTGTAAAGAACATCCCAAGAAAACCAAGGAAATGGTGTACATAAGCTTTTAGAGTTTTCCTGTGCTGCTGGTTGTGAAGCTACAATGTTTATGCCTATAAACTGCCAAGTGTGGTTGGGCAAACGCTTAGCAAGAGGTGCTTTGCCCTCTGCAGAACTACCAATGAGACTCCCTTTTTAAACTTTCAAAGCAGCCACATCTTTTGCTTTCATGCTCACATCTGGCAAAGCACTATGTCAGCATTCCAAGTAATGCATCCCCCAAAAGCAGAACTCCAAGGCAGATAGATTCCTCAAAGAACATGTTTATTGGATACATCATATCAGCACAGCCAGTGAAAACCAACTCTAAAAGTTCCCATGGTTTTATCCTAATCAAAAGAGCAAATATTTCCCACCCCAGATGTCACAGGTCACATTGTCCAACGGAAGTAGCTGGCTGGCTGCTTGATCATTCCTCTCCTCTTTCTATTGCCACTTGTCGAGATGACCTTGGTTCCCACAAGAAAACTCTTTGTTTTGACTGTTAGCCACTCTAACAGTCTACTTCCCCCTCCCTTCCTCCTATCAGAGTTCGTGGCAACTAGCAAAAGATGGCTTCAGCCAGGTTTGCTTCAGAGCTGACAAACTACTTCTGAATGCCCTGCAAACCCATATTGTCCAAAGCCATATGGAAAGGAGTAGCATAAACATTTTAAAGATAGTAATGCTTTATTTCTGCTAAATGGGTATTTTGTGACTGGTTATGTGCCTCATGGCAGCCATTTTACGAGAACGATTATAAACATCCCTTTTTAAAAATAACAAGTCCAGTTCACTGTAATTGTAATTGAGAAGAATAAAATGATTATTTTAAGAGTGTAAAATAAACCAGTTCTCTTAGAAACATTTTACACATTTCAGTGGTCATTAAAAACTTGGAATGGTCACAGAATGTGACCTGTGTCCATAAATTGCAGTCCATTGTATCTATATAATATACATTTATTCAATTTTAAGATAAAGCTTTAAATTTCCTTAGGTCTAATCTCCCAAAAGGTTAATACGCAATGGTTTGTTTTTAAGAAATTTGCAAATAATACTGGGTATAAAATTATACCACTTAGATAATCCAGGGGCAGCAAGTGGAGGCTGGTGAGCTTAATTCTAGCTGAGTTATCAGGTTTGTTGACATAAAAGAAGACAGGGGTGTTATGAGCTCCAAAATGGACAATATTGCAAAGAGAATAAGATGCTATGCCCTATTTATCACAGTTAAGCTGAAGTCTCATTGCATCTTTGCTAATGCTTAAATACATCATCTAGAACAGAGGTGTCAAATTTACATAGTCATGGCGGCATCACATGACGTATCGGGACTTTCCCCCAGGGGTGAAATGCTCCCAGATCGGACCAGCTCGTGCGATCCAGTAGCGATGGCGGCTGCTGGTTCGGAAGACTGGTAGCAAAAATCCCTGGCCCCGCCCCCTGCCTCTGCTGAGCCCCACCATCAGCAGAGGGGTTTTTTTTTACTTTTAAAAGAAGGTTTTGCTTCAGCCAAAACATGCCTTTAAAAGTAAAAAAAAAAGCCTTTGAGGATCCCGCCCCTCATCTGAGATCGGCAGAGCCTTTAAACTTTTTTTTTTTTAAATTAAAGGTTACTCTGGGGATCTCACCTGAGTTCCTCATCAGCAGAACCTTAAAAAGTAGAAAACTTCCTTTTAAGAGAGTCTAAGTCACTTACCTGATTACTGATCGACCTCATGGCTTTTTTCCCAGCCGGAAAGTTCCAGTTTCGCTTTCAGCACCAGACAGAACTAATCTAATTTAGCTAATCTGTTTCATCACTGAGTGATTAATGCTGGCTGTCTGGCTGAGGAAGTCTGGGAATTGAAGTCCACAAACCTTAATAATAAAATAAAATATTTGTGCAGCTTTCTGAGATATGGTGTGTTTCTCTAGTGTTTCATTCTAACTACACAAACACACAAAATCTCAGAAAGCTGTATGTGGTATTTTGTGTGTATGTGTGTGTGTGTCAGTTGTGTTGTGTTGTGTGTGTGTAAAGTGTGAAAGTTGGTTTTTGGTTTTTGGTTTTTGAGCTTTTTGTGGCTGTGTGAAGTGCAGCTGCTTTTATATTGTGTGTGAGTCAGTTGTGTTGTGTGTGTGTAAAGTGTGAAAGTTGGTTTTTGGTACCTCTTATTGTTTTTTTATACTTTGTTTATTATTTTTATTATTTATTGTTATTGGCCATGCCCACCCAGCCATCTGACCACCAAGCCACGCCCACCAATTAAGCCACACCCACAGAACCAGTAGGGAAAATTTTTAGATTTCACCCCTGCTTTCCCCCCCTTTGCTAAACTGGGCAGGGCAGAGCCAGCATGTGATGCATCCAGCCCACGGGCCATGAGTTTGACACCCTTGATCTAGAATGTAGATGATGTAATCTATGTGAGAATACATGCATTTGTTCTCACTATCCAAAGCTGAATTCCTTTTTAAAATCCAGGCAAGCTATTCTGCTGCAGTCCAACAATATTAGTAGATTGACTGTTCTCTCCATTTCTCCATTTCTTAAAATATTAGAATTGATGGGTGCTCGATTTTAAAATTTTAACAATGGGTACTTGATTTCGAAATTCAGATTACCCAAGGGAAAGTACAAAAGCTATGGCTACATGTTTTGAAAGCTTTTAGAAGGTTAAACTAGTTTATTTTTCTATCAGCTGTTTTCCAGATATGTGAAACAGATTGCAGATTTTCTAACAGATTGCAGAATTTTCTAGCTAAATAATCTGCAAAACACCAGGTTGGTGGAGGTTGGGCTTGATAGACTTCTGTAGGTTAATTCCATCAATATTCAGTTATTATCCATGATCACAACATGGTTTTCTTCTTTGGAAGCAGATGCTTCAGTAATGGGAACCTGTTGACTCTATACATGGTTTGCCTTTTGTGGCTAGGCAATGTTGGAGAAAGGCTGCTGAAGCCATTGAATCCTGGTGGTATTATTCAGTTGGGTTATTTATTCTAAAGCACCATTAAAGACATTAGGACATCTCTGTCATGTAAAAGTTTTGCCTTTAATGTATGCTAATGCATTTGGCAGCATTAGATAAATGAATGTTTAATTAAATACAATAGCAACACAATAAAGCTTGCTCACCTGTATTAAAAACCAAAGCAGTATAATGAGGTGGTTAAACAATTGTCCATAATATTCTAGAACAAGACTTAATCTTATTATACTATTTCTACAATGTCAGTATTAGTACAGCTGAGTGATCTTAAAATTATAGGCAAGAGCCCCACAATAAAGGCATCAGGTAGTTTAAAAAGTCAAGATGGTGACTATAGCCATACAATTGAAGCCCTGGCCTCTTTTTCCCTTTTTATTATATTGTTATAAATCTTGATACATTAGATTGTTTCAATATTTCAATAATTACCCTATACTTAATATTGTATTGATTGCATACAGATTCTGATTAAAGGAAATTATAAAGTTTTATTTATACAAGCTTTTTTTTCCCAATGCAGCTTTATATGACTGAGAATAATGTTGAATATTATTTCATACTCCCCCACCCACCCACCCCCATGGATCTAACTATTTAATACTTTCACCTGGAAATCACCGTTTTTCAAGAGGGAAAAGGCTAATTGATGGGATTTTACAATGAAGGTGTCACTGTTGTGGAATCTTTGCTCAAAAGAAATGTAGCCAGGGTTTAATTTTATGCTTAGCAGTAGCTGAAAATTGTGATGACAAATGTTATTTTTCTAAGTTTAACTGCGTAATTGGCTACTTCTGTTTTCACTTTTTTAAGAAGTTTTCCTTTAACCTGTACTTCACTGTACTGCAAGTTTAATAATTTGGAAAAAAATTATTAAAAGCAAAATTAAACATTTTAAATGCAGACATTCATTACTGCTTATAATAAAAGGTGTGTTGGGTATGTTTGCCAGCTTGAGTTATTTCTAAAATAATAAAGGCGAGATACAAATAAATAATAAATTCTAGCACGTGCTTAAAGTTTTTTATGTGTTTGTTCATTTTATCATTTATTTAACATTTAAACTTGGCATCAAGACTTTTTCAACATATAACAGATGCATCTACAATTGCTAGCCTGGATGGGTGGAGTCAGTCCATTGCCTGAAGCAATCACTGTGAAGTTGCTTTCAGCAGTGGAGATCAATCATGTAGAGAAGCTGGGCAGAAATGAGGCTACAGCTGCAGCTGATACCTGGTAGGCCTCATAGCTGAATAGTGGCTTCCTTTCTCTCCCCATCCCCTGTAAATCTGGCATGTTCTAATAAATTACAGGTGATTGTTTTTCTCTATCATGTTTAGCACTGTTTCCTAACCTTGACAATTTTAAGATATGTGGACTTCAACTCCCAGAAATCTCCAGCTGACATAGGAGTCGATGTCTATAAATATTAAAATAGCTAAGGTTAAGAAACACTGGTGTATTGGAAGCCATATTTAAATTATAGTATTGGGCAAAATTATCTTGGATAATTTTGGATAATTGGATAATATAGCTAGTTGGATAATGGGTACAAGATAATATAGATTCTGACCTGTCTCCAATCTTCCCTTTTTGGGGAAGGTTGTTGAGAAGGTGGTCACATAGCAGCTTCAGAGGTTTCTGGATGAAATGGATTATTTTGACCCCTACCAATCAGGTTTGAGGTCTGGATTTGGGACAGATATGGCATTGGTCATATTTTTGGATAATCTCTGGAGGGGGCGGGATGGGGATAGTGCATCCATCCTTGCTCTACTTGACCTCTTGGAAGCTTTTCGATACCATTGACCATGGTATTCTCCTGGGATGGCTTCAGAGGATAGGATTGAGAGGCCTTGTGCTATCCTGGTTCACTTCATTCCTCCACGGCCTCTCTCAGTGAGTGTTGATAGGAGGGAAGAGATCCAGCCTTCACCCACTGCTTTACAGGGTTCTGTAGGGATCGGTACTGTCTCTGCTCCTGTTCAACATTTATATGAAGCCATTGAGCGAGATCATCCATCACCATGGACTGAGGTATCACCAATATGCTGATGATACTCAGTTGTATGTCTTGACCCATGGTGAGTTAAGTGATGCTGGGTTTTCCCTCTCGCAGTGCCTAGAGGCTGTTAGGGGCTGGATGGAGAGCAATGAAACTAAACCTTTGGAAGACTGAGTGGTTCTGGGTTTGGGGTTCGTTGGCTTAGGGAGAATTACCACCTTTGGTCTTGGATGGGGTGGCACTACCCCAAACAGACCCTGTACGTAATTTAGGGGTTTTCCTGTTCCCGGCTCCTGTTTGAAGAGCAGGTGGCATTTGTGGCCAGGACGGCCTTTGTGCAACTACGGGTTGTGCACCAGTTATGCCTTTTCCTGGACCAACAGTCCCTACTCACAGTCACTCATGCCCTAGTCACTTCCCAGCTTGACTATTGCAATGCGTTCTACATGGGGGTGCCCTTGAAGAGCATCCGGAAGCTCCAGTTGTTGCAAAATGCAGAGCCCGCATGGTTTTCTGCAGACCCCAATGTGCACATGTATCACCTCTCCTGCGGGAGCTGCATTGGTTGCCGATTTGCTTCCAGGTACAATTCAACGTGCTGACTGTCACCTTTAAATCCCTTCATGGCTTGGGACCAAGTTATCTGAGGGACCATCTCTTGCCGGTCACAACTACCCAACATCAGAGTGGGGAGGCAAGTAATGTTGTGGGTCCCATCCCTGAGGGAGATACACCTGGTGGGACCCAGAAGAAAGGCCTTCTCCATGGTGGCTCCCTCTCTGGAACATTATTACCCCAGAGATTAAAATGGCCCCCACTCTAATGCTCTTCCAGAAGGCGCTGAAGACCTGGTTCTGTCAGCGGGCCTGGGGAACCCAGAGTAGGATGGAGCCCATTAAATGGTTCATGTGATCTGCTGTCGCCAGGGTGGGTGGTGGGAGGCAGGAGGGTGGATTTTGTTATATTGTACTATATTGATTTATTTGATTCTTTTTGTTAGTTTTTATTGTTTTAAATCTGGTTTTATATTCTGTAAGCCACCTTGAGTCACCATGGGCGAATAAGAAGCAATATAAATTTAATAAATAAAGTTAAAATAAAATAAATAATAAAAAAGTTAAAAAAAATTAAGTTGACTTTGTATATAATATACAAATGGATGAAGACTATTGCTTAACACATTGTAAGCCGCCCTGAGTCTTCGGAGAAGGGCGAGATATAAATTCAAATTTTAAAAAAACAAAAACAAAAAACAAACAAACAAATAAATAAATAAAATTGTTTTGGGGTGTGTTTCAGTTATACTTACAGCTTACAATCAGAGAGACACAAAGAGTTGTTTTTATATATATTAAATGTTAACAAAATAGAGACAAGTTTGTTGGGGAGTTTTTTTTTTTTTTTAAAGTGAAAAGAGGAATGAGACACACACTCCTTCTGCAGAGATTACAAGGAATCAGTGCAAAATCATTCTTCCTTGACAGTATTGAATGATGCTGAGAGATTCAACAGAAACAAAAGGGATTTCTCCTTAGTTAATCCCCAGTATAAGTCACCTACCAATGCCACTCAGGCTATTTATGCTTCTTCATCCAATCTCAAATTAACACTGAAAGGGTCCAATTAATCTTCATTATCAAATAAAGCTCGGGACTTAATTGTTACTAATGATTCTAAGATATTGTTTGGAAAAATTCTGTTATTGAATGCTGTATTCAATAGACATCTAGAACCTTAAGATCAAATTACCCATTCCTGAAGAAAACACCTATTGTCTAGTTTCTTTGTGGCAGATTTTTATCACAATTCACAAGAGTCCAACAAGTAAGCAGTTGACCTTACTCCTCTAAGAGATTTATCCTATATTTAATTAAGCAAGAATGAACTCATTCATAAAAACTGAGTGAGTGTCCAACTCATTTACCACTCCAATGAATACACTCTTAATGAATATGAACTATTTCATTGGTAAAATGTTTTGGCATATGCCCTGGCCCGCTAGATGTAGGGCATTGACAGTTTTCATCCATTTCTGCATGAATGTTCTGAATGGATCCATAGCTGTTCTGGATGTTGGTCTATACCTCCTGGTTTTTTTTCTGAATCGTATATTGATTTCCTATATTACTGCCCATTAATTTTTGTGAAAATTAGCTTCCGTGATATTCTAGCACTTCACATCAGTTTAGAAATATTTACTCCACTGATCCCCTGACCATATTTTCTGAAAACCTTTTAGCATCAGGAGAGCAGTTTCCCACATATTGCTGACTCTGGTTATACTGGATGGAAGTCATATATTATACTGGGAGATACTGTACTAGAATTTCTGATTCATTGGTTTTGAAAGTTTGCTCAGATAATTATAGGTTTAAATACACAAACATGAAAAGCAAAAAAAATAATGAAATCCATAAAATAATTTTCCTGTGTGTTTTACCTAACATTTGAAACACAGAGATACCCATGAGATTCTGGACAAATCTTACATTATCTTTTTATTTCTTTAACATATTAAGCAACAGAATAAGCAAAAAAACTTTTTTGAGAATTAGTGTTCATATTCATCATGGCCCAAAAGAAAACACAGACTGGTTCCCATCAGAAAGATATTCTGGCTAATGAACAAGACCTACACTTGATCTTTGCCATTTTGTATTTCAGATTTACAAGGGTTGTCCTTAAGGAGTTTAACAAAGGATGTTTGTAGAGGATCACAAAAGCCGTGTGTGTTTGGAATTATAACAACTTACTAAGCAGGCAAGAACTTGAATAAAAGATCCAATGAAAATTAATCTGGTTGTGGAAAAAAATACTCTTTTTTCATACACATGGCAGGCCTTTTCAAGTGCCCATTTGAATTAGCAATGAATTCATGCTTTATTAATGACTCAGATCAATAGTTTCCTGGGAATGCCTGCTTAGATGATACATATAAATGTCAGTAATTTTGCATATTTGCAGTTTGCCAATATTGTTGGCAGAAGTGAAAATAGAAGATCCATTGTTATTCTATTCTGCTTTGATATTTGAAAGTGCAAACCTAGAGTCAATGATCATATACAATGCCATGGAAAATGTTCCTTTCATCTCCGTAGAAATAAATAGCCATCTTTTTTTCCATTAGCACACTGAGAATAACACAAAAGAAGCAACCCGGAAAAGCTCTTCTCACTTGGCTCACATATGCTCAAAAAATAATGTTCTCATATGTTATTTTCCTTTCACTGGACACATTTAAGTATTTCCTAAGCTGGGGGACGTCAGAGGTTGGTATCACGGCAAGTGGTCAGAGCTCACACCTCTGCAAGAAGCCGTTTCTTGATTTCAGATTACTTTGACCATCTGCTCTTCTGCTTTGCTTTATCTCAATACAACAGTCAGGCAAAGAGAGGAAAGTCAATAAAAATACAATAAAACATTACTAAGAAGGTCAAGGGCATGGAATCCCCCCTCCCCCATTGTACAGGCGATGCCATGATAAAAACAGAAGAAACAAGGAGTGGAGCAACAAGGAGGAAGTTGCTCCATCCAGACGAGAGTTAAACTAATTTTATGGCACTCAAAATTTATTTCAGCAGAGTTCAGCAGTGCAAAAATACCACCAACATTCTTTTCAAAATTTAATATGACACATTTGGTATTTTCCATCTAAGAATAATGATGACAGATAGCTTCTGATTGGAATACTGTAGGGAGAGGAACGCTCATTGGCCAGAGAACTGGATAAGGTTTTAAAAATTGTTTTAATTTGTTATAAAACATTTTGGTTTAGCGTGTCCAGAATTAAATATTTAATAAATTATTTCACCCAATGCAGTCATATATATTAGTTTTTAAGATGTAAATCATTCCACCCTAACATTTGGGACAGATCCTTAAAGCTGCAGACATATATACAGTATAATTACTTGGACTAACCCTGTTGGATACAGGAGTCACTTCCAAGTAAACATGCACATGATAGCAAAACGACATGCCTAATAATACCCAGATTGGTAGAGGTGGCCTTAACCAGGGGTTTATAAAGTATCTGTAAAGAAAAAAAAAGTAAGGCAAACTTTTCTTTGCCTTAACACACCATATAAACATTTGACCAGAATGTAAATATGAGCCTTGTCACGTTTTCCTAATTTGCTTTAGGGAGACCCAGAAATTTTGATGCAATGGGAGAAATAAGGTAATTCTATGATTTGTTTTTTTAGTATCTGGTGGTGAATCCAGAGAATTCAAGTTTTGAGATTTCCTTTTCATTAGAAAAATTTGTCCGGTCAATACGTGAGCTAGGACTTCCAACGCTGGTCAGCCAAGCTTTCCTAAAAAGGGAAAAAACAGTAGAGGAATCAGAGTAATACAATATTGTTCATGCTTCTGCTGTTGTATTTTGCTATTGTATGTTGTTGAAGATGTGGCAAAGCAAAGCAAAGCAAGATAGTTTTGCAGAAAATTAGAGGGTATTTTATGGATGTTGAGGACTGAGGTCCTTAAAAACAAGAAAGAATTCTATACACGTTAGGCTATGTTGATATGGTCTAAATCAGCAACTGAGTTCCATAGCAGCATAAAATATCAGATTTACTTCTCCATAGTACTTCTAAATTTTTTATTTTGCAATTTGCACGACTTGGAATTATATATGGAGGCTTATACGACCCTCCATGTTTTCTCATTCCCCTATATAATATCTTTTGATTTGTAATGCAGCTTGTCATTTGCAATCTTTAAGAGAGTCGTTGAGGCCACCTGGAGGTTTGTCTGTGTCCTCAGGGTCACCTGAGTACTTCAAATGCATGTGGAGACTTCAAACAGCAAATGACTGTCTGCAAGGAGTATAAATCCTTCCATTTGCCAGCATCCAGTCACAGCTGAAAAAGCTTCTTGGATGAGAAGTGAAACATCTTCAAAGAAAAACAAGAAAGTCCAGTTGCCTTTTGAAAAAGCACCTTTGGGACACCTTAAAGCAGGTGTAAACCTTGGCAACTTTAAGATGTGTTGACTTCAACTCCCAGAATTCTCAGATTGGGGAATTCTGGAAGTTGAAGTCCATACATCTTAAAGTTCCAAGGGCAAAAAACACTACCTCAGATTTATGTAAGATTTCAATGCTCTCAAGCCTTGCAAGATGCTTTTGTCTTGGTTCATCTATTTCTGTCCCTTCATCCCAATCTCTGAATTGGTAGAAAATCATATCAAAATTAGCTGCTCCCACTGCTGTTCCTTGCCTCTATTGTCTCTGTTTCCAATCACTGTTAGTTACAGGTAGTCCTCAACTTATGACCACAATTGATTCCAAAATTTCAGTTGCTAAGTGAGGTATTCTTTAAATGAATTTTGCTCCATTTTATCACCTTTCTTGCCACAATTATTAAGTAAATCACTGCAGTTGTTAAATGAGCAACATAGTTGTTAAATGAATCTGGCTTCCCCATTGACTTTGCTTGTCAGAGGGTGGCAAAAGGTGATCACATGACCATGGGATACTGCAATGGTCATAAATATGAATCTGATGCCAAACATCTGAATTTTGATCATATGACCATGGGGATGCTACAACGGTTGTAAAATGGTCACAAGTCACATTTCTCAGTGCTGCTGTAACTTCAAATGGATGAACTGTTGCACATCAAGGACTACCTGTATCCATTTGCCAAGGCTCTTCAATATATGTCTGTCTATGCTACCCTGAAAGCCACACTCACCCATTTAGCAAAAATAGATGAATAGTATCTTAAATATTTTGTTTATACTAAAAACTGAGGTGATACGATTGAAGCTCAGAGATTATAAATCACCTTACCATAACATGAATGCAGCATTTCCTCAAACAGAGAGAGGCACAAGATGCAGAGAGAAGGTGACTCACAACAATAATAACATAAAACAAGAACATTCCTCACTGCTTACATTAGATTCTTAGTACAGACAATCTGTAATCATATGGGAAATTTGGATAACTGTTTTTTGCCGGGTTCCACTTCTTGATTCTGCCTAATCTTGATTCTGCCTGAACTTCCAAGCTCTTGCAAAATTTAAGTAGCTATTGAAGGGGGGCATTAAATAGCCATGTAAAAAGAAAAAAAGTAACAGACTGGGAGATAATATGATAAACTTATGATAATATGATAAAAGTACATGATAAACTTTCCTAAAACTAAAATCCTGCGGCATCTCAGGACCCCTCCACAATTGGATAACTGCTTTTCTATCACAGACAACAAGTGGTCAAAATTGGCAATGCTCTATCAAATCCTGTTCCTGTTAAAAGTGGCGTTCCCCAAGGCACCGTTCTTGGACCAACACTCTTCATATTATACATTAATGATCTCTGTGACCATATTACAAGTAATTGTGTTCTTTTTGCTGACGATGTCAAACTATTTAACACCACCAACAATACAGCTATCCTCCAAAAAGACCTTGACTTTTTATCTGAATGGTCTAAAACTTGGCAACTCCAAATCTCAACCAGCAAATGCTCAGTCTTACATATTGGTAAAAAGAACCTAAACACTAAGTACAAGCTTGATGGACATTACCTTACTGATGACCCTCACCCTGTTAAAGATCTTGGAGTTTTCATATCAAATGATCTAAGTGCCAAAGCCCACTGTAACTACATTGCAAAAAAGGCCTTAAAAGTTTTAAACCTAATCTTGCGTAGCTTCTTCTCCAAAAACATTACACTACTAACCAGAGCATATAAAACATTTGCTAGACCAATTCTTGAATACAGCTCGACTGTTTGGAACCCATAGCACATTTCTGACATCAATACAATTGAACGTGTCCAGAAATATTTTACAAGAAGAGTACTCCACTCCTCCGAATACAACAAAATACCTTATGCCACCAGACTTGAAATCCTGGGTTTAGAAAATTTAGAATTACGCCGCCTTCGACATGACCTGAGTTTAACTCATAGAATCATCTATTACAATGTCCTTCCTGTCAAAGACTACTTCAGCTTCAATTGCAACAATACACGAGCACACAATAGATTTAACTTAATGTTAACCGCTCCAATCTTGATTGCAGAAAATATGACTTCAGTAACAGAGTTGTTAATGCTTGGAATACACTACCTGACTCTGTGGTCTCTTCCCAAAATCCCCAAAGTTTCAACCAAAAACTCTCTACTGATATAAAGCAATCCCCAGCATTTTTCAGGGAAATCCTGTAATTTAGTAGCAATTTTGCATGAGTTTGCTTGGATAACTCTTTTGCCCCTGAAATTAAATTCAGGATTCAATTTTATATGTGCAGTATTCAGGAAAAGCATCCTCCATTTAAAATTTCTAATGATGACTGGCCAAAGAACAGGTATGCTATTCTTTTATTTTGTTGGGTTTGATTCTTCTCCATTGGACAGGAAGCATGCATGTCCACACAAATAAATATGGTGATGACAACTAGAATTCCGTGTCCCACAGTGATCAACCTGATACATTTAGTAAGTTCACAAGCATTTGGACAGCTGATAATTTTCTTCCACTACTGCCCATTGACAGCTAGTATTTAAGACATGGTGATGATTCAGAATATGGCAGACAATTATCAAAACTGCTAATCACTGATAGCGTAATGTTCCCATAGTCCCTTCACAAAACCAGCTAAATTAGGGTACTACCATATTCATTGTCAATGAATTCATAGTTTAATGTAAAGATATGCTATCTCACAGAACTAAAAAGGAAAGCAGACAAGGAACATGGTACATTCACATGACTTTGCAGGCCTGAGGGGAAAAATTACAACTATAGGAGCTGGCAAAGAGTTAAAAGAGTTACCTGGAGAAATTTTCAATGTTGCAGTCTTAATATAACACAGTTTTGTTGGGTATGGCTCAGAGGAAAGGGAAGAACGCTGATATTTTTATGTTCTTTAGTCTAAACGCTCTGACCTTTTTACATACACATCTGCTTTTTTTTATGTTTCATGTTGAGTTATTTCAAAGTACTCTGAAGAGGGAGGTCCCCTGAGATTTTTTTTAAGTGTTTGGATCTGTAGATTAAAACTTGTTAAGAACATAGAAGACATTACTTGGCCAGAGGTTTTGGTCTGTGGAATGGAAGCAACGAACAATTACACTGAATATACTTCAGGAAGAGAAAAGATATAACATATCCTACATCTTACAAAATCACCAGCTCAGCAGTCATAGATGATATGGAATAGCATGTTGATGAATTTAAAATTATTATTCTTAAGAGTGAGGACTGTCTCAGGTGTCAAGGGCTGATGGGAACAGAAAAAAACAAAATTATGCATTCTGGGGGAAAAAAACTTATGTAGATTTGCTGTCTTTTGTTCCAAACCAGGGGTGAAATTCAGCAGGTTCTGATAGGTTATAATATAATATAATTAATATAATATAATATAATATAATATAATATAATATAATATAATATAATATAATATAATATAATATAATATAATATAATATAATATAATATAATATAATATAATATAATATAATATAATATAATATAATATAATATAACAACAGAGTTGGAAGGGACCTTGGAGGCCTTCTAGTCCAACCCCCTGCCCAGGCAGGAAACCCTACACCATCTCAGTCAGATGGTTATCCAACATTTTCTTAAAAATTTCCAGTGTTGGAGCATTCACAACTTCTGCAGGCAAGTCGTTCCACTTATTAATTGTTCTAACTGTCAGGAAATTTCTCCTTAGTTCTAAGTTGCTTCTTTCCTTGATCAGTTTCCACCCATTGCTTCTTGTTCTACCCTCAGGTGCTTTGGAGAACAGCCCGACTCCCTCTTCTTTGTGGCAACCCCTGAGATATTGGAACACTGCTATCATGTCTCCCCTAGTCCTTCTTTTTATTAAACTAGACAACCATCTGACTGAGATGGTGTAGGGTTTCCTGCCTGGGCAGGGGGTTGGACTAGAAGGCCTCCAAGGTCCCTTCCAACTCTGATGTTATGTTATGTTAATATTAAGATAAGTATCCACTATGTGTAAGAAACCGATCACTTATAACAAGAGTTTGTGAACCATCCAGATATTCATTTAAGATGGGTGACTATATAAATGTTTTAACGAAATAAAAAAATATAGAACTGCACCAGGATAGATACGTACAGTAGTTTGAAACTCATAAGACTGCACATACTGTGGTAGAGCTCAAAGGTAAACAATTTTTAAAGTTCATTTCAGCAGAGAGCATAAATTGGGGCATTCATTTCTTTGCAAATCTAGAGCTGTCTTCTCCACTGAAGAAAAAATAATGGATGTGTTGTCAGGACTGGAAGTAGCTAAAACTGATTTGCAATCTTAAGGGAACACATAAATTGCTTGCTGGCAATCTGATGCTTGCAAAAAAATGTGTGCACCTTGCCATTTATAATCTGTTTATAGAGAGAATATAAAGCCAGATATTACAAGATCTGCATCCTTATATGACATTCGTATTTGCTCTTAGCTACTAGATATATAACACTGTGTCCTGTCAAATTAAAATATCAAGAAATAAATATTTTTTTGACATTAGTATTGTTGCTATTATTTCTTTATTATTTTAATCCTGCTTATTTTGTTTGCAATGCCAAGGAAGTCAGCTTGAAGAAATGAGTTAGTTAGATTTACTGTGGTGAAGTACAGTGCTGGATTCCTGGCATTCCAGTACCCACAGATAATGGAAAACCTAGATAATGTGAATGCTATATCCTGCTCATGTTTTGGAATGAAAAAACAAAACAAAACAAATTTTAAAAAAGGTAAGAGGAGAAAACTGGCAGGTGTCTGAGTGGAAAGTCCTTCAAAAGAGTTCAAGGGGTACTCTGGAAATTATCACATCCCTCCTTCCCTGCCATCTGTACTATCTTTCACCAAACAAGCACATAAAAATTAAATATTGATGTGGCAAGCCATCTTTCTTCAAAAGCTTTATAAAAAGAGATTGTTGCTCTTGGACATGGCTCAAAAAACTGACTTTTTTCATCCATCCTTGTAAAATTTGTGCAAGAGCAGAAGGCTGAAACATGAAAGTCATTTAGGAAGAACTCAAAGTGAAAAGGTTGCTCTCTCTCTCCATACTCTCAGGAGAATACCAAAATTAATAGACCACTGCATTGTGTCTGGATGGTTGGGGACTGTCCATCAAAGTAACAGGAATATGAAGCTTATTTGATTATGATTCCAAAGAGCTACTTTTGCTATGAGGTAGGCCCTGCCTTATACTTCCTACCATACTTCTGTATGCTTGTAGTTAAATACAAAATAGAGGAGCTATAAATTTCTGGGGTTTTCAGTATTCTTGCCACAAAAGAAGCAATGATTACTTACAAAGCCTACCTAGGCACTTCTGTAGGTCATGACTGCCTTTGAGTTCTTATGCTGACATACACTGCTCTTCTATTGGTATGGGCAACACTTTACAGTGGGTTGAAGAGTTCCTGCTCCAGATATTTTAAGCTAGGACTCATTGTAGTCACTCAAAATTTTATGGCGTTGCTGAAATCTAGTATGTAAGTTGGTAAAATCTCATGACTATAATAATTTGATTAATAATAAATAAATTTGATTATGATAGCGTAGAAGAAGTTCTCATGCAAGATCTCATGAAGTTTGAAAAAACAATATTTTATGACAATGTTAAAATCTGGTGAGAATTAGTAACCTGCTGTCTTAATTTTAAAAAAACAACAGATCTTTTTAAATAGGATTATGTTGCTGACCTTTGCCTAAACTGAATTCTTTCATTCAGCATTTATTTAAAAAGGAAGAAACAGATAACATAGAGTAACGGCTGGTTTTTTTTTAGATCACCAACCTATTTTACATCTCGCTGTCACTATCTTTCCAATCTTCCCAATTAGGTCTACTAATTTTTTTTTTTTGCTTTTTATTAAAGATTTTACAGAAGAAAGAACTATATGTAGAATCATCACAGCACCTGCTTTTTTCAAACAGTCATTCACAATTGCTCCAATCACTGCACTAAACTGAACAATGTGTCTTGGACCCATTTCCACTCACCTACACAATCAGTGGCTTCAGTGCTACTCTATCTCCATTAAGCACATACTCATTTCGCTTGGTCTTTATTCCTTCAAAAGTCATTGAATTGACTTCAAACTGTTTCATTTTTCCAGGCTCGTGTGAATCATTTTGAAAGCAGACGGCTCTTTAAAACATATCAATTAAAATATAGCCCCAAGAGTTGTTTCATTACTTAGACTTGACAATTCCTCTGCTGTTTCCCAGGCCAGTGACTTCAATGTCCAACAAAACAGCGGTGTCTATGGAGATTCTCAGTCATCCAGGTCATGGTTGTCCCAAAGGTGTTTTCTTTCAAAAGGCAATTGGATTTTCTTCTTTTGCTAGCACAGGGGTCTCCAACCTTGGCAACTTTAAGTCTGGAGCAGGCTGGGGAATTCTAGGAGTTGAAGTCCTCCAGGATTAAAGTTGCCAATGCTGGAGACCAGGGGTAAAATGCTACTGGCTTGGAATGGTTCAGTCGAACCGGTAGCAATGGCAGCAGGTGGTTTGGAGAACGGGTAGTGATGGCAGCGCGAGGCTCTGCCCACCCACCCGATCGTCGTTACTTCCTGGTTTTAACCAGGAAGTAACCTGTTTTTTACCTCTGCACATGTGCAGAAGGGTTTGCGCATGCGCAGAGGGTCCGCATGCGCGGGGTGCATGCACTTCCAAACCGGTTGGGAAGGTAAATAGATTTCACCCCTTCTGGAGATCCCTGTGCTAGAAGATGTTTCACTTCTTAGATGAGAGAAAGTCTAGTTGCCTTTTGAAAGAAAGCACCTTTGGGAGAAAATAGCAGAGCCATATGAAACAGTAGAAAGGAAGGTGAGGAGGTGGGGAATGAAAGATAAAATGAACATTTTATGTCTTAAACGTCTTGATATGCCTCCTCCGTCCAGTTAGCATAGATGGAAATCTAAGTATATTTACTTGGAAAGAGGGATGTAAATTTGCTTGGTACACATTTCTTTGCGAAGTTATCAAAAATGCACTTCACGAAACGTTACACAAACTGGAAGGGAATACAATCCCTTTCCCAATGTCTACACAGGTAGTCCTCGATTTAGGACCACAATTGAGCCCAACATTTCTGTTCCTCAGCAACACATTTGTTAAGTGAGTTTTGCCCCATTTTACCACCTTTATCGCCACAGTTGTTAAGTGAATCACTGCAGTGAAGTTTAATGACATGATTGTTAAGTGAATCTGGCTTGTCAGATTGACTTGGCTTTGTCAGAAGGTCGCAAAAGAGGATTGGGACACTGGCACCATCATAAATATGACTCAGTTGCCAAGCGTCTAAATTTTGATCACATGACCACTGGGATGCTACCACGGTCCTAAGTGTGAAAAATGGTCATAAGTAACTTTTTTCAGTGCTGTTGTAACTTAGAATGGTCACGAAATGAACTGTTGTTAAGTCGAGGACTCCCTGTATTAAATTGGGAAACACATAAATACATATATTAAGTTAAAGCAAGTAGAAATATGCATGAGAGTAGGGGACATTACTTTCAAAATGTGTGTGTATACTCAGAAAGGTCCATGCATAAATGCATTATGTATTATATATACATATGAATTTTCATATGGATGTTTGTGCAGAATTCGCATTCTGAAACAGAAATGGGAAATTACAGAATGTGCAGTCAGGAAAATAAGCATGTACTATCCAAAAAATACGGTACGTGGTGCAACTGCTGTCTGAAAAGATTGCCAATCTCTACAGTAGGAAGAGAATTTGGGACTGTAATTTTAATCTACACTTTGCATAAGGTTGTACTGCATATCTCATTTCATTAATATTGTTAAACTGCAGCAATGATACATCACTATTTGAATGGACTGCTGAATTGTTACCCTGAGGCAAAAAAGTGCTGATTGTGACAGCAGTAGTCAGTTCAAATAAATCAGGAGTAGGCAACATTGGCCAATTTTTTAACTATCAAATGTTAATTTTCTGAAATAACTATATGAAGCATAAGCCTCAGTGAAAAACAATGACAAAATGGGATGATAATAATCCAGGAAAACACTGAATGTTTAGGCATAACCTAAATCTCGCAATGGCTCTGTGATGTTGCCTCATATATGATACATACATTTCTATATGGCATCAGAGGTGGGTTTCAGCAGGTTCTGACCAGTTCTGGAGAACCAGTAGCAGAAATTTTGAGTAGTTCAGAGAACCGGTAGTAAAAATTCTGACTGGCCACGCCCCATCTATTCTCTGCCTCCTGAGTCCCAGCTGATCTGGAGGAAATGGGGATTTTGCAGTAACTTTTCCCTGAATTGGGGTGGGAATGGAGATTTTACAATATTTTCCCATGCCACACCCACCAAGCCACGCCCATCAAGCCATGCCACACCCATCAAGCCAGACCCACAGAACCAGTAATAAAAATTTTTTGAAACCCACTACTGTATGGCATGATGCATATATATGATGTAGGTATGTATACAGATGGCAGAAGGCACAATATTTGTCATAATTTCTGAGAGCTAGTGAAAGACATGTAATGCACTAGACCAGGGGTGTCAAACTTGTGTCGTCAAGGCGGCATATTGTGACTTTTCTCCCCTTCGCTAAACCAAGCGTGGGCGTGGACCTGCGGTCCGTGAGTTTGACAGCCTTGCACTAGACTCTAAAAATTAAGCAAGGTAGGACAAGATAACAGATTGGGCAATTTTTTTTTAAAAATGTAATTGAATTAAAGTTAAATTTACAGTTTGAAAGGACAGGTAGTCCTCGACTTAAAACAAAGGTGTTAAGGTGTTTAAGGTGTTGGTTACGACCTTTAAAGCGCTCCATGGCTTAGGGCCTGGGTACTTACGGGACTGCCTGCTGTTACCACATGCCTCCCACCGACCCGTACGCTCTCACAGAGAGGGACTTCTCAGGGTGCCGTCCGCCAAACAATGTCGGCTGGCGGCCCCCAGGGGAAGGGCCTTCTCTGTGGGGGCTCCCACACTCTGGAACGAGCTTCCCCCAGGTTTACGCCAAATACCTGACCTTCGGACTTTCCGCCGCGAACTGAAGACACACCTTTTTATCCGCGCGGGGCTGGCTTAAATTGAATTTTAAATGTTAAATTTTATTAATTTTAAATGGGGTTTTTTAGTGTATGGTAAATTTTTAAATTTTCAGGCTAATTTAAATAAGTTTTTTAAATTCCGTTTTAATTGTATTTTGTATTGTTCATTTTATTCTGCCTGTACACCGCCCTGAGTCCTTCGGGAGAAGGGCGGTATAAAAATCAAATAAATAAAATAAATAAATAAATAAATAAAACAGTTCGTTTATTAACCATTCAGTTACAATGGCACTGAAAAAAGTGACTTACGCAATTCTTCACACCTGCAACTGTTGGAGCATCCCTATGGTCACGTGATCAAAATTCAGACACTTGGCAACTGATTCATATTTATGACTGCAGTGTTGTGGGGTCATGTGATCACCTTTTGTGACCTTCTGACAACCAAAGTCAATGGGGAAGCCAAATTCACTTAACAACCTTGTGACTAATTTAACAAATGCAGTGATTCACTTAACAACTATGGCAAGAAAGGTCGTAAAATCACTTCTCAAATGTCTCACTTAGCAACAGAAATTTTGGGATCAACTGTGGTTGTAAGTCAAATGTAGTTAAATGATAATTTCCCATGCAACAAAATTACCTCACATTAAAATTACAGTTTTTGGCAACCACTGAAGGGCATATGGCACTGGGGCCTCAGATTAAATATGCCTGATATAAATATATCACTCAAAAAAAAATGCTTCCATGATGACATGAATTGTTGTTAGTTATTTCCATCAATTGCCCAGTTCACACATTGTTTTAGTCCATATTCATGCAGGCATGTTGAAATGTGGCAGGAAGAATGAAACACAGCTAAGAACAGATGGACAAATTCTTATGGGAACTGAACCATCTTGTTTTCATTGCTCTATCTCCCCAAAGGCCCATCAGAAAACAGGGTAATATTTCACTGCTAAACAAATGGGAGAAATAAGATTGGCTTGCAGATCCTACTGTTATTCTTTCCAGAAACAATGGCCTGAATGTTTCCAAGAGACAATCTACCAAAAAATAATTCCAAATAATGTTACCTTTGATTAGCTTGTTCAGCTTCTTTAGTAGCTCTCAGAAATTTCAGGACATTATTAAAAGGGTGTTTCATTTCACATTAAATCATCTAAAATTTTCTGTAATTTTTAATATTCTTTGCAAGTATCTTGTTTCAAATGTTGTTGCCATCCTTCATTTGCCTTTCTAATTTTTCCCACGTTATTCTTGAACTCACTTGTTCTCACTGCTGTAGAATCCAATTGCAGCAAAAGCATTCAAGTTTCTCCAAGATGCCATGACGTAACGTCTGATTTCATGATGCCTCAGAGACATGGAAAGTTTTATTAGATGCTATAACCATCCAGGCCAATTACCATGCAGGCAAGAGCAGATGATGGCAGTGAGGAATAGGACAAAAATGGTGCTAAAAATAGCTTCTGCCTGTTTCCGAACATAACACGACATGAGAGACTTTATTTATTCATAACTTGCAGAAAACTATTTTGACACAGGTGGGCACGTGGCTAGGTAGGTAAATAACAGAGGTGTATATTTCTCTTAATAGTAGAATTATGGAATTAAGGATGTCTGCTATATTTGTCACTTGACTAATTTTGATTTACAGGTAGTCCTCAACTTACATTCAACATTTATTTATTTTATTTATTTATTTATTTATTTATTTTATTTACATTTATATCCCGCCCTTCTCCGAAGACTCAGGGCGGCTTACAGTGTATAAGGCAATAGTCTCATTCTATTTGTATATTTACAAAGTCAACTTATTGCCCCCCCCAACAATCTGGGTCCTCATTTTACCTACCTTATAAAGGATGGAAGGCTGAGTCAACCTCGGGCCGGGCTTGAACCTGCAGTAATTGCAGGCTACGGTGTTCTAATAACAGGCTACTAACAGCCTGAGCTATTACGGCCCCAACATTGGGGACAGAACATCCGTTGCTAAGAAAGATGGTGGCTAAGTAAGGTGCACCCAATAAGGTTTTGTTTCCACATCTTTGAGATATCATGAAATCAGACATTATTTTTTCCCCATGGTTGTTATGCAAATCATTGTATTTAAGTGAATCACACAGTTCTTGAGCGAATCTGACTTCTCCCACTGACTGCACTTGTTGAAAGCCGGCTGGGGAAGTTGCAAACGATGATCAAATGACCCCAGGACACTGCAACCACCATAAAAACAGGCTGATTGCCAAGCACTCAGATTTTGATCATATGATTGTGTGGGGATGCTAGATGTAAGTGTGAGGACTGAGTCACTTGTTTCAGTGCTGTTGTAATTTTGAACAATCACTAAATGAATGATTGTAAGTTGAGGACAAACTGTGCTGGAAAAGGATTAGCTTCCTTGACATTAGTATTACTGCATAAAAGAGGGGGACTGTGTGTCAGGTCTGGAAACCATATTAGACTTTAGGGTTCCAGACGCTGCCACATTTTTTCCCCTGAGGGGAGGAGGGGGGTTGAGGGGTATGGTAACATTCTTCAAGCGGTCAAGGTCGGATGGTGTTCACATCTGCAGGAAGAGTGGCAAGAAGATATTCGAATGAACTGGAAGAACGTGGGACCATGTGACCATCAAAGGGGTCAGGGGGGTGGGACTCTTGGGGTTTGTATAACTGGGAAAAGAATCCGGAACTTCAGTTTTGGAATTGCACTCATCGTGTGCCAGTCTCCTCATGCTAGTAAAGAACTCTGGAAAAGAAATGCCTCCGAGTTTCTTTTACGCAGTAGAGGTATTTCTGGAACCTTGACATTATTCCAAAACTGAAGTTCCGGATTCTTTTCCCAGTTATACAAACCCCAAGAGTCCCATTCCACTGACCCCTTTGATGGTCACATGGTCCCACGTTCTTCCAGTTCATTCGAATATCTTCTTGCCACTCTTCCTGCAGATGTGAACACCATCCGACCTTGACCGCTTGAAGAATGTTACCATACCCCTCAACCCCCCTCCTCCCCTCAGGGGAAAAAATGTGGCAGCGTCTGGAACCCTAAAGTCTAATATGGTTTCCAGACCTGACAGGATGCCAGAACAGATTATTCTCCACTACTTCAAAGACGCAATTGATCAAAACATCAGAAAAGCCTGCTCCACCAGAGGAATCCCAGAACAACTTAATGCCTGGTACAACGTGTCCATCGCTCTGGACAGAGAATTCAACCCCCTCCAAAGCCAATCACCAACTACAACTCCACAACGACCACTTACAAGATCCTCTCTCTCAAAACCAACCACACCCTCCACCTTTCAACCTTCAACAATAATCAAATGCTAACGCTAGGAAAACTAGGACATCGGGCTTCAGTTTGCCTAGCCCCCACACCCCTCCCACAGTATCGGCCACCAACTGCTACCCGACCACGCAACCCTCCTCGAAAGAATCCAAATACCAGTCGCTTTGCGAGACAAGCCATAAACCTCCCTACTGACCTTCCATCATCTGATTCGCCTCCCGACGACTCAAACCAAGCAGAAAACGACCCAATGGTGAGTGCACCTATTCCTCCTTTTGCCATCAAAGTAAACTTAATAATTCCAGGGGGAGGAGCCAAAAAAGTTTTAGACGCTATTGTGGACCACTGACACTCTTCTTTATCGACTCTTTGTTTTCTTTCCTAGGATATAGCTTCTTTTCAAGGGGACACTGTCAGGTCTGGAAACCATATTAGACTTTAGGGTTCCAGACGCTGCCACATTTTTCCCTGAGGAGGAGGGGTTGAGGGTATGGTAACATTCTTCAAGCGGTCAAGGTCGGATGGTGTTCACATCTGCAGGAAGAGTGGCAAGAAGATATTCGAATGAACTGGAAGAACGTGGGACCATGTGACCATCAAAGGCCAGGGGTGGGACTCTTGGGGTTTGTATAACTGGGAAAAGAACTGAACTTCAGTTTTGGAATTGCACTCATCGTGTGCCAGTCTCCTCATGCTAGTAAAGAACTCTGGAAAAGAAATGCCTCCGAGTTTCTTTTACGCAGTAGAGGTATTTCTGGAACCTTGACATTATTCCAAAACTGAAGTTCCGGATTCTTTTCCCAGTTATACAAACCCCAAGAGTCCCATTCCACTGACCCCTTTGATGGTCACATGGTCCCACGTTCTTCCAGTTCATTCGAATATCTTCTTGCCACTCTTCCTGCAGATGTGAACACCATCCGACCTTGACCGCTTGAAGAATGTTACCATACCCCTCAACCCCCCTCCTCCCCTCAGGGGAAAAAATGTGGCAGCGTCTGGAACCCTAAAGTCTAATATGGTTTCCAGACCTGACAGGATGCCAGAACAGATTATTCTCCACTACTTCAAAGACGCAATTGATCAAAACATCAGAAAAGCCTGCTCCACCAGAGGAATCCCAGAACAACTTAATGCCTGGTACAACGTGTCCATCGCTCTGGACAGAGAATTCAACCCCCTCCAAAGCCAATCACCAACTACAACTCCACAACGACCACTTACAAGATCCTCTCTCTCAAAACCAACCACACCCTCCACCTTTCAACCTTCAACAATAATCAAATGCTACCGTTGTGGAAAACTAGGACATCGGGCTTCAGTTTGCCTAGCCCCCACACCCCTCCCACAGTATCGGCCACCAACTGCTACCCGACCACGCAACCCTCCTCGAAAGAATCCAAATACCAGTCGCTTTGCGAGACAAGCCATAAACCTCCCTACTGACCTTCCATCATCTGATTCGCCTCCCGACGACTCAAACCAAGCAGAAAACGACCCAATGGTGAGTGCACCTATTCCTCCTTTTGCCATCAAAGTAAACTTAATAATTCCAGGGGGAGGAGCCAAAAAAGTTTTAGACGCTATTGTGGACCACTGACACTCTTCTTTATCGACTCTTTGTTTTCTTTCCTAGGATATAGCTTCTTTTCCAAGGGGGGACACCTGTCAGGTCTGGAAACCATATTAGACTTTAGGGTTCCAGACGCTGCCACATTTTTTCCCCTGAGGGGAGGAGGGGGGTTGAGGGGTATGGTAACATTCTTCAAGCGGTCAAGGTCGGATGGTGTTCACATCTGCAGGAAGAGTGGCAAGAAGATATTCGAATGAACTGGAAGAACGTGGGACCATGTGACCATCAAAGGGGCCAGGGGGGTGGGACTCTTGGGGTTTGTATAACTGGGAAAAGAATCCGGAACTTCAGTTTTGGAATTGCACTCATCGTGTGCCAGTCTCCTCATGCTAGTAAAGAACTCTGGAAAAGAAATGCCTCCGAGTTTCTTTTACGCAGTAGAGGTATTTCTGGAACCTTGACACTGTGTCCATTAAAAAGGCATTAAAAATCAGGGGTGTCAAACTGGCGGCCTGTGGGCCGGATGCGTTACGCACAGGCCACGCCTACTCCAGCTCCACAAAGTGGAAAAATGTTGGGAAATGTCACATGATGGCAACATCACCGGGCGAGTTTGACCCGTGTATTAGATGGCAGCAGCAGCTACCAAAAATTATTTTTCAGCCAATGTGGTCATAAACAGTGGTATACCTACCATATTTGTCATCCAGAGCAGATGCTTTTTTAAAAAACCCTTCTTCGATTACAGGGGTAGTCAACCTTTTTATACCTACTGCCCACTTTTGTATCTGTTATTTATTTATTTATTTATTTATTATTTAGATTTTTATACCGCCCTTCTCCCGAAGGACTCAGGACGGTGTACAACCAAATTAAAACAGTACAATATACAAATTAAAACCACAGTTAAAATAACCTATTCTATAAATGGCCGAAAATTAAAACCGTCAAATTTGACCCATAAATAAAATACCCCAATTAAAATTATTAAAATTCGAAAAATTTAAAAAATTAAGCCAGTCCCGCTTGGATAAACAAGTATGTTTTCAATTCACGGCGAAAGTAGTTAGTAGTAAAATTTTCTAACCGCCCACCAGTTCCACAGTAATGTGCCGTGTATTGTCGTCTGCGCATGCCTTTTGCGCATCGTGGATTGGATTTAGGGCGGGGGGGCGCGCCGGCTATCAGCTCTGCTTGTGTGTTACAGCTGGGTGGTGTGGGGGGGAGATGCGCAAGCTATTCTGGGACAAGGCTCTTTTGTTTGCGGTCGCACTATAGCGCCATTTAGTTTCACTTACGTAACGTAAACTAAATTTAGGCGTGGGCGATACAAATAGTATATTTTCAGAAATTTAAATTGTCACAGGGAATTTTATGAAAACCTAATAAAAATGTTTTTAAATAATGCTATGAATTTTTTTTAAAAAGTCAATTAAATTAAAAAAAAGGAAAGTGCTTCAGTATCAGAAAACCCCTACCACCACCACGAAAGCTGGAACGCCCACTAATGGGTGTTAGGGACCAGGTTGACTACCACTGCTCTATTCCTAAGAGCCAATTTGGTATAGTGGTTAAAGGCATCAAGCTAGAAACTAGGAGATGAAGCCAGTGCTTAAAAGAAGACAATGGAAAACCATTTTTGAAAATTGGTACTAAGAAAATAGCAGGAGATAGTGATCAAAATCCAACAAACCATTCAACCAGCCATCCGTACAGCTATCCAACAAACCATTCAACCAGCCATCCGATCATCCATCCAACCAACCTTCCAACCAACCATCCAATCAGCCTTTCAACCATCCATCCAACCAACCATATCAACAAACAGTCAAGTACCCAACATCCAAACACTCACCACCCAAAACATCCATCCACTCATCTAACCTCCTATACAACCACCACTTATGCATATCCCTCAACCAACTAACATTCAAAACTAGGTATGCACGCCCCTTACCTCTTTAACACCTCTCTCTACAGATTTTAAATGTAAATTGATGAATGCAAGAAGTATTCTTAACAAATTATCTGAATTTATCCTCCTGCTAAACAGTGGTACATTTGATATTATATTTATTTGTGAAACATGGCTAATCTCATCCATCCCTGATTCCATCATTTTAAACAAAGAATATCAAGTTCACCGTTCAGATCGTGAAAACCGAAGAGGTGGTGGAGTGGCTATTTTCTATAAAAAGTCACTGAATCTAAAAATCATTCAACTTGCACACAAACTTTCTTCCTGAAACTATTGTATGCGACCTATCATCTAATACCGCACTTCGATTCATTCTATGCTACAGAGCCCGACTACGACATTACTCATGCTAATATTTTAACCTCACTACTAACATGGGCTGCCTCTTGCCCACATCCACTCATCTTCCTGGGTGACCTAAATTTACCTCTCATCAACTGGATAACAAACGAAAGTACAACTGATCCAATCCACACTACAATATACAATGCTGTTACAAACCTAGGTCTTGAACAACTTGTAACTAACAGTACAAGACTAAACAACTGCCTTGACCTCATCTTCTGCAACAACAACAATACCATTTATGGACTACAAATAAGAGAACCCTTTTCTAACAGTGATCATTGTATGATTGACTTCCATCTTAATATACGTTGTCACTTAAATCATCATATCAATAGCATTCCCATCTACAACTTCAAAAAAGCCAATTATGACCTTATAAACAATGATCTTTCATTTCTGGACTGGCAAAATCTGTTCTCAACCTGTATAACTGCTGAAGACCACTATAGAGTTTTCCTACTCGAAATCAACAGAGTCATCAAACTATACGTACCACAAACTACCACCAAGATCAGGAAAAGCAATCTACCCATATCAATAAAAAAGCTTCAATCTAAAAAAAGATCCCTCTGGAAAAGAAACAAAAAGGGCTATGTAGCTAATTTTAAAAATCGCTACAGAATTATATGCCAACCAAATAAAAACTGAATGCACAAATTACCACACCAAGCAAGAAGAGGATCTTCTGCGCACTAATTCCAGTCGTGCCTTCTATAATTTTGTCAACAACAAGCTTAAAAACTCTAGATCTATGCCTCCACTAAAAGATTCCAATGGCAATGAATTAAATAATGAAGTAACTAAAGCAAACCTCTTTAACAAATTCTTTGGCTCAGTTTTTGTCAACAGTGATGGCATATATCCCACATTCCCAAATTGTACAAGAAATGAGCATGACAACTTATCAAATATTGATTTTACAGAAGAAAATGTTGGTAAAGCTCTTTGTAATTTGAAACCATCTCTATCCGTTGGACCTGATGGACTTTGTGCTTACTTTTTAAAAAAACTCTCTAGTAATCTAGCAGAACCCCTAAGTATAATCTTTAATATAACTTTTACTACCAGTTCCCTTCCCAATCTCTGGTCACTAGCCACAGTCATTCCAGTTTTCAAAAAAGGCGACCCCAGCTTAGTTGATAATTATAGACCAATCTCCCTATGTTGCGTCGCCTGCAAGGTTATGGAATCCATCATCAACCAATCCATTACCTTACACTTAGAAATACACAACCTTCTCTCAAATAAACAATTTGGCTTCAGGAAAAAATTATCATGCAATTTACAACTTCTCCACTGTAAAAACCTATGGACTACAAATCTTGATCTAGGTAAATCAATAGATGCAATATACATAGACTTCTGTAAAGCTTTTGACTCAGTAGTACATGATAAACTTCTCCTAAAATTAAAATCCTATGGCATTTCAGGACCCTTACACAACTGGATATCTGCTTTTCTGTCAAACAGACAACAAATAGTTAAAATTGGTAATGCTCTATCAAATCCTGTTCCTGTCAAGAGTGGTGTTCCTCAAGGTAGCGTTCTTGGACCTACTCTCTTTATAATATACATAAATGATCTTTGTAATCATATCTCAAGTAACTGTGTTCTCTTTGCTGATGATGTCAAACTTTTCAACACCACTGACAATACATCCACAATTCAAAAGGACCTTGATCATCTAACTGCTTGGTCTAAAATTTGGCAACTACAAATCTCAACCAGTAAATGCTCAGTCTTGCATATTGGAAGAAAGAACCCAATCACAAAGTACATGCTTGATGGACATTGCCTCGCAGATGACCCCCACCCTGTCAAAGACCTTGGAGTTTTTACATCTAACGATTTAAGTGCCAAAGCCCACTGCAACTATATAGCTAAGAAGGCTCTAAGAGTTGTTAACTTAATTTTACGTAGCTTCTTTTCAAAAAACACCACGCTACTGACCAGAGCATATAAAACATTTGTTAGGCCAATTCTTGATTACTGCTCTCCTGTCTGGAACCCATACCATATATCTGACATCAACACAGTTGAGCGTGTCCAAAGGTATTTTACGAGAAGAATTCTCCACTCCTCCGAAACCAATAAAATACCTTATTCCACCAGACTTGATATCCTGGGTCTAGAAAACTTGGAACTTCGTCGCCTTCGACAGGATCTGGGTTTAGCATATAAAATCATCCGTTGTAATGTCCTTCCTGTCAATGACTTTTTTAGTTTCAATAACAATATCACAAGAGCTACCAACAGATTTAAACTCAATGTCAACCGCTCCAGTTTAGATTGCAGAAAACACGATTTCTGTAACAGAATTGTATATGCTTGGAATGCATTACCTGACTCTGTGGTTTCTTCTCATAACCCCAAAGGCTTTACTCAAAAACTGTCCACGGTTGACCTCACCACTTTCCTAAGAGGACTCTAAGGGGCGTGCATAAGAGCACAAACGTGCCTACCGTTCCTGTCCTATTGTTTCTTCCCCTATGTATATATATGTTTATAGTACCTCGTTTTCTCCTCATATATACGTTCATATATTATATAACCCTTTATGCAATGCTTGTATATATTGTTACGACAAATAAATAAATAAAATAAATAAATAAAATAAAATAAAATCTATTCCTCTGTCATAGCTGCACTGGGCCACCAACTGCCAAACTGCTAGCCTCCACATCAATGGTGGGATTAAATTTTTTTTACTACTGGTTCTGTGGGCGTGGCTTGGTGGGCATGGCAAGGGAAGGATACTGTAAAATCTCCATTCCCTCTCCACTCCAGGAGAAGGATACTGCAAAATCCCCATTTTCTTCCGATCAGCTGGGTTGGGGAGGCAGAGAATAGATGGGGGCAGGGCCAGTCTGAGGTGGTATTTACCAATTCTCCGAACTACTCAAAATTTCTGCTACCAGTTCTCCGGAAGTAGTCAGAACTGCTGAATAGCACCTCTGCTCCACATCATATTCAACAGCAGCCCCTTATTGTCTGTACCCAGGAAACAGACTGTTCCTGTCTGGTACACCTCAGGGCATATGATTAACATGTGTGTGTGTGTGTGTGTGTGTGTGTGTGTATTGATTGATTGATTATTATTATTATTATTTATTCGATTTTTATACCGCCCTTCTCCCGAAGGACTCAGGATTGATTGCCTTTATTATACTTACAGTCAATGAAACAAGCATATCTAACATATCTTCCACCTCCTATTTTTCCCACAACCACCTTGTGAAGTACATTGGGCCAAGAGAGTGACTGGCCCAAGGTCACCAATTGCTTTCAGGGTAAGGAGGCACTTAAATTCATGGCGTTCCATTTTCTAGTCTGGTGTCTTTAATCACTAGACCAAACTGGTTCTCATATACTTATGCATTCATAATGTATTTATTTATTAATTAGATATTTAAATATCATTTATTTAAATATCTAATAAATAAATCCATTATTTTCAGAATAAAAGAGAGGATGTATATTAAAAGAGTCTTCTCACAAATTCCCAAAGCAAAACATTTTATTCAGTATCTTTGTCACATTTTTACCAAGATATAATAGGTGACACACAAAGGAAGTTATCTCACACTATAAGGACAGTCACTAGTATGCATCCCAATTCATGGGGGAGGTTAGAGTGCGATATTCTGGCTGAGCTAAGAACACAAGGGCTAAGGAGGTATGTTGTGGCTCAGTATAATGTATGAACTTCTGTGGCAAAAGAAACTGACCAGGGCTTGAAGACTTAATAAATAAATCAAATGATAAAAGCACACAAGCTCTCTTCAGCCCCAACCCCAGAATCAAGATCCTATACCAAAGCTAGAATGCATCTTTCCACAATAGTATATAGATAGTCCTTGAGTTATGATCAGTTGTTCAATGACCATCCAAAATTATGATGGTGCTGAAAGTTTGGATAGCAAAAATTGGGTGGCAATCAACTTGCACTTAAGACACTTAAGTTGCAGCATTCCACAATCACATGATCACTATTTGCTACCTTCCTTGCTGGCTTTCCCCAAGCAAAGTCAATAGGAAGCCAGTAAGGAAGATCACAAGCCGTTGGGGTGAGCATCTCTCCCCCTGCCCCCAACTTTATCTTTCTACAGTCCAATATAGAAACATTGGCAAAAGAGCTCAAAGTCCTAGTATGCCATAACCAAGGGGATACAAGAAGCAATATCAGTTTCCCCTGGAAGAGCCTTCAGTGCCATTATTCAAACAAGCTGTTTGGAATCTCCATTTTGTGAAAATGTCACAAGCACTATTTGTACTACCAGTTCTATCACTGGTAGTCAGAGTACTACCGATCTTACTAGAAGTGAAACTTACTAGGAGTTTTCTTTCCTCTATAATGATCTGCAAAACTGCAACTTGGGGCCTCTCCTGGAGACTGGAGCACTTACATGTAGCCTCTGATTTTCTTCTGCTCACTCAAGTAGTCTCATTTGAACAGGGAAGGTTAAAAAGCTATTTTTTATGACCGGGGACCTTGCCTGGATAACAGTGGTATAACTTGCTCTTATGCATTTCATCCTGGTCTTAGATTCTGATTCCCAGCTTTAGTTCCTGACTTCCCTTTTCATGGCTATCCGGACAGGTCTTAACCATTTGGCAAAATGAAAGGGAGATATACAGTACAGAATTGGTAAAGTATTATATGGTAGAGCAGAGCCCCCCAACCTTTTAGGCACCAGGGACTGGTTCCATGGAGACAGGTTTTTCCACAGACCAGAGGGGGTGTCGTTTCGCATGCTGCCTGCATCCCACAGATGGGCTTCACTTCATTGTGTGGCCCGGTGCCAGTCCACGGACCTGGGGTTGGGGACCCCTGTGGCAGAGGATGCTGACCCAGAGTGAAAAAAAATCATCTGCCAGTTCGGTTGTTTTTATATGTGGAATGGCCTGAGGATATCATCCTTGCCTCGAGAAGCAAAATAACTCATCAAGTCCTCAAACTGTCTAACACTCGGATTTGATACATTTAATTTTAACTCATCTGATATTATTCAAAGATGTAGTTCTATGAAGAAGAACAGGGGATTATGCCATAATCCTCAATTCCTCTTCATAGGACTACATTTTTCAAAGTTCTCTGAGAAACGGAAATGACTAGTAATAATTTGACTCTTTTACATGGATTTATGCTTAATAATTTGCAATTTCAAATACATTAAATAAGAGATTTTTGTCTTTCTTTTTAAAGATGTGTTACCCACAAAAATGATACACTACTGTGCTGGTTATATCAAAGAACATGGAGGATGGGCTTGCTTATTTTAAATAGAGAGGTCATGGTCTTAATTAAATCCAAGTCCTAAGAATATTTTTAACACATAATATGATTCTTCCAGGATTCTTCAAGAAAAGCTGTAGTTTGGAACAAGTGGAAGCTGGATGGAAGCTGATTTGGCAACAAATATATTCTGAATTGGGATGCCAGTCTTAAAAGCTCTAATTAGTCCTTTATTTTGTAGACTTTTCAGAAGGCCCTGTCTGATGTTTGTCTGAAGAATTGGATGAAAGAACAATCTAGAATGTGAGAAATATAATGCAGCATCTAGTAGACAGTGCTGGAAGACTGACATCTAGTGTTGCAATACAAAACAGCAGGTTTTGGGTAAAATAATCCAAATTACATATAAATCACAGACTCACAAATAAAACCAATGATTTTTTTTCATATTTATATATAACTACCTTGTTTAGTATTGTGCATTGACTGGGCTATTGACAACTGCAATGTTTTGTGACTTATTTTGATGAGAGCAATAGGAAAATAAGTTATTTTATAATCTTAAAAGTGTAAATAAAAACAGCAAGAACAACTTCCTTATGTGGTCACAGTGGCTATTTTCTGCTGAGCTAGAAATTAGTGAAAGCAATGCTATAATAATCTTCTCACTCCTTGCACTATCCATTCAGTTCTAAGTTCCTTGTTTATATTTGGCACCCCTTGTATGATGTCACAGGCATTAATCCTCAACATGACCCTTTATCATCCTCTTCTGCTGTCCCACTCTACTTTTTATAATTTTATAATTTTTAAAGATGATTTAAATTGTAAGCAAATTTTTTAAAAATGTTTTAATTATTCCTTTTTTTAAAAATTCCTAAATATCGCATATACTCTAGAAGATAAAAGTGATGAGTAATGGAATCCTCTTCACCATCTTCCTCTCACTGCTGATGAGGTATGCCCAGCCTAGTCCTATGTGAGGCAGCTGCTGACCATGTTAGGCTTTTTTACCAAGTCTGTTCCTGCCATTCTCCAAATAACATGCACTGTTCTCCAAATTGCATACGCCACGCTCATAATGCTTTGGAAAACCTTCAGAAAGCTACTGAGACTTTACTAAGCATTGTAAGAATGGCGTTCACAATTTGAAAAACAGTGGGTTGAGGCAGCAACTCTCTGTAGCAAGTGGCACTGAGATTACTGAAGCTCCTGGGTCTCTACCCTAATCCTGCTGTCACTGCCAAAGAGTGATACTATGCAGAGCAGCCAAAAGGGCAGAGATCAGAGGGAGATAGATGGGTGGGGAGAGTTAAAGCATCCTATGGTCAAAAGTGTGGATGGCTGCAAACTGCCCAAATTTTGACCTGGTCGCTGCAAGGGTACAGCAATAATTGTAACTTCAAAGACTGGGAGTTGACCATTCATCCAATGTCACTGTAACTTTGAATGGTCGCTGAACAAAAGGTGGTTAAACTACAACTTCAATTGGGACCACAACTTCCATTGCTAATAATGAGGTTGTTAAGTGAGTCATGCCCAACTTTACACTCTTTTTTGCCATGGTCATTAAATGAATGGTTGTTAAGCAAATTATGCCATTGTTAAGCAAATTCAGTTTTCCCCATTGACATTGCTTGTCAGAAGTCTCCTGGAAAGGTTACAAATGGCAACCATATGACCCCAAGATGCTGCAACTGTCATAAATACATGGTGGTTCCCAAGCACCTGTGCTGGAATGTAATCTGGAGTCCCAGGAGGGAGAGACTCTTTCCCAGAGGGCAAAGAGGCAACAGAGCTTGGAAAGCCTGGTAGGCAGGAAATGAGTTAAGATGACCCCTAGCAATTCACAGAGTATGTATACCAAACAGTTCACAGAGTATGTATACCAAACAGTTAACAACAGGAACAAAGAACCCAAAAAATTCTCCCCTCAATTCTGTGAATTGCAATAACAGGGATGATTGGGCAGCCACTTCCTGATCTGCAAGTATGCATGAATGACGAAGTTTTTTTGGGCATGGGCTTAAGTCTGGCAAAATTCTGTCTGTAGGTCAAACCTACTCAAAAGTAACTTGATGTGTCGTTTTTGGGGCCTGACATCACCTTAATTTTGATCATGCGACTGCAGGCATACTGCAAAAGTTGTGTGAGGATACTTTAGAAGTGACTTTTTTCAGTGCTGTCATAACTTTGAGTGGTCCTAAGTCGAGAATTACCTGCATTCACTTAGAGTCCATCTGAGACCCTGAAATTTCTTAGGTTTCTTCTGCTAAACTGATTTTGACCAATCTGAAATATCTTTCAAGTAGTTTTCTTATATCCAGTTATTAGTATTATTATTTATTTAGTGTATGAGGAGCACATGACATACACTAAATAAATAATAATACTAATAACTGGATATAAGAAAATTACCTGAAAGATATTTCAGATCGGTGAAAGTCAGTTTAGGATTATATATCCAGTTCCACTGCTTTATTTAAATCTCTAAGATTCCTTCTCCCCAGAATGGGCACCAAGATGCACTTTAAAACACAGCTATGTTTTGGTGGATATACAAGAACTTGACCTCTCCGTTAGTCTTTGCATATCTGATACTTTTTGTATATACTTTCCTTATATCCAGTTCCACTGCCTGATAAATCTTTGCCACCTGGAAATCTCCAGGATTACTTGTACCACAAGTAGACACGGGTGAGAAGCATTTTAAGAAGCTTGTTATTGTGGATGTTTGACAGCAGGTTGCTAAAATTAACTGTAGATTCACATTTGTGCTTGTCACAACTAAGAAACAGGCTTCTTAGTCCCTATTTATATTCTCTACTGCAGACCTCAGAACTCTGGTTAATGGAAATAAAGGCTTAAGTTGCAACTATGCATTGTATTAAAATAATATTTAAGCAGGCTTCCAGTAAAGAAATAAGCACAAAGTGAGTTTTTGCGATGAGAGGTCTTGCTGAACTGTATCTTCCAGCTCTACCAAATAGCATGATCAGTGATGAAGAATATCAGTTTGGCAACATCTGAAGACCAGGTCTTATCAGGTCTTGGATTTCTAAAAAATATCTTAATCTGGTATTCTACGTTAGTTTTTTAATATTGTATGCTATAAAATATTACAATACTTATTTATTAATTACACAGTTGTTTCTTTGTCACCCAAAGGACACTATTTCATCAGTAGTATCTATCCATAACTGCTTCTATGAATTCCTGTAAGCTCACCCTTCCATTTTCTGTGATAATAAATAGACAAATTGTTTCCTGTTGGCCTCTTTTTCCAATTGACTTTGATTTTTCCAAGTATTAGGGTCATTCTTTATTACTCTGGCCTTCACATAGTGTACAACATACTGTATTTAAGGTTTAGTTTCATGATTAGTGCTTACAATGAGCAAGCTGCTACTAAATTCTTGTAGTGGTCCAGGTTAATAATTTTCTCCATCACCACAATTGAAAATAATTCATTTTTGTTTGCTTAGTATTTCTGATGGCTCAGTTTTCAAACCCATATTACAGCTGGAAAAAACAAGATTAGATGATATATATCTCTATTATCAGTGCGATATTGCTGTCCTTTAATGTTTTATTAAGATCTGCCATAGCTTCCCCCCCAAAACAGATGATTCTTTCTTTTATGGCTACATCATTCTTGAGAATCTTTGAATTAGGACAACAGAATCTGTACCACTGGAAAATCACCTTCATATAATTGTATTATAGATGCTTTGGCTGTTGACATTTTTTTTTTAATACTGAGTGGTAGACAGGCTTTTGAGAGATCCTTGGTGCTCTCTGAGCTTGGTTATTTTCTTGCAGATGTTTCATTACCCAAACTAGGTAACATAATAAGTACTAGCACTGATGATGTTACCTAGTTTAGGTAACAAAATATCTATAAAAGAACAACTAAGCTCAGAGAGCACCAGGGTCCCCTCATTTCAACCCTGAGCTATAAATATTCCCTTCAATAAAGATCTTTTGCATCTTACTTTCAGAAGTTGTGGGTGCTCTATCACTGGAGGCTTTCAGAAAAAGATCGGACAATCATTTTTCTGAAATGGTATAATGTTTCCTGCTTGAGCAGGGAATTGGATTAGAAGACCTCCAAGGTCCCTTCCAGCTCTATTATTCTATGTTCTATCTCTTCTTTCACATTAAAAAGGTAAAATAGCTTTTCCAGCAATTTGTATTCAAATTTCTCTTGCTTTTAATCCAGCACTTTCTATTATGTAGTCTTCACATACATTAAATAAATACAGTGTTGGTGCATTCTTTTCACATTTTGAACTTGCTAGTCCCTCTATATTTTGTTCTAACTAATGCTTCCTGGACATCATAAAATTTCTTCAATAAGTAGATGAGGTAGCTACCCATAATTTGCTGTGATCCACAGACTTAAAAGCTTTGTTTAATCAATAAAGCAAAAAATAGATTTCTCTTTGATATTCCTTTGTCTTTCACATTATCCATAAGTACTTAACAATGTAATTTCAGCTATGTCAGTCAGTTCTGAATACTCCTTGTAAAAATACATATGTACACTGGATTCATACATCACACGAAGTCATAATGAGACTTGATGTTTTGGCTTAGTATATTCCTTGAATCTAATCATAAAGATTTATGAAATAGCACGAGATTTATGAAATAGCACGATAAACTGTTGTTTGTGACTGAATATTATTTGTGAACTAAGCTGTTGTAATTTGTTTTATAAACCACATTTAAAACTATGTATGACATATTAACATATATATAAAAAAGTTTTCTATACAGTATTTCTCCACATGGTTCTATCAGATGCCACGAGGACTCAATCACTTTTAAATCAAGCTCTTGTGTTTTGAATGAAAGCTGCAAGGCTACACCTATAAAGAACTCCCTATCCAACAAACAAACAAGCAAACAAAAAGCCTGAGTAAAGTTAAAAAGTATCACATGGGATAGCTGAGAATGATGCCTGTCCTTTGCCAGTAATGTAACCAGAATTATCATGCACACCTCTCTTTGTTCACCTTTATAATGGCCAGGCATCTATTTATTAAGTAGCTCATTCTTTGTCTGCCTCTTTACAGTGCCAAATTGGCACTTATATGTGATCAATAGTGATTAGTAATTTTGGCATTCCTAATTTGGTTGTGCACTCCTTTCTCCTTTTCATGCCATTTTACTTTACTGTCCTTCCCATGAATCTTCCTGTTGAGTTAAAGCCCTCTGAATAGAGCATCCTTTCTCTTTTTACTGAAGCTAGAAACCATTTATTATCTAAACAGCTCCAAAACACTTTTGAGTGCCTTTGAGTGTGGGGAGGGTGACGAGAGAAAGAAGCCCTGTTTTAAGTAAGCTTTGTTGTTAGTATTTCTCCAGCAAGTATCTAAAATGGAAGGAGTAGAAATAGGCAAAGCCTACTACAAACAAGAATGTGAAATTACAAATCTGCATTAGTTGTGATAATTCTAATGGTGGCTTGTGCCATTTCAACTGGAATGATGGTATAATGGGTACATACATTTACCCAAATGCATTTTCAATGTTGAACTATAACCACGAAAGACATTTTGCATGTTAAGATTCATGCACATAACTAAGTGCAGCTAAGTGCAATGATGTTTTCCCTCCTCTTTATGATCAATACAAACTTTAGGGGTAGAGCATTATAGTATAAACTGCCATTCATGCTGATTGTGTGATACAAAAATATAGACACCAACAGTGATTTTTTAAAAAAACCTATACTCAGTCAGTCTCCATATACATAAGCCTTATACCACACCCTAATTTTTCAGAGGTGTTCTTCCAATGGAACAAAAATTAATTACCTGTCTACTAACTAATATAGGTATGACCCTCCTCTTGACATGCTTATGCCCTGTCCATCTGGTTATTCTCTGCATGTCGCATTCTGAAATATTCCACATTTTGTAGTCAATAAAGAGCCATGAATTTGTTTGATATTTAGGATTAAAAATGAAAACCTTTAAGAGGTTCTTAGCCTTAAGAGCCATGAAATTACAGGAAATGGCTGTGAAATTTTTAAAGGATGTTTACTATTCCAGCCTTTCACTTCTTCAGCTAAATGGGAAATTAACAGTAGTAATGGGAAACAGAAGGCCTGTGGGTGGATTGAGATAGAAGCCAACGCCTGCAAGAAAAATATTTCAGGATTTTGTGGAGAAGTAATTATTTTTACTGGGTTTTTTTTTTTCAAACAATAGCTATCTATTTCACCCTATGAACTTTAACTTACCTATATGTTGCGTTTAACTTTGAGCTATCTTCATCACTTCTTTAAATAGCTGAATATACATCTTGCTGCAATTAATGTTTAACTGCTCCAATATTAACTATTCTATTCTTGGAATTATTCATAATTAAAATTAATGGTATAGATTGCTACAATAGCCAGTTAAACATTGTGATTCCAAGATTGCAGTAATAAAATCCAGAAGTTTAAATAATTTGGGAGGCAAAATAGAAAAATTACACACAAACCCACACCCATTTTCTTTCTCTATTTTCTCTCTCTCTCCAAATGCTGGTGGTGGCAAGGTGGCAGTGGTGGTGCTTGAAGAAGATCCAGTCCCTTTTACATTTACAGACTTTATACGGCTTAACCCCTGAATGTGATCTAATTGTATAACCACTCTGTCCAGGACATCATTGCCACATTTATAAAAAGTCGAATACATATGAATGATGGACTGCATGATTGAGCTCCTTGGGGAATATAGCAACCTTGGGATCAGAATCATATAGGTAGCAATATTTAAGGGAGTACTTTTTATAGAGCACTCTCAATATTGACCAAGGTCCCAAAGATATATACATCTCTCTTCGTGTGCTCAAAATGATTTCGCATTTTTTGTAATAATAAGTTTTTCAGAACGATCAGTTTCTTGATATTCTTCCACAAGCTGCAACAAATCCAAAATTCCCTTTCCATCAGATGTTGAGGGGGGAAAACTGAGGATGAAATGAGGCGAAGGCAGGATGGTTTCTTTATTATTTCAGGCCTGGATTTAATTGATTTAAATTAAGGAGGATGAAATGTTAGACAATTTCTAAAAAAGCATTGTAATAGTTTGATAACAATGCCAGCTTGAAGTCTAGAGAGTCAAGCAAGCAATTGGAAAGATAAGATTAAATTCTCTACATAGGTAAGATTTTATTGTCCTTTCAGATTGTGCTGTCCAGTGTAATTGTTTGAATTTATGAAGAGAATATCTGTTTCTTAGTTGACAATATTAATACTTATATAACATACTTCTTTTGTAAAATAAAACCGATTTATAAATGGTTATTATTTTAAAACCCAAGAGTTAGGGAAACACACAGTCTGGGCAATCATTCATTCAAATCTCAATTCAACAAGGAAAATGTAAAAACAGATTCATTTCTAAATGAGATTTGAAAGGTGGAAATTGCCACTGGCTATCAATAATGTAATCTTCCACATCCCTCAATATTTCTAGCACAGACAACCAGAATATGTAAGTCCATAAAGGTTGCACATTCACTCACATACATGAAAGAATCAATGATAAAATGACCAAATGGAAAAAGGGGCTGGGCTCCTTTGCTTTTAACATGCCTTAACAACTTTCTGAGAATGTGCACCCTGGATCAAGGCCACAATAGCTGGGTAGAACTAAAGATTGAGTGAAAGATCAAACCATTGCTATAAATAGCATCTGTGCTGAAGTCTCTTTCCGTAGTATGTAATCACTTGCTCCATATTCTGGTGCCAGGCATTATATTTTCCATTACTGCTGCTGTGCATTGATATGAAGCAGAGATATGGAAAGGCACAAAAAGATAACACAAAGACATGAGCCCCACAACCGCAACACAAGCGAACATATTTATTTAGATTTCAGTGGCTTTAGGAATACTACATCTCCTAAACAACTGTTATTGTTCCTGTCATTGGGACACTTGCAGATTATGGTATCTCTTCTTTAACATTGAAAAAAAAAATTAAAATGTAGTTTGAGTTTGACAAATGCGGACAGCAAGCTTCCTTTTTATTACATTTAAAGCAATACATGACATAATTTAAGCAACCATCTACTTTAATCAATCTGCTGCAGTCATATCTTCATAATGTATACAAATCTTTTGTACTTGCAGGAGAACTATTTTAGGCATGATGTATGTCAGGTACGGCCATAGCTGTTGCATCTGCTAGATTAGATGCAGATTTCCAATTTCCAAATTTCCATCTTTCCAATTATAGAAAGAAAAAAATATTTGTTCTTATTAAGGTAGGATAGTAAGAATACGAAGATATCTGGCCATGTAAACAAATTCATCAGTGGTAAGGCCAATGAGAGGATGCCGAAATGATTCATGAAATAAAATAAAAGATCTCCTTGGTGCTCAAAGAGCACAGTCAAACTCAGAAAGAACCCAGTTCAATCCTGAGCTATATATATGGAGACAAAGAATTTACATTCCACCTTCATCACCCCTGTCCAGTATTTGTTTCACATTATGCTAAAGAGTAATGAGTTGTTATTCTTTTTACACAAACTCTTGCTGCAAGACAATTGAGCAGAATATGTTTCTGAGGGTTGTGAGAAGATGAGGCACAACAGGTATGTAACAGTAAGAGGCAAAGTTGTGCCCTCTTTCTGGAATCATTTTTGTAGGCATTTCAGTTTTAGTGGGCTTTAGTAATTCTGTTTTGCTAATTTGCTAGCAGTGAGAAAAAGGAAAATAAATTTCTGGTGTGATTATGAAAATTCTTGCCTGTTGTTCAGCAGATGAAGTGTGGACCTTTCCAGTGCACACAGCAGTTGATTCTTGCTCTGATCTTGTTGCCAAGACAGTGCCCTCCACTGTTACTGAGAGCTAAAATTTGACTTAAGAAAATGAAAATGGCGGGTTTCCCCAGTTTTAAGTCAATATTCTAACCATAGAGTAGTTCCATACTGACTCCCTCAAGTATTTGATCTTTCTAGTCTAATGACATTATATGCATTAAAGTTGTTGCATAGACCCAGAGCTATCACATGATTGCAGTAATATAGCGTTGTTACAAGAAATGGAAATGAGGAACAATTTGATATTGATTTAAAGACTTTTTATGTTGCTCTGACTTTTTAAAATCAAAACGTTAAAAAAAAATCAATACACATGCACATGTGGTAACTAAAAGCATATACATATACAAGTATGATTATGGTGCTTTCCCATCACTGCAGTTATTAAGGGAAAAGAATTCCCAGAATTGTTTTCAGCTGGAGTTGGCATATATAGATTCATAAAGTTTAGAAACTGGACTTTGTACAGGACTTTTATTTCCTACAATTAGAAAAAAAATCCATGGCCTTAACAATATTACCATTGTTGTCAGTATGATGCCTGTACAGTACACTATTCTTTTTAGTTCTATCACAGTTTTACATTCAATTAGTGGGTATCTCTTTATGAGCTAGAGACCATTCTTATGGAAAGTATCATCATCTGCTCCTCTACCAGAGGTGGGTTTCAGCAGGTTCTGACCAGTTCTGGAGAATCGGTAGCGGAAATTTTGAGTTCGGAGAACCGGTAGAAAAAATTCTGACTGGCCCCACACTCATCTATTCTCTGCCTCTCAAGTTCCAGCTGATTAGGAGGAAATGGGAATTTTGCAGTAACCTTCCCCTGGAGTGGGGTAGGAATGGAGATTTTACAGTATCCTTCTCCTGCCACGCCCACCAAACCACGCCCATCAAGCCATACCACGCCCATCAAGCCACACCCATGGAACCAGTAGTAAAAAAAATTGAAACCCACCACTTTCCTCTACCTGGCTGGCATTGACTATTCACATTTTTAAAAAATAGTCAGAAAAATCAGACAGACTTTTACACTGTTTTTCACTTTCACAAGCAATACCTTAAATCTTCCTCACTTCTGACCTGCAAGTGATATCATCAGCATGTCTAAAATTGTTGATGTTTCTTCTCACAGTTTTAATTCCATTTTTTCTTTTGACACTTTTCATTTTTTCCACCTATATAAATAAGTGATAGGATAGAACCTGGCACATCTCTTTCCCAATTTTGAACCATATAGTTGGTTCTCCTGACTCCACTAAAATAGTTGGTTGGTTCCTCATTATACAGTATGAGGCTATCTTTTTTTTTAACCTTTCCTCAGCTTTCATGTAGCTATAGAAGCAGCCAATCCAATGTACTGCACTATAGACAAAAAAGAAAGAAAGAAAGAAAGAAAGAAAGAAAGAAAGAAAGAAAGAAAGAAAGAAAGAAAGAAAGAAAAAGAAATTCTATCATCTCCCCAAAGTCATCTGCTTGGCACTTGTTCTATCATGCTAATCACTTCATGCCAACTAATTATTATAAGAATTGTAATGTTAAAAATGAATGTCTGGCTTTGGTTTGTTTCCCCCTTCTTCCCCAGACTTATATAAGCCTAGGGACAGGAATGATCTTACTACTGTTTTGGGGAGACTGTTCACAATAAAATTATGTTAAATTGATAAATACTTTCAGTATCTCTTACATGGAAACTAAATCACTTTGTCTAGATTGTGCAAATTAAGTGTGAATGAAAAAGATGTGCTAAGTATACATAATATTTAGAAGTATTAGAAAGTGAAACAGTTAATGGATTCTGGCAGATGCACAAAAGTTGAGAACCATGCTGCTATAATTCAGAAAAAAGGATTAGTGGGGAAGAAGCTAATACAGTACTTACTAACTTGCGGCATTTCTATTCAAAATGACCTTAAAAACCAAGAAAAATGTTGTGATTCAGATCCTCCAAGACACATTTTGAAAATTTTAATTAAAAGATTATGTTAAGTCTTCACCTGGCATATAGAATTTGTCACTTTCATTCAAATGAGGAAAAATAGCCCTGGGAGAATATCTGTATCTTGGAATCACAATCTTTATAATGTCTGCACTGGCTAAAACTACCAGATCCAGACTGTAAAAATCCAGCCAGCAAGTATACAGCGGCAAAGAATCATAAAAGAGAGAGGGAGGGAAGGAGGATCATTTGTTGCTCTCTATTGGACATCGGGATTTTTTTTTTTTTGTTTACATTTATACCCCGCCCTTCTCCGAAGACTCAGGGCGGCTTACAATGTATAGGGCAATAGTCTCATTCTATTTGTATATATTTACAAAGTCAACTTATTGCCCCCCCAACAATCTGGGTCCTCATTTTACCTACCTTATAAAGGATGGAAGGCTGAGTCAACCTTGGGCCGGGCTCGAACCTGCAGTAATTGCAGGCTTTGTGTTCTTAATAACAGGCCTTACCAGGCAGAGCTAAACCGGCCCTCTTTTTGCTAAAGAGAGCACTGTCTGGTTCCAAAATCTGATCCAAATAATGTTGAACTCAGGAGGTTCCAACCTTGAACTGGTATGCTAAAGAATTCTGATGAATATAACATATTTAAAAGAGATCAAATAAAGATGGACACATACTGAAATACTGTACACTAAGGATGTCCATATCCAAGATACCTTAGAAGATATTGCATACATTCAAGAACTTCTAGTACTAGGAGATAAAATTAGGTCAACACTCCAGCCATTACCAAATTGGAAGTCTACAGGAAGAGATTGAATACCCACGGAAATATGACAGGCAATAGAAAAAGTCAGTAAAGGTTCTAACTAAGCTTTACCAGCAATTCTGAGGAATGCCAACTGATTGAAGGAGGCCAGTTTACATTCCAATACCCACCCCCTCAAAAAGATTGAACAGGGTATACAATCTATCATACAATATCCTTAATATCACATGCTAGCAAAATAGTGCTTAGGATCATCTAATGCAGATTAGAGCCCCACATAGAAAAAGAGATGCCAGATGTTCAAGTTGGCTGTAAAAAGGCTGAAGAACACAAGACAGTAATGTGATTGATGGGGAATAATTGAGAAGCCAAAGAATACCAAAAAGAAGTCAGTATGTGTTTTATCGATTAGAGAAAAAAAAATTGTGTCAATCACGTCAAGCTGTGGAAAATACTCAGAAAAATAGGATCCCAGAACATCTCATTGTCTTTATGAGGAATTTATATACAGGTCAGGAAGCCACAGTACAGACATAACATGTGAAACAGTCTGGCTCCAGGTTGGCAATACAATTATTTATTCAACCTCAATATTGAATAAATATTAAGGGAAGTTGTATCAGAAGAAGATGAATATTTTATAACTGGATGAAGATACATCATTAACCTGAGCTTTGCTGATGAAACTACCCTGATGACAAAAATGCAAAGGATCTGCAATAAAAGTTAAGGAGCAAAGTGAAAAAAATGGGATTAAAATTAAGTATCGGTAGTACCTCAATTATAAAAGCAATTGGATCCAGAAGTTGCATTACTAAACCAAGTGGTCATAAAGCACAATGTCATGTGACGGCATCACTTAGCTATGAGAAATCCCAGATGTTCTAATTACCATTGCACTATTGTAACCTCAAGACTTTGAAGATTGTTAAAAGAGTTAACATGATTGTGTACCATCAGATTGTTAACAGGATTGTGTACCATCAGATCCATCTACTGTGATCATTAAGTTCGCAGATGATACCACTGTACTGGGTCTTATTATAATGGAGACGAAACAGCGTACAGGGGGGGGGGGAGGTTCAAAAACTATCCACATGGTGCTTAAACAACAACCTGCATCTGAACATCAGCAAGACCAAGGAGATGGTGTTGGACTTCCGGAGGAAGAGAGAGGAACCTGCCCCACTTTACATTGAGGGTGGCTGGGTAGAGAGAGTTTCCTCCTTTAAATTCCTGGGAATCCATCTCAGCGAAGACCTCACCTGGAAAACAACACGATCCAGGTGGCCAAGAAGGCCCAACAGAGACTCCATTTCCTTAGGGTCTTGCGTAAAAAAAGGGTGAAACAACAACTGATGACCTCCTTTTACACAATAGAAAGTGTCCTCACTTATTGCATCACGGTATGGCATGTTGGTCTGACAGCCACAGAGAGAAAAACATTACAGAGGGTGGTGAGCACAGCACAAAACGTTGTGGGCTGTCACCTGATACCACTAGATGAGATCGCTAGGGCTCTTTGCCTTAGAAGAGTGAGGAAAATTCTCAGGGACAACTCTCACCCTGGTCATCACTTTTTTACCCTTCTACCATTGGGAAGAAGATATAGAAGTATAGCCAGCCACACAAACAGGTTGAAGAACAGTTTTTATCCATGGGCTGTCAGGCTCCTGAATGAGAAATAACATCATAACTATGCAGTATGATGGACTGCAGGGCTGGTGCAATGTGTACATGTTCACACTGGTGCAATAGTGTTTTGTTAATATGATTTATTGGGTTAGGGATTTTCTGTCTTCACTGTGAGTTGTATTGTGTTGGGGAAGTGCACTGAGGGAGCTCAACCAATCTTTGAGAGAAGAGGTGGGAATCCCAGGCAAGGAATGTGGTGTGTGTGTGTGTGAGTGGCACAGGGGAGAGGGGGTGCTGCGAGCAGGTATTAGGAAACACGGGACAGGCTGATGGGGCTACAGGCAGAACAGCAGAATGAGGGATGCTACAGAATACTAGATCTCTAGATGAGAAATTGTCTTCTACCATTTCAGTTGTAGTACTAGGCCCATCTAGGCCAATCCTTCCCATTCTAACAAACTAAGGCTTCTTCAAGGTATCAGTAAGTAGGTTTTTATATTTACTAGCCATGACAGATTCCTGGGACTAAGTATATGCTACTTCTATTTATGTTCAGTGACGGTGACATGAGCAACAAAGTTCAACTTGTGTACCAGTTGGGTCCGTTTGTGGACTGGAAGGCTTTGCTCATGTTGATTGATGTTGATTGATTACTTGCATTTGGATTACTGTTATATGTCTTATTTGGAGCTTCTCTTGATGTACATTTGGAAGCTGTAGCTGGTCCAGAGTGAAGTAGCAAGGGGCAGTAGCAGGTGCATCTTGGTGTTGTGGCCCTCCGGTGGCCAGCAGAGCTGACAGCAGAGCAGGGATGGGATTCAAAAAATTTTACTACTGGTTCTCTGGGCGTGACTTGGTGGCCGTGACATGCTTGGTGGCCGTAGCAGGGGAAGGATACTGTAAAATCTCCATTCCCTTCCCACTCCAGGGGAAGGTTACTGCAACCTTCAGGGATATGTCTACTCCCTGACCTCCGGATCTTTAGACGCGAGCTTAAGACATTCCTGTTTTGTCGCGCAGGGCTGGCCTAATAGTTTTAATGGGGGCTTTTAAATTGAGTTTAATTTAAGTTTTAGTTTTTATTGAATTTTAGCTGTTAGCCAAATTGAATAAGTTTTTTTAATAATGATCTTAATTTTTATATTCCTGTTTTATGTGGCTGTGAACCGCCCTGAGTCCTTCGGGAGAAGGGCGGTATAGAAATCAAAACAATAAATAAAATAAATAAATAAAAAATCCCCATTTCTTCCCGATCAGCTGGGACTCGGGAGGCAGAGAATAGATGAGGCGGGGCCAGCCAGAGGTGTATTTACCAGTTCTCCAAACTATTCAAAATTTCTGCTACCAGTTCTCCAGAACTGGTCAGAACCTGCTGAATACCACTTCTGCAGCAGAGTCAGACAATGAGGACGTTGAGGAGGAACATGGGCCAGTGCTGGGGGCTGGGGAAAGCTCGGACGAGGGCTCTGTGTTGGAAGCAGAGGGGAAGTTAGACAGCAGTGAGGCAGAAGAACAACTGGAGCCCGTTCCCAATGTGCGCATGCGCAGAGTGCCAGAAGACAAGAACAACTCAGAAAGCAGGGTCAACTTGGGAGTAAAGCCAGCTCTTGGAGATGATTGGCCCCTCCCATAGGAAACAAAAGAGGAGCGAACACGGAGGGGGCTTTTGCAGGAAACAATTTGTTCGTTCAGTAGTTTCAAGAGTGGAAAGTTCTGTTTGTGACTCTAAGAGACTCTGTGCCAAGTTTTGCCTTACTCTGTGTTTGGAAACAAGTTACATGGCAGCTTGCCAAATGAGATAAGGTGTGTTGATAAATATTAATTTAAAAAACTGGACAAACCTTGCTGACTGTGAATGAAAGTAATTCACAGTCGTGTAAATAAAAGAAGTTTTGCCAGGACCAATTCCTGCTTCCTGCTTTTTAAGGGAGCCTAGGTCAGAACACTTGGTATGTTATGGAATGTGTGGGAGACCTTGAGGAAAAAGGGGAAGAGATGCTACCTAGGAAACAATCAGACTGGAGAGGGGTAGCCACCACTGGATTAATGGTCAGAGAAAGAAATTTGGTAACCTGCCCTAGTTGATCAGGCAATCAAGAAGCAGATGTGGCATTGGGAAATCTGTACTTTTAAAGATTCTATTCATGTAGCATTACAATAAAATAGAATTAGCACATCTAGTCATGTTTCCTATCCAATTTACCTGCAAGGGTTGACATGACATGCCTATATAACACTGCTGTTCTATGACCTGCACTGGCTTCCATTAGGCTTTGGGGCATGATTCAAAGGGCTGATTATCATCGATAAAGCCGTACATGCCATAGAGACTGGATACTTGCTGAGACTCCATATTCCCATTGTATCTGCTTTAGTAGAAGGGGAATGCTCTAGTCCCGTGATGGTGAATTTATGGCACGCGTCCCCAAAGTGGGACACGAAACCATGTCGCTCGGCACGCACAGCCTTTGATCATTGGGTGGGCATGCGCACTAGAACCCAGAAGTTCGGCTTTTCTGGAGCGTGATCCCTTTGTGCACATGGCAGTGCCAAAATCCGGCCTGTGCATGCACACTGGCCAGCTGATTGGTGGGCATGCATGAGTGCTAGAATCTGAAAGTTTGGCTTTCCTAGAGCGCAGTCCCGATGAGCGCACGTGACATTTCCGTGTGACCTTTTTGGCATCATCACTGCCAAATGGATCACCATCCATTCTACCAAACTATATCATCATGTTTTTTTTTATTTGCTTTTATATCCCGCCCTTCTCTGAAGACTCAGGGCGGCTTACACTGTTGGACCCTGAAGATGTGCCTTCTCTGTAGCAGCTCCTGCCTTGTGGAATAGATTCTGTCAGAGATCCAGATGGCCTTAATCCTATTGGACTCTCATATAGTTCTGAAGAACTGCATTCCCTGGACATTTAGGCCAGCAGATTAGTCATGCTCAACTCTTGATGTGATTCAATGATTGAGGTATATTATTTACCTTGGCATCATGAGTTATGACTATGGAGATCCTCAACTGAAGAAGCTTCTTGGATGAGAAGCAAAACAATTTCAAGGAAAAAAACAAGAAAGTCTAATTGCCTTTTGGAAAAGCACTTTTGTGACAAGCATGAGTTATGTTTGTAATTGTTGGTTTTAAACTTTGTATTCTGCCCAGGTAGGGGCGAGATGGCTCAGCAGTTAAAGACATTGAACTTGTCAGCTGGACAGTTCCTACCCACTACTATTTATCTACTTATATTTGCAAATGTAAGTAGATAAATAGGTACCATTTTGATGGGATGGTAACAGTGTTCTGGGCACTTCAGCATTAAATTAAAGACAGAAAACTTCTTTGGACAAGGCTGGCTCCCTCGGCTAAGAAACAGAGATGAGCACAACCCCCTAGAGTTACACAAGAATGATCAGGGGAAACTTTTACCTTTATTCCACTCAGAGTCATTGGTGTAAGATAAGTGGCCATATAAATTATTTAAATAATCAAACAAACAATGTTTTTGAGAGTGGTTGTTATACATACAGATATGTAAAGGTACACAACTTTCACTGTCTTGAGTGCTGTACTAAGGTTTGCATAACATATTTAGGGCCATGTTCTAGAAATGAGAGGATGCATAACTAAAAGTGATCTTATTTGAGCTGATAATGGCATATTCTAAGAAATAGAGTTATAAAGCCTTAATTTGTACGTTAACTTTGCCCTCAAAACACAAAATCAAACATTTTTTCCTAAACTGTTTTGGGGACTGACAAAGACAAGATAGTTAATTGGCAAATATACTGAAATAATTGTTTAAAAGCCCAATGTATCACAAAAGACACCAAAACAACAAATACTGGCCACGTTTAACAGTACTTTAGGAGGTTATGCAAATCCAGCCTGTGTGGTTAAGTAAATTTTCAATATATCATACACTCTAAGATATTGGATTAACTGAATTAAGTCAACTATTGTTAAACCAGCACCATGCAAAGACAGACAATGGTTTTAATTCTATTGAAATGCAGTATTTATCAAGAATGGCTCTATTCAAATTGTTCATCAAGTGCAACATTCTTTAGGAATACATTTATTCTTTTCAGCCTCTGTCAGCTCCTTTAAATCATCTCTGAATTTGGTTCCCGGTCTATGAGATAAATTTACCCCCACCTCCAGCAAACACCGTGCATCTTCCAATGAATTATGTTGCAATGTAAATGTAAGGAAAACTAATACCAAAAAAGGTATCCCTGTCAAACTTCTGCAGGTTGCTATAGCAATATGTGCAACAGTTCTTTTTTTTTTTTTGCTAAGGATTATAAAGTATAGCCATGACTTAAGAATATCATGGGAAAACTTAATTTTTGCAGTAAAAATATTGAAGCAATTTTAAAATGATGTTATAAATACATATATTTGTGGCCATACAGGATATTGGGATTGTCTTTTGTAACAGGTAATATTTCCTCAATGAGCACAAGTGCCTGGAAGGCATTTTTTCCCAATGGTTTTGAATGATAAATATTAGCTATGAAACATATCCTGGTGGAGTGAGAGTGACAATACTGCAAATCGTGAGAATGAATGTTTATAAATTACCAAAATTAAAATATTGTTTAGCACTATTTTTGTATTCTTAAATCAGTGTGCTAAAATAAATTGACTTTGGATACTATGTATGGTTATAGTGGAAACAAATATTATTCCACACACATTTTGTAAGTACTCCTATAAAAATATATGTTTCAATATTTATAGCTTCATGTGAACTGCTAAGCATAGTGTTATAAAGAATGCTATATGCTTTCCTTTGCTCAATGTCTCAGTTAAAAAAAATCAAAGGAGAAGGATGAAAAGAGATAGCTCAGTACTAGTAATCCTTGTTTAATGGGACCAGAAGCTCATTCATTAACCTAAGTGGTCACTAAGGGAAAAATCACATGATTGTGACTGTGCATACAATCTTACTTCTACTTTGCTTTGCTTTAGAGACCTGTGAGGTTTGTAAATGTGGGCATTGGTCACGTTCACAAGATTACTGTTACTTTTTCATCAGCTTCATAATTGCATAGAGTTTCTGTCTGAGGCAGTCGTTAAGCAAGGTTACTAGCATTTGCAGCTCAGCACTTTGTTTTGAAGTGTCCCCAAGCATTCGGAAAGAAACAGAAACTCAGGCTGGGAGCAGGGATTCTGGGAAGAGCTACATGTTAGGAATTGCATTCTTAAAGACCATGGCAAGGTAGTAGGGACAAGGGGACTGGAGGCTAAAACATATGAAGAACGGTTGCAGGAACTGGGTATGTCTAGTTTAATAAAAAGAAGGACTAGGGGAGACATGATAGCAGTTTTCCAATACCTCAGGGGTTGCCACAAAGAAGAGGGAGTCGGGCTGTTCTCCAAAGCACCTGAGGGTAGAACAAGAAGCAATGGGTGGAAACTGATCAAGGAAAGAAACAACTTAGAACTAAGGAGAAATTTCCTGACAGAACAATTAATAAGTGGAACGACTTGCCTGCAGAAGTTGTGAATGCTCCAACACTGGAAATTTTTAAGAAAATGTTGGATAACCATCTGACTGAGATGGTGTAGGGTTTCCTGCCTGGGCAGGGGGTTGGACTAGAAGACCTCCAAGGTCCCTTCCAACTCTGTTGTTATATTATATTATATTATATAAGGGCATTCTTTAGAGTGGGCATTTTAGCCGATTTGTTTGCGTTGTCATGTTCTTAGCTCTCAGAATCTGAATCTTGCCTCAGTCTTAACTGGTAGAATGTCTTTCTATAATGATAGTGTAGGAACAAGAGAAAAGGGGTCTCGTGTTGAAAAAAGAGACAAAGCTCACTGCAGAGCAGTTTAAAACGCATACATAGGCATCCAAAGGAGACTGCAGTTCAGAAGATACTATTATCCATCAAACAGCTCCATCTAGAGATCTGTTAGCAAGTTTAAAAATAAAACCCATAACCCTAAGAGCATAATCAATCCAGTGCATACAATGCATTTCTTTTCATTAACTGTATATGCCAATAAACTGCTAAATATTTGGGATGCCAGGTACTGTAATAAAACCCAGAATAATGCCTTTAGTGCATAGTTTCATATGTGTTTCATATGTATCTACAGTATTCAATTACAAAAACTGCATCATCAGTGCCATAGAAATAGAAACATAGAAAACAGATGGCAGAAAAAGACCCAGTGATCCATCGTGTCTGCCCTTTGAGGTTTGTCTGTCTGTCTGTCTCTCTATTTATCTACCTATTATTTTCAATTATTAATTTGTATTAATATTTTATTAGTATAATGGTTTGTCGCAGTTAGCCAGATGTTCAGACTGGATTTGGATATTTTTATCCACCTTCCCAAGGACCCGGGATAGGCAAATGTCAATGTTTTGTGGTTTTAGAGGTATGGCCGCAGGATATAAGCTGTTCTGAGTAATGCTGCCTTTTGCAATTTATTGATGGTAAAATTGTTGGATACAAAAATACCTTCCTATATTCTCATAGAACATCACATATTGGTAAGTGTTTATTTCTTTACTCTAATAGCCCTTGCTTAAACCTTGTCTGAGGCTAATGAAAAAAACGTAAAACATCTTTAAAATTGGGATCGACTTCTCATAACCAATGGACATGTCCATGCTATTTTCTTGTTAACAGTGTAAGACTGATTTGTCACTGGTTTTTCTCAGATATTTTTTTTCATAATTTTGTCTAGTCTAAGCCCTGGGTATTCTTAGTGGTTCCCCATCCAAGAACTAACCATATCTGATTTTTTGTAACATCAGCCATGGTTGGCTTTTGTAAGGCTGCTGGCTCCTTTTAGAAAGCAAGAAGAATTGCTGTCTAGTTGTGGTAACTTCTTGTCACAGCATTTTGCTGATATTCACCATAGTTTTAATACTTCAGGAGAAGACTCTAAAGTGGCATCACCTCTTGCAGTTTATATGAGAGGCCTCAACCTATAGATTCCAGTGGAGTGAATAGGAGCTAAATGTGCTTTCACACTGATGGCTTATATACATTCCCATCCAGACTCCTTGAGGTGGCTGGGTAATAGAGATGAGCTGAGTTTGGAAGGTAATCAATTGTTCTCTGATATAGGGTGATGGCAACTGTCCTTAAAGAAGTGGTGATGCCATGACTCCAACTTTCTTTTGGTGGAAAAATAGTGTTATAGCACTATTGCACTTGAAATTGATCATTTAAACCAGGGGGGTCAGATATGCAGTCTACAACAGACTAGTTCAGAGTTTCCCAACGTTTCCGGCTTTGCAGACCAGCAGTGGGGAGGGGGATGGTTCCATGCGAACAGCCAATAAGCGTGTGCACTGCAGTTCCATTTACACGAGTGGTGTGCATGTGGGTCTACCACTCATGCGAATGGAGTGTGCATGCACACACTCGCCCAGTGTGTTCTGTTTCCCTTCCCCCAATACTCCCAGCAAAGAGTCCGTCAGAGGCCTTCCTTTTTTTTTCCCTTTTATTTACATAGATACATGTCCTGGCCACGTCTACCCACGGGCCTGCCAAGTTTCTGGAGATAACGAGGAAATTATAGATAAGGCCAGAATTACTCACGAATATATTCTTTCCTCCATTGAAATAGTTAGCTCGCGCCAATTCATTAGCTCGCGCCAACTCATTACTTTGTCCAAGACAAAAAACCAGGAAGTCCCGCCTCCTATTTATAGTCTCTGCAGATGTCACTGCATGACAATTATGACTTGGCTTTGTCCCAACTCTTCCGCTGCTGCGCACGGCGATTACGTCTACGTGACCTTGCATCGCTCCAAAACTGTTCTTGGGCGTTGCCAAATCAGAAGGAGGCTCCATGGAATCAGGCTGTGCCGGCCTCCCCATCCCTTTGAGTGGGTGCCAGGGAGGAAAGGGCTCAAGAGAAGCAGGGCTGGCCAGGTCTTCTCCCTCACTTTCTGAATCATCCGAGTCCAGGAGTCCGGGTCCAGGAACCTGGGTCACAACACTATCCTCACCGCAGGGCCCTTCCCCGGGCTGACGATCGGGATGCGGTCGGGCTGGGTTCTGCTCATGGAAGGCCTGCACCAGGTCAGGGCATGAACGCCGGAGGCATCTACCCAGGAGAAATCAGTCCCGTATCCCTTCCACGCGATCAAATATTGGAAACGACCCTTCAGCCAGCGGGAGTCTCAGACGCTGTGGACTTCAGATTCCTCCGATCCGTCCTCGGCGACAGTGACGGGTGCTGTTGGGCACCGAAGGGGACTCGTGTGGCCTCAGGAACCAGAAGGGACCGTGAAAACGGGTGGATCCGCATGGATCGTGGCAGGGTCAGTCGGTAGGCTACCGGGTTGATGACTGCCTCGACAGGGAACGGGCCGATGAATCGGTGGTCCAACTTCTTTACCGGGCGGTCGGACGGGAGGTGTTTGGTGGAGAGCCACACCGGTCTCCAACTGCCAGCGGGGCGTTGCCCGTCGGGAGCGGTCGGCGGACCGTTTGTAATCCTCCTTTGCCCGATTCAGCTGCTGGCGTACCAACTGTTGGACCGCATGCAATTCCGTCAGGAAGGTCTGCGTTCGGGAACAGGAGAGTCGGTGGTGCCAGAGGAAGAGCCGCGGATGGTACCCCACATTGGCAAAGAACGGGTCATCTGAGTAGAGGTGTGCTGAGAGTTGTTAAAAGCAAACTCCGCCAGGGACAGGTAGTCGGCCCAGTTGTCCTGTTGCTGGTTGATGAAGCAACGGAGATACTGTTCCAGTATACCGATGACCTTCTCTGTACCCCCGTCGGTCTCCGGATGGTGCGATGACGACAGACATACCTGCACCTCCAACGCGGCCATCAGGCTCTTCCAGAAGCGGGCTGTGAACTGAACTCCAGCGGTCCGAAACCACCCTGTCCGGTAGACCATGGGCGGAAGATGTGCTGCAGAAAGAGGCGGGCGTTTTGCGGCTGTGGGCAGTCAGCGGCATGGGATGAAGTGTGCCATCTTGGTGAGCATGTCCACCACCACCAGCACCGTGGTGAACCCAGAGGACGGCGGCAGGTCTGTCAGGAAATCCATAGAGATCCCCCCCCAGGGTCTGTCGGGTGTCGGCAAGGGTTGAAGGAGCCCGGGAGGGGCCCCCGTGGCGGTCTTGGCTTGCCGGCACGGTACGCAGGATGTCACGTAGGCATGTATATCATGCCGCACTCGGGGCCACCAAAAGGTCCGTGTCACCAGGTGGAGGTCTTGAAGAACCCAAAATGTCCTGCTGCAGGGTTGTCGTGGCACTGGGTCATGACGAGGGCTCGGAGTGGTCCTGTGGGTACATATAATCGCCCCCGAAACTTGAGTAAGTCCTCCTCCAAGGTCCAAGGAGGCGTGGGGCCCACCTCCGCTCTCCTTTGCTGCGACCAGGCGTCCTGGCGCTGCGCCTCTCGCACCTGGGCCCGCAAGTCCACTGGCTCCCGTGCTGCGGCCAAGGCTTCTGCCGGCAGCACTGTCCGTGGAGGAAGGGGGTCCTTGGCGCAGAGGTACTCTGGCTTGCGGGACAGGGCATCCGCCCTCCGGTTGTGACCGCTGGGAATGTAGGTCACGCGGAAGTTGAACCGGGCAAAAAACAACGACCACCGGATCTGCCGCTGGTTTAACTTCCGAGCTGTGGTGAGGTGCTCGAGATTCCGATGGTCCGTTCGGACCTCCACCTGATGTCGGGCCCTCCAGATGGTGTCGCCAAGCCTCGAATGCAGCCTTGATAGCCAGCAACTCTTTTCCCAGATAGTGTAGTTGCGCTCGGAAGGTTGAGTTTCCGGAGTAGTAAGCGCAGGAAAAGTGTGCCACCATTCGTCGGAGCCTGTAGCAGCACCGCTCCCAGAGCCACATTGCACCCGTCCGTTTCCACCACAAAAGGCCGGAGCGGGTCGGGATGCCTCAGGACGGGTTCCGTGACGAAGGCTTTCTTGAGGGCTGTGAATGCTTCTTGCTGCGGGGGACCCCACCGGAATGCAACCTTCTTCCTGAGGAGCTGGGTAAGTGGAGCTGTCAGTGTGGCGAAGCCCGGGATGAAGGTCCGGTAGTAGTTGGCGGCCAGTAGGCGCTGAACATCCTTCACCCGACGAGGGCTTCCCAGCTACACAAAGCTTCTACTTTACATGGGTCCATGGCTATGCCCTCGGGCGAGATGATATGCCGAGGAATTCTATGGAAGTCCGGAAGAAGACGCATTTCTCCAGCCGCATTGAGTTGTTGCTCCCGCAAGCGTTGCAGAACCAGACTGACGTGTCGAAGGTGGCTTTCCCTGGACCGGGAGTAAATCAGGATGTCGTCGAGGTAGATAACCACGAACCGATCCAACATGTCTCGGAACACGTCGTTCATGAAGTGCTGAAAAACGGCGGGAGCATTGGTCAACCCAAATGGCATGACAGTGTATTCGTAGTGTCCGTATCGGGTGCCGAATGCCGTCTTCCATTCGTCTCCTTCTCGTATCCGCACCAGGTTGTAGGCCCCCCGGAGATCGAGCTTGGTGAAGATCGTGGCCTCCCGCAACCTTTCCAGTAGCTCCGGGATGAGCGGCAGGGGGTAGCGATTCCGCACCGTAATGGCGTTTAGCCGGCGGTAATCACAGCATAGGCGCAAGTCCCCTGTCTTCTTCTTCACAAAGAGGACCGGGGCCGAGAGAGGGGACTTTGAAGGCGGATGAACCCTCGGGCCAGGTTTTTGTCCAGGAAGTCCCTGAAGGCGGCCAACTCGGGCTCCGACATGGAATACAGGCGTCCCACAGGCAGTGGTGCGTTGGGCAGAAGGTCCACGGGGCAATCGTAGGGCCGATGCGGGGGTAGTCGGTCCGCCTCCTTCTCGCTGAACACGTCGGCGGAGTCCGTCAGCTCAGGGGGGAAGGGGGTGGCAGGGGTGGGGCGTTCTGGCGGCACAGGTGTGGCGGATGTGATCGGCACTGCAGACTCGGGAAAGAGATGGTGTTCGCGACCAGGCCACCTGAGGATCGTGGGTCCGGCCAGGCCATCCCAAGGACCACAGGAAAATGAAGGTCCGCCGTGACATAAAACTGGATCGCCTCCTCATGGTCCCCAATAGCCAGGCGCAAAGGCTGGGTGGCAAATTTAATGGGGCCGGACACCAGTTCTCGCCCATCAATTGTCTCTACCCGCATCGGAGGGTCCACCGGAACCACGGGACCGTAAACTGGGCCACAAAGGCCTGATCCATAAAGTTTGTTGTGGCCCCTGAGTCCACCAGCGCATGCGCCTGGAGCCCGTCCGACTGGTTCCCCAACCATATCCGTGTGTCCAGAATCAGATGCCGAGGGGGCCCAGAGTCTACTTCCGCAACGTCCAGTGGGGCTTAATGCGTGCCCGACCTAGGGTTTCCCAGGTCGGGCCTGCCCGCTTCGATTGGTCACGCTGTGATTCGGGGACGGCGTCGTGCCCCACCGCTTTCTGGGGCAAGAAGCGGCGGTGGCGGGCTCCCACAGTACAGGCACAATCCCCTTGGCGCCTCGGTTCCGCTCCTGGGCTGTTAGGCGAGGTCTGGCCGCTCCCAACTCCATGGGCTCTTCCGCAGCGGTTACAAAACGTGGGGCGACCCTGGGTGCTGGTGGTGCAGGAAGTGGGGTGCAGATGTCGACGGAGGGTCCCGGGGTGCGACGGACGGTCGCCCGTTGCAGACGGGCATCGAGGCGGAGACAAAGGCACCAAGTTGTCGAGGTCCGCGGCGCCTCCACGCGGGCCAGCTCGTCTTGCAATTCCTCTGAGAGTCCCTCCTGAACGCTGGCCCACCAGCGCTGCATCATTCCAGTCAGAGTCCTGGCACAAAAGACGAAATTCGCGATGTACTCCTGCAGGGGCGTTTCCTTGACTGAGTTCCTTAAGGCGCCTGGTTGCCGTCAGCATTCGAACGGGTCCTCATACATGGTGCGAGGTGCTGCCAAAACGCTGTTGGTCCGCCAGCAGGGGCTGTCCTGGAGCAAGAGGCGTGGCCCATCGAGCAGCCGAGCCGGAAAGAAGGTTAATCACGAAGGCCACCTTAGCCCGGTCGTCTGGGAAATCCTCTGGCCTCATAGCCATGTAGAGCTGGCACTGTCCCAAGAAGGTCGGGAACATCTCAGGCTGCCCAGAAAACTTATCCGCACGGTTATCGGGCACTTGCGACGAGGAGGAGGTGGGAGGATGGGGGGCTGCAGGCACATTCCTGGCAGCAAGTTGGCCTGCCAAGTGAGCCACTTGCTGCTGGAGCTGTTGATTAGCTGCTTGTAGCTGCTCTAACTGCTGCTGTACCTGCTGCTGATCCATCTTTGGTGGAAGATGTTTTAGTCAGGTCTTGGACAAAATGTTCTGTTTCCTTCCCCAATACTCCCAGCAAAGAGTCCGTCAGAGGCCTTCCTTTTTTTTTCCCTTTTATTTACATAGATACATGTCCTGGCCACGTCTACCCACGGGCCTGCCAAGTTTCTGGAGATAACGAGGAAATTATAGATAAGGCCAGAATTACTCACGAATATATTCTTTCCTCCATTGAAATAGTTAGCTCGCGCCAATTCATTAGCTCGCGCCAACTCATTACTTTGTCCAAGACAAAAAACCAGGAAGTCCCGCCTCCTATTTATAGTCTCTGCAGATGTCACTGCATGACAATTATGACTTGGCTTTGTCCCAACTCTTCCGCTGCTGCGCACGGCGATTACGTCTACGTGACCTTGCATCGCTCCAAAACTGTTCTTGGGGCGTTGCCAAATCAGAAGGAGGCTCCATGGAATCAGGCTGTGCCGGCCCCTCCCCATCCCTTTGAGTGGGTGCCAGGGAGGGAAAGGGCTCAAGAGAAGCAGGGCTGGCCAGGTCTTCTCCCTCACTTTCTGAATCATCCGAGTCCAGGAGTCCGGGTCCAGGAACCTGGGTCACAACACAGTGCTTCTGCAAGTAAGGATATGCATGTATGCTCATCAGCTATTTCTGTGACCTGGTTGCCTCATGTTCCACTAGTGGGCCATGGCCTAGTGTGGTTCAAGTCAGATTAAATGCAATTAGGGAATATTTTAACAAAATAATATAAACATAAGTAATATTACATTTTCAAGTTAAATAATAATACATTTTGTCATCAATTACCAAAACTCTGGGCTTGTAACTTATGAAGCGTCCTGCACAAACCCATAGCCTCAGTTTAACTGCAGCAGCAAAGATCGCTTGGAGCTACCTTGGTCTGGGTTAAGCAGAAATGATAGAAATTCTTCCTCAGGTTGCTGCCTATAAGTTCATAGGTTCAGTTCAAAGTGCTGTTTTAATCCATAAATCTCAAACATGGCTTGACCTTCAGGATCACATTTTCTTTGTAGAAATAATACATCCAGTGCATGATCCCCAACAAATCCTCCCACTGCTGACAGTTTAAGAGAACGGGGATAGTGATGGGTTTTTTCCCTACCTCTGTGGTTTCCAAATTCTACAGAAGAGCCTCCCCAGAAAGTCAAATCAGCACACACAAATCCACTGGTCTTCTAGAAACTAGATAAAAGCTTTCTCAAAGCCCTTGAGGAATGATGGGGGGCACTATCTACATAATTACAATGTACTGCTTGTCTGTTCTTTATTATTGCTTTAGTATTAATTGTTTATTTTGCTAAACATTTGGGAATCCATGCAGATTATGGTGACATATAAAAACAAATATTAATATTCTAGTCCTTTTTGGAAGCTATGAGATTGGACAAAGTTGACTGGAAACAATTACACTGTTGGGTCTTTACACTTCAGATCTAGATACCTGAAGAATATCAGACTGGTAAAAATATAATTATTTTGATTTCTAAGCCTAGTTGTACATTCCTAGGAAAATCAGTATCTTAAAACCAGGTCACCAAACTCATGATCACATGAGTTATTATACATCAGCGATCCTAGCATACAGTAGCTATACCATTTCTCCAGTGTTGTAATTGCTTCTCATCAGTCTCATATAATGAGTTGCTTTGATTTATTGTTTTGTTTTCTCAGTACTTAATGCTCCGATTCCTTTCTTTCAGGAACTAGACCAACAAGCCTCCATTCTGCTCTCATCCATTTCCTCTTGGCAAATGGCTAGATCTAAAATTTGGCTCTTAAAATACTTATATTTGACAAGCATGGTTTACAATAAAATTTTACAGTATGTTTTCTCCTTTCAGCAAAAGAAAAATGTTTTATTTTGGGGCTATGATAGATAATCATGCCCTCTCTAGAATATTATCAAATGTAAAGGGCTCAAGAAGGGTGTGGCCCGCACTATCCTATTTCAAACTTCTGCATTTTTCCCCTTATTGACTCAATTTGAATTTGGGTAGATTCCTTTTCGATGGATTGGGAGGCTTTGGTTTACATTTATATAAATGTAAGTTTGAGTATACAATTAAAATCTCTTCAAACAACCAAAGCAATGTCTGTATATACCTGGAGTACACCGAAACCCAATTGATTCTATTATTGGTTCAAGGAGGCAGAAGAGCTCAGGTAGCGAAAGGATGAACCATATAATAGATTACACAATGCTCATGTTCAGAGTCCAAGTTAAGCTAAAGAAGAAAATGAACCAGTTTCCACAGTCTGATTTGGAGCATATGTCTAATACCGTGCTTTACAGAGAACATTGCAAATTGCTTTGAAGTCCTGAACTATGAATAGGGAATCAGAGCAACTCTGGAATGAAATCAAGTTGTTAATAATGGCTGTTAAAAAAGACTAACAAAGATAATGAGAAAGAAGCAAACTTGAAGTCAGAACAAATGGTGGAAACTGCCCAGAAGAGAAGACAAACCTAGAAAAGAGCAATATTATAATGACATCTATAAAAAACATCAAATATGGAAAAACAAAGGAAGTCTTCCAAAAGATCTCTGAACTCAGAAATCTCAGATCAGTTTGTTAAAGAATGTTAATGGACAGATTAACTGGTTCAAAGAAGATCAAACAAGGATGAAAGGAGTATCCTAAAAGTCTGACAGAAAAGATGTCAACATCCAAGAGTCTTAGGAGATATTTCCAACTTTCAAGAAACACTATTATTAGAATATGAAGTTGGATAAGCACTTCAATCTTTACCAAAGTGGAAAGCTACAGGAACCGACAATTCCCCTTGGAAATATAGAAAGCAACTGAAGAACTGATAAGGTTCTAACCAAATTATGCCAGCAGATCTGGAGAACATCACAATGGCCCATCAATCGGAAGAAGTCAATCTGCATTCCAATGCAAAAAAGAGACTTAGAGCATGCAAACTATTATACAACACACACAATTTCACATGACAGCAAAGCAATGGTTAGGATCATCCATCCCAAATTAAAGCCCACATGAAAAGGGAAAAGACAGCTGTTCAAACTACTGTAGAAAAGGTCAAGCAAGCAATATAAGACATTATTGCTGATGCATGCTGGATAATTGAGAATTTAATTACCACTAAAGAATACCAAAAAAGAAGGCAGCATGTGCTTTGATGGTTATAGAAAGACCTTTCATTGTATCAATCATATCAACTTGTGCAATGTCTTTAGGAAAACAGGAATCTGGTAACACTTTTTTTAATTAGAAATTTTTAATGTAATAAAATACACATAGGAACAGAGATAGAAAATAAGAAACAAAGAAAAAACTGAAAACAACAAAAACATACACGAGCCTTCCACCATTCTTTCTATCAAACAACTGTCATCTTAAACTTGTCCCATTTCAAACATCTGACTACCTCACTGTCCTCATGCAAAACCTATATCCAGGTCAGGAAGCCACCGCACAGTCAAAATATGGCAAAAACTGACTGGCTGCAGACAGGTGAAGAAATGAACAAGGCTGTTTGCTCTCCTTATTTATTCTCTCTAAATACTGACAGGGTTCCAATTAAGTTATGGAAAAAACAACGGAGCAAGAGATTGAATGCTTTGGTATGTACATAAGGTTTTTATACAAATATATACTCCTAATGTATTAAATTATATATTACATTTACAAATGATAGCATCATTATATCTTTAACAAAGTTACAATTTCCCCTTTACCCTGTGTCCTTAATTACCCACCTTTTCTAAAGTAAAAGCAGAATCACTATGGTTCTTTCCTCATCTTCATTTTAAAGCACTGAGAATTCTGTTCCTTTTACTCAGGTTTAATATCCTTTTACCTTACATTTAATCATATACTATTCTCCACTTTTAGCAGTTAAGTCCTACTGAAGTTTGAATTAGCATGGTAAGTGTTTCCTTTTGCTGAGTTGCTTCTCCATCTCTCAGTCCTCATTAGATTGTAAGAAGGATAACAATTACTTCTTGCTGGCTGATTGCAGTTGGTCTGCATTTCTGGAAAGATTGTGAAGCTGTAAGGCTCTGCTACTTCTTTCAAAGCTATAATTTCAAGACCTTGTTGCTCACTCCAACTACTTTAGTGTCACCTCCTTCACAGATAATTGGCTTTAGTTTTTCCAACACAATTGCCAGCCACTCCAGGTAAACCAGACAGGAAACTCAACTAGATGAGCTAATTGTACTTTACCATAATGTTACATTCATAGACTCTTGCAAATCTGAAGATACAGACTTCCCACCCCAGTTTTAATTGATCAGTTAGGAAAGAGTGGGTCTTTCCTTAGTTTCTTTCTCTGACTGCTAAGCCATTGGGGGCTCCTACCTCTCTTGTCTGATTGTTTCCTAGTTAGCATCAATTCCTCCTGTCCCCCAAAGCCTTCCACACATTCTATTACAACAATTTCCTTTCTCTCTTCCACCACCAGCATACCAATTTTTCTCTTAAAGTACCAGGGACCATAAACTATAAGGAGAAAAAAAATCACACACAATCTTTCCTTACGTGTACACACTCACACACAAATATACATGTGTATATATCTCTGCAGAATCTATTTGTCTCCTGTTTATCTATTGAGAAGCCAGATTAGAAGGCAAGCATGGTTTTAAAATTGGAGGAAGAAACATCTGTAGCCTGCATTATATTGATAATATTACTCTAATAGCAGAAAATGCAAAAGATTTAAAAGCACTAATAATAAAAATCAGAAGCATTGTTGAAAATATGTGATTAAGATTAAACATAAAGAAAACACAATGAATACAGCAACTAGCTGTATTAGAAAAACAGAGTGCCAACAAGGTAGATGTACATCCCTTCTGGAAGGTTTTAGATCATGAGGGAAACCTATGACCTTTCAAGTGTTCCTGAACTACAATTCTCAGCACTATCAAGGTCAATATTGAGATGTCTGGAACTGTAGATTAGTTCTCCATTCCTGTTCTAGCTTGCTTGAGGTTTCAAGTTCTCATTACCAGAGTTTAGTTTTCTGCTGAAGAAAATTCATTGTGAACTGTTTAAATTTTGCCATCCTTAGAAAGCTTTTTCTTTATTAATTGGTAGCAGCACTTGAATCAAACTTAGCAATTTAGTGAAGCTAGCCAGCACACCAAGGAAAGCGTGTACTTACATCTCATTCACTTTCTCTTCTGGACCCTGCACTTGTCCAGTAACTGTTCCTTGTCTGGTATTTTTAACCCAGCCAACTATACCCACTTTCCTAGCTTTATCCTCTGTGTACTGGTTTGGAAAACAAACAGAAGAAGAAGATATAGTCAGCATGCATTCAAGGTTTAAAAGTGTGACAATACATGCAGTCCTCAACTTATGACCACAACTGAGCCCAAAATGTATGTTGTTAGGTAAAACACTTGAGTTTTGCCCCCTTTTGTGACCTTTTTTGCCACTGTTGTTAAGTGAATCACTTCAGTTAAGTTGGTAACATAGTTGTCAGATTCACATTAAGTGAATCTGACTTCCCCATTGATTTTGCTGTCAGAAGGTTGCAAACGGTGATCACATGATCTCAATCGTCATAAATATGCGTCAGTTGCCAAGCATCCAAATTTTATCATATGACCACTGGGATGCTGTAACAGTCGTAAGTATGAAAAACAGTTATAAGCCACTTATTCAGTGCAGCTGTAACTTCAAATGGTTACTAAATGAATGGTTATAAGTCAAGGACTACCTGTACAGTTCAGTCTCAAAACTTCAGTTTTATTCAATGACTTGCTTTTTAATGGCCTAGTCTTCTTCTAAAATACCAACAATGTTGTCTTAAATTTGTTTTTGCTACTTCTAGATTTAGCAATAGAATTAACCTCATGTTCTCAGTTGCATATATAGAGAGCACAGAATTATAGGGTTGGAAGGGATCTTGGACCTGTGTGAGGTGGTTTTCTAAAATTATATTCAGAACATTTTCCAAAACTAAGAGATATGATTATGTTAAAGAGTCACACAGATATTTGAATAACTTCAAAGGCAAGAATCAAAATAGATTGAAATAAATTTTAATAGCAACATCATTAATAATAACTAAAACAAAACAAAACAAAAATAAAATAGTAGTAAGTAGGTGTCAGACTTCCTCCCTAACAATTTGGATTGAAAGCAGTTTATACAAAAAGCGAGTCTTTCAGAGTATTTATTAGTAATATTTATTTAGAAGAATCACAATACAGGAATTCCAAGAAATACTTTATTTTCCATGAGAAATCTACATACAAGCATTCTAATGTAGCAATCCTATAGTCTGTATTCTTTTTTTTTTTTGTTTAAATGGTTATTTATTTAAGGAATTGTAAAGTCATGCAACTAAAAATATGATTCTGGGCAGTTCATTATGAAAGTAAACAACTATATATTATGAAGCAAACAGGATATAAAGCATAGAATATAAAATGGAAACTAAATTGGGTCATTGAACAACCGAAAGGGGATTCCACTCAACTGGATGCAAATATATGGAGAAAAACACAGCTCTTAATGGCTTTCTTATAGGCAAGCGGAGTTGGAGACTGTAATATATCTTCCTAGGTCCCATAATATAACTGTGTTTAAATTAAGGCCCCTTGAATATGGGGGCAGGTATTTTGGCAGAAAGATGTGGTAGAATCTGGGCCAGAATCACAGAAGAAAGGGCTCTTTCCAGCAAGCAAAGAGACAAAGAAGTTTGGAACATTTGATATGCAGGAAAAAAGTGAAGGTGGACTTCACTGAGCATTTTGCAGGGTATATTAAATAGTTATGCAGATAAATGTTTTAGTCTGGCATTACTGCTGTCTATAGGCAGGCAACAATAAGGTAATGACTCAGAAGTAACTCCTTATGCCATTCTTGGTTCCTTGGGCCTAACATAAGCTATCCCACAAGTAGCTTGGTCATATGCCATGTATGGCTTTAAAGGTGATAACCAGCACTTTGAATTGCATCTTCTGGGAGCCAATGTAGATCATGGAGTAATCATATGAGTGTAATAGCCTGTACCCATAATTACTTGAACTGCTGCATTCTGGACAAACTGAAGATTCCAGTTAATCTTCAAGGCCTCATTACATTAATTCAATCCAATCAGGAGGTGACTAAGATATATCTGACCCTGAGCAAATCCCCTTTTATCTGCAACTGGAAGATAAAATTAAATTGTGCAAAGGCCCCTCTGGCAACAGTGATATCTGCTCTTTGAGCAGGAGCTAAGAACTAGAAGAACTCCCAGCTTGCCCACCAAGATCCAATGATAGAAACATTCCAGTTCCTGGATCTGGAGGACCTCAACTTCTTCTTTTCTTGCAGCCTCTGCATACCCTGAAAGAATATCAACAACTTTACTTGGAAGGCTGGGGATAGAGATATTCAATGATGAATCATAAATGTATTGGAGATACTTCACTCAGTATCAACAGATGATATTGCCCACTGGCTTCATGTATTGCATATATTAAAAAGGAGGCAAGAGAAGGTAGTGCCCTAAGTACCATCCTAAAGCTGAAGTCTATTGCTCCATGTTCTCTGCCAACCAACATGGTCTGGGATCTGTCCTGAAGAAAGAACTACTGCAAGATGAGGTTTCCTTCTTCCAATAATGATACAAAAAAAGATGCTGAGGCACTAGAAAGAATGTAGAGAACAGCCACAAAGATGATAAGGGGCCTGGAAGCTAAATCATACAATAAGCAGCTAAGGGAACTAGATATGGGCAGTCTAATGAAGAGAAAGTTTGGGAGATATGATAGCAGTCTTCCAATATTTGAAGGGGTTTCACAGGGAAGAGGGCATCAATTTATTCTCCAAAGCACCTGAAAGAAGGACAAAAAGCAATGAGTGAAAGCTTGTCAGAGGAAGATTCAACCTGGAAATAAGGAAGAATTCCTGATAGTGAGAACTATTAATCAATGGAGCAGTTTGCCTCTCAGGGTCAGGCGCCTCATCACTTCAGTTTTTTAAAAAAGTTTGGACAATCATTTGTCCAGGACGGTATAGACTCTCCTGCCTTGGGCAAGGTATTGGATTAGAAGACCTCCGACATCCTTTCTAACCCTATAATGCTGGATTCAAATATTTTATTAGTTTATCAAAATATAAAATACAAAAATACAAAGAAAAATAAAGATAACAGGAAAATAAAGGAGGAAAAAGGGAAAAGAGAAAAGTGTAGGGCAAAAGAGGGGGAAAAAAGAAAAACATTGACTTCCAAGTTCTTTTGATGCAGTAGAATAAGGTAATAACATAAAACCTCAACTTTTTACTTATACAAATTTCTGCAGAAAAACTGAAGCAAGTAAGGAAAAAAACCCTTCTAATTAATTAATACACAGCCTCTCCCCATCTCGTAACTGCTTAGAAATGTGTCTGCTTTAAAAAAAGGTTTGTGTGTAGCACAGCACAGATAAATACTATAAATGCGATTCAGTTTAGGCCATATAGAATATGACAAATCTTTTGCAACTATGCTCTTATCTTCTCAAGACACTCTGCCCCAATCAAAGTCCTCTAATGAAGCATTTCACATTAATGCTGCAAATGTTGTTATGAAGTTTAGGAGCTGAGCTATGGTTTGTACTTGCTTCAAGATACAATAAGTGCCAGGCTTTAAGATAAGTTTGTTCTGAGCCTGGCACTTACAGTCTCAAGATAAGACATAAAGGATGCTTCTGTGGTAGGAGAGAGAAAATTCATACACTGAACAAATATTCTCATTTGGATTTATTTTTTATGTGAGAACCAAATAACTGTATAATTTGCACTCCGTGCCCAAAAGAATTTGGATTACATCCATTCAGATGGTTATACTGCATTTTTTAATAGTGTTCTGAAATATTTTTTTTTATTTGAGAGAATTTTTTGCAGCCAAATCTTGCAGGAACAGTACAACATCTCAGTCCTGTCAATTTTGTAGCCACTGCAAAGCAATTTCTAATGCACTACATACTTCAGAGTGGAAGGGCCCAGAAATAATAACAATGTTATAAATATTTTCAGCATTGAAGTTCTCATTTTTGAAATCTGTGAATTTCTGATTCAGGCACTGAGTACCTGTCTGATCAGCTCATAAATTTTACATAATGAATGCCAAAATGATGAATCTCATGGAGAAACCTGATTTATGCTAACCTTCCTCAATTTGGCTTAAAGTCAGGATTACCATTTAATTTCTTGTTCATTTCCAAGGCTTCTTCATCCAGAAATGGGCTTGACACTTGTTCACCAAGACTACTCATTGGGAAAAAAACCTTGCATAGACAGTATTTTTTAATGCTTTCCATATTTCACTGTTTCCCATTGCCTTTTTCATTTTCATTCCTCATTGCTGAAAATGCAAGAAGGTGTCTTTTTTTAACCTTTGGTTGTAAAATTACAGATATCCCAATTCAAAACGCCTCTGCTAATACTGTTTCTGCTAATACTGCTAATAATGTTTCAACTTTCCAAACCTTTCAACAATCTCTACTTTGCTTTAGAAAGTGAACAGAGTCCCCTTGTATTTCTTGATCATTGTGAAAGATGGGCTTTTCCTGTGTTTCCAGGTTACACAATCTTAAATATGGGTAATGGGAAATGCAAGATTTCCCTGTAACCTGGGACCCTTGTACAATGCTTAAATTTGTCCACAGGTACCTTTTTTCTTATGTGGCTAAATAAAATACTAAAATTAGGACATTTATATAACTAATGGTCATAGAATCAGGGTTCTACTGTAACAGGATTTCCACTAAAGCACACATTACAAGTTATATGATACTTAACTCTCCAGATTAACACAGAAACTTGGCATTGCAGATTTCTGAAGTCTCTGCTCAGGCTTTCTATTTTACTCTCAAAAAGTTACAGAGAAGTGATGCAAAGATGATATACTTCATGGTCCCTTACCATTCTGAAACAAACCCCTGAGAAAGAAGAATACAGAGAAAATAAAACTATAAATATTTGCTCAATGGAACAATATTTCATTTGTATTTATAAAACAGCATTATAACAACCAATCAAAGATTGCCAGACAATATTTATTTTGATAGAAGGTTTGGTAAAATGAAAAGTGATTAAAAGTAACGAAGAAAACTGGAAGAATAATGGATAGATCCAGTGAGATCCAGATGTATAACTGAATTCAGTGGAAGATTGCTCAACTGGGCTCTACTGTTAATGAGATACACATCTGGGTTAAGGAACCATATTTGGGGCTAAGCGTAGTATTGGAAAATAATTTCTCACTATGATATTCAGTTGTTTTTGCTGAAATTGTTGCATAGTTTCTTTATTAGGTTCTTTCTTTTGGGAACATTGAGAACTGATAAACAGAGCAAAATAAAAAACTTATCACAGTTTATTATTTGCATTTTTATTATGCTACTTGTTTGCTGTTCTATTTATTTTATTCAGCTACATATAGTGTAGGAAAAATATTTTAATAAAATAATATACTCAATTATCTTTCACTTACGTAAATATCTTTAAGATCAAGTGTTTCACTCAAATAATCATAACTCACAAATTGAACATGTCACTTTGGATAGTGAGATGGGCGGCATATAAATTAATTACATAAATAAAAAAATTATTTAACAATTAATGGAATTACAATATAATAGATTTGTCACATAGAAAATATTTAAACCAAGGGGAGCTGAGAAGGACCATTTTCTGTTGTGTTGAGAGTTGGCAATGCTTAAAGCACCAAGGGTGTGAAAGCCACACAACATGGACTTTGTAATACAAATGACATGAACTTTGCAGTATAACAATATACCATATTTTTCGCTCCATAAGACGCACTGGATCAAAAGATGCACCTAGGTTTAGAGGCGGAAAACAAGACAAAAAAAATATCAGGCGGAGCCTGAGTGGACCATAGATAGGTGTCCTCTTATGTGCCAGCTCCGCCTATTGACGCCTGCACTGCGGAAAAGAGACAGAAGAGGCAGGCAATGACAAAGACAGAAGAGATGGGGTTCAGCACTGTAAAAGGACCCTGCCATGGTGACCCAGCTGCTATTCACCAAAGGACTGGCACCATCCACCTTTTTTTGGGGGGGGGAAGTGCCTCTTATGGAGCGAAAAATACGGTACATTGATTCATCATATACAAAGAGAGAGTGCATATCATTTTATAAGATGCATCCAAATTGTATAGCACTTCAGAAATATCAATGTATATACAGAGAAGTATAGCTTTTCTTTACATGCATGGTAGAGACATACTCTCCATTCCATATCTTTTAGATGTGGAACTCAGCTATGTTTTTACAGTGCTGAATTCCTGTGGTATGTCCTACATGGAAACCTGTTGGTGTCTATTTTTATATTATTTTCCCACCAGGAAAATATTTTATTATGGTTCTATTATTGCACTCAATTTTAATCCTCCGCTCTTCATTTTAAATTAGTTGTCGTATATTTTAACACTTTTGTTTTAAATTAAGGATATTGCATTTTTTATTATTATTATTATTATTATTATTATTATTATTATTATTATTATTATTATTATTATTATTATTATTTATATTTGTATGCCGCCCTTCTCCCGAAGGACTCAGGGCGGTTCACAGCCAATAAAAACACAGTACATAAATACAAATTTAAAAAACTATATAAAAAACTGGTTCAATAACGGCCTAAAAATTTAAATACAATTTAAAACCCCGTTTAAAACCCTAATTAAAACCCTAAAATTAAAACTATGTTCAAGCTAATCCTGCACGTCTTCAGCTCGCGGCGAAAAGTCCGGAGGTCGGGGAGTTGACGAAGCCCCGGAGGCAGCTCATTCCAGAGGGCGGGAACCCCCACAGAGAAGGCCCTCCCCCTGGAGGTCGCCAGCCGACATTGTTTGGCTGACAGTATCCGGAGGAGGCCCTCTCTGTGAGAGTGCACTGGTCGGTGTGAGGCTACTGGTGGCAGTAGGCGGTCCCGTAAATACCCGGGTCCTAAGCCATGGAGTGCTTTGAAGGTGATAACAAGCACCTTGAATTGGACCCGGAAGATCACTGGGAGCCAGTGCAGACTGTGCAGGAGAGGTGTCACATGGGAGCCACGAGGTGCTCCCTCTATCACCCGCGCAGCCGCATTCTGGACCAGTTGAAGCCTCCGGGTCCCCTTCAAGGGGAGCCCCATGTAGAGAGCATTGCAGTAGTCCAGGCGGGATATAACAAGGGCATGGGTGACTGTGCATGAGGAAGCCCGATCCAGAAAGGGGCGCAACTGGCGTATCAGGCGAACCTGATAAAAAGCCCCCCTGGCGACGGCCGTCATATGTTCTTCTAAAGACAGCCGTGCATCCAGGAGGACGCCCAGATTGCGCGCCCTTTCCATGGGAGCCAATGACTCGCCCCCAACGGTCAACGATGGAACTAGCTGACTGTATCACCACAAAACAAAGGTTGGAGACAGGACGGTAATTTCCTAAAATAGCTGGATCCAGGGAGGGCTTCTTGAGGAGGGGCCGCACCACCGCCTCTTTCAAGGCGGTAGGGAAAACACCCTCCATCAAAGAAGCATTCACAATTCCCTGGAGCCAGCCTCATGTCACCTCCCGGGTGGCCAGTACCAACCAGGAGGGACACGGGTCCAGTAAACATGTGGTCGCATTCAGTCCCCCCAGTATCCTGTCCACATCCTCAGGAGCCACAGAATCAAACTCGTCCCAGATAGTAACCCCAAGACCTGCCTCTCCCACCCCGCCCGGATCTACCCAATCAGTGTCCAACCCTTCCCGAATCTGAGCGATTTTATCAAACAGATACTGCCCAAACTCCTCAGCTCGACCCTGTAAGGGATCATCCACCGCTTCCTGTTGAAGGAGCAAGCGGGTCACCCTAAACAGGGCGGCTGGGCGGTTATCTGCTGATGCAATGAGAGTAGAAAAATATTCCCGTTTCACCACCCTCATTGCCACTAGATAGGTCCGAATATAGGACCTAACTAGTGTCCGGTCAGATTCGGAGCGGCTGGACCTCCAGATACTCTTTAGGCGACGTCTCCGGCGCTTCATCTCCCTCAACCCCTCAGAGTACCAAGGGGCTAAACAAGATCGGCACCGGGTCAGAGGCCGCAAAGGCACAACTCAGTCTAGAGGACCAGCCGCTCCCGATCCCAGGCGGCAACTAGATCCGCAGCCGACTCGTGGGCCAAATCCTCAGGGAATGGCCCAAGCTCCATCTGGAACCTCTCAGGGTCCATCAGGCGCCTGGGACGGAACCAACGAGTCGATTCCGTCTCCCTGCGGCGGGGGTCGGCGGTTCGAAAGTCCAGCTGAAGGAGCGAATGATCTGATCATGACAAGGGTCTGATAACTAACTCCCCTAACTCCAGATCATTCAACCACTGGCCAGAGACGAAAATCAAGTCCAGAGTGTTTCCCCCGATGTGAGTGGGACCGTCAATTAACTGGGTCAGGTCCAAGGCCGTCATGGAGGCCATGAACTCCCGAGCTGACGTGGATGCCACCCCCGCTGATGGTAGATTGAAGTCCCCCATGACCATAAGTCTGGGGGTCTCCACCACCGTCCCGGCGATCACATCCAGCAGCTCGGTCAGGGCTTCTGTCATGCAGCAAGGAGCCAGGTACGTGATCAGTAAACCCACCTGCATCCCCCGGCCCCACTTCACAAGGAGGGACTCGCATCCGGCTATCTGTGGCACAGTGGTCTCCCTCAGTTCTAGACTCTTGTTGATAACAACTGCCACCCCCCCGCCCCTACCCTGGACCCTCGCCTGATGGAATACACGGAAATCCGGTGGGCACATTTCTACCAGGGGAAACCCCCCCCTTTCATGCCCAACCAGGTCTTCGAAATGCCAATCAGGTCCGCGCCCCCCTCCTGTATAAGATCAGAGATGAGGGGGGCTTTATTTACAACGGACCTGGCATTGCATAACATCAGGCGAAGGTCCAGCCTCTGGGGATTTAGGCCACTCGGGAAACGGGAAACTGCCAGGGGACCGGAGTGCGCAATCGCTTGTAAATAGCGAGTGCGCACTCCCCGAACCTGATATGGGCCCCCGCGTCCGCCATACCTGCCCCTCCCACCTACCGTGCAAATAAGACCGCCTTCGTAACCTTGAGCTCTAGCCTCCTCTTCTACTTCCGAATCGATGATGTTGGTGTTTGGAATGATGATGATGATGATGGTGTTTGGAAGCCATACGGGTCTGGATGGGGAGGAACAGGCTCAAACTTAATCCTTCCAAGACGGAGTGGCTGTGGATGCCGGCACCTCGGTACAGTAAGCTGCAGATGCAGCTGTCTATCGGGGGTGAGTCATTGGCCCCGATGGAGAAGGTACGCAACTTGGGCGTGCTCCTGGATGGTCGGTTGTCCTTTGAAGATCATTTGGCGACCATCTCCAGGAGAGCTTTTCATCAGGTTCGCCTGATCCGCCAGTTGCGTCCCTTCCTGGACCGGGATGCCTTATGCACGGTCACTCATGCTCTCGTTACTTCTCGCCTGGACTACTGCAATGCTCTCTACATGGGGCTCCCCTTGAAGAGCACCCGGAGACTTCAGCTAGTCCAGAATGCGGCTGCGCGGGTTATTGAGGGAGCGGTTCGGAGCTCCCATGTAACACCTATCCTGCGCAGACTGCACTGGCTGCCTGTCGTTTTCCGGGTGCGCTTCAAGGTATTGGTTACCACCTTTAAAGCGCTCCATGGCTTAGGACCGGGCTACTTACGGGACCATCTACTGCCGGCTTCTATCTCCCAGTGTCCGGTGCATTCCCACAGAGAGGGACTCCTCAGGGTGCCGTCAGCCAAACAGTGTCGACTGGCGGCCCCCAGGGGGAAGGCCTTCTCTGTGGGGGCTCCGACCCTGTGGAACGAACTTCCCCTCGGGCTTCGACAACTACCTGACCTTAGGACCTTTCGCCGTGAACTTAAAACCTATTTATTTCGTATGGCTGGACTAGCTTGATTTTACCTTTAAAATTTTAATTGGATGATGGGTTTTAAATTTTGGTAATTTTATGGGGTGTATTGTTATCTTAAATTTCTGGGCAAGTTTAAATCAATTTTTTAAGGGGTTGTTTTAATTATTGTGTATGTTTTGTATTTTATCTGCCTGTTCACCGCCCTGAGTCCTTCGGGAGAAAGGCGGTATACAAATTAAATTATTATTATTATTATTATTATTATTATTATTATTATTATTATTATTATTATTATTATTATTATTATTATTATTATTATTATTATTATTATTATTATGTTTATGCCGCGAGCTGACACAGGATCTAGCAATGGCACCAATAGGCCTCCCCCTAAACCTATCTTCGCCATCCCACCCCTCCCCCTATAATTTAAAGATTTACTAAAACATGAAGTTAAAAAGCCCCTAAGCCTCCTCTTTGAAGCGTGCCACCTCTCGGGATTCCAAAATCCGTCATCCGTTAATTCTATTTTTATAATTGTGGTTTTAACTGCTTGCTCTCTACATCAGAGAGGGCCATATTTTGGTGGGCAAGGCCACACACTTGGCTCTTTTAGAGAGAAAGAAATGTAGGATGGTTGATATAAATAACCATTGCTTTTTTCTTTCCTGGTTTATTTGTATGTGCAGTCATTTCAGGGACAAATCTACAATCATTTTACCCAGAAAGATTGGTTTTGAGCGGAGGAGGAGTTCTATGAAAACAAGCAGAAGATTGAACTATCTCTGAAAATATGTGGCCAAAGCATTGAGGACACGCTCACAGTCATTATCCATGATCACTACTCAAATTACTGTGCCTTCCCTGAAGAGAGAACACATATATTAGTCAAGTTGCTGCTGTTTCCTAATACACCTTTATATTTCACAAAAGTGAAAGTTGTGCATTGAAAGATGGCTGATGTGGATAAATCCCTTGTGTATTTTATTTTTATTTATTTATTTATTTATTTATTTCATATTTATATACCGCCCTATCTCCCTAAGGACTCAGGGCGGTTCACAGGCAGTTAAAATACATATAAATACAGATTAAAAAACGACGATTAAAAAACTTATTCTATTGCCAAATTATTAAAAACAGTATAAATAGTAAAAACCCCTTAAAACCAGTAACTTTAAAATCTAATCCAGTCCCGCGCAGATGAATAAGTGTGTTTTAAGCTCGCGACGAAAGGTTCGGAGGTCCGGAAGTTGACGAAGTCCTGGAGGGAGTTCGTTCCAGAGGGTGGGGGCCCCCACAGAGAAGGCCCTTCCCCTGGGTGTCGCCAGACGGCACTGCCTAGCTGACGGCACCCTGAGGAGTCCCTCTCTGTGAGAGCGCACGGGTCGGTGAGAGGTATTTGGTAGCAGTAGGCGGTCCCGTAAATAGCCCGGCCCTATGCCATGGAGCGCTTTAAAGATTGTCACCAACACCTTGAAGCGCACCCGGAAGGCCACAGGTAGCCAGTGCAGTCTGCGCAGGATAGGTGTCACACGGGAGCCACGAGGGGCTCCCTCTATCACCCGCGCAGCCACATTCTGGACTAACTGAAGCCTCCGGATGCCCCTCAAGGGGAGCCCCATGTAGAGAGCATTGCAGTAATCCAGGCGAGACGTCACGAGGCGTGGTGACCGTGCGAAAGGCATCCTGGTCTAGAAAGGGGCGCAACTGGCGCACCAGGCGAACCTGGTGGAAAGCTCTCCTGGAGACGGCTGTCAAATGATCTTCAAAAGACAGCCGTTCATCCAGGAGAACGCCCAGATTGCGCACCCTCTCCATCGGGGCCAGTGACTCGCCCCCAACAGTCAGCCGAGGACTCAGCTGACTGTACCGGGATGCCGGCATCCACAGCCACTCTGTCTTGGAAGGATTGAGCTTGAGCCTGTTTCTCCCCATCCAGACCCGTACGGCTTCCAAACACCGGGACAGCACTTCGATAGCTTCATTGGGGTGGCCCGGTGTGGAAAAGTACAGCTGGGTGTCATCAGCGTACAGCTGGTACCTCACACCGAAGCCACTGATGATCTCACCCAGCGGCTTCATATAGATGTTGAACAGAAGGGGCGAGAGAATCGACCCCTGCGGCACCCCACAAGTGAGGCGCCTCGGGGCCGACCTCTGCCCCCCTGTCAACACCGTCTGTGACGGTCGGAGAGATAGGAGGAGAACCACCGATAAGCGGTGCCTCCACTCCCAATCCTCCAACCGGCGCAGCAGGATACCATGGTCGATGGTATCGAAAGCCGCTGAGAGGTCTAATAGGACCAGGACAGAGGAACAACCCCTATCCCTGGCCCTCCAGAGATCATCCACCAACGTGACCAAAGCCGTCTCCGTGCTGTAGCCGGGCCGGAAACCGGACTGGAACGGGTCTAGATAGACAGTTTCATCCAGGTGCAGGGGAAACTGATATGCCACCATACTCTCTACAACCTTCGCGCGGCGGGTTGGAGACCGGACGATAATTACCTAAGACAGCCGGGTCCAGGGAGAGCTTCTTGAGGAGGGGCCTCACCACCGCCTCTTTCAAGGCGGCCGGAAAGACTCCCTCCAACAAGGAGGCACTCGTAATCGCCTGGAGCCAGCCTCGTGTCACCTCCTGAGTGGCCAGCACCAGCCAGGAGGGGCACGGGTCCAGTAAACACGTGGTGGCATTCAGCCTACCCAACAACCTGTCCATGTCCTCGGGAGCCACAGGGTCAAACTCATCCCAGAAAATGTCACCAAGACCACCCTCAGACGCCTCATCTGAATCGCCGCAATTTTGGTCTAGACCGTCTCGAAGCTGAACGATTTTATCGTATAGATAACCGTTAAACTCCTCAGCACGTCCCTGCAACGGGTCATCCCGCTCCCCCTGGTGAAGGAGGGAACGGGTCACCCGAAACAGGGCGGCTGGGCGGTTATCTGCCGACGCAATGAGGGAGGAGGCATAGCAACGCCTCGCTTCCCTCAGTGCCACTAGGTAGGTCCTAGTATAGGACCTAACTAGTGTCCGATCAGCCTCTAAACGGCTAGACCTCCAGGAGCTCTCTAGGCGTCTTCTCCGGCGTTTCATCCCCCTCAGCTCCTCGGAGAACCAAGGAGCCGGTTGGGATCTGCGCCGGGTCAGAGGCCGCAGAGGCACGACACGGTCTAAAGCCCCAGTCGCAGCCCGTTGCCAGGCTGCGGCTAGTTCCTCTGCCGTGCCATGAGCCAGACCCTCAGGAAGTGGCCCAAGCTCCGTCCGGAACCTCTCCGGGTCCATCAGGCGCCTGGGACGGAACCAACGTTGTGGTTCCGTCTCCCTGCGGTGTTGAGTGGCGGTCAGAAAGTCCAGGCGAAGGAGAGAGTGATCTGACCATGACAAAGGTTCTATGACTACATCTCTCAAATCCAGATCCTTCAACCACTGACCAGAGATAAAAATAAGGTCCAGAGTGCCACCCCCGATGTGAGTGGGGCCATCCACTACTTGAGTCAGGTCCAAGGCCGTCATGGAAGCCATGAACTCCCGAGCCACTGTCGATGACGAGCCGGCAGATGGCAAGTTAAAGTCCCCCATGACTAAAAGTCTGGGGGTCTCCACTGCCACCCCGGCAAGCACCTCCAGGAGCTCGGGCAGGGCAGCTGTCACGCAGCAAGGAGCCAGGTACGTGACCAGCAAGCCCATCTGACACCTATGACCCCATCTCACAAAGAGGGATTCACACCCGGCGATCTGAGGTAGTGGTCTCCCTCGGCTCTAGACTCTCTTTAATAGCAACCGCCACCCCCCCACCCCTACCCTGGGCCCTCGGCTGATGGAATGCACGGAAACCCGGTGGGCACAATTCGACCAGGGGCACGCCCCCTTCAGTGCCCAACCAGGTCTCCGTAACGCCTATAAGATCCGCGGCGCCCCCCTGGATAAGATCGTGTATTAGGGGGGCCTTATTGGCCACGGACCGTGCGTTGCATAACATAAAATGTATAAAATGTATTAAGAAAAAAGACTGTTCTCTCTGATGATTAGCTTTGGCATGAAGGAGGATTTAATAATGTAATCTTTCACTGACAGTTTAAAATGAAACTTTATTTCCCCAGTTTTTAAAACACCTGCTAATCCCAGTAAACAGTTGAACAGCTCTCCTGCGAAGGTAGCATAGGAGGTAATAGTAACTTGTAACTGGGGCAGCATTAGTGGAGCTGGGGGCATGGAAACAGTGAGTGCCCCTTCCTGCACCTGCCGCGGACGTATATTATTAACATTAAGACCCTTGCCGGCTCTTCAATTCACTTTTAAGACTAATTTAGCACAGAACTGTTTTGAGCTAGCACGGCCAGCATGATCTGGCAATTAAATTCGCTTTATATAAACGGTTCTCCTTGCCAGCTTTTCTTTGTAACCCGAGAGGGCAGTTCGTGCGCTCTGAAGCTATTTTTGCCAGCGCAGTTTTCTTCCCCACGGCCCCTTTCCTAATATTTAGCTTTCGCATCTTTCTCCGTTGCTCACCTTGAACCCGGCCGAATACCTCGTAATCCACCGATTTGAGGATCCGGGACATAATGGTTGCAGGAAAAGGAGAAGAGTCACTCACGGTAGAAAAGTATTGAGAACGAGCAAGCGCTGATCAGACTAACGCGGAAACTCAGCCAGCAGAGGCCGCGACGGATACTGGCAAGGCTCAAGATTCACTAGAGGGCGATAGCAAAACTGGCTAATCCCGGCCAATTCGATAGGCTGAATCCACCCTCTTTTTTAAAAAAAAGAAAGAAAGAAAAGGGTGGAGGGAGGCAACTTTAAACAGCTTGGATCGATGTAACCTGTTCCCTTCCTTAAACTCTTTTAGAATTTGGGTTAAGGAAGTGAAATAATCCCTCAAACTAAGAACAGTTGAGATCCCCATGCACTTTTCAGTGCTTGAATTCCTTCTCCACCTTTCCCTTTTGAATGCTACATTTTAGATGGGACGTTTAATACATGTACTATCTTTTTATGTATTGTCATGTGGAAATTGTTATGTTTGGGTATTGACGAGGCAGGAGACCAGGTTAGTGACAACAGCTCTTTAATAACGGGTGACCCAGCAAAACTCTGGAGAAAAACCTCTCCTTATATACACTTCAGCCTGAGGCTGCATCCAATCAGAGACGAGATATTTCCCGCCTAAAACTCCCGCCAAAACTTACAGTAATACATTACACTCCTTCCCTCCCAGAAGGCACTTTGCCAATATTTGCATATTATTTCTCTACGTAGTCCTGCAGGTACGTGGGGCGTCTCCTGACTCTCCCGGACCTGCGCAGTTCACTTTCTGGAGTTGAGTCGAGCCTGCCGGAGGGACTTTTCGTTCCTCTGAGCTCCTCCTCCCGGCCATCCGGCCCTGGATTATTCGCCCGCTCGGACCTGCTGTCCTCTAGAGGGACCGGAGGGTGTCGCTGGACCTCGCCTGACTCAGATAAGTCTCTGTTTGGTTCTTTGCTTATGCTTCCTGTTTGTTCTCGGCTCCAGTCAGCTGTGGGGTTAATTAAATCATAGTCAGGGCTGGTCTCGCCTAATTCTGCCTTATCGCTCAATCTGTTTCTTAATTGATCTATGTGGCGCCTCCAGACTCTGCCATCGTCTAGTTCCACTAGATAAGATTTGGGGCCCGTTTTGTCTATGACTATCCCTCTCTTCCAGTTTGGGCCGTCGCTGTAATTATGTGCCCACACCGAGTCTCCTATGTTTAACTCTCGGATTCTATCTGGTTTTGTTTTGAACCCGTCCTGTACGTAGTTCGGGTGTAGCCGGTCTAGCGGGCACCGTAGCTTCCGCCCCATTAATAGCTCGGCTGGGCTGCGGCCGGTGGCCACACAGGGGGTCCTGTGTTGGACGGTTAGGAATGCGTCGATTTGTGCCTGCCAATCGCCGGGGCCGCTTCGTGATAGCGCTTCTTTCGCACTCCGAACAAATCATTCAGCAAGGCCGTTCGACGCAGGGTGGAACGGCGCTGAGAGGGCATGTCGGGTGCCCTCCAGCCAGGTACCCTCCAAATAATGTCGCGGTGAACTGTGGCCGTTTAGCGGACACGAGGGTGTCCGGTAGCCCGTGCGTGGCGAAAAGGTGTTTTAGTGCTGAGATGACAGCTCCCGCGGTTGTGGATTTCATTAGGATGATCTCCAGCCATTTGGAGAATGCATCCACCACAATTAGAAATGTTTGGCCGTGGAAGGGGCCGGCAAAATCAATGTGTATGCGGGACCAAGGGCCTTGGGGTTTCTCCACTCCAAAACTGGGGCCGTGGGTGGTAGTGGTCTGGATTCCTGACACACTTGGCATCGCCAACCCTGTCACTGATTTCCTGTCCATTAGGGGCCACCAGACATAGCTCCTAGCCAAACCCTTCATCCTCACAACTCCTGGGTGACCCTCATGCAGGAGTTCCAGAACTTTTTTCCTCAGTTTCTCTGGGACTACCACCCTATCCCCCCAGAGCAGGCACCCCCCTTGTACGGACAATTCCCCCTTTTTCCTCACAAACTCCTTAAAACGTTCGCCCGGTGCAGCGGGCCATCCCCTTTGAACCCAACCTATTACAGTCCTTAAAACAACGTCCCGGTAGGAGGCCCGAGCCACTTCCTGCGATGTGATTGGCCCCGAGTCCAAAGAGTCAATTAGTAGAACGGGTGTGCCCGGGGTGGGGTCCTCGATTTCCCCTGGCAATGGGCATCTGCTCAATGCGTCCGCATGCCCCAGCTCCTTTCCAGGCCGATGCTGCAGCTTGTAGGAGTATGCGGCCAAAAAAATAGTCCATCTGGTCAGTCTAGGTGAAAGTGCTACTGGCGTTGGGCGGTCGCCAGCCAGTAACCCCAATAGCGGTCTGTGATCAGTGACAATTTCGAAATCTCGCCCAAAAACGTATTCGTGAAATTTTTTCACCCCTGACACTATTGCGAGAGCCTCCCTATCTAGCTGGCTGTAATTCCTCTCAGCCGGGACATTGTTCGTGAATCAAACGCTATAGGGGCTTCAGTGCCGTTTGGGAGTCTGTGGCTAAGTACAGCTCCTACTCCATAGGGGGATGCATCACAGACCAATACTAAAGGCAGTCTGCTATTATACTGGATTAACAGGCTTTCGCTTGATAGCAAGTCTTTGACTGCCTCAAATGCCCTGCTCTCTGGCTTTCCCCAAGACCAAACAGTGTTTTTCCAAGCAATTTATGCAGCGGTTCAGCAATGGTTGCCTTGTTTCTTAGAAATACTGCGTAAAGTTTACCAGACCCAGGAAAGCCTGGAGTTCTGTCTTGTTTTTGGGTGCTGGGGCTCTCTTTATCGCTTGACTTTGCTCTCAGTGGGGTGAATTCCCTTCTTGTCTATCCTATAGCCCAAAAACTCAACAGACTCGACCCCAATCTGGCATTTTTTTGCTTTAACTTTCAGGCCGGCTGACCGAAAAATGGCCAAAACTTTCCTCAGCCGCTCTCCCAGTTCTTTTAAGTTTTCCCCCGATATTAACACGTCATCGAAATAGGGCACGACTCCTGGTAGCCCTTGTAGGAGTCGCTCCATCAAATTTTGGAATAGCCCAGGGGCTACACTCACCCCGAACTGTAACCGAGTGCATTTAAAGGCACCTCGGTGCGTTACAATGGTTTGGGCTTCAGCTGTGCTGGTGTCCACGGGCAGTTGTTGGTAGGCTTGTGCCAAATCTAATTTGGCAAAAACTTGTCCGTGCCCTAGTGAGTGCAACAAGTGTTGCACCACGGGAACTGGGTAGGCGCTTTTTTGTAAGGCTTTGTTCAGGGTAGCCTTGTAGTCTGCACAAATTCTGATTGACCCGTCTGGCTTTATGGGGGTAACGATTGGCGTTTCCCACTTAGCATGGTCGACTGGCACCAGTATCCCCTGACTGACCAATTTATCTATCTCCCTATCAAATTTTGGCTTGAGGGCAAAGGAACCCTCCTTGCCTTTAACCTAATGGGAGCTATTTGGGGTCTAAATTGAAGGAGATAGGGGTCCCCTTGTACTTGCCTAGGCGGTCCTCGAATACCTCTGCGAATTCCTCCAATAGGGCATTTTGCAGGTCGCATCCGTTCCGGTGGATGCCAGTCACCCCCATGCCCAATGCCCGGAACCAGTCCAGTCCCAGCAAGCTGGGCAAGGTTCCCTCGACTAACGTGATGGGCAGGGTCTTCTTGTGCTGCCCGTACTCTACCCAGACGGTCGTTGTCCCTCGAACAGGGATGGGGTTGCCTTGGTAATCCTGCACCGGGCCGTTGTTTTGTAGCTTGCGCTTGCCGATGTGCGGCAAGGCTTTCACAAAAGTGTCCCAGGACATAATTGTGATTGCTGATCCTGTGTCTACTTCCAGTCGGCACGGCACGCCTTCAATTTTCGGGTTCGTGAAGATCTTTTCTTCTATGCGGGTAGCTGCGTGGTCTATGGTGACTGTCATTCTGTTTGCTTTCGCGCCCTTCCTTTCTCGGCCAATCGCGGGTCGCCTTGCCGATCTCGCGCCTGATTGGCTGGTTTGAAATTTCGGGAATGTGGGGTTTGCATCTCTGACTCAGAGCCGCTCTGATTGGCCGATTTGAACTTTCGGCGGAAGGTTGGGGTGCTCGGCAGACTTGAGCCAGGTGCCCTTCCTCTCACACCGCCGCAAATGGCGCCCTGAACTTACATCTTTGGCGCTGATGTCGCCCGCAACTTCCGCATTCCTCCGGTCTTCCTTGTCGATTTTCCGTGTAGTGGACTTCTTCCTCCTCTTCGCTGGTTGACTCACGATAGGTTTCTTCGTGGTGGACTGGGCTCGGCTTTGCGCCGCCATCGGCGTGATTTGCTTTTGTAAGGTGTCTGCTGCATGGGTGGACATCTCATGGGCCCTGGCTTCGTCCAGAGCGTTTGCCAATGTCAGGTTGCTCTTGGCTAGCAGCCGTCTCCTCAAACGGATGTCTCTGACCCCCCGTATAAGTTGTTCCAGCAGCTCTTCGTCCAGATCGCGGTACTCGCAATGCTTGGAGGCTTGTCTCAGGGCTGCCATGTAGTCGCTGATAGACTCGCTTTCTTGTTGCCTGCGCTCCCCAAACTCGTACCGTCGAACGTATTTGGACGGGGCTGGTGCGAAGTGATTCTTTAGGAGGGTCTGAAGGGTCTGCCACGATACGGATTGTAGCGGTGTTGGTTCCGCCAGGGCTTCTGCGACGGCGATGACTGCGGACCCACAGTGGCTTAGGAAGTAAGCCCGTTTGCGGTTGTCGGCGACTCCCTGTAGCTCGTTTGCCTCCAGGAAACTTTCGAAACGGGTCATATAGATTCCCCATTTCTCCTGGGCCGGGTCAAACGGAGCAGGTGGCGCGTAGCCGGTCATCGCTGCATTCGCCATCACCTTGCTGGGTTTGATTCTCGTAGTGAGTTCAGCTCTGTTCTGGTACTCTGCCTCAATATCCCATCCTCGTCGCCAATGTTATGTTTGGGTATTGACGAGGCAGGAGACCAGGTTAGTGACAACAGCTCTTTAATAACGGGTGACCCAGCAAAACTCTGGAGAAAAACCTCTCCTTATATACACTTCAGCCTGAGGCTGCATCCAATCAGAGACGAGATATTTCCCGCCTAAAACTCCCGCCAAAACTTACAGTAATACATTACAGAAATCCTCAAAAATTTGAAGGGCTGGATCAAGGCCTAGTGTGTATAAAAGCCTTCTGTGAGTAATAATGCTGAAGATGTAGAAAACCTTCATGGAGAAGATTTATAAAGTATAAAACCCGGGATGGAAGGACCAGAATTCACATGAATTGGTGTATTAACAGTAGAATGTGATAGAGATGAGACTAAGAATGGTATCTTTCTCTAATGTTACACCTGTATGAATCATTTAGCAACCAAGGTCAGTCAAAAGAAATTCCTAGGTGATGTGTAATTAGGAGATATGATATGAAAAGAGCCAAAACAGAGAAATACAATAGAAATAGAAAAGAAATTGAATAACAGAGTTGGAAGGGACCTTGCAGGTCTTCTAATCCAACCTCCTGCTTAGGAAGGAAACCCTATACCATTTCAGACAATTGGTTGTCCAATCTCTTCTTAAAAACTTCCATTGTTGGAGCATTCACAACTTCTGGAGGCAAGTTGTTCCACTGATTAATCTATAAGAATGTTATTAGTGGGGCCAAAAAATGTGTATTTTGAAAGTAACTTGGAATTAACCAAAATTAAAATCTACACCAGCTACACATAATTAGAAATCTTTGAGTCAATAGGAATGGTAGAAGTCATGTTCTAGGCAAAAGTCCATTTTGGAAGCTACCTAGATGCTTATTTCCCAGACAACCCAATCAATGAAATCTCACCAGTCACTGATGAATAGTAGTTTTTTCCATAAAAATGCTCATTTTCCAGTCAGCAAAACCAAGTTGCCAATCACATATAAATTAGCAGGTAAGATCTGAAACATTCTGGCAAGATCTGATTATAGCAAAATCTGAAACATTCATGGGGACAGTTCTGGTTCTCCTTTTATACCACCCTGCTGGTAATTTTATCAAATCACTAAAAGTTTGATGATATACATATTATCATAATACTATGATAGAAGCTATCTGTACACTATGCATGTTTTAGTTGTTGTGCATAAGCAATAACACTTAGACTTATATACCACTTCAGAGCTTTACAGTCCTCTTTTAAGCGGTTTGCAGAGTCAGCATATTGCCCCCAAACAATCTGGGTCCTCATAAGGCTTTGGTCGGTGATAGAGATTTTATCAAAGACAATTAAGAGTAATAAAAAAAAATCCAGTTGTCCTACAGTATTATTCCTCTAAGTCAGTGGTGCCAAAGTCGCATCATCACATGATGTATCACAACTTTTTCTCCCTTTGCTAAACCAGGCATGGGGGTGGCCAGCATGTGACACATCCAACCTGCAGGCTGGGAGTTTGACAGCCCTGCTCCAAGCAGTATCTTTTGGCCCCCAAAATTCAAACAATTGTTCATTTAGAGGAAGTCTAATTTTAAAGAACAACCTTGATTTTCACTTCACTTAATACTCAACAAAAGTTGCCTCATTCCTGGCAAAGATGGAAATGAAAAGTGGGACTATAATGTTTTCTTAATCAAATTCTTTAGATTATTTAACATAAGATACCTTCAATTAATTTCAAAGATTTGGAACGTTTAATAAACATTATAACATAGGGCAGCAATTACAGTTTGGAAGAGTATTTCCTATTATCTCACTTAAGAAATGTTTTTTCCAAAAGGGCATATATTATAATCAAACATGTATCCTCTAAAAATGAAATATGTGATTTTTAAAATTCTAAACATACATTTGCATATGCAAATAAATAAAGATTGAAAAATTAAATAATTATAACTTACATTTCTTTAAATCAGACAATATCCTCAGTTAAATGAACATCTAGACAATGTTTCAAAGAGGACAAAGTGTTACATTGAGAAGAAACAGAAGGTCTTAGATAAAATTAGAAGCAAAGCAGAACAAATAACTAACATGCAAAGAGTATTTTAGGCATACTGGTGTCTCAAAGGCACTTAAGAGGATTGTGCTTTGCAAACTTTACTAGATATCCAGTCAATAACTTTACTAGATATCCAGTTTCTTCTTCAACAAAATACAGGGTAAGACTCTCTTCTATCTTTCTGAATAGAAAATAATACCCTAAAAAAGCCTCCTGGCCCATACAGCTGAGGTGTGAGAGAATGCTCAGAGATGTACTGTATACTAACAGATCTTATCCACACCTTCTTCTATTCAACTTCTGGATGGAGATTTGCTCTGTATTTTTAAAAGTCTGGTGGGGCTGAAGAGGAAGCGATTAAGGAGCAGCAAGCGGTGATGGAAGGCAATTAACTGTCAATAATATTCTATAGCCGTATCATGTAATAACTGAAATAAATCACCATTAGCAGGGTTGGCATTTGAAATACTGTGTTAGGACAGGTGTCAATAGGAAGGATTTTGATAGGAAAGGTTTTGATAGGCAGTTAAAATTCTAGATATTGATTTAATTTCTAACAATAAGGATTTATGTGGCTTCTCTCGTCGATAAGAATTCAGTGTTAGGCAGTTTTCTGCAAAAGTTATCTATTATTACTCAGATGTACATATATTGTACTGTAGCACTCAGGAGCATCACACACCAAAACATACTAGAACCAGCAAGCCTCTTTTTTCCCAGGCCAAGCTTATACATATAGTCTTGAACAGACTAAATTTAGAGAACTTTCTTCTCATGATCAGAACTAAATCAAAGAATGAATGTACCTTTTAACCTAGAAGATACTAAATCAGCTTTACAGGCTTACTAGAGAAGATAGCTACATATTGAAACAAGATATTTTATCTCTAGTCTTACCTTTTCTCATTACAAATGGCATTTTTCTAAAATTTGATTCTGTTCTGTTATGTCTATTCCCTTTCACCTCTCAATTCTATCTGCTTGGTTTAGCCTTATTTATTAAACTTGTAAGGCTGCCTGATTCCATTACAATTCTGGGCAGTATACATGTTAAAGAAACTAAAAAATACAAACAAAAGAACAGTCTATCACCCTCCTTCCCACAAAGTGCAAGGTTTAAATATAAAGGAGGGCAAAATCACTCTAGAATCTGGGGTTTAATTAATTATGAATAACTTTTTTATTATTATTTTAAATATTATTATATTTATATAATAAAATATTATTATTTTAAAACATTAAAATATTTTAAAACCCATTTCAAATGCATCTAACAGAAACAAGGGTTTAAAAGACATAATGTCCCTTCTTCACTTTTATTCTCCTTTTCAGTTTTTGGAAAAGTTTTTTTCTTGCTTAAGAAAAGAGGTAAAATTAAGGGAAAAAGTATAAAAGCACTGCTGTAGATTATATTGTCACAGACTAAACATGACATATTTAAAATCACTTCAGTTGACACACTGTAGTCACTGTTGTTTCCTAGGAAACAGGGGAATTAATTCTTGCCCTTTTTATCCAATAATGGCAACCATGTGGCTGCCCAGGACCACATGAAAGAATTTAAGCAACAGGGAAGAGTGTGGGTTGTCCTTGACTTGAAATTTGAAGGTGGTGGTTTGCCATCAATTACATCAGCCAGAAGCGTGAATCAGTTTAATGCATTTTCAATAACAACCAACTGTTTCTGACAGCAAAAGAAGCTGTCATTAACAATTCAGGATTCTGAGGAGCTTTTTTTCCCCCCAAGCAGACTTTTCAGTTCAATTTTGCTGGATAGATTCACATCACAATCAGGTTTCATTTAAGACAGTCACTTTCATTGGACGATGATTCAAACATTCAAAGAGCATATACTATATCTAATTTACAGAAACGAAGGAAAATTTCTCCAAATTTTTTTTCTAAAACTGCCAATGCATAAGCATATTTTTAATGCAAATAGTCTTTCAGCAACTTATAACACATTTATTTGTATACTAATTTCTTTTATCTTTTTTAACAATCTACATTTGTGCTGAATTTATATTTACTGACAAAGAAATAAAGGTTTGTTACGAAAGCGCCTGCGAAGGCTCCTGGATTGGGATTGTGCAAAAGCATTATGCTCCATCCCATATTTAGGTACACCAGGTTGCCCTGATAGACTAGTCTAAGCAGAAAAACACTTAATCTTCATTTGTGTTTTTACTCCTTATTGTTCAGTTACACATTAGGCCACGTCTCATTGGACAGAAATGATTATCAGATCATATCAAATGATGAAAATATGCCAGTCTAATTTCTAATCCTTACTGTAGAGATATTTCCCCAAACAGCATATTTGCTTCTCTCCATTTCTTCTCTGAATCTGGAATTTAGTATTGCAGATGTCTAATGTGCATCTAAATTTACATCAAATCAAACTGTGGCAAACATAACAGCTGGTTCATGCTTAATTCTTATGCCACAAATAATATATAAATAATATAATAACCACCATACAATAAATTAAAAACAGGCAAATGATGTTATGGTTTAGTGTTCTCCCAAGACACTTTTATTTAACCTTCATTAGTCTCAGGCAAAGAAACCTCATTGCCCATACTTAAAAACTGATGATGCTGGTGTTAGTTGATTTAAAACAGAAGGCTATCCAGTACAAAAGTGCGTCAGCAGTTTGCAGAGTTGATAACCACAGCAGTAATAATTCTCTTCAATGGAGCAAATGCATTTCTTTCAGTTTTAAAATTTGGATCTCTTCATTTGTTCTCCAGCTGAGTACCAGGAAATGACAGGTGGCAATGGTGCTGTTTTGAATACTCTCAGTCAGCATTCCTCCCACTTAACAAGAAAGAAAAAGTTAGTGTTACAAGCTGTGCAAATAGAATTTTAGACTCAAGATATTAAAGTACCCATTATGTGAGTCAGGAACCCACTGTGCCTTTTTCACATTCAATGACAACTAAAATGTTGCAAAAACTGAACAGATGGATTTAGCTCTGATTCATAGCCTATGTTTGTTATAAAAGTATTGTCTTTCTGGCTCAATTAAAGAAACATGTTAGAAAGTAAAATTTTTCAATTATTTCCTTTTTTAGAAACAAAAATGCAGGGCTCACATCAATGATAGACTGTTGAAATAGCCACTTCAGTAATTGTGAAAACTCCTAGGTTTTCCTATTCCAAACTTTGCAGGTGAAAATCATCACTCTGAATTGTTCAGCAACAAATGCAGCACCTGCAACATTTGTGGTATATTTAAGAAGTGACTTTTACATACTAACACCTGGGCTGTTACATTTTATACAAACTGTGGTTTCTGTATAGACTTCAAAGGATACCCATGCAACATGCTCTTTAGTAATCTAATCAGGAGGTAATAAAAATGTGAGACATTGTAACCAGAAGCTCCTTCCCCAAAAAGACTACAAATGGCATACCAACCAAAGATCTGAACAAAGATCTTCAAAGTAATATTCTTTGCATGTCTATCCAACGGTTGCTTTAAGTCTAGAAGGGCTCCAAAGATCTACTTTTTAAGTGCTACTCCATCTAGAGCAGGGTTGTCAAACTCACGGCCTGTGGGCCGAATACATTATGCCCATGTTAGCGAAGGGGAAAAAAATCACAATATGTCACATGACGCTGCCATGATGCTGCAAGTTTGACATCCCTGATCTAGAGTAACCACTAGAGCAGAGAGAGAAAGAGAAAAGAGAAAGAGAAAGAGAAGTTGTGGATACTTCATCACTGGAAGTTTTTAAAAAGAGGTTGGACAGTCACTTGTCTGAAATGGTATAAGGTTTCCTGCTTGAACAGGGGGTTAGATTAGAAGACCTCCAAGGTCCCTTTCAGCTCTATTCTGATTGATATTGAGATGTTTTTTGGGCAAAAATAATCTGGCTTTGCTGGGATTCCACTTCATATGTTCTTCCCAATCTTAATCCTTATAGTCTCTGAACAATATCAGGATTTCCACCCTTTCTGGTATTCTGATTATATGCATACATTGAATTCCACCTGGGCAAGTTTAGCACCTGATGTGGATAAATAATATATGTTAGTGATGGATACCTCCAAGTAGATACTTGGGAACTTGTGGCTCTCCTGATGAAGTTGTAGCACAACTTCAAACATTTCATATCTCAAGCCATTGTAATTCTTTTTTAAGACTCTGAATTCCCAGCTAACTTAACCCAACTTTTTAATGAATAACCTCAGAATAATTTCTCTAGTCCTAATAACTTAGGCAGCAAAATGGCCTTTATGATTCATTGATGGTTGGATGATTTTGCAGATATAATGAGTAGACAGTAAGTACTTTTGGATAATATTCCATGTATATAATTCAAACTTTCATCTCCCTGTTTAATCATTCTCCTGGTCATTTAAAAACCAGAGAAACATTTTGGTTCTTCTCAGTGTGAGAAGGTAATCAGGTATGATGTTTTCAAGTGACCAGAGCATTTCTCAATTCTAGAAAGCCAGAGAGTTTAAGAGAATTGATAATTGAGGGTAATAGGAAATTCTTGAAAAGTGACTAAATGTGCTTTTGACACATTAGTCTAACAAGACTGCCTATTAGATACTCTGAACTCTAATAAGTCAAAATGTCACCAGAAACTGAGAATAAAACCTGAATTTTCATATATGTCAATCAAGTCAATATTCATTATCATCATCAGCAAACAAGCAGGCTAGCTCAGAATGAGCTCTGAACTTCTACTGTTGCCTTAATGGGAAGAAGAAATCAAAATATGTCACTAACTCCTCAGAATAACAATGGGCATTACACATTGCCACTGCAGGTAGTCCCTGACTTATAACAGTTCATTTAGTGACTCTTCAAAGTTACAACAGCATTGAAAATAGTGACTTATGACCATTTCCCCCCATTACGAGCTTTGTAGCATTCCCATTATCATGTAATCAAAATTCAGATGCTTGGCAATTGGTTCATACTTATGACCATTGCTGTGTCCCAAGGTTATGTGATCACCTTTTGTGACCTTCTGACAAGCAAGGTCAATGGGGAGACCAGATTCACTTAACAACCAGATTACTAATTTATCAGCTACAGTGATTCACTAACAACTGTCACAAGAAATGTCGTAAAAGGGGGAAAAGCTCACTTAACAAATGTCTCACTTAACAGAAATTTTGGACTCAATTGTGGTCATAAATCAAGGATTACCTATATACCTTCCCAACTGACCACTTTAACATATCATAAAATCCTATATTTACAAGGGAAGGATATCCCAGCCTCTCGTCCTATTTTTTGGGGGGTGGGGGTCAGAAAGTTTAAACCAAGGCAGCAATTGCTGGGTTGAGGAAAGAGGAAAATATGACTCTTAAGAGTCCTAGATTAAAATTTGGGATTTGGGGGGGATTATTATTACTGGAAATACAGGTCACAGATGTAGGAAAGAATTTACATGTTTCCCTTTCTGCATTATAGCTATTATTACTCAGTTACAAGCTCAATATAATGGTGAGCATTTAGGGGTTTAAAATGTAATTCAGATTGTATATGAGGAAATTTTTTTACAATCTCCTGATATCTTGAACAATAATTTTTAAAAATCTGCTCCAATCTCTTTGCAATGATTTTTTTAAAAAATTGAAATGGGGGAACATCATCTTGTGGTCTATATATTTAGAACAGATGGATGTTATGGTGCTATGGTGGGAAGTATAATGTTTCTTTTATGGGTGACATGATTATTGCTGATCTTTTGTGGGTTGCCTAGGATGACTGCATATAAGGCAGCCATATACAGTTTTAAATAAATATTTTAAAGCCCCATTATATACTGAATCATAAAGCATCTGGTTGGGTAACTTTGGGCCACTCACCTTCAGCAGACTTTGGGCCACAACACCTAACAGGTTGTTGTGGAGAAAATTGGAGGCAAGATATTAGGTATGTTTGGTGCCTTGAGATGACCAAAATATATTTTAATAAGAGTAATAAAAATATAATAGTAACATGTCTAGTAATACTATCATTGTGTCATGCAAATATTGTCAGAGATGAGATTTTTCTTCCTTCAACACACATCAAATGATGGTAGTAATAAGGCTACTTTTTGGAAGGGAGATGAAAAAAAAGTGCTGCTATTGATCTTTTTGTTCTGTGGTAAGGGGGGGGAAAGCAGATCTTTTTGCTAGGAGGGAAGAAATGTAATTTCTTCTCAGCCCATTTTTAAATCAGCGATTTAATGCGCATTCTTTCTCAATAGCCACAGGACAATTACTGATATTAGTTAATGTGGTTCTAATTCTTGGGATGGAAAATAGCCAGCTATAGAACAAAAGTAATGCAGGAAGGACTGAGGCCAAACTAGACCCATGATGGTGAACCTATGGCATGCGTGCCCGAAGTGGCACGCGGAGCCATGTCACCTAGCATTTGTGGTTTCTGGTGTGCATGTGCGCATGACGATCAGCTGGCCTTTTTGCATGCGGCAGTGCCGGAAACTGGAAGAGCTGGTCTTCCCTTTTCTTGCGTGAGCATGTGTGCTGGCCAGCTGATCATCATGCGCGCATGCATGTCAGAAACCCGGAAGAGTAGCTGGCTGAAACTGGAAGTTCATTTTCGTGCACGCATATACACCCTGGGCAGCTCCTCTTCTGGATAACGGCCCAGATATGTGCTCGGTGCCGAAAAGGTTCGCCATCACTGAACTAGACCTTCACCTTTTGTCCTAATGAATCATAGACTTTTTATTGTCCATACAATTTGTAGGGTATGCAACATATTTACCATTTATGAATTCGTAGAACTTAAAGTTTGCCTTTATTTTTCTATAAGTAAACTAACATTTGAAAACAATAGGATTTACCATTATAAGAATGAATCTGTGATCAAGCCACCACAATAATGTACCACCATTCTTTCATTTCTATCAGTTTTCTTGTGATCGGAAGGAACAAGATGGGGACAGATCATCCTGAGGTATGCAGTCGCTTACAATGAACACAAATTTGATGCGCATAATCAGGTGACTCAGAGCCAATAGTAACCAATTGTGTAAACCCAACTAGTAAGATAGCATCTTTTATAAATCAATTGGATTCAATGGAAGCAAAAGGACAATATGTGTATTTCATGCTCAGATTATTGTATAGGTTGGTTTAGCTTAATACTAACTCATGCTTCATCTCAATGTGTGGCCTGAATATGACCAACAGTGTCTTATTCAACAAATCATGGTTTAGTGTTAACTAGGTTGATGGCTGCTAAAATGATATCCTGCTTAAACTGTTTATTCAAAGTTAAATTTGCTACATTCATAAAACACCATAAAATATCAAAACATTTATGGATTGGGCAATGGGTGAATCATATTCCATACCCATGAAGGTTCCCCACCCTACAACATATTAAAACTATGCAGCACTTTAATTCAAGGGGAAAAGTATTTCAAAGTGCATAGGATCTGCCTGCCACTCCTCAAACCCAATGTGCCTTTTCCTAGGTTTGTATTGCAGCTGCAGAGGACAGGCTCAGGATCTGGGGGAAAGAAGCAAATGACTCAAAGAATGGCAGGCTGATGCTACCTAGTGACAGTTCCCCTACCCACTTCAAAATATTTTTCTCCTTTCAAATCTCTACAAGTTACAGTACAGGTAGTCCTTGACTTACAACCACAGTTGAGCTCAAAATTACTGTTGTTAAGTGAGACATTTCTTAAGTGAATTTCGCCTCATTTTACAAATTTTCTTATCACAGTTATTAAGTGAATCATGTAGTTCTTAAATTAGTAACACGGTAATTAAGTGAATATGGCTTCCCCATTGACTTTTGCTTGTCAGAATGTCGCAAAAGGTGATCACATGACCTTGGGACCCAGTAATGGTCATAAATAAAACATTAAAACATATTAAAACATATTTATTCTTTCGAGCAGGACTGGCTTAATAGGGTTTTAAATATGGATTTTATGGGGTTTATTTTATATTTTGTATTGTATTTTAAATTTAGGCTATTGGAATAAGTTTTTTTAAATGTTGTTTTTATTGTAATGTATTGTTTTCATTTTATCTGCCTGTTCACCGCCCTGAGTCCTTCGGGAGAAGGGCGGTATACAAATTAAATTATTATTATTATTATTATTATTAAATATGAACCAGTTGCCAAGCATCTGAATTTTGATCACACGATCATGGGGATGCTGCAAAGGTCATAACTTTGAAAAAGTCACAGGTCATATTTTTCAGTGCCACTGTAACTTTGAATGGTCACTAAATGAACTGTTCTAAATCAAGGACTACCTGTACATTTTTTCTTCATTATCCCTAATCCAAGTTCTCTGATCCACAAATCTTAGGTTCCCTTCTCATCTCTCTTCATAAAATAAGCCCGTTTCCTCTATTCAGCATTTTCTTACGAACCCCATTTTCTGCCCTTTGCCTTCCATCCTCTCTTCATTTCCTGCGTCTGTCAAGCTTTATTTATTTTTCCTCAATAAACACCCCCCTGCAAGCTTCTCAGTTCTCCCCCCTCGGCATTCATCCTCCTACCGATTCAATCTTTTCTCTTTCCTTCTCCTGCTGCCCTCGGGATGCCTTCGTTTACCTGCTCCACGCGAAGGAAATTTGGCTGCCTGCCTTTTAAAAGCGTCACTCTCCCCAGGCGGCTAATTTTCTCTCGCCTCTCCCTCCGCGAGTCATACCTACGATCTCCTTAGGAGCCAGGTTTTTTTCCCCCCCACCCTTCCTATTACTGTACGGTATTTTGGCCAGGCTCATTTCCACGGCTGAAAGGCGTTTTAAAACCATCACCCTCTCAGCCGCTAAGGATGCGCCAGGACCGCTATGTCCGTTGCAGCGGGGGAAGCTCGAGAGCTGCTGCCTCCTCAGAGAGCGCGCGCGGGGGGGGGGAGGGACGGCGCCGCCGACCGCCTTCAGGACTGGGCCGTCCGCTTTGGCTTCGCGCCCCCGCCCCCTTCTCTCCCTCTCCCTCTCTCTCTCTTCGGCCTCGCGGCTCTTCAGTCTCGCGGTTCTCCTTCCAGGGAGCTCATCCTCGTCTCCACCCCCTCCCTCGCAGCGGAAGTGACCTCCGCGTCGCCCGCCTGCTCTGCCAGCAGTGTTGGGCGGCAGCCGCGGGAGACGGCGACAAGGTCGGCGGCGCTGCTTGCTTGGTTCGTTCGTTCGCTCTGTTGCTTCGTCACCAGGAGCCGCTGTGTGACAGACGCTCGAGGCAGTCGGGTTCGGTAGCCGGGGCTAGCCAACAGCCGGGGCCGATCCGGCGGGCGACGCAAAGAAGCCGCAGCGGCAGCAAGCCGAGTCTTCGGGGCGGCGGGAGACAGGCGGTTATCCAACGGGACAGGAAGGAGGCGGCCATGGCTAAGGCCGGCGTCGGTGCCGAGCCGCCGCCTCCCTTACCACCACCCCTACCGCCTCCAGCCGTACAGAAGGAACTGGTGTACAATAAGCTGCTACCCTACGGCGACAAGCTAGAAGCCGAGGCCAGCTACCTCCTTGCCCAGATCAAACTGAACCTCAGCCGCGCTGTTCAGCTTCAGGAGCTTTGGCCCGGCGGCCTCTTCTGGACGAGAAAGCTTTCCACGTGAGCTTGGCTGGAGATGGGGTGGGAAGGGCTGCAAATTTGGCTAGAGAAAGACGGCTTGGTCATAAAAGGCGAACCCTTCCCTTCTCTTTTGATTCAGAGTGTGGTATTGTCTCGACTCCTCCTTTTTACTAAGGCTCGGAGCCAATAGGCGAATCAACCCACCAAAGACCACCCTGGCTAGAAGCCCACCTTAACCCTCCCACCAATACTTCCTACCCCTCTTGAGTCTGGATGTTTGCATCAAACCAGTATTTTCTTTCATTTCTTCCCCCCCTCCCGTTTAGCCGGTCTTTCACTCACAGTGAACAAAAGAGAAGGGGTAACAGGAATATAGGACCTGTCCCTTAAAAAATTAATACTCTCTTAAAAGTAATAAACTAACAAAAGGTTTCTTGAGAACAGTTTGAATTTTTATTGAACTAGATTTTGGATTTAAGATTAAGTGGCTGAAGGTACTTCTTATTTTGGTAGGCATGAGCATTTACTCCTAGAAAAATTTATATATACATGTGCGTGTGTGTGTGTATGTGTGTATGGATGTTTATGAGAGATAAAGTGTATGGATGTCTTCATTATTGCTGTTTTTAAATAAGTGGACAGTAGAGACTGGTCTGGTACATAGGGAAAGATTGTACAACTGAACCATTCCACCTTTGTCGATGTTTCGCCAGATCTATATATCTATTACCATAACCCTAACCCTGGAGAGCTTGAGTTGGTTTATTTTTTAAAAAAATAAGTACTTGTAATCCATTCTATAAACAAAAGTTTAATTCACAGACCTCTTGGAAAATTGTAGTTAAATACTAATAAAAACAGCTGATCTGAGTAAATGAAAAGTGTGAGTGGTCATGGCTGGAAACAGTAACTTTCTGTTGAAGATGGCTCAAAGGATGCTTGATCCTCTCTTTCCAGAAGCTCTGTTTAGCTTTTGGTTCCTACTGAAAATTTATAACTTAAAATAACATTAATGGACTCTGCCACATTTTGATTATAAAGCTTTATTTCCCTAAACTGAACAAAAAATGTAATTTGTCTTGTATTTGGCACATAAGGCAATGGACAGTATTTTTTTAATTAGAACAAAATTGTATGACATTGATATTATAGAGCTTGTATTAAGGATTACATTGTGCTAATGTCTTTAAGTAGTGAGCTTACTTCCATGCTTCATGTTCTTTTGTCTCATTACTTCAGTATCTTCAGAGCTTTGTTTGGTGGAATTTATGTAAGTGACATGATCAACCAAGGGAGAGGTTATAAGTAGTTGTTAGGTTGCAACTTGGCTCTTGCCAGTGACCTTCTGACTGGGGCATGTGCTGGAACCTTTTCATGGGAATAAATTGCCCTCACCTCAGCATGTGCAACTACTGGTACTTGGGTGGGCTAATGTTTGTTAAGTCTCATCTTTCAATGCTGGTAAGCCTCATTTGGACTTTAGAAGAAAAAGTTTGTTAGCTTGTAGTATTAAATAAATTAATAGTTTATTGCACCTCTAATATACAGTTCTTCAAATTAAATGCGTAATTATCTTTTGGAGAATGATAAAATGACTGACTGTTCTGCTTCCTTCCTATTGGCAGTAGAAGAGATGAGTTATAGTAGTTACCTACTACTTATGAAGAAAATTAGCATTATTCCATTATTTATTTATTATTCCATGGGCTGCATAGACTACACACTCTTGTACTGCAGTGAGTCTTGGGCCCTTTATGTACGGCAGGAGAGAAAGTTGAACACCTTTCATATGCGCTGTCTCTGACGTATTCTTGGCATTACTTGGCATGACAAAGTTCCAAATAGTGCAGTCTTGGAACGTGCTGGAATTTCTAGCATGTATACACTATTGAAACAGCGGCGTCTACACTGGCTTGGACATGTCATGAGAATGGCTGATGGTTGGATTCTGAAAGATCTCCTGTATGGAGAATTAGTGCAGAGAAAGCGCCTCAGTGCAGAGAAAGGCCACAGCTGCGATATAAGGATATCTGCAAGAGGGATCTAAAGGTCTTGGGAATGGACATTAACAACTGGGAAACCTTGATCTCCGATCATTTAGCTTGGAGGCTAAAGATGCAGCATGGCCTTCTCCAATTAGAAGAGACACTTGTTCAGCAGGCTGAGGCAAAGAGGCAGTCCCGGAACTAGTGAAATCTGGGGGCTGGGCAGGGGACAGAATGTATCTGCCCTCAGTGTGGAAGGGATTGCCGCTCTCGAATTGGCCTTTTTAGTCACACTAGATGCTGTTTTAGGACCTCTTTCCGGAGCACGATACCATAGTCTTTTGAGACTGAAGGATGCCAATGAATGTATAGACTGTATAGTCTGTATAATATAGTAAAGACTGGCCTATGATGTAACTGATTTCTGTACTAAATTAATTTATTTATTTACAAAAGCTAGCATTTAGAAAAAGCAATTGTCAAGATAGCAATGTTTATTGTATACTCAAACAACAGTATGGAATTACATCCAAAAGTTTACAATCTATTGAAAGTCCCACTCGCATTTGGGCATAAATATTAGATAGATTGTATGTAATAGATTTCCACTCCGAATTCTCTTTATTATAGTGCTACAGTGACATTTTTCAAGCAACAGAAAATACAGGTATGGACAAAAGACTGAATTTATCTATGAAACTTACATTGTGCATTCAAAAGTGTAAAATTGATGTCTTTAACTAGGCTATTCTTCTTAATCTGTCCAGATGAAATTATTTTAGCCTTATTACCAAAGGCCTCTGTCCAGGTTTAAGAATAAAGATGCTTTGAATCTTCCTGCCAAAAGCCTAGAAATATGAAACTTAAAAAATGTTATGGAAATCCTAAAACCTAGGGGATCTATATAAGGTAAAGGTTCCCCCATACATGCGTGCTAGTCGTTTCCGGCTCTAGGGGAGTGCTCATCTCAATTCTAAGCTGAAGAGCCAGGGCTGTCTGAAGATGTCTCCATGGTCATGTGGCCGGCATGACGAAACGCTGAAGGCGCATGGAGCACTGTTACCTTCCACCAAAGTGGTCCCTATTTTTCTACTTGCATTTTTTATGTGCTTTCGAACTGCTAGGTTGGCAGAAGCTGGGACAAGTAATGGGAGCTCACTCCAGTATGCAGTGCTAGGGATTTGAACTGCTGAACTGGTAACCTTCTGATTGACAAGCTCAGCATCTTAGCCACTGAGCCACTGCTCCCCTTAAAGTATACAAACAGATACAAGTATACTATACTACTTGTATCTATTTGACACTTTGTAATCTAAATTTGGGCAAAATGCTGCATCATATGGCAAAACGTTGTCAACTAGGCTAACTTACGTAATGTTGAGACCCATTGCCTCCCCATAGAACAAAGTTTGGGAAATTTTGGGCTGCTTTGCTGCTGTTTATTGATTACTGTTAAATGATCATTTTCAATATTTCTTGAGAGCTTCCCATAAGTTACAACAGACCCCCCCCCCCAAAAGATACTTTTGATCTTGTTTTGAAGTTAGGGCCGCTGCAGCACCTCCATATTATTTGCCCTTACAATTGACCACTTGTAGCATCCCCCGCCTATCGCCCCCCACCGTCCTATCCCACTAGGTCCTGCAGACCCAGGTCCTGTTTCCACCCAATCCCCATTGGGTCCCTGCAGGACTTGGTCCTCCTCCCCCTCCCATCACTTATCGCACACTTACCTTTTGAAGATCTCCTGAGTTCTGGACCTCATGTTGGGTAAGGAAGGAAGGCCATTCCATTCCTGGGCTACAGAAAAAGCCTCAGTACTACAAAGACTGTGTTAAGAAATCAGAGCGGATTGCTACATCTCTGGACTGTGTGGCCCTATCATAGAAGTGGCCGCCATTTGTGTGCAGCTGTCATGGCATGGCCCAAGAACATTGAGGGATGGAGTTGTGTGATCTCCTTCCCTAACATGAGGTCTGGAGCTCTGGAGGTCTTCAAAAGATAAATATGTGATGGGTGACAGATGGAGGTGGGGAGGAGTCCCAAGTCCTGTGGTTAGCTGCTGGGAAGGGAAAGAGGACCTGGTATTGGGGTGGGTGGGAAGCAGGCTCAAGGGCTATGGGGACCCCAGGTGGCAGGAAGTGGAGCACAGGATATCTCAGAGTGGCGAAGACCTTGAGACACTCAATTCTTAACGACCACATCAGCAGGTGCGGGTGTTTTTAAGTGAGGAAATCTCACTTAACAGCTGTCATAATATGCAACCGTAATGGGCAGGCTCATTACAGTCATAGGTCAAGGACTATCTGTACATGTCGTATAGATCAAATAATTGTTTGAAAGCAAGTTATACCATGCTGTCATAATAACGAAGATGTGTATCAGTTGTGGGTTGCCCCTGGTTCGGTCCGATTCTTGCGAACTGGTAGTAAAACTGGGGCTAGGCTCCACCCACCCACCCGGAAGTTGTCATAGACCATCTGCGAATGCGCAGAATCTTGGTGTGTGCGTGAGCAAGCCTGTTGCGAATCGGTAGCAAAGGTAAGTAGAACCCACCCCTGATGTGTACACAAGAGGGGATTACTTTGTTGCCTTGGTTAGTTTCTAGTCCACTGTGCTCTTAATAAGGTAAAAAAAAGGTTAGGGTATGCTGGAGAAATTAATATTTTGTATAAATCTTGAACGTCATTGTAAGTGACTTTGTTTACAAGAAAGATTCTTAGAGTTACATTGATAAATATAAATTACTCACATGGTTGCCTTACACAGATGTTTTGAACTTGAGTAGATATAGCATGACATTACTTCTCCAGTAACCAGGATGTTCTCCCTGACTGTGTTTACTGCAGAATGTGTTTTCATTCTCATATGAGTTATGGACTAATTCTGTCACAACGTGCTGAAACGGTGCCCAAATATTTGGTTTGACTTCTGAAATGTCCTGTGACTATAGAAGATAACTATATTAACACATCCTAGTATGTTGTAATTATATTTTAGTTGTCATTATGTTTATTAATTTTTTATTTATGTTTCTAAGGTGAAGTAATGGGATTATTCAATTTTCAGTGTTTGAAAAAAATAGATTTCCTATATAAGATTATTCATATATCAGTTTCAATTTCCAGTGTCAGTTTGTAGTCAAATATTTGAAATCTAAAACAAAATATTCATGAATTTTACATTGTGATGATAAAAGTCCTGACTGGTACATTAGCAGTAGATAACATCCTGCGGTCAGTAAAGAGTACTTGTTGGGCAAGTTAGTTGGGCAAATTGAAGTCATGATGCATATCAAGGAGTTGTAAGGTCAATAAAATGGCCTGGTCTGGATATTTGAATGTAAGGGCCTTGGAATATAGGAGCAGATTCATGAGAGCTTATACAAAAGCAGCTTGAATCTACAACAAGCACATTTTTTAAAACTGAGTCTTACAGGACATACAACTTTTACTTCACATGCTGGCTGCACTGAGAGTAGGAACGATAAGTATAGTCTTACTCTCTGCTTCTGTATAGCATTTGGTGCTGTACAGATCTTCCATACAGCATTCCTGACCTGAGGTGTTTTTAATTTCCAATTCTGTACAAAGCATTAGAATCAAGATTGATTATGCTTTTTTATAGTTCTTTAACATCCAGAATGATTTGTACTTGTCTTCCTTATTTTAGTCTGGTATTATAAATATTGAAGCTACCTCTTAAGGTTATTTATTGAACTTAATTATATACAGTACTTTATAATATGAATGAGGGTAAATGATCGATTTGTGTGTCCCTTATGATAAAACTAGTCCTCTTTAATAGTAATGTGTGCACCAAATTACCAATTTAGCATCAAATAGTTACCGTATTTTGTTCTTTATCTTCTTTGTGATCAGAGTCAGAGCCCAGTCAGTAGATGGTTTCATAGCTGGTTTATCCATCCAGAGCAGGATTGGGTTCTTGTAGGGCTCAGAGAATGTTGCATTAAGTTTTGGGGTGCCCCGTCCCCAAGATATGCAGAACCAAACCTGCATTGCCTGGCTGAAAAGAATGTGTTTAGTGAGGAAACATGGCTGAGTTTGAAGGATGGAATCCTGATGGATTGGAATCTGGTGGAATCTAGTTTGGATTCCCAGGAGGGAGGGGCTGCATTCCAGGGGGCCAAGAGGCTGAGGTGGTTAGATAGTTTGGTTGGGATAAAGGGAGATAAGAAGATTTCTATGTAGCAATTGTCAACGTATATCTTGAATGCAAGTAGCTGCTTTAGTTTGGCAAGGTATCTGTTCATAAATCAGGGACAATAAAGAAGACTGCTCAGAAGTAATTGTGTGCCTTTCTTGGTTCTTGAGGTCTGCAAGAATCCCAGTTCTGGGCAGGCTATAAGTAAATTGGAGAAATTGATATATAAGCCCCTGACACACACCCCTCCCAATTCCCGAAAAATATTCTGACTCTCCCTGACCAAAGTTAGATCACTTTCAATTCAATCCCACTTTGCCTGGTCAATCAAGCCTTCTATAAGATCCTCTGTACTGTTTCAGCTAACCTTTAACCCTGATTCCAAGCTTTGCTGCTATAATAGTATGTGGGAATGATCTTGAGGGAGGAAGGGAAGAGAAGCTGCCTAGGGAAGAGTGGGGGAGGAGCCCACAATTCCTTAGTGGTCAGAGAAGAATCTTTGATAGAACCCTGCCCTAAGTTGATCAGGCTATAAAAAGAGGGGGGGGGCATCTGTATTTTCAGATTTGTAAAATTTTGTTCATATAACTTTACAATAAAGTAGAATTAGTTTATCTAGTCATGTTTCCTATCTGATTTACCAGAGAGGGTTGACAACTGCTGACATTGAATCTGGCTTTATAATGGCCCTGTTAGCTTGCCTCCAGCTCTGCAACTTGCACAGTCCCCTGCTCACTTTGTGGGCCAGTGATCTGGTTTCGTGATCCTAATTTGCTCATGAGTTTCTAGAGGTACTTAAGTCAAAATTAGAAACCTCTTGCTGTGGTATATATCAAAAGTGAAGATTCCCTTGGAGAGCGAGATAAAAGTCCAACTTCTTACTTCATGGATATATCCATGTAGTTCTCTTGGCAGCATATGGAAATGATGTAAAGGTAAAGGTTCCCCTCGCACATACGTGCTAGGCGTTGCCAACTCTAGGGGGCGATGCTCATCTCCGTTTCAAAGCTAAAGAGTCAGCGCTGTCCGAAGACGTGTCCGTGGTCATGTGGCCAGCATGACTCAACGCCAAAGGCGCACGGAACGCTGTTGCCTTCCCACCAAAGGTTGTCCCTATTTTTTCTACTTGCATTTTTATGTGCTTTTGAAACTGCTAGGTTGGCAGAAGCTGGGACAAGTAACGGGAGCTCACCCCATTACACGGCAGCACTAGGGATTCGAACCGCTGAGCTGCCTAGTAAAATGGTTTACTGCTGTGTTGTTCAAGCCTATTATTTACACATCTCTATCTACATACCTGCCCACCTACCTACCATGTAAATCATCCAATCCATCCTTCCATCTTTCTATTTACTATACCACTTATCTGAGTGACTGGTTGGTTTACAGATATCAGTTTAGGTATATCTTGATCATTAATTCTCATGCACATAGGTTGAATTGGCAGTACAGTACTTCAGAGAAGATAATGTATCTAAATTTTTAAAAATTACACTTAAAAGTATCTTTATTTTTAATTTTTTTTAAAAAAAATGCCGTGTATTGTCCTTGGTGGCTAACAATTCTTCTTAGAATAAAAAAGTTCTTATTAATTAAAAACATAGCTAGGAATGCGAACTGACTTGCAGTGTTTTTTAAATGTTGAAATTGTATTTAGAAACTACTCCGTCTTGCTCTTCCCATTCACTTTTTGAAATGACAGAATAAAGAACAAAAAAACTGCCCACAGGGAAAAGCAATTTGATACCACATTTGAATGCTGACATTCCTAGTCAACACCTTTGTATAAGGGTTCACTGCTTGTTTAATATGATGATCCCTGAAGGAAAATATTTGCTAGAGAGCATGAACATAAAGTATTTTATCAACATGATACTAAAGGAAGTTAAAACTGAGTCAAATAACATAGATTTAGCATATGCTAAGTGCAAATAATGAGTATTAAAAACAACAGGACATTTCAAATAGGAGTTCTGTCCATTATCAGTTTTTGAATTAACACTTCTAATCCCTCTGTATTTTGCTGGAGTTCATAACTATCTCCAGAGATGTACAAAAATGAATACATTAAGCAAGCTTGCTAATTGAAATAGCATGTACTTTTTTATAATAAAAAGGCCAGCTTATTTTATTTTTTTTCTTCTGTTATATGTTTAATTCCAGTCATGGTTTGGTGAATAAAATATATAAATGTTGGCAAAGATATTTTACTGACTAGAAACACCGATATTAGAATATGATATTAGAATAGATTTCAGATGAATGCAGAGTCAGCTTTTGTTGTCTCAGGGATTACAGTAGTGATTTGCAAACCTAAGAGGTTCAGAATATTTACTTCTTCACAAACTTGCTGACAATAAAAAATTGGTTTTCCACTTTTTGACTTACAAACAAAAATGTGCTTCAAAATGAATTCACATATTTAGAATGAACTATTAGCCAGCGATGGCTAACCTTTTTTTCCTCGGGTGCCAAAAACGCGCACATGCACGTGATGGTGCGTGCGTGGCCACGCCCATAATGCAATGCCCCCCAATGCCCCCCGCCCCCTGTGCATGTGCACACGTTCCCCTGCTCCCTGCGCATGCGCGCGAACCCTCCCGCATCCCGTTTTGGGCCTAGCAGGACTCCCTGAACTCCCCTGGGACCAAAAACGGGAGGGCATGCCGCCCCCCCGTGCATGTGTGCATGACGCCCCCCCTGCATCCACGCATGTCTCCTGCATGCATGGCAGAGACCCAAAAATCAGCTGGCCGGTGGAAGGTGCACGTGCTTGCGCAGTGGAGCTGACCTAGGGTGATGGCTTGCGTGCCGGTAGAGATGGCTCTGTGTGCCATCTATGGCATGCATGCCATATATTCACCATCACGGCTATAAACTTGTTTTAAAGCATGTTTTGAAGTATTTCATAGCTTTTATGTAGATTTCCAATGAATATAATAGTTCAACTTATTTTTTTAGACAAGAATATTCAGGTGTATAATAAGTATTTCATTACTGTTTATCATCCAAGATTCTTTTTCATGGGTTCTTTCTTGCCTTAAGTGCCTTAAGTGACTGGGGAAACCCAACATCCCCACCTTTTCTGTGGTAGCACGCTCAGTGATTCATTTGGTTTGTCATCTTTCTGTCACTTAATAAATATATTCTTTGTTTGGTTCTATTGCTGGAACATCTTGAATGTTTCTCAGTACATTATCCTATACCTCCCAATTGATAGGCTGTGGATAACAGCATTTTGCTTTCGAGGTAGATTCTAATTAGGGATTGCATAGAATAGTGTGACCATTCTTGGAGCAAATGTGGATTTCTGTTTTGCATACTGACCAACATGTGCTAAAACTGATCTGCACTATTAGTAAAGGAAATCTGTCTGTAACATGGGTGTTCCTAAATCTGGTAACTAGGCCACACCTTTTTATTTTACTAAGAAGTGGTACATGAAAAACTTTATTGACATAGCCAATATGGATGGCAGCGTTTAATAATTATGAGTCCATCTGATGATGACCAAGACATATGAAATAATGCCATTTGCAATGTAAGAGTATATAATAATGTTATTGAACAAATTAATAAAATGAAAAAATATTGTGTAACCATGAAACTTAAACTGAAATGCAATATCTACTAGACCTGGATGAAGGTAATCAATCTCTTGAGAAATTAAATTAATACATACAGGGAAATTAAATACACTCTAGAATGTATATGATGTACTAGACCTAAATGATGGTAATCAATCTCTTGAGAAATGAGATTAATACATACAGGGAAGTTAAATTCTCTCTGGAATGTATATGATGTACTAGACCTGGATGAAGATAATCAATCTCTTGAGAAATGAGATTGATTAATACATCCAGGAAAATTAAATACACTCTGGAATGGATATATGGTGTCATCAGAATTGCTGTGATTGTGTATGGAAGCAGTTCATAGGTTATTGATAATTGGCTGTTATACTATTTTGAATGATGATTCTGGGGGAACCAGGGATGAATAGTTGGAAATAGTATTCAGTATTCTGAATTAATGCAATGCAGGGTATAGTTTTGGTTTTGATTGTGGATTTGAATTTGATTGTGGATTTGATTTGACTGTGACATGCAGTACAGAAAATGTATTGAACAATTCAGAAACTCAAAGATGAATGAGAATGGTGATTATCTACTTAGAAAAAAATGTTCATTTCAAGTATATGGTTTGTATGTGTATATCCATATACACATCCATATATATCCGTACAAATGGAAAAGGAATGAATCAAAAGCATGATTAAATGATTATGTGCAATAAAAGAGAATGAATGAGAGTGTGTGCAAGAGGTTCTGGTTGTTATTTATTTTTTTAAGGGGGAACCATTAGTTGGTAGTATCAGGAATGGATTTGGGGAAGAAATGGAAAGAACTGAAAGAAATCAATATGAAAAACTACAAGTAGTCAACTTATGAGTATGATTGGAACTGGAATTTCAGTCATTGAACAAAGTGGCTATTAACATTGTGTGTTGTGTCTGCGCCCTCCGAGCCGGGCCTCCTGCCAGAAAGTGACTTGGAGCTGGGCCTGTTGCCAGAAGGTGACTTGGACAGTGAGGGGGAAGGGCCATCAGGACTTACCTCGGGAGCACTGGCTTCCCTGGCTCAGCTCCAGGAGCCAGAAGCAGGCCAGGTGAAAGAGATAACGAGGCCTCCTTCCCCTGACTCTTCCCCCCCCCCCGCCACGCCTGCAGACCCAGCTTATAGCAATCAGGCTTGGTTTCATAGGCAGGAGAGGAGGGAACAACAGAAGCAAGGGTGGGGCAGGCCTAGGAAGTGCTGAGTCATGGAGCCACACCCCACAGGATATAAAAGGCAGCCAGAGCTGCTGTGTCTCTTTGTAACAGGCAAATCCACTGATTAAGAGCTGAAGTTTGTTTCTAGGTGACTCACCAGTGTCGTGGAAGATAACGGAGGCTCTTGGCAGATGCTGGCTATTCTGCTGCCAGAGCTGATAGTGACGGCTAATTAAGCCATCATTCGGACGGAGGCGAGGGAGGACAGAACATTATGTGACTGCTTCTTTCAACAATGAGAATCCTGGTACTCCCAATTGCAGTTTATTTATTTATTTTTTATTTATTTTTTTATTTATTTTTCGTATTTTTATATCGCCCTATCTCCCTAGGGACTCAGGGCGGTTAACCAGATAAAAATATACATATAAATACAAATAAAAACATCCATTAAAAAACTTATTATAATTGGCCGAATAATTAAAATGATGATAATAAAAATAATAAAATCCCCATTAAAACCAATTCAAATTTAAAAACTAGTCCAGTCCTGCGCAAATAAATAGATGTGTTTTAAGCTCGCGGCGAAAGGTTCGGAGGTCAGGAAGTTGGCGAAGTCCTGGGGGAAGCTCGTTCCAGAGGGTGGGAGCCCCCACAGAGAAGGCCCTTCCCCTGGGTGTCGCCAGCCAGCACTGTTTGGCCAACGGCACCCTGAGGAGTCCCTCTCTGTGAGAGCGCACGGGTCGGTGAGAGGTATCCGGTAGCAGCAGGCTGTCCCGTAAGTATCCCGGCCCTATGCCATGGAGCACTTTGAAGATAGTCACCAAAATCTTGAAGCGCACCCGGAAGACCACAGGTAGCCAGTGCAGTCTGCGCAGGAGAGGTGTCACATGGGAGCCACGAGGGGCTCCCTCTATCACCCGCGCAGCCGCATTCTGAACTAACTGGAGCCTCCGGGTGCTCCTCAAGGGGAGCCCCATGTAGAGAGCATTGCAGTAGTCCAGACGAGACGTCACGAGAGCGTGAGTGACTGTGCATAGGGCATCCCGGTCTAGAAAGGGGCGCAACTGGCGAACCAGGCGAACCTGGTAAAAAGCCCTCCTGGAGACAGCTGCCAAATGATCTTCCAAGGACAGCCGTTCATCCAGGAGGACGCCTAAATTGCGCACCCTCTCCATTGGGGCCAATGACTCGCCCCCAACAGTCAGCCGCGGCTGCAGCTGACTGTACCGGGATGCCGGCATCCACAGCCACTCTGTCTTGGAGGGATTGAGCTTGAGCCTGTTTCTCCCCATCCAGACCTGTACGGCCTCCAGACACCGGGACAACACTTCGATAGCTTCGTTGGGGTGGTCCGGTGTGGAAAAGTACAGCTGGGTGTCATCAGCGTACAGCTGGTACCTCACACCGAAACCACTGATGATCTCACCCAGCGGCTTCATATAGATGTTAAACAGAAGGGGCGAGAGAATCGACCCCTGCGGCACCCCACAAGTGAGGCGCCTTGGGGTCGACCTCTGCCCCCCTGTCAACACCGTCTGCGACCGATCGGAGAGATAGGAGGAGAACCACCGAAAAACGGTGCCTCCCACCCCCAATCCCTCCAACCAGTGCAGCAGGATACCATGGTCGATGGTATCAAAAGCCGCTGAGAGGTCTAATAGGACCAAGGCAGAGGAATAACCCCTATCCCTGGCCCTCCAGAGATCATCCACCAACGCGACCAAAGCTGTCTCAGTGCTGTATCCGGGCCGGAAGCCGGACTGGAACGGGTCTAGATAGACAGTTTCATCCAGGTACTGGGGTAATTGACATGCCACCACACTCTCTACAACCTTCGCCGCGAAACGAAGGTTGGAGACTGGACGATAATTACCTAAAACAGCTGGGTCCAGGGAAGGCTTCTTGAGGAGGGGCCTCACCACCACCTCTTTCAAGGCGGCCGGAAAGACTCCCTCCATCAAAGAAGCATTCGTAATCTCCTGGAGCCAGCCTCGTGTCATCTCCTGAGTGGCCAGTACCAACCAGGAGGGGCACGGGTCCAGTAAACACGTGGTGGCGTTCAACCTACCTGGCAACCTGTCCATGTCCTCAGGAGCCACAGGGTCAAACTCATCCCAAACAATCTCACCAAGACCGCTCTCCGACGTCTCACCTGAATCTACCCAATTTTGGTCCAGACCGTCCCGAAGCTGAACGATTTTATCGTATAGATAACCACTAAACTCCTCAGCTCGTCCTTGCAACGGGTCATCCCGCCGAAAGTTAAGGGGTTTCCTAGTTTATTAAGTGGACAGAGTTGTAGGTAAGGAGTGTAGGGTGTCTCAGGGGGATGGGGGAAACTCTGGAAGGCCACACATGTGTGTTTCGCCTCTCTGGTGGCTGAAAATCCTCCCTGCTGAAATCCAAGCAGGATTTTCAGCTGAGTGGAGAGCAAATTCTCCCTGTATAGAGAGACACTTGTGCATGGCCTACACCAGGCCTCCCAGGGCCTCCCACATCTCCTTGAGCCACTTCACACTTCTTACCGTACCACATTGCCTCTTTGCTCAGGGGCCGGGCAAATTTGCCACCTCCTTTCAGTTGCCTTTGCACTCTTTTCCACTCCCTTTCCTGCTCCTTTTTGCTGCCTTTGTGCTCCTTTTGCCAGCCCCTTTTCGCTGCTCTTGCATCCACCTCTTTCCGCCTCCTTTTTGCTCCCTGTTTTCCACTGCATTTGTTCTCCTTTTCACTCTTTTGCCGCCGCCTTTCCTCTGCTTTTGTACTTTTTTGATCACTTTGCCATCTTCTTTTTAAACCCAGCTTCTCCAGTTACAATTTCCTATACACATGGCTAAAGAAATTGCTTAGATGTATAGGAAATATTTACTGGAGAAGCTGCAAAAGGAGTAAAAAGGAGCAAAGGCAGTAGAAAGAGGACAGCAAAAGGAGCAAAAAGGCAGTTTGCCGCTGGTGCTGTTTGCCGCTGGTGCTGTTCCTGCTGCCACAGCTCTTTGGGTTTCAGGGGCATTGAGAATGTGAAAGGGCATGTAAGATAATTAGGTGTGCAATGGGAAGGGAAGAGAAAAGCGGGGGGGGGGGGGAGAGAAGAGAAAGAGTGTAAAAATAGGGATACAGGGAGGCAAATCAGCATGATAGCTACCTAGGCAGGAGTGGAAGGGAGACAAAAGGAAAAGAAGAAGCTGAAGAAGGATCATCTCTGTTCAGGAGGGCAGTATGAGCACGCGCATGCATGTAGGGGGGAGAAAGGGCAGAAATGAGGAAAAGGAGAATGTTCATATGTGTGAGGGTGTATAAAAGATAGGGGACGGGTTACTGTGAGAATGAGTGAGAACAGCAGAAAAAAGCAGAGGGAGAGACGGAGACCAGCTGGAGGGTGAAGAGGAAAAGATAGGGGAGGAAAAGGAAGAGAGAATGTGGTCACTCTTTTCCTCCCTCCTGCTCCACCATGCCTTTCCCAGAGCCACCACCACTCTCTGAGCCACGTTCCCCATACACAGATGGGGCACAACAACCTGGAGAAGAGTTAGCGTGCACATGACAAACCTCTGGAGTGCATGGACCCTGCTGGAGCAGAGCAAAGGTGTCTGCATCCTGACATCTGCAGGGGAAGCCTGAAAATCCTCCCTGCTGAAATCCAAGAGGAGAACATTGACTTTTTTGGGAAGCTGTCGTTAATTTGAACCGTTGTTAAGCGAACAATCATAAGTTGAAGACCACTTGTATTACAGGACAAGGAAATCCTGTGTGTGAAAGTATTAGAAAAGAAACAATTTCCCAACACAATGAACTTCTGTTGCTTGTATTGTATGTACCATTAGTTTTGTTTTTGCTGTATATTCTCGAGGTTTAAGTACTCAAATCAGATATTGTTGGGATTGTGCCTTTTTCCAGGGTTGAGCAAAGTTTATTCTTGCTACGTCACAATATTGACATATATAAACATAGACAATATAGTGACTATGGTCACTATATTGACATCTACAAAATACAAGGCAGGAGTATATAGTTATAGTTTCTACAGACCTTTGATATGTATATGAATGTGAGAAAGTTTTTTTATTATGTTTGTTGACTTAAAGAAAGCCAATGATAAAAAAGAAAATATGAATTGTGGAATGTTTTGCTTGAATATGCAGATGAATAGCTGGAAGCTGAACATGATAGGAACAGTGCATAGTAGATATAAACCATGCTTGAGAGTTAATGGAATACCTAGTGAATGGTTCAACATTGAGCAAGGAGTGAAAGAAAGAGATGCAATTGTCTCTTGATTATTTAATATATTTATCAATAAATGCAAAAAGAATACTCATGGTAACTTTAGGGGGGTCTTGACTACTGATGCAAATGTAAGAAGTCATGGTGGATGAAATTGATGAAATCCTGAAAAGAGTTTAAATAAAAGGCAATATATGAGGAGGTATATGAGTATGGAGAAGTAAGGATGGTATGAATACTATATGAATAACATAATGAATATAATGAATAACAATATAAATTAGATGTAGTTATACTTTCTTCTTTCCTCCTTTTTAATTCTTTTGGCTTGCTATTATTCTTTTTCTATGGTTTGCATATTGCATAACCCCAAAAGGAATACCTGAATAAGTCTGCGTTTAGATACCATTTGTGAACTGTCTTGACATGAATTCACTATGAATAATTTTATTATACTTAGTGTTTACTTTTTTTGCATTGAATATACTAACATGAAGATGTTGATAAAATGAAATACTTTACTTTACCTACAGTATTTTAAATTTTCTTTTTTACAGGTATCTCCGGCTGTATGGGAGAAATTTTAGTAAAGAAGATCACGTTCTTTTCATTAAGCTGTTGTATGAACTAGTAACTATTCCAAAATTGGAGATCAGCATGATGCAAGGTTTTGCTCGACTTTTAATAAACTTGTTGAAGTAAGTTTTGCTTTACCTCATTTTTCTATCTGTATCAGGGGTGTCAAACTGGCAGCCCATGGGCCAGATGTGTCACGCGCAGGCCACACCAACCCCAGCTCTGCGAAGGGAAAAACATTGTGAAACGTCACATGATGGCAACATGGTGCCGCAAGTTTGACACCCATGATCTATATTAATTATGAGCCATATCTGAAGATATGGATAATTGTTAAAACTAAGAGGTTCAACCAATTTTGTCAGGTTTGATTGGTATTTTGTTTCATTCTGGCCTTATATAGGCCAGCATGAAGTAGCAAAACCTAGCCAGACTAAAGCAGCAAGTTCCCTTACTTTTTTCCTAAGTTTCGGGAAAGATTAGAGGCTTGGTCATATAGCGGTTCAGCCTTGCATTTTCAAAATGCATTAAAAACCAACCACTATATAGCTCTAATTTTTGCATTTATCATGCTTAGATGTATATGTTCCACATTGTAATATCTGTTGTCCCAAATTACACTGGTTTACGCTAGTTTAAGGATAGAAGAGGGTTTTGCTAGGCAAGAATCTATATCAGTGAAAATGTTGAGTGCCAGTTTGATGTAATATTGATATCTCAATGAGAAATACTGTAAATGAATAGTTGGACAATTTAGTTTTCTAGCATTACGTTTCTCCTTTCTCTCCCCCCCATTCCTACTATACATAAATCTAGATGTAATTAATTTATTTGAAACTTCGATTAACAGGTAATCCTGATTAAAATAATCATTTTTATACCATTGTAAGAATTAGATCTATATCTATAATTTTATGCAGTTACTCAAAGAGGTTTTCTTAGAATATTTCAGGTTGTCAGCTTAATTGTCAGTGAGTAATGATTCAAATTCAATTCTTGTCTGTATGCGTGTTTTTTAACTTAGAAAAAAAGAACTTTTGTCAAGAGATGATTTAGAATTGCCCTGGAGACCACTTTATGAAATGCTGGAACGTATATTGTATTCTAAGACAGAACATCTTGGATTAAATTGGTTTCCAAAGTAAGTTTTTAAAGGTTTTGTTTTATTTGCACAATATCCTGACACTGTTCTTAGGTTGAATTTTATTGCTTGTGATTTATATGTTTTCTTTCACTGATCTGAATCTAAAATAAATTTTAAATAATTTCATTTTTCTTTTACAGCAGATGTTCATTTTTCTTCTGTTTTTTTTTTTTCATTTATAATTTGTGGTTCACAAATAAGCAACATGGTCATATTTTATTAAGGAATACTTTAGCTATTAAAAAAAACGTTTAGTCCTCCCGGATCTGAGTTACTAAAATCCAAGGAGTCATTAAGTGCAGCAAAATCTTAAAGTTTTTATAGTCCAGATATGATAGCCCTATTTTGGAGAAAAATATTTTTCAGACTTTATAAGATATGAAATGAAAACTGACCATTCACATTCCCAAATAGAAAAGTACATAAGCTTTATGTCAACACTTTGTAGGTTTACTGGAGAGTTTAATGTACTAGGAAATATGAGCATGTAACTACTATCCCAGCAAATAAAAACTTCCTTTGTGCTTTTTATTCAGTATAGATAGGTCATAGATTTGAAGAATGAGAACTTTGAGAGTTGGGAATGCATTTGGCCATATTCCTTCCCTGCTTTTGGCCCTTGTATGAGTAGACCAAATGCCTGCACAAAACTATAGTCTACCCACTTTTGGAAACTAATGCTTTGGTAGAAACAAGCATATCTTTGATGCACTATGCATGTGTGATGATCAGGTTTTAATCTATTGAATTTTTAGGTAACAGCATTATGGATTATAAGGCTAGAAAAGTCCTTTACTTTAAGCTGATGCCATCAAAACAGATGTTACTGGTTTTATCTAATTTAACATGTAACATTGCTTCTATCTACCTCCCTGAAGAAAATTCCTTTCTCAACTTTGAATGGCAGGGGTTTATCCTATACAGTATAATAATTTTATTCTTAGAACATTTCGCTATTTAATGCTAAGGGGCATTGTTTGAAACAAATACGTTTCTAGCCTTGCTGCTGCTTGAATTTTTAGCTTATTTGATAAGACAGGTGCTTACTTCGAAGTTATTTCTAGGTTAATAATTTTGCCCTCAGTCAGGCAAACTGAATTAAGAAACATTTAATAACATTTTTGATGCTTAGTCTGTCTTTGAACAACAGATTCCTGCATAAAAATAGAAAAGGAACTAAAGGGAAAGCAATAAATGCCAAAGCAACCTTTCCTTTTTTTCAGGCAGGCTGGTTTTGAAATTAAATGGTGCAGTGCGACTTTTTCTTTCATGGTGTTCTGACAACATTGCTTACAATTTATATTTCACTTTGGATGAATTTGGAAGAATGAATTAAAAATAAAAGGAATATGAATAATGATTTTTGTGGCTTTAACATTATTTGGTTTAAATGCTGCAATTGCTTTTTTCATTATTTTGTTTTAAAATCTTTTTTTCTTTATGTTCAGTTCATGTCGACCAGGCTTGTCTTCACCTAAAACATTTGTGCTTAATGTTTTACATAGGTGGTAAGGACAATTATTTTGCTTTTATGTAGCTCTGGCCTCTGTTTTCTTTGTGCATGGCCTGTTCAGTTGTAACATTTGTCATGTACCTGTAACTTCCTGCATATAAAACTGAAAAATCCAATGTTAACATGACACCACAATTTATGGGAATGTCGCACTGTATTTAAATTGAATTACAATAAAAGATATGTGTGTGAAGTGGCTGAAAAATTATAGCTACTTGCTAATTGCCTGTTAACAAATAAGTTATAGTTAAGGTGCCTAACATAAATTATACTTGATTTTAGGCATAATTTGTAGAATATTCTAGAAATGCATGAATTTAATTTCAGTACATAGGTTGGTAGAATGACTAAAAATGTAGAATAAGTGTTATTTGAATTTAAAATAATGTTAACCTATACCTGCAGTTCAGTTTGAGATAACAATACACACTAACTTAAGAATTTTTAGGATTCCAGTTTTAAAATGTAATTAATTGCCATTATACAGTATAACAGATTATTTGCTGTGAAAGAAAAATTAACAACAAACAGTTTAGACAAATGCTCACTCACTGCATTCACTCAGCTTGCTTAACCTTGTCAGCCACTAACTAACCCAGTCATACCTTCTTACTACTGAAATTTGTATGACACAATGTCATCATCCGAGTTTAGGATTTGAGAATTCAGTGACCGTTGCCAGGTATCCAGGAGAATATTGGCAAGGCTTTACTACATCAGTGGCTTCTTCAATTCAGCAGGCGGTATTGGGCATGGCTTGGATGCTTCAACCAATCATTTTGGAAGCTTGGCAGCAGGTTATATAATGGAGTGCCTTGCATTTTCAGCCACTCACACTCCCTTCCCTTCTACTATCTTTCCTTGGAAGATTAAGTAGATGGATTTTGAACACAGCCCCTTGATGGACTAGGTTTTTGGAGCTGTACAATGGTGAACTTGGGAAAAAATAGTGGGACTTAACAATTTCCGTAGGAAAGCAACATGGCTTACTTATCATAAAAGGTTGTTCTTGCTTAACATCTGCCCTATTTAGCAATCATTCAAAATTGCACTGGGTTGAAAAATAATTTTATGACCAGCATCTCCACAGTGACGTGATCAAAATTTGGATCTTTTGAAATCGGTGGGCCTTTATGACTATCTCCAGAGTCTGCAGTCATACTTTGTTTTAGCAATGTTCTGTGACTTCAGAGACAGAACTGCCTTTTGATTTATCAGGTATTTATGATTTTTTTTAAAAAAAAGAGTTTGGATAGCAAGGGCTTTACAGTTAGCTTTTGTTTAGCTTCTTGCTTCTACATTTTTGCCTCTTAGGTGATTTAACTCCTAGAATCCTTCTAGCTCAGTGGTCACCAACCGGTGGTCCGTGGACCACTGGTGGTCCATGAGAAAATGGTGATCCGTGGCGCACCTGGGTGGAGGAGCTGCTCTGGGATAAGCAATGGCCAGTTCCATGACTAGAGCTCTGGAAGATGGGACTGGCCAGGCAGTTCATGGTGGGGCTGTAAATCTCTGCTGTTGAGGGAGGTTTGGGCAATTTGTAATTTTGCAGCAGAGCCCTCGCTGGCTGGAATGAGGTGATGGTGTGTGTGTGGGGGAATGGTGGTGCAGGCGGGCCGAAGCAACAGGTGGCGGGAACCCCAGGCTGTTTCTTCCCCCTGCTTTAGTTTCAGCTGAACCCACCAGTGGCTGTCCCCACCCCTCTCCCTCCCTTCCCAGTCACTCCTCGCCTGGCAAGGGGAGGGGGGGAATGGAGATTCACTCCATATTCCAGAGCGGAGCTGGATCTTGCGGCTGTTTCTTCCGGCCCTTGTTGGTGCTCCTGCACCTTGGTCTCTCAGGGAGACACTTGACTTCCTCTCAGCCCCAAGACACTGGCTGGCCCATGAGAAAAAATGGGAGAGAGAGAGAGAGACAAAGAAAGAGGGGAGAGGGGGGGCAGAGAGAGGGGAAGAAAGCCTTATTTTTGCCTTATACTTGCCTTATACATTGTAAGCCGCCCTGAGTCTTCGGAGAAGGGCGGGGTATAAATGTAAACAAAAAAAAAAGAGACAGAGAGGGAGAAAGAAAGGGGGGAGAGAGAAAGAGAGGTGACAGAATGAGTGGGAGAGAGAGAAAGAGATGGGAACAGAGAGAGAAAGGGGAGAGAGAGGGGGAGAGAGAGAGAGGGAGAGAGAGAGAAAGAAAGAGAAAGGGGGGAGAGAGAAAGAGAGATGACAGAATGAGTGGGAGAGAGAGAAAGAAAGGGGGAGACAGAATGAGAGAATGAGTGGGAGAGAGAGGGAAGGGGGGGAAGAGAGAAAGAGAGAGGAGGGACAGTGCCTAAAGGACCCCATCTTATCACTGGGAGTCCAGGCGCTTCAGCAAGCAGCGCACTGGATTCGTATTAGTGTTCCCGGGATTTAAAATTATGGACTTGGTGGTCCCTGAGGTCCAAAAGGTTGGGAACCCCTGTTCTGGCAGTAGGATATTATTTTGTAGGCAGAAAACTGTTACTGAGTTTCTATTTTAGTAAAAACTTTCTTTTTCAGATCAGCTAGTCTGAATGAAAATGGCTTTTATACTGGACAGAATTTACTATTACTAGAACTTTCACTCTCCTGAGTGCACTGCAGTATAAATTTGAATATTAATCTTATTATTATTGTGCCAGGAAAATGTTGCTTATTTTTGTACTATTACTTAACTCTAGTAAATCATAGATATCACTCAGGACTAAGATTGTTAAAATAAAAAATGAAATGGCACATATATGATTTTAAAAATAAAACCAATTTTATAAAATATACCACTATTCCTGCTTAAAAACCTTAAAGAAATGAGTGCATGAAAAATCAGTAAAGAATGTTTTTATTTATTTTTTCTTATTTTTAAATATTTCTACCGATCCTTTCTAGTTGGAGAACTTTTTAAATAATTCAATATTAGAAGCTTCTAAATAACTCTGAAATGTAGTAAGAAAGCAGTAGCAACTATATACACAGCCAGAGAGAGAGAGAATATCTAAGGAAAAATATTTTTAAATTACAGTTATTGTAATACAGTCTGCATTTCTGGGGAGGGCACTTCAGAGATATGACACTATGGTAATGAAGGTCCATCAACACAGCTAACTGTATTTATTAAGATAGGAACCTGTCTTAATTACTCTCTGAGATAGGCAGTTTAATAAAGGAAAAGTGAGTTGTTAAAATGCTTTTATCCGTAACTATTTAGATCTTCAAAAGTCTGATTGCAGAGATATTTTTAGTTGACAGCATGTTTTTTGTTTAATTCTCACTAATGTAATGAGATCTAGGAAACGTGTATTGTGAATGATATCACTTTATTTGAAGATTACAAGTAGATCAAGATTTCACCTTTGCAGAGGTAGACTTATAGTTTACAATAGAACCATTATTTTCCAGAAGCATGAATTCCTACATCAGAGTCATTTTTATCTTAAGATACATGCTTCTGATACCTCAAAAGATCTGATAGGAGACACTCTGAAATAAATATGCCATTTTAATTCTTGACAAAGACATACTCTATTTAAATGTATTCCTTTTATGTGAATTGCCACAACATACTGTATAACTGAGCTGTCATGTCTGAACTAGATAGGAGGAAAAATCTGATTGCTAGAAGGATATTGATAATCCTATACTCCAAATTTCTAGACTTATTTTTCTAATTACTAGGGTGTTAGAATTCACGGAAAACAAATAGAGCAGTGTGGAACTCTGTAGCAAAATTATTTTGTGAAAAAAATCAGATTAGTTCCCCAATACTTTTTGAAACATATGCATCAGATGAGATCAGAATCATGTAAAGTATTTATCTCAGTGTAGGTAACCAGTCTAGAAGACAATTTGACAAACTGTTGAGAAGTTTCAGTGCCAAAAGTGCATCAGAAAACAGCTTGAAATAAGACTAGATAATCCGTATTATAGAGCATTTTGAAATAAGCCATTGCTTGAGCGCCCTTGAATGCTCTTGTCAATAGACACAATTGTCCAGGGATACTTCCTTTGGACATAATAAGATAAGGCTTTTAAAAACACTGTAGCATCTCAAAATATGTTAACAGCAAAAATAATTGGCAAGTAAGTTTGTGTGTGTGATGCAGTTTACTCAATTATATTTTTAAACCTGATTTACTATTATGTGACTTTTTGTTTTTAAAAACCGAAACATACTCAATGTAGTATTTGGGATATAGGAAAAACATGATTCCATATGTGGTCCAAGCAGTACTCTAGAGGAAATAGAAAAAAAGTCAAAAATCAAGTGTAATACTTGTAACTAAGTATGTATCTTTAAATAAAATTAACTGCTGCATGTACATAGATAATGGGAAATTGCATCAATACCATCTTAGGGTTTGCATAATTATATAACTATATTCTTCTTATAAAGTAGCATACTGTAATTTATTTACCTTTCCCCCCTTTTAGCTCAGTAGAAAGTGTTTTGAAGACTCTTGTGAAAAATTGTCGACTGTAAGTACTTTAACCATTTTCAATTTTTATGTACTTTTTAAACTCTTTGATAGTGAGACTATCTTGCATATATGTAGCTGTCTTCTTTATGAAATTGAAAAAACTATGTGTTCATAGGGCCTTGTTGCCAGTAACAGGAGTCCTCTGGTTAAGTTGTACCTTCAGTGGTGGAGACGAAAATGTGTCAAATAAATATGTTGCTTAGAATGCTAACAAGGTTTAGCTAAAAAAACTTTGGAAATCTCCCATTACTGAAAATTATATTTATACTATATTATAAATATAGTAATATACTTTATATATGAGGGACAACGAGGGGGCGTATAAAGTGACTATTTGATGTTTACATTTCCATGATTAAATTTCAAGATATCTCTTGCATTATTTTAAAGTGTTTTAAAATTTGCAGAATTGCAGAAATTACAGTGCATGTATCTTAAATAATTATCCTGCTTGCATTAGATTATTTTATAGAAATGTCTCCAAGAAAACAACCGGACTCAGAGAGCACCAAGGACCCCTCATTTCAACTCTGAGCTACAAATATTCTCCTTTATTGGGAGTGGATTCTCTTGGATATAGAAGTCTAATTATGAAATGCCCTGCTGTATGAGACAAAGCTGGCAACTGCATTGATTTTATTTCCATGCTGTGAATATCTAGCTAGTATATCTTTGTCTCAGAAACATGTTTAACTTGTACTTTTTATTGTTATATTGTATCTTAGATTTATTGATAGGGATTACTTATAAGTAAGTAATACATGTTGATGCAAAAATCCTTCTTGTTAGTTATTTCCCAGAAAGTGCCACAGCAGAGATGTTAGACGAATGGCGGCCATTAATGTGCCCTTTTGACGTTACCATGCAAAAAGCTATCACTTATTTTGAACTGTTTCTACCTACCACTCTTCCTCCAGAGTGCCATCACAAAGGTTTTAAGTAAGTTGCTTTGCAGCATTTTATATAATGTTCTATTTCATTTAAAGCTGATGTTTGTGAACTTGGGCTTTACTATCACATACTGTAATAGTAAATAAATAGTAAATAATAATTACTATTGTACTGACTTGATACTTTTTGTTTTGAATGCAAAATTTTAAGGGACAAGATTTTACCAATTCACCTAATAATTGCTTCTCTTGAAACAGTAGTCTAGTGGGTTTTTTTTCAGTTAAATTTATTTATTCAGTGAACCAGTGAACCAAAACTCTGAAGCAAAATTATATTGAAATTCTGAGCCTTAACAAGCCAGTCCTGTTAGTGTCCTGTTTTTGGTTCATGTTCCAGGACTTATGCCCAGATGTCATGAGGTTGCTCAATTGTCAGAACCTCCAAGAAAAGAAAAAAACTTATTGTACTAATAATGCCTTGCATTTTACATTTATACAAATAGAAATAGCCTTCAAATGTCTTCTAAGCTTAAGGGGCCTTTTGGAATGCTTTGCCATGTGCAGAAATCTGACTAATTAAATTCCTGTCACTGATGTGGTTGAATAAATATTAAATGTCAAAGTTTAAAAAATAATACAGTAAATTCAAGTTTTTTAATCTCCTTGTGACAGCTCGGATTCAGTCAAGGCTTCTTACTAACACGTCACATATCCATGAAGAAACCCCAACAGACAGTTTGTTCTAGCAAACAGTGATAGTTTGGTTTTCCATAAGAAAATGTAGGAGAAGGAACTGTTGAGGTAGATTTCTTTTTCCACAAAGAAAAGGAAGAACTAGGAGAACTTTGCTGTAGAACCGGTGTAGTCAACCTTTTTATACCTACCGCCCACTTTTGTATCTCTGTTAGTAAAATTTTCTAAACGCCCACTGGTTCCACAGTAATGGTGATTTATAAAGTAGGTGGGGGGGGGGCGCAGGCTACCAGCTCTGCTTGTCTGTTACAGCTGGGTGGTGTGGGGGGAGATGCGCGAGCTATTCTGGGATGAGGCTCTTTTGTTTGCGGTTGCACTATAGCGCCATTTAGTTTCACTTACGTAACGTGAACTAAACTTAAGCGCAGGCAATACAAATGGTATATTTTCAGAAATTTAAATTGTGATGGGGAATTTTATGAAAACCTAATGAAAATGTTTTTAAATAATGCTATGAATTTTTTTAAAAAGTCAATTAAATTAAAGGAAAGTGCTTCAGTATCAGACAAAACCCCTACCGCCCACCATGAAAGTTGGAACGCCCACTAGTGGGTGTAGGGACTAGGTTGACTACCACTGCTGTAGAAGGTGTAAAGATTAGCTTCTAATATGGATATAGGCAATAATGGCTTTGAAAGTTTGTTATTTTAATTAAAAGTAATGTGGGCTGGTGTAACTTAGAAAGGATAGTATATCATATTGGATGACAAAGCCTTGTTAGCTTCAGTAGATGTCTAGAGGAGATTGCTACAGAAAGTAAATTGCACGTTTCAGAAGAAGACTCACTGAAGACTTGAAAAGGCAACTGTGCTTTGGACCTGCTACTCAACTTCCAACTTCCAAGGATTATAGATAGATAGATAGAAGCGGCCACATACTGCCAATCAGAGTCATGGGAGGTAGCTGTGCCAAACTGTACCAGAAACAATGCCAACAATGTCTTTAAAGTAGAATATAGGGCAGGTATAAGGGGACGCGGTGGCTCAAGGGGCTAGGACGTTGAGCTTTTCGATCGAAAGGTCGGCAGCTCAGCGTTTCGAATCCCTGGTGCTGCCGTGTAACGGGGCGAGCTCCCGTTACTTGTCCCAGCTTCTGCCAACCTAGCAGTTTCGAAAGCACGTAAAAATGCAAGTAGAAAAAATAGGGACCACCTTGGTGGGAAGGTAACAGCGTTCTGTGTGCTTTGGTGTAGAGTCATGCCGGCCACATGACCACAGAGACGTCTTCGGACAGCGCTGGCTCTTCGGCTTTGAAATGGAGACGAGCACCGCCTCCTAGAGTCGGCAACGACTAGCACGTATGTGCGAGGAGAACCTTTACTTATAGGGCAGGTATTAGAAACAGCCATGTAGATGTACTGGTTAGGTTAACATATGGTAACTTGAAAACGTAGTAGGAGGAAATTTAGGCTGCAATCTTAAATACAGAAAAATTACGTTGCAATGCCCTTTTAATCTCAAGTTGCAAAGACAGTCTTGAGAAAGAGTTGGAACAGAAGTTATCGTGTCTTGTTTACTAGTAAATCTTAGCTAAACAATATGGTGAAATCAACAGGAGCCTGCTTACTTGGATGTGTTTCCTAAATAAATGGAAAAAAGTTCCAAAGTTATGGCACTATGTTCTTCATCAAATACTGAGAATTTCCACAAAAAGAAAAAGAAACTTCCCCTTTCATCCTAATTAATCTGTGATTATTTCATAGAATTTCTTAGGGCAACTATTGCGTTATCTAAGTTAGTGTATAGTTAACTGCATTAAGAACATTTAAAATGTTCTTCATATTTGCTGGTCTCATGAATTGAGAATTACTTGCATATATTTTTCCATGGTGTTCCAGACTGTCCTTGAATGTGCTTAATAATTAGTTTCATAGTTCAGCTTCTCTTTGGATTTATTATTTCAAGGTCATTAAGCAATTCCCTCAATTGCTGATTTTTTTCTTTGGGATTGTACCTCATAGGTCATTGATTGTTTTTATAAATGGTTGTTTTATTTTGCAGTTAACTAATCCTAAGAAAGGATAACTAAACCTAAGAAAGGATAACAATTTTTCTACTTGCATTTTTTTTTCATAGATTATTTTTCTTTGGAGGTAGGCTCTGTTTTACCTATGTTATCAGTATATGTGTCATACAGTGGTGGGTTGCTACCAGTTCTATCTGGATCGGTGAACTGGTAGCGGTGGCGGCGGGGAGAGGCCCTGCCCACCCACACTGGACACTTCTGCGCATGCGCAGAAGCATTGTGCACGTGCGCACAAGTGAACTGGTAGCGTTGTGTTTTGCAACCCACTACTGGTGTCATTGTATTTATATGTCTTTCCTTTGTGAAGTCTTATAACATATAGAAGACTCATGAATGTTGCCTCTCCTTAAAGAGTGATTTGGCATTCAGAACCTTTAGATGCTTGAACTGATATCTCAGGCACCAGTAGTTAGTTGAGCAGAAGATAGGTATCATTATAGCTGAGTCTATAAAAATTTCTCCCTTCTCTTTCCCCAATATTTTCTTGTTTTCAGTACATGAATAGAGGTGGCAGTGCTACTGGAGAAGAATAATAAGTATTCCACAAACTTGCAAATTTAAAAAGAGAACAAAGACTTTATTCCAGGTTAATGATATAACATTTAAGATAACCATTTAACTTTTCATTTTTGCCAAAATAATATTTATATCGTAGATATAGAGGCATACACATTCTAAGGCAAGGCTGTTCTCTGAAGCTATGACTGGGGCTCTCACACACAAAACTCCCACTCATTTGACCAATTCTGCCTTCATCTTCTTATCAAAGGATGCTGTTTGCTTGTCAAATAAATGTCTGGAGGTAGTTTTGTAGTAACAAATGAAGCTTTTCTTATTTTTTTTTTTTAAAAAAGGTACTTTGAGTAGAGAGCTGAATTTTAATGCATGGAACTTTATATCTATTTTTGTGTATTATTTCCTCTGAATTACCTAGTATGGAGTTTGGGAGTTTTAAATTTATTGCTGGCCAGAGAAGCTAAGCCAGGAGTTTGCTTCTTTGTTTATTTTTGTCAATAGTGATTCTAATTCAATAGAACAGATCTTGCATAGTTATCTGTGAAATAATGGTTTGCACTGATTGGGTACAGAAAACGTACTGGCAGTTTTTACATCTACAGTGGTCTGGGATCACAAACAGTACCTTAATCTATAATAGTCTTATCTGCAATTTAAAATCATTTAAAATCAGCTTCAGAGGTTTGTATGCCTGCCTACAAATATGATCAGACTGTAAGCTTAGGAAATAAGGCCTTTCTTATTCTGGTCCAGTTTAAGTGGGTATTGCCAAATAATATTTATATCAGATATAGAGGCATACATTCTAAGGCAAGGCTGTTCTCTGAAGCTATGACTGGGGCTCTCACACACAAAACTCCCACTCATTTGACTAATTCTGCCTTCATCTTCTTATCAAAGGATGCTGTTTGCTTGTCAAATAAATGTCTGGAGGTAGTTTTGTAGTAACAAATGAAGCTTTTCTTATTTTTTTTTTTTAAAAAAGGTACTTTGAGTAGAGAGCTGAATTTTAATGCATGGAACTTTATATCTATTTTTGTGTATTATTTCCTCTGAATTACCTAGTATGGAGTTTGGGAGTTTTAAATTTATTGCTGGCCAGAGAAGCTAAGCCAGGAGTTTGCTTCTTTGTTTATTTTTGTCAATAGTGATTCTAATTCAATAGAACAGATCTTGCATAGTTATCTGTGAAATAATGGTTTGCACTGATTGGGTACAGAAAACGTACTGGCAGTTTTTACATCTACAGTGGTCTGGGATCACAAACAGTACCTTAATCTATAATAGTCTTATCTGCAATTTAAAATCATTTAAAATCAGCTTCAGAGGTTTGTATGCCTGCCTACAAATATGATCAGACTGTAAGCTTAGGAAATAAGGCCTTTCTTATTCTGGTCCAGTTTAAGTGGGTATTGCCAAATAATGGCAAATATTTAATAAGGTTCATATTTTAAAATTTTATTTATATTTAGTTACTCAACACAAATGTCAACATAAATGTCATTTTTTTCCTAACCAACTTCTAAAATTCAGTTACGAAAAAATTGAAATGTCAAGGAGCCTCAAGTGTTTTAATCATTACAAAGTGTATTAAAAGTACAGACTGTATTTACAGAGTGCTTAATATGAAATTGATGTACTTCTTTTGACTGTGGGCATGAAGGTTGAAGTTTTCCTTTGTCTTTTCAAACAATTAAGGCAATTTTAGCATGTTGCAGTTCTCGTGTTGTTTGCTTCAAAATTGAGAAAAACCGAGTCACTGATTATCGTAATTCACTGATGAAATTTGATGGTGTGGTCAAAAAAGGGGCTTGTGGATTGCAGGTTACCCCACCCCAATATAAACTATGGTCTTGGAAGCCTGTGCTGTAGGAATTTCAGAGAAGACTCAGCAGACAACTGTTGCAGCATGAAGAGTCGGCGAATAGTCCGTCTCTTTGCATTTCCTCTCCAGACAAGGAAAGGATTTGAGATCACTCAAGTACTCCATACAATTGCTCTTCATGAGGGCATCGTAACAAAATGATCTGTGGCAGCGTTAGAACTATGGGAGACAAGGGAATAACTATTTTTCCCCTCAAACTGCAGTCATCGCCTTCAGAAAGACACTAAGTTTAAATAATTCCACTTCTAACCACTTTTGGAAATTGTTAGCTACTTTTCAGTTATTAATCTTTGAATCAACACACTTTATAGTACTGGATGAGTTTGCTCCATTATGTAGCAAAAGAAGTTTTAAATACAAGTTTAATTTTTTTTCTGTTGAAGTAAACAGCAAAAGAGTAATTAGACTTTAATTTTGGAATGTTACAACTAAATTAAGGGTCTAGATGGATTTGAAATAAGATTCTGTAATTTATCTTTTCCATCAGAAAATGCTTTTGTTTTGAATTCTGTTTTTAAAAACTTGATAGGATGAAACTTTGAAGGTTGGATACTAAAGGAATCTAGAAAGAACAAAGATTACAAGTAAAGGAAAAGAACACTTAAATTTGCCTTATTAATAGAGTGGGGCAAAATATTTTAACATTGGACACATTGAAGGATATTTTCGAACAATGGACCCAGAAGTTAATTTTAAAAATGCCTGCCTCTGTAGAATGAGGGTATTTGCTATAAGTTTTACAAGTTTTATGGGACAAGAATGAAATTTATCTGAAAGCGATTTAAAAATTATGGACTACAAGAATTATTTGGAAAAAGATGCTGCATTGAACATGTAAATGAAAGTAGCTGATGTCTTAACAATTAAAAGATATTTACAAATAACAAATCAAGAGTGGTCTAGTGATTAAGGCACCAGGCTAGAAAACAAGGGATCCTGAGTTCAAGTCCCACCTTAACCATGAAAGCCAGTTGGGTGACCTTGGGCCAGTCATTCTCTCTCAGACCAATGCATTTCACAGGGTTGTTGTTGTGGGAAAAAACAGAAAGAGAAAGGTCTGTTGGATATATATTTTTTTTATTTGAATTTATATCCCGCCCTTCTCCGAAGACTCAGGGCGGCTTACATTGTATAAGGCATATACATTGTATATGTGTAAGGCATTGTATAAGGATATGTTTGCTGCCTTATGTTTATGTAAATAAATAAAACATCTCCGTAGGGGATTTACAAGAGACTTGAAGGCTGAGTCAACCTTGAGCTGGTCGCAATGGAACTCCTGGCTATGGGCAGAGTCAGCCTGCAATACTGCATTCTATGGTTGTGCCACCATGGCTCTTGAAAAAAATCAAATTCCTAGGACATTATTTGAAGGGATGAAGATGATTAAGATTGTTAAAAGTTGAAGGAAAAACAAAGTTGATTTTTTGTATCAAGATTAAAATAGATAACATAATAACAAAGTTGGAAGGGACCTTGGAGGTCTTCTAGTCCAACCCCCTGCCCAGGCAGGAAACCCTACACTATTTCAGACAAATGGCTATCCAACATTTTCTTAAAAATTTCCAGTGTTGGAGCATTCACAACTTCTGCAGGCAAGTTGTCCCACTTATTGATTGTTCTAACTGTCAGGAAATTTCTCCTTAGTTCTAAGTTGCTTCTCTCCTTGATTAGTTTCCACCCATTGCTTCTTGTCCTGCCTTCAGGTGCTTTGGAGAATAGCTTGACTCCCTCTTCATATTGGAACACTGCTATCATGTCTCCCCTAGTCCTTCTTTTCATTAAACTAAACATACCGAGTTCCTGCAACCGTTCTTCATATGTTTTAGTCTCCAGTCCCCTAATCATCTTTGTTGCTCTTCTCTGCACTCTTTCTAGAGTCTCAATATATTTTTTACATCGTAGCGACCAAAACTGAATGCAGTATTCCAAGTGTGGCCTTACCAAGGCATTATAAAGTGGTATTAAAAACTTCACGTGATCTTGAATCTATCCCTCTGTTTATGCAGCCCAGAACTGTGTTGGCTTTTTTGGCAGCTGCTGCACACTGCTGACTCATATCTAAATGGTTGTCCACTAGGACTCCAAGATCCTTCTCACAGTTACTACTATTGAGCAAGGTACCACATATATGGTATTTGCATTTTGGTTTTTTTTTGGCCTAAATGTAGAACCTTACTTTTTTCACAGTTGAATTTCATTTTGTTAGATAGCGCCCAGTGTTCAAGTCTGTCAAGATCCTTCTGTATCTTGAGCCTATCTTCTGGAGTGTTGGCTATTCCTGCCAGCTTGGTGTCATCTGCAAATTTGATGAGTTCCCCATCTATACCCTCGTCCAAGTCATTGATGAAGATGTTGAAGAGTACTGGGCCTAAAACAGAGCCTTGGGGTACTCCACTGCATACTTCCCTCCATGTGGATGTAGTTCCATTGAGGACTACACATTGAGTGCGGTTAGTCAGCCAGTTACGAATCCATCTGGTGGTGCTGCTGTCTAACCCACATTTTTCTACTTTATCTAGTAGTAAGTTATGATCTACTTTATCAAATGCTTTACTGAAGTCCAAATAAATTATATCAACAGCATTCTTCTGGTCCACTAATTTTGTCATTTTGTCAAAGAATGCAATGAGATTAGTCTCGCATGATCTCTTTTTGACAAACCCATGTTGGCTTTTGGTTATTACTTTGTTTGTTTCTAGTGTTCGGTGATTCGTTGCTTGATTATCTTTTCCAGAATGTTCCCTGGTATTGAGGTCAGGCTGATAGGTCTGTGGTTTCCTGGATCTGTTGTTTTTCCTTTGTTGAAGATGGGAACTACATCAGCTCTTTTCCAGTCCTCTGGCAGTTCCCCTGCGCTCCAGGGTCTTTGAAAGATATAGTTCAGTGGTTCTGAGATCTCATCTGCCAGTTCCTTCAGAACCTTGGGGTGTAATCCATCTGGTCCTGGTGATTTGAACTCGTCTAGGGTAGACAGATGTTCACTTACTTGTGTTCCTAATCTGTTTTTTGTGGTGCTGTTTTTGATAGGTTGGATTGTTTTTTCCTTTTGTGTAAAGACAGATGCAAAAAATGAGTTAAGTAGATCTGCTTTCTCTCTGTTGCTTGTCACCTTCTTGCCACTTTCTCCCAACAATGGGCCAATTGTTTCCTTGACTTTTTTCTTGTTTTTAACATGTTGGAAGAACATGTTTTTCCAACATGTTTGTTGGTTTGTTATTTTTTACTTTTGTCGCTAGCCTTTGTTCGTTGTGAGCCTTTGCTTTCCTCACTTCATCTTTACAGGCTCGGGCTATTTGCTGATATTCTGCCTTAATTATTTGCCCCTCTTTCCACTTTTTATACTTGTCCTTTTTGTCTTTCAATTTGTCAGATAGTTCTTTATGCCTCCATGCTGGTTTCTTCTGAGATCTACTATTTTTCTTCTTCATTGGTATTGTGCGAGACTGGGCTTTTATAATCTCACTTTTCAAAATTTCCCAAGCTTCTTCAGTTGTTTTCCCCTTGAGGATTCTTATCCATGGAATCCTTCTCAAGGTGTCTCTAAGTTTATTGAAATTAGCTCTCTTAAAGTCCAAGACTCTAGTTTGACTTTGTTCTACTACTTGTGTTTCCAGTATTGCATGATCACTTGCCCCCAAGGTTTCTGTAGCTTCAACACCTTCTATCATTTCATAGAATAGAATAGAATAGAATAGAATAGAATAGAATAGAATAGAATAGAATAGAATTTTTTTTATTGGCCAAGTGTGATTGGACACACAAGGAATTTGTCTTGTGCATATGCTCTCAGTGTACATAAAAGAAAAGATACGTTCATCAAGGTACAACATTTACAACACAAATTTCATCTCTGTTAGTGAGAATTAAGTCCAATATGGCTGATCCCCTTGTTCCCTTCTCTACTTTTTGGGAAACGAAGTTGTCTGTTAGGTTTGTTAGAAACCTGTTGGATCTTCCACTTGGTGCAGAGTTTGTCTCCCAGTTGATGTCAGGGTAGTTAAAATCCCCCATTACTACTGTGATGTGCTTCCTACATACCTTAGTTAGCTGACTAGCAAAAAGTTCATCTACTTCCTCTGTTTGGTTGGGTGGCCTATAGTATAGACCTATGGCAATATCATTTTCCTGCCCTTTAATGTTGACCCAAATGCATTCAAGATAATTTTCATCATTGTTGTGCTCTATTTCTGTAGAGATGTAGTTATTTCTTATATATAGTGCAACTCCACCTCCTCTTTTATTTGGTCTATTTCTTTTTAAACAAGATATATTATTATATCTTGTTAACATTAATGGACTTTTGCTGATCAGGACTGAACTATGAGGCATTGAGGATTTTTTTTATAGATAAGAGATGGGATAAAGGAATAAGAGATCATTTGTTCTATTTTAAGAGAAGGTGATAGGTTTCTACATTTGTTTATACTTTTGTTTCTCAAATCAATAGTATGGCTGGAGATTTGTCAGATGGAGGAAGTCTAATCTGTGTGGCCTTCAGTGCGCTTAATTTTGAACATCATTTTTCTTCACTATGCATAATAAAAATCATTTTCATAGATAGGGTTATACCCACAGACATTGTTTTTGAAAACTATAATGTATGTATTAGATATTGGAAACCAATTATTTTCACATATTAAAATTCTGTTGGTGGGATTTCATTGTCTTGCAGGCTCTGGCTTGATGAATTTCTAGGCCTTTGGGTTTCAGTTCAAAATCTTCCACAATGGGAAGGGGTAAGTAATAGGTGCCCCACCTATTTTCCCCACTTCTTTTTACTACAAAGATGATATGTAGATAATTGGACTAGAAATAATGGTGCCTTGAAAGATTGAAATAACTTTAAGGTTTTTAATCTATTAGTTGTACAATTATAGGTTTTGGATATTAATTGTCATGCTGTGCAGGAGTTATTTTTTGTTTGAATGCTAGGGTTCCTTTAGGTTGAAAATCCAAACCTAAGCCTAATTATTATAAATCTCTCAAATCACACCAATATATATTATATCTGCATGGATATTGTGCAGGTACAATATTATTTATCATTATCTTTATAATGACTACGTTTATATCCATAATATGGTCATAACGGCCATCTTGGACATTTTTGCCTTTATGAAGTTTTGTAATGTCATAACTGTATCATTTTTAATTTTTTAATCTTAAATTAATTTCAATATTTTAATGTTAGTTTTATACATGGTTTTATATTACTTATATTGAAAACTGCCCAGAGCCTTTCTTTGAGGAAGATGGATGGTTTAGAAAAATGAAATATATAAATAAATAAATAAATAATTCTGTAATGATAAATAATAAACATTTACTTCTTTATTTACGATTGCAATTTTGCCCAGAATTATTCATAAATCATTGCAGTCAATAAGCAGCTCACCATATGACCAGATCTAATTTGATTACAATTTTGTGGCAGTTGTTAAGTGTGACACTCCTTAAGCGAATCCATTTTTACCCACTGGGTAGTTTTTGCTGGAAACCAGAAGCAAATGTTTTTACAAAAACTAGCAAAAATATATATATATATATTTGTAACTTCTTGAGCTGCAGTGCAATCATCTTCTCAAACCTTCTCCAAAAAGGGAAGATTGGAGATAGTAAGAAAATTATCCAATAGGATGGAAACTAGTGATGGCCTCTTAGGAAGAGGAACCACAGCCTCCTTAAAAAGTTGAGTCACTACCTCTTCTTGCAGAAAAAGATTAATCACTGCCAGAGCCCACCTGCATGTCACCTCCTGGGTGACAAGACAAAGAGAAATTCCTTTTTCTCATAATCTTTCTCTATTTGTATCTGTTGATGAGGTTAGGTCTTTGTAAACCTTGGCCTTGGTGAATCTGGGTTTTCGTCTGACATAATGGGACAGCTAGTAGATATTTTAGCAGTGCAGTATAGAACCCTAATTGAAATTTGTCTGTTGGAAATTTGTCTGGGAGAAATCTGTTAAGAGAGTTTATTGTTACTACTTTCTGGTTCTCTATTTTCTGTGAGAAATCTGTGGCTTTCTTGATGTTCCAGAAGGATAACTCCCCACAGCTTCAAGTCAGGATTCAGCAACCCCTGGAAAGCCACATGTTCATTATCTTTACTATATTATCTCTATCTCAGGACCTATTATTTTAGTTTCCAGTAAACCAAAAGGCCTTCTCAGTCCTGTTTATGCATCTCAATATTATGGTTATTCCTTTGGTAAACATTCTTTATAATTATATTTCTTTTTTCTTATTATTAACTCGTGTCCCACCTGCTATCCTTTATGATCCCATGGTGTATGATGAATATTTGGTCCTACTACTTGAGAAAACTACAGAAAAAAGCAGGAATAAACCTTAATACTGTACTAATGTTGTTGTTGTATCATGAAAATGTGGTCTGTGCTTTTTTTCTCTCTAGCATTTAGTAAACCTTTTTGCACGTTTGGCCACTGATAACATAGGCTACATCAACTGGGATCCCTATATTCCAAAGGTAATATTTAATATAAAAATGCTACAAATATTAACAAGAAAACCTCGCAAGTGCTTTCTGATAAAACATGCAGTTTTAATTCATTCTGTCTCTGTCTCTTTCTCTCATTATTTTAGCTCTGAAGATAAAAATTGTGTACCCTAACTTAAATATATTTATTATATTTAAAATCATTTATCTGGACAACATAGTTGAAAACTTGTAATTTATAACTTTTTGTGATTAATATAAAACTTTTTATTAGAAGGGCAGGTTTTTTTAATTCTCTGTCTTGCCCTATTAAATTTTTCTTAACTACGTTTAAGTCTTAACTATATTTTAAGGATTTTTGTTTACATAAAAAAAAAATCATAAGCAAGAGTGTTATTTCTACTAATCTATTCCCTTTAAAGTATGGCAAACAAAATTATCACACAGGGGACTTGAATTTTAATCTACTGTCATGATATTTGCTGGGATTCCTGTTTCTTGCTATAAAGAATAAAACTTTTGAAGAATTAATGTGGTTCCAAGCTGCAAGAATGTGATTTTAATGGGGAAACAGTGACCTGTTACTTTTATAATTTTTTAGCAGCCATGGCATCTGTCATGTTTTATAATTTTAATTTCTGTGAACTGAAGCCAATTCATCCCTTAATTACAACATATGGTTGCAGTTTTAAAATTCATTGGGACTATGATTAGCTTTTCTTCTCTCTCCAAACAGTAATGTTGAGAGCTAGGTCATCGGATTTAGTGTCCAGAGCAGAAATTGATTTTGCAATACTGACCTAGCTTAAGTGGTTCACTTAAAAGGAAATATCTAGTGGGCTAATTGAATTTCTATAGCAAGTTATGTAGATGTCTTCCAGATGCTTTTGGCCTCAACAATTGGTCAAGATGTGAAAGTGGCTGCTGTGCAATAGCAAATGTGCATTAATAGGGAGACATCTCAGTATAGGTTGCTAAAGCAGAAATTTCAGTTTTCCACCATGAGTTTAATTTGAAGAATTTCCTGTTAATTCTGTGCTAGTAGCAATGCCACCTCCTTTAATCATGCTTTTGTTTATAAATCGAGTATTTTGGAGATTGGGTTTTGAACGTGAAGGGTTTCAATAGTTTGATTAATTTTATAACAAAGTTCAGATATTCATGATACAGTTTTGCTATTTAATTTCTCAATGTCCTTTTCTGCAGATATTTACTAGAATACTACGTAGCTTGAATCTTCCAGTAGGAAGCAATCAGATGATGGTTCCACGATTCCTAACAAATGCTTACGACATAGGGCATGCAGTTATGTGGATCACAGCTATGATGGTAGTATCTTTTTTAATGACATTGAGGAAGCTGTACAGTTATGTAGATATGTAAATAAGTCAACTTACTTGACTTTTAAATTACTTACTACTTTAATGAACATCATATTCATGAAAATAAGCAAGAGCTCAGATGGAAATTTCTTTTTAAAAATCCTCAATTACAATATTTGGAACTGTCTTTCTACTATACACAAAATAGCAATAACTGCTTTACAGGAAGCATATGTGCTCAGGACAGTGAGGACAGTTCATAAAGACTTCCAGGAGAAATGATGGAATGTCTCTTCAAGAGGAGCCCCATGTAGAGAGCGTTTGTCGTGTCCCACTCCTCCTCTGACGGCTGGGTCTGGAAAGTCTGTATCAAGCGTGGCCACAAAGCCTCTGCAGCTTTGCCAAAGTCCTGTCAGAGTTCTCAGGGCAGGCAGGAATCCAAGGTGCGACTTCAGCAACCAGATTAGACTTTGCCTGACTCAAAGAATGCCAGAAAGCAGATCCTTTATATAGGCCATGGGGTGTGGCTCCATGACTCAGCACTTATCCAGGCCTGCCCCTCCCTTCCTTTTGCTGATGTCGCCTCTCCATTCTCCGGAAGCGTGGATCTGTCCACCCTCCAGCTGCCGGCAATTCTAGCTCGTGACTGGCTTCATGCTCATCATGCTCACACGCTGTGGTGGTGGGGGAGGTTTATTTGCTCAGTCTGTCCGGGCATGGTGCCAGGATTGGGGGCTGGAGGCATGCCAGGCCATTCGTCTTGCTCAGTCTGTCCGGGCATGGTGCCAGGACTGGGGGCTGGAGGCATGCCAGGCCATTCGTCTTCATTATCAGGGAGGGGCTAGGCTGTGGAGAGGGGAGCGGGCGAGGCACAACAGCGTTGCAGTAATCCAGGCGGGAAGTGACGAGGGCGTGAGTGACTGTGCATAGGGAATCCCGGTCCAAGAAGGGACGTAACTGGCGTATCAGGCGAACCTGATAAAAAGCTCCTTTGGCGACGGCTGTCATATGTTCTTCTAACGACAGCCGTGCATCCAGAAGGACGCCTAGATTACGAACCTTCTCCGTGGGGGCCAAAGACTCGCCCCCCACAGTCAGCGATGGCCTCAGCTAATTGTACTGGGATGTCGGCATCCACAGCCACTCGGTCTTGGCTGGATTGAGCTGGAGCCTGTTTTTCCCCATCCAGACCCGTACGGCCTCCAGGCACCGGGACATCACTTCAACGGCTTCGCTGGGGTGGTTTGTGTGTCGTCAGTGTACAGATGACACCTCACCCCAAAACCACGGATGATCTCACCCAGCGGCTTCATATAGATGTTGAACAAGAGGGGCGAGAGAACTGACCCCTGTGGCACCCCACATAAGAGGCACCTCACAGTCGATATCTGCCCCCCCGCCAACATCGTCTGCGATCGGTCGGAGAGGAAGGAGGAGAATCACCGAAAAACGGTGCCCCCACTCCTAACCCCTACAGCCATCGCAGCAAGATACCATGGTCGATGGTATCAAAAGCCGCTGAGAGACCTAATAGGACCAGGGCAGAGGAACAACCCCTGTCCCGGGCCCTCCAGATATCATCAACCAGCGCGACCAACACCGTCTCCGTGCTGTACCCAGGCCGGAAACCGGACTGGCACGGGTCTAGATAGACAGTTTCATTCAGATACCTAGGAAGCTGATGCGCCAGCAAACTCTCAACAAGAAGGTTGGAGACCGGACAATAATTTGCTAAAACAGTTGGGTCCAGGGAAGGCTTTTTGAGGAGGGGCCTCACCACCGCCTCTTTCAGGGCGGTAGGGAAGACACCCTCCCCCAAAGAAGCATTAACAATTCCCAGGAGCCAACCTCATGTAACCTCCTGTGTGGCCAGTACCAACCAGGAGGGACACGGGTCCAATAAACATGTGGTAGCGTTCAGCCTCCTCAGTATCCTGTCCATGTCCTCAGGAACCACAGTGTCAAACCCATCCCAGACAACATCTCCAAGATCTGCCTCCGTCATCCCGCCTGGATCTACCCAAACTACGTCCAGCCCGTCCCGGATCTGAGCGACTTTATCGTGCAGATAGTTTCCAAAGTCCTCAGCACGTCCCTGCAAGGAATCTTTGCCTACAGAGGTTGCTTGTTTTTTTTTCTCCCCTGCCCCCTCCCCCTCCCCCTCCCCTGCCCCATCCCCCCAGAGGAGAGATCAGAGACATAGGAATTTCCTAAGCCTGTGATGGCGAACCTATGGCACACGTGCCCAAAGTGACACACAGAGCAATGTTGCCTGGCACGCGCAGCATCACCTTTTCCTTTTCGGGGTTTCTGGTGTGCATGCATGCGCAACAATCAGCTAGCCTTTTTGCATTCGGCAGTGCCAGAAACTAGAAGAGCTGGTCTTCCATTTTCCTGTGTGAGCATGCGCGCCGGCCAGCTGATTGTCGCGTGCGCATGCATGCCAGAAATCCAGAAAAGTAGCTGGCTGAAACCAGAAGTTCAGTAGCTGAAACCGAAAGTTCATTTTCGAGCATGCACATGCACCCTGGGCAGCTCCTCCTCTTGCGTCCAGGTGCGCACGCGCACGTTCTCCCTTTTTGGCACTTTGTGCCGAAAAGGTTCGCCATTACTGTCCTAAGCCATTCACATAGTGTGCTCATATCTCCCAGTCTAGTTGCCATGCGTGATTGCATTGCTTTTGATATGTACAAGACAATAATTAGGAATTTGAGCATTGCACAGAAGTGGTTAGGAGGGCAATCAAGAGATAAGATGGCCAGCCTATAAATTTTACAAATAAACAAAGGTAAAAGGGGTAAAACTGAGTAGTTTTGTCTCTTTCCAGCCAAAAAGCACAGTTGCGGACATGTGATTTCACACTTAGCGAAGCTTTGTTTAAGGCAGAGTTGCTGGTTCCTATTAAGTGAAGACTACCTGTACTGACAATCACGTGACTGAGGGAAACTGCAAAAGTTGTAAATTCCGGCATTGGTTTTAAAGTTACTTTTTCAGATCCATTTTAAATTTAAACAGTCACTGAATGAGGCAGTCAGCAAGAAAGGTGTATGTGTACATTGCATTTATTGTAAAAAAAAAAAATTCTACAATGAGAACAGGACCACCAGCCCACCCAAACAATAAAAAAGAAAAGAAAGAGATACTTATCAGAGAAGATGTCATTATTCAACCCTTCTCTCATATTTATATCTCCTTAAATTTTGTTTCTCTGAACTTTTCATCTGGCCTGTCCTTCAAAAACTACAAAAGATTTATCTTCCCTGGAAATGATATCAGAAGACTTTCTAGCCTGCTTCTGGAATGTGTAGGAGAGAGATATATACACAGAATGTCTGTCTCAATTGTAGGGAAATATTTTTACAGTAAATCTAATATACACATTTAGAGAAATGGTGTATTATCACAGATCCTAAAGTGGTATGTTTTAAATAATGTCAATGAAAGAGAATGATCCTTGATTTCTAGGAACTGATTAACAAGAAAAATTACATGCATTATATTACATTGTAGAGGCTATGATACCTTGTGATAGCTATTTTACAATTAACTTACATTATGACTTTGCCTTTCTGGAGTAGAATATCGTTCTTCATATATTTGTACATTATTAGATATGAAAGCCATAACTTTGATGTCTGAAAAAGGTGGGCACATTAAACCTGAATTTAAAATGGCACTACAGATTTGGAATTGTATTAAATAGCTGTGTTATCCCTGTTTTTGAATAGGGCGGACCAAGCAAGCTTGTACAAAAGCATTTGGCTGGATTATTCCAAAGTATTGCATCTTTCTATCATCCCTCAAATAATGGTCGCTGGTTGGTAAGGATATGTGTATCTTCTCTTTAAATCTTGACATCAAGACTTTAAATTTTGTGTTGGTATTGAATTTTGTCAAAGCCATTTTTTCAGGCACTAATTTCAATAAAATGTCCATGCTAAATATGATTTTTAAAACATTCTAAGAGCAGCAGCAGTTCTTCTTCCTCCACAATGCCAACAGTATACATAATGCTTATAGGAAACAGAGCTAACTCATTTGCTTTTCCAGAGATGTTATGATCTACAAATGGATGCAGAACTATAAAAAAGATGGGGAATAGAAGCTGGTGCCATTAGGAAAAGAATATGCACCTGTTTTTTTCTTTTAATTAAACGGGAAATGTGACTATTGAAAAGGGATGACATGATAGCAGTGTTCCAATATCTCAGGGTGTGCCACAAAGAAGAGGGAGTCAAGCTATTCTCCAAAGCACCTGAGGGTAGGACAAGAAGCAATGGATGGAAAATAATCAAGGAGAGAAGCAATTTAGAACTATGTTTATGCTAATGAGCTCTCCCACTAAATTCCATTGTTTTTCGGTGGAAAACTATGCATCACCCTCTGTTACATTAGATTGGATTAGACTTCTGTATAAAAATACTATTAGACTCCTGGAATATGGTTGGCAGAACTGAATGCCTTCTTAACTTCCATTCAGGCTTGCTGCTGCTGCTGTCAGTAGAGGAATTTTATCTAGTGAATTAGTTTTGGGTAGTGGGTATCATAGGATGGAGGAAGTAAGGGAAAGCCATCTGCTTCTCCCAGTAGATAACTAACTACAATAGCACCAGGAAAAGAATGGAAGAATATTGTTGTTCTGCAGTGTTATAAGAAGGATACTACTGTGCCCACAACCTCCCTGACATCAAATCAGGGAGCTCTTCACTGAAGGTTCTGGTCCATCTCTCATTATGCCCAATACATAAAATATCTTCAAAACATACAGACATTGCTGGCTGCTGAATAAGGGTCTAGATTTACTTTGTTTAATGCACAGAATGTAGAAATCAAAATAATTTTGGCTCTTTTCCTTGCTTCTAATTAATTGGAATGAATTTTGTTGCCTTTCTTTGGTAGAACAAGCTAATGAAGCTACTTCAGCGTCTACCCAGTAGTATAGTCAGAAGACTGCATCGTGAGCGCTATAAGAAGATGAGCTGGCTGACTCCTGTGCCCGATAGCCATAAGCTTACTGATCAGGACATAACAGAATTTGTAGAATGCATTATACAACCTGTCCTGCTGGCAATGTTTAGCAAAACTGGAAGTTTAGAGGCAGCCCAAGCATTACAGAATCTTGCACTAATGCGTCCTGAGTTGGTAATCCCACCAGTACTTGAAAAGTGAGTACTATCTAAAACCAGAGAACGTTTATCTAGTTTTTAGATGACCATGAAACGTTATTCTAAGGCAGTATTTTTCCAAATCTAAACCAGTATTTTCCAGTTGTACGGATTTCAGCTTCTAGAATTCTTAGTCACGGTTGTATTGGCTGTGGAATTCTGGGAGTTGAAGTCCACATACTTCAAAATTATCTGTTTTAAATCATTGTCTTTTTTGCTGCAATTTTAAGAAAATCTATATTTACTATTTGTGTCTCTATGTATTTACTTTTTGAGATGTATGCTTTAGTTACTGCATTATTTTATGAGTTTACTTTTAAAAATATTCATGCTGCCATTTCTATCAAAACATAGTTTAAGACGTTTTGACAAGATCAAAGTTTAGGTATAAATTTCCTCACTTTGAAACTTCTACCCTTCCATTTTTATTGGCTTAAACAAGAGCAAATGCCATTTAAGAGGTGGAAAAAAATGTGGCTTTGACAGCATATCTTCTTTGCTCCCTAAGGTTCCTCAAAAATGCATATGGTAAAACATTTTGGGTGCTTTTTGAAATTGACATTTTAATGAAAAAATGTGTTTCTTTTGCAAATCCTTAAAACACCCATTTTATATTTTAAAACTCCCGAAATTCCTTCTCCGACTGTTCCTTTTTCTAGAATGGAGTCTTCCATATGTTCCACAAAGCTTGTTATAGCCCTTCAGTCAGCAGAAGTTAAGAGACCTACAATCTGATTTCATTTTTGTTGTTTCTTAATGTTGCATTGTATATTTAGTAGAAAATGTATTTGAAATCCCATCTAATTCTGGTTTTTTATATTTCCTAAAGTTGAGTCATTGAAACATAGTATTGGTTAGAATTTCTGCAAGTGGAGTAATGTAATATTAAAACTGGAAAAGTTAGAAAAATGGTTTGGACGCAGCCAATGTCTAACTTATCTTATAAGCACTTGAAAGTATAGCATTTGAACTGATAAAAATCTTTTGTTATTTTTTTTCCTGTAGAACATATCCCGCACTAGAGACATTAACAGAACCTCATCAGCTGACAGCTACGTTAAGTTGTGTAATTGGTGTAGCTCGTAGCCTGGTATCTGGGGGCAAGTCATTTCCTGAAGGTCCAACACATATGTTGCCTCTGTTGATGAGAGCATTGCCTGGTGTGGATCCAAATGATTTTAGCAAATGCATGGTGAGTGTAATAATTTCACAGGGTGTTATGTTGCAGTTAGATCTCTCTTAAGTCACCTAAGACATGACTACAGTTTTCCATGGATTTCTTTCTTTTGTATTTCAGCCTCTTCTTTACTGCTTATTTTTTTAGCATCTGTTTGGCTGCCTTTATTCCTTCCTCCTTTCATTTGCAGGGGTAGAGCATACAACAGGAGGAGCAAATAAGGCATAAGCTAACTGCAGTCTTTTCCAGTTTATGTGCTTTCTGCTAAATCACAATTGATTCCTCAGCATAATTTACAGCTCCCTTAGCACCATCAGGATTCTCTGCTATCCCTGATCTTTAAAATCATTTTAAAACTATGACCTGTTACAAAGTAAAGTAGAATTTTTATTTTACAGTAATAACTGTGGACCTTATATGGGGCCAAAAAACCCCCATTTCAATACAATTAAACATGTTGCATGGCTAAAAATTTAGCATTTTGATGCATGCCCAGCTGCCAGAATAAAAAAAAATAGTAAGGTGACAAGAATTCAGAATTTACTGGGAATTTAGGGCAGATGATGGCAAGCATCTGTGGGAGACTCTAGTGACTTGGAGGAACTGGAGGGAAGCTCCCCTGCCCCTCCTCATGCTGTGAATGTGTTTTGCTTTTCAGTGTTAGCTTGTTTAGCTATAGTGTCTTTTGCCTGGTGAGCCATTCATTGGATTTAAGCTTTGTTAAGATGGATTCATGGTTAGTAATTAGAATACAGATACCATCTATTATTTTGCATTCAGTTCCCAGGTCACAGTTTGCCTATAGATAGGAATAAACAACGGAACATAAAACCCGTAGGTTTAGAATTGTTTAGACATCACCTTTGCCCTACATTTGTGGTTCTTAGGTCTTAAAAAAACACGCCAATTTGCCTTCTGGAAAATGTGTATTTATAACAAGCTATGCCTGTCATGACAACTGTTTTATGAATGGGAATCTCTTCTTCCAACAGCTGTCAGGCAGTGAAAGCATCAATTTTTCTCAAAATTCTGTTCACCTAAAAAGGCTGGCAACCTCTGCTTTACTACATATGGAAATATGAATAGAAGAAACTAAACGCAGTTTAATTTTGCACTAGGTGTAATCTGGGTATCTGAGATGTGGGAATATTAGTTTTCCCTCCCAATAGAGTTTTGTCATACGTTTCAGATATTTGAAGTGATTTACGTTCCTTTTTATATTAAAGTGTATACTTATTGCACACTGAAACTTGTTTGCATACTTTATTAGATCACATTCCAGTTCATTGCAACATTTTCTACTCTCGTGCCTTTAGTGGATTGTTCATCAGTACTACAAGAGAGAAATGATCTCACAGAGGTATCAGTTTTAAAAGTTATTTGCTAAGTTAAACTGCTTGTGAAAATGTTCAAGTACAGATAAGAATATATAGAATGTAATAGAATATATTTTGCTGCTTGTACTTTGTAACTATAAAATTAAGGTTTTCAGTTTAAAAGAAAACAAACCATATGGTCTAAATTTACTAACAAAATTTATTTTGTTTTTATTTATGTTCCCTTGATTTTGATGTTGGTATTTTGAATATTTACAGAAACTGAGAATTGTATGTTTTGAATAATGCAAGAATTGAGTAAAGAACTAACTAAAATTTGGAAATTTTTAAATGATTTACATGCAGTAGAAAACTTTTCTTGTATTTTGGAATTGTAGGTGGAGAGAGAACTGTGCTCTGCTACTGCTGAATTTGAAGATTTTGTACTGCAGTTTATGGACAGGCAAGTAGTAATGGGAAGCAGATCGTGCTGATGATATGACAATCCTATGTAATGGCTTGCACATGGCAGTTGTGTATTTCATACTAATCTATATTTCTAGTTTGAAAGCTATTCTGATGAAAAAATTAAAAAGACGAGTCAAAAATTGATGAAGAGTTGGATAGGTAGTTTGACTGATACTTTTTCAACAAAGTTTATAGGCAACAGGATTTTTGAATAGGGCATCTAGTCATGTGGCTGTGTTTTTTTTTTGTAATGGCCAAATACAATCAATTTTCCTTTCTCTCACCTTTATGATATAAAAGGCCACATTTGAGATATTGAAACTTCTAAAGAGTGAAGCAATTTCTCTCTCTTTTTGCAGTTTTATAGTTTGACTAATTTGTTTTGCTTTCTTGATTTTTTTTTTTGGGGGGGGGTTGAAAATAACTTGAAACACTAATTGTCAGTCTATGAAATAAAAATAAAGATAATAAAGACAATGAATAAATATTAAATAAATAAACAAATAGCTCACAAACTTTTTTTTATTGGACTGCAAGTCCCTATGCTTGGTAAAGAAAATTTTAAAAAATGAATTTATTTCTAGCCTTCTGTAGTTCATTGCCAAAAATATGCAAATTTTATAGCATACTATGAAAAATAATATTCTACTTCAGCCCATACAAACACAAAAAAATTGTAGTGGTTTCTTGTTTTGCTAATTATGTTAGTTACTTGATTGTTGTTTTTCTGTATAGATGTTTTGGACTCATAGAAAGCAGCACATTGGAGCAAACAAGAGAGGAGACTGAAACAGAAAAGATGACTCATTTAGAAAGCTTAGTGGAACTAGGACTATCTTCTACATACAACACAATCCTCACACAGTGCTCAAAAGACATATTTAAGGTATTTTTCATAAAAGGGAGTGAATATAGAAGTCATAGTTTGCTTTCTATCTTAATTTTCATAACCCAAAGCTTCTGAAATTCTTTTAATTTTAATCATGTTGTTTGGAGTTTGAACAAAGAAATATAATTTAAGCTGCATTCATGGTGTAAAAAAATATTGCACAGTGAAAATAAGTATATTGATCTGGGATTCAAAGAACTTTTTCAGTTACACCCAAAGACTTGGGCATGCCTAATAAACTTCTTTATTTTATTTTGTTTTAAAATGTCCCTAAGCCAACATTGACTGATCTTGAAAAGTTTAGTAAGATTAATATTTGGATGGGAGATTGCCAGATGATCTCAAAGCTGTAGATTAGATTGGAGAGGAACAAAAAATCCTGGAAGAAGGCAGTTGCAAACGATTTCCTTTTTTTGCCAAGAAGATAATTTGACTATCTGTATAGTCACCACAGTTAGTACAAAGGAGTTTTCACCTTTAGTTCTGTTTAAAATAATATGCCGTGTCAGAATCTGTGAAGATTGTCCCAGATTTAGAATTGAGTTGGAAAATAGCATAGCTGACTTGATACTAAGGCTAAAATCTCCTGCAGAACACGAAGCTATAGACATAGATCTTTAGGTCTAAGCAGTTGTTTTTTGCAATCAGTACTAGACCATCTGACTTTTGTAATGGAAAATCTATATCTGGTCCAGTGGTAGAACTTTTCTTGTCCTATACTTACAGAGGGTTTTTTTTGGGGGAAGAACATTCAACCAGTTAAATCATTACTAGTGTTTTGACATTGCAGCCCAGTTATAAATACTTTGCTGGGATAAAAAAATCACAAGACTACAGGATGTTGCAACATTATAACTGCATATATATATGTAGGTAGGTCTTGTCATATTCCCGTGTAAGGTTGAGAGTATCTTGGCGACGTTTCAATGAGGTCTCACTCATCATCTTTAGGCTGGTGCTTTCGGCTTCTGTGGGCAAAGCATGGTCGGAGTTGCCGTCTCTCTATAAATACTGGTGGGGAGGTGGGGAGTGTTGCTGTGAGCGGGTTGGTTGGCTGTGTGGTTGCATCTTGATTGGTAGATGGAGTGGGTGTTTGCAGATTGGTCGACTGCCTCGCAGCATCCTGTGTGGGTGTGGTCCTAGTCTTTTGTTTCTGAGCTTTGGTGTTGTGGCCTCTGGAGTTCTATGATGTGATGTCTTGAGCAGATGGCTGTGATGCAGCATCCCGGGCCCAGGCCTGGCTCCGAGTTCAAGGTCCTGTCATGTGTTCCTGGTGTGTGTCAGCTTGCTTTGCATGGGGATCAGAGGGGGGCGCAGCAGCCAGTGGTGCCAGCATGGGGATGATACCTCCTGCCTACCAGACATCTGGAAACTGGCCTTAGTCAACAAACGAATCCCAGCCACGAAAATTGACACCGGACCCAGGATAACACACAACGCCACCACCAATCATCCTCACCAGATTCAAACCCAAACCCATCCCACAGATGAAACACAACCACCATCCAGAAGCCAGACCATGCTGGCACCACTGGCTGCTGCGCCCCCCTCCGATCCCCATGCAAAGCAAGCTGACACACGCCAGAACACATGACAGGACCTCGGACTCAGAGCCAGGTTGTAGAAAAAATGCTTTTAAAAGTAAAAAAAAGAGCCTCTGACGATCAGGCAGCTCAGCTGGGCATGGGGGTGGGGCAGGGATTTTTGCTACCGGTTCTCCGAACCACACCTAAATCCAGGAAAATAGATGGTTAGTAGGTTCCTTTAAACTGTTGCCGCACACCTGATTGGTTCATAGGCCACAAACTAGATTGGAGCCCTGGTGGCCCACTGGTTAGAATGCAGTAGTGCAGGGTAACTCACTACTCCAGGAGTTCGATTCTGAACTGCTCAAGCCTTCCATCCTTCCAAGATCAGTAAAATGAGGACTCAGATTGTTGGGGGCAATATGTTGACTTTGTAAACCATTTAGAGAGGACTGCGAAGCACTATGAAGCAATATATGTAAGTGATATTGCTATTGTTTGGTTATATCTTGGTTTCTAGATGGGCTTTTTTACAACTCCAATCAATATCAATTCTTGCCAATGTACTTACAATCCCCAATCCTTGGAACTCATCCAAGATATCATGATGAATGGTATCAAAAGCTGCTGAGAGATCTAGCAGAACCAGGTTGAACCTGGATAATTGCACAAGTCTGTCATTTCTTTTGGATTTCCCCAGCCTGAATCCAGTGTTCAATTCTAAATAAATATGAATGATTTTATCTCTCAGATGTTTTGCAAATTTAAGTTAATAACTTTATCATTGATCTTCCACCCATTCTTCCCTATAAGAACACCTTAAATAAAGTTGACTATCCACAGATAAATGTAGAATAGCATTGGCATTGTATTGCTCTTATCCAATGTTTGGTCATATTTACACTTCATTGCTAGTATTGTTCAAGGTGTTTCTTTTGCTGACACTTTGTATTAAAGAGTACCTTCTGATCACCAATTAGAAGAAGCCACCAAGGTACCATCATGACGAAGAGTTGAAGTCACCTCCTTATTCTAAAGATTGATTAGTATCATGACAGATTTGATTATGACAAGGGACTGATGCAAAAGTCCCTTCACCCTTAGATCATATAACAATTGTTCCAAGAGAAAAACAAGAGCTACCACATGGCCTTGTAGTCTGCTAGGCCTATTATGACCTGGACTTGGTGACTCCTCCAGTAAAGACGCAGGTTGAAGTTCCTCTTTATAATGACAAAATCTGTCATCAATCCAGTGGTGAGATTCAGCAGTTATGGCATGTGTCCTTGTGTAACAGAGAGGACAGTACAATAGTACCATCTCAACTTGTCCCTCAAGCTCATTCTTACAATGATTCTCAGCATAGAGTTTCCTGTGTCTCAGAATGGTACTTCCTGGTTCCTTGGGTATGACTCATAAAATTCATGCCAAAAAAGTACCTATCACTGATTTAAAAATGTTTTAATGCTGTCTTTTCTGACATGTTTTCCTTGTGACAGCTATGCATAAACCTAAAATGGGAACAATGTAATTCTCAGTATTGATTAATCCTAGTTTAATATCATAATTTATATCCTTTAAATCAGGATTACATTTTCTTTCTTTTTCTTTTTGTATAGGTTGCCTTAGAGAAGGTTTTCAATTTTGCTGTCTCAAATATTTTTGAGACAAGAGTGGCTGGTCGAATGGTGGCTAATATGTGCCGAGCTGCAGTGAAAGTAAGACTTTATTTTTCTTCTTCCCTCCCTTCTTCTCAGTTAAAATCTAACAATAACATCTCTGTTATGTTGACACTAGAATGTTTTGCCAGTTCATTAGCTCTCTCTGTCTCCCACACAGACCTTAGATAGAATATTATTTTATTTAGTTCTTAGTGTTTTTTCCTTTGCAGAATCAAGGCCATTCAGTAGAAAAAGATATGTTTTGTATCTTTGCTGTGGAATGTTCATTATTTTGTCAAAATATCTTAATGTAACATTTGGTTCTGTCCGATATTTCAGTGCTGTCCAGAGAAGTCTTTGAAGCTTTTTGTACCCCATTGCTGTAGTGTTATAACACATCTCACTCTCAGTAAGTTTCAATGATCTAATGTTGTAACCTGTTTATATATGTAGATGTATATTGCCTGTTGAAAATTTGAAGTATTTTATTTGTAGTTATGTGCAAAAAGTTCTGCTCTGCAGAAGGAATATTTTGGGGATTCTAGAATTTACTGCTCTTCCTCCAGACCGTCCCTATCCAGCTATTCTACCAAAGCCCAGATTTTTTTTTTTTAAAGAAATATCTAGAACTGGAAGTAGCTTCTAGCATTCTGAGCATGTTCATCCAACAGCTAGAGACAATATATACAATATTCTGATATACACTATACAGTAATTTTATTCTCAAGAGATGGAGACTAATTGAAAACTATCAAGTAAACTTCCATTGCTTAATACGTATTTGAACAGGGTCCTATTTCACCATGCTAACTACTATACCACAGTAACTGATGGGTTAGGATAAGAGAAGAGATTGGCACAGGATCATTCAGTTAATAATGCAATGATTCAGTCTCCCTAATCCAATTTTCACTGTTATATTACATTAATGTAATACATCAGTAGAATAGACAAGATACACTAACTGAAGGCACAAAGTGCATCCGTGTCTCTGATATTCAAGAGAATGTTAGAGAATATGTTTAAGTGCTGAATGCTGATTTTGAAACAACAATAGGTGGGCCAAAAGCTGGTAGGATTCCTTTAGTAGAAACTTGAAGCAGTGTATTTATATGAGGGAACTCTGGCTGTTGTACTGATTTTGCTTTAAACAGTTTATTTTTTCTTCACAATTGGAATCATTTACTGCAAGAAATTAATGGGTAAAATAGCTATTATTTTCTGATTTAAAAATTTCTTCTCTGTCATGATATATGTTGGAAAAGTACAGGAGACATCCTAAGATCCGTCTGGGGGACTGAAATATATCTGTATACATTATTCGAAAGATAATATGCAATATAAAATAATAAGCTATTCACATGTTTATTATTTGTAACAATTGCAAAATGTTCACTTCACATATGAATTTGAAGGGCTAATCTGCTTGTGTGAATGGCACAAAGATATCTGCAAACATGTATAAGCAACCATGTTTCTCACTTAAGCTTCTTGTATGTCTTTTGCTTAAATAATAAGATTTCTCAGAAATCAAAATTGGAAACAATTGAAGGCAGACAAGGAGGCTTAGGTATTGAAGAACATTTAATTCGTTTTTTAAGAATATGCTAATTTGGGAAGGGAAACATATTGTGACATATCTTCTGAATGATGATTGAAATTTCTCATAGAATTATTAGGCAGCCAATTATATAAGACAACATTCAGATTACTTTGTAGAGGTAATGTGTTTAATTTTTATTCAGAAAATGAGTGTAAATAATGAAGGTATAAGAAACAATTAAAACAGAGATATTTTATGTATTTGTCATCCTATAACAGAAGACTCATATGAATATATGTCTTTATACATTTATATAATTTTTCCATTTTCTAGTTGAATCATAAAAACGTTCATAGCTTGCATCATGAGTAACCTAAACAAGAATCTTCAGAACTCTGAATGTTATTACCTACACATTCTGCATCATAGTAACATTGAGGTATAATATATTTCATATTTAGATGATGATGCGTTACATGATGAAGAATTAGATAAAGAACTCCTTTGGAATCTTCAACTTTTATCAGAGGTATTTATGAGAAATTCTAGCTTTAATTTTCAATATATTTGATTCCTATTTTAATTTCCAATATATGAAATAACAAAGAGAAATTTCCTTATGAGGGAGGAACATACTTAAGGCCCAAACTACTTAACTAGACTTGTGTGCTAGATTGAATCATTATATGACTTGCAAAGCTGCTATAGAGAAGAACAGTGAGTTTTGAATCTGACTTGAGAGAGGAAATATAATAGTTTGAAGTTCTAAAACTATTAGTGAAAAATAGTAGCATTGTTTTCAAGTGTTATGTGTGTCCCTACTTGGGAATTAATTCATAGAGCCATAATGTTGGAATGGATCTTAGAGTTCTTTAAGTCCAGTCCTTTCCAGGACATGACTCCTGATATCATCCAAGACAAATGTCCAATCTTTGCTTGAAAATCTCCAATGATAAAGCACCCATGAGTTTAGGAGACATGCTGTGCCACTCCACTGCTTAATAGCTCTAACGTTGAGGTAATTCCTCTCTCTCTATTTCCATTTTTGGATTTTCCTAAACTCTATATTTTTTGTTCTTGTCCTGCACTTAGGAGTTATGGAAAATAAATCAATACGCTGTTCCCTGAAAATAGCCCTTCAAGTATTGAGAGTATTCTCAACTCCCTCTCTTATTTGGCTAGACACAGTTACTTTAACTGTTCTTCATGGGATTCAGCCTTCAAGCCCTTCGTCATCTTTGCTGATTTTCTTTGCACTCTTTCTTTTTGATCTTCGTATTTCTTCTGACTCTCCCCCGCTCCCCCAGCAGTTTGGCGTCTGGCAGGTTAGAATGCATGACCCATTTCCCTGTTTCTCATCACTATCTTGCTATCTTCTGCGACCAGTGGATTCTGCTTCCTTGACTTTCCTTTGTTCTGAACACATTCAAATAACAGTTTTCATTATTTTTGGTGTTCAGTGACAGCCTGAGCATATTCTGAATCTTCCTAACATTATCCTTATTAATATGGGCTGTTCCCTGATGCTCTGTTTCTGTTGCACACCCCTTTCTATTCTTCAAACTTAAGCTATATTTCTCAGCTTATTAGCTCTTTATATAGCCACACTGGTTTCCTCAGGTGTCTACTATTTTTTCTTTCTCTTTGGTAGGTCAGAATTGGTAGATTGAGCTTGGGCCTTAGGATTTCCTAACCCTCCCTTCTTAGTTCCTAATACTCCACAGAGCTTTCAGTATTGCAACATACTGAGAAAATTTAGAACCCTCTGTTTAAATAGGCTTTTATAGACAGCCTTTTATTTTCCATTTAGTTTCCTTCAGTCAATAATGGCATGTTTCTTTTAGAAATGCTTGTCACTCATTTGCTGTTCAGTTACTAGTAGTCCTCGTTCAGCAACTCTTTCACTAGGTGTTGCTGTTGTTAAACCTCATGTAATCATGACTTGTGAATTTACTGCTGGCTTCTTGATTGACTCTGTGGTTGGAAGCCAGCTGTGAAGCTGGTAAATGATGATCAAGTGCCTCCTGGATGTTGCAATGGTCATAAATGTTGCTGATTGTGATGTGCCCAAATCCTGATCACATGAATGCAGGGTGGCTGCAACAGTTATAAGTGTGAGGAGTGGTCATAAAGTTACTTTTTCAGAGCTAATTTCAGATCCTAATTTCAAATGGCTATCCTAATTTCAAAAAAATAGATCAAATGTCAATTCTGAACTATACATTCACTATAAATTCTGTTTGTGTTTATTTCTGATATTTTGACTTTTGCTAGATCACTCGTGTGGATGGGAAGAAGTTGCTGCCATACAGGGAGCAGCTTTTGAAGATTCTACAACGAACCCTCCATTTAACCTGTAAGCAGGGTTACATTCTGTCTTGTAACCTACTGCACCATCTTCTTCGTTCTACTACACTTATCTACCCCACAGAATATTGCAGTGTGCCAGGTGGTTTTGACAAGCCTGTTTCTGAATACTTTCCTATCAAGGCAAGGATTTTAACTTATTTAGGACTAGAGAATTTGACTGCATTTTAAAAAATAAAAATAATGAACAATTACTCTGTTGCATTTCCTCGAAAGCTATTCCAGCATGGAATATTCACTAGCATGGAAAGTGTAAGTGAAAGATGTTATAAGACTAAAAATATGTAATGTCGATTTTATCATCAGTGTATTTTATTTTTTTATTTGAATGCTAGCACATACCATCTTGAAGGGATGGGTCATGAAAACCAAAGCTAAATATCAGGAAATCATTAGGTCTATGTAACATTCTCTATTCTACTAAATAATAAAATTGAGATATTCTTTATTTCATAAACTAGGTAGTATTTCTCCATTTTATTTTTTAAAATATATTTTAACATATTACAGGATAAATTAGTCTATACAGTAAACCTGTTAATTCTGTAACATGTCGAATGTTATAGGTACACTTAGTCAGGTACACAAATACAATTAAAGAATACGATGGTAAAGATATGTGCAATACATGTTATATTTTTATAATTTAAAATATAAAATATGAATAGAATAGAATAGAATAGAATAGAATAGAATTTTATTGGCCAAGTGTGATTGGACACACAAGGAATTTGTCTTGGTGCATATGCTCTCAGTGTACATAAAAGAAAAGATACGTTCATCAAGGTACAACATTTACAACACAATTGATGATAATATATCAATATAAATCATAAGGATTGCCAGCAACAAGTTATAGTCATACAGTCATAAGTGGAAAGAGATTGGTGATGGGAACTATGAAACGATTAATTAAATTAATTAAATTAAATTAATTACTGCAGATTCAGTAAATAGTCTGACAGAAGAAACAAGATGATCTTAAGTATGTAATAAAAAGTAATTGTAGGGGAAGGAGTAGCAGAATCTGAGGACATAGTTAAAAGAGAATCTCAATATAGCCACACATGAACTAAGTCCATATTTCCCTATGTGTGCAGATAATGACAATGCTATGCAGCAAGACATAACAATAATTATAGTGATATTTCAGACTGCTTAGAAAGGAACTTGAAAACTGAGCTTTACTTTATGTGTTGAAAACAAGTAACATATATTTTCCATACCTCCTTGTTTATACTTACTTCTATCTTAAAGTAGCAAATGATCAAGTAGTAATCTGATTATAGGCATGGCAGGGATGAACATACACTGAAGGAAACTGTTTTCAGTGGGAGGAATTCAGTAGATACCATCAGAAAATACTATTTTAAAAATACAAATAATTCATACATCATAAAATGGATTTTGCCAAATATTACTGTTATGCAAGAATTAATATGCTAAATTTTACAGAATGTGTCCTGAGCATAAAGTAAACAAATCCTCAGAATACCGACTACTGAAGAAATGGACATATTCTGTTTTTTGGAACAGATTGCCCAAGGCAGAAGAAATTGAGGTTTCTACAGAAGAGAAGAACAGATTAGAAAACATGAATTTAAGATCCTATTGTTTGCATATCATTTTGGATAAACTCCTTAAAATTGGCACATGATACCATCTATCAAGTTTTATGATTGTTATTTATAGCTACCTTTTGTATAGCATACTTAAGAACTATGTTACTCTGATTATGGTTCCAAGCACAACTGAGAGTGCTGGTCTTGACCTCAAAAGCAGTGAGTGGAATGCAACCAGTGTGTTTAGCACATGATTCTCCACCCACTCCATCTGATTTCATGTGCCTTCTTTTGCTTAATGTATTTGAAGAAGGTTTTCTAAGGGGGTCTCTCTGTCATGAAACTCTTTCTTTCCTTTGTATAATTATATCATTGGAACTTCTCTAGCTTTACTTAAAAAATGGTTTGATTCTATGGAATCTTTTTTGTTTTTGCTTTTTATACTATAATATTTGTGCCCTAAATTAATTTGGAAAAAAGGAATGTAATTTGTTTATTTTTATTTTTAAAAAATTTGTTTTATTGAGTTTTTACAATTAAATAATTCTTATTCACCTCTTGTGCATGACTGTGACCATTTACATATCATCACACTAGTATTCACCTATACTCTATACATTTTTAGGAATGTAATTTGTTTAAAAACTCCCATAAATTTAACTCTTTTTTTAAAAAAAATAGTCTAACTGGTGACCTTAATAGGTTACTGTTAACTGAATATTAATATTCTTTTAATTCATCTCTTGCCAAGTCAAGTGTTTAAGATCATTTTGTTTGAAATAAAAAAATTATCCATTGTTAAATGTGGTGACTTATAATTATTTTCTAATTTTGCTAAAGGCAAAATGTACACCCTTGTGTTGTTTTTACAGGACTGGGGTAAACCTGGTAATCTACAGAAACTTGATATTCAGTGGCATGTTCCTTCAGCTGAAGAAGTTGCTTTTTCTTTTGAATTGTTGGATACTTTTCTCCAGCCAGAGCTTGACAAACTGGAGCAGTATTCAGATGGAAGTCTTGAAATGTCCAGGTTAGAAAGATTCATTACTGACTAAATTGTTTTTTCAAGTTTAAGTAAATGAATTTAACTACCATAAATTCCTGAATAAACTGATGAGATTTACTCAAGTAGAGGAATTAGGGATACATTACATATCTTTTCATTTATTTAGAATATTTGTATATCAAGAAGGCTTTGTCAGAAAAAATTGCTTTATTTCATGGTTGTATGTTTATTTTCTGATATACTGTAGATGCTACCCAATAATAGGTAGCTAACAATAAATCCACAACAACGTATACAGAAAGAGTTAAAGCACATATATTTGATGTGAGCTGCTGAGACTCATTTTAATTGTGGTTGTATAGGAATGTGTTTAATAATATAAATAATAGCTAATGTTATAAGATAGTGTAGTTTTCAGTCAGTTAATCATTGATTAAGGTTATTTGTTCAGTGACTGTTCGAAAGTTACAGTGGAAACTTACAGCCAGTCCTTGGAAGTTGTGGCAATTGCAGCATCCCATGGTCACAAGATTATAATTTAGGCACTTGGTAATTGGCTTGCAATTGCAAACATTGCAGTACCCCATAATCATGTGTCTGGCATTTGCGACCTTATCGCTGACTTCCCACAAGCAAAGTCAATGGGGAAACCATCAGAAAAGTGAAAATGGTGATCACATTGCATCTAATGACTTCACAGAATTTGCCTAGCAACCACAAACTACAATGCCAAAACTCACATTGTTAGTCAGCGCAATCATTTAAGGTTGCAGTTAATGATCATATTGCTTAGCAACAGAGTTCCTGGTCCCAGTTACTATTGTTAACTAGACTACCTGTACTCTCCAAAGTTATTTCGAAGAGCTACATTTTTACAGCCTTTCAAAAACATAGTAAAGAGGTATGGTCCCAATATTTAATGTAGACTGTTCCACAGGAAGTAAGGTCCTTGCAAATGACATTTCCTCAGTAGCATGACCCTCAGCAAGACTTGTTTCACTATACAGGTAGGGACAACTCAGAACAGGCAGTAACAGAATTATCTGGGCCTTGAACCATGCAAGGCTTTAAACCATGCAGGATTTAAAAGTGACAACCAATGTGAAACTACATCTGGAGGATAACTGGCAACCATTGCAGCTCCCATATACTGTAGGTGTATCTCAGAATACTCTATCTATGTTGCTACATGCTAAATCATTCAAATGGTCTTCAAAAATTCTGAAGAAGTGGACAGCATTCTTTTTGAAGTTGTGCTGTGGATCCATGCCATTCTAGGTTGAGGAAAACTTCCAGGAAGGTGCTAGGATTCAAATCAGATTCCTATTAGATATATTCTTGACACACAGGTTGTTCCCTACTGACTTGAAGTACATGGTGCTGTAGCCTCTTTTCAGAAAACTACTACTTGACCCAGAAATTGTAGATAATTACTGACCAATTTTCCATGATCTTCCTTTTTGTTGGAAGTTTTTGGGAATGTGGTGGAGCATAGAACCTGGAAAAATACATTACAGGTAATCCTCAAATTACCAACAGTTCATTTAGTGACCCTTTGAAGTTACAATGGCATTGAAAAAAGTGACTTATTTTTCACATGACCGTTGCAACATCTCTATGATCACATGATCAAAATTCAGACACTTACCAGCTGACTCATATTTATGACGATATTTTCTAATGTTGTTGTGGAGGTCAGGTCTCAAAAGTTCTTTTGAGTGCTTTTTAGTAAAATGAAAACCTATTTAACATTTACTTTCAGAGATGATGTTCAGCAGTGTCTTACTATAGTACACAATTGCCTTATTGGATCAGGAAACATGCTGCCACCTCTGAAAGGAGAAAAAGTGGCTCACATGTAAGTAAAATTTGCTTTTTATATAAGTGGAATCATTTAGATAAAAACATCAGAGATTGTTTTGTGCCTCACTTAGAAAGGATTCTTAAAATATGCATTGAGAATTATTCATCTGATATTGTACATAATAAAAACATACCATAAATTAGATTTTTTTAAACTTTCCAATCCTTTCCAATGACCTTGAAATTCCCTGATGGTCTCTCATCCAAATATTAAGCAAGTTCAGTCCTGCTTCTGGTTTTAAAGCCCACACAACATCACTTTTTGTTAGCCCTTATACAGATGCAATCCTAAGTACAATAGTAATCAAGAAGTTATATAGCTTCATTATTATTGAAATTCTGTTTTCATTTTCCTTCAAAATGTAGAAAAAATAGAAATTAAAAGATATAAAATTATAACTCTTAATCTTTAGTAATTGTAACAGTAATTGCATCAAGAGTTCTCTTTAAAGAATATGTATGTATTGTATATCATACAGGGTTCCAAGTCTAGTGTCATTGGAAGAGATCAAACTTTATACCGGTGTTGAATATGGTAAGTTAATGCCATTGGTGGAAAAATTTGCTGTTACTTAATTCATGACATCATTGATCTTATATTGAAAGAAAGTAACTAACTTCTTATTTATGTTTTTTTCTGTGAACCTTAAGAAAAAATGCTAATAATAATAATAAATTAATAATTAATAATTTAATAACTATGTTGAGTTTAATATTGCATGCTGCCAGACTCAACAACTCTGGGCAGCTAACAACCATCAAGGAATGTCATTACAATAACATCAATAAAAGCTAAAGATAAAATAAGGAAAACATATACTGCATATGAGCTGGCCAAAGGAGGACATGAAAACTTTCAATGTGAAGAAGTTCCTTACAATGTGCAGAGGTTGGATAGGGTCCTGTGAGTGTCAAAGCCCCTGCCCTGGACAAAACACAGAGCTTCTATAGGTACATCAGTAAAATGGCACCCAAAGATGAGCTACTGAGAAAATGTCCGAGGGAGCAGCAGCAGCAGACATGGGAGAAAGATCAAACAGAGGAAGCCATGGCAAGATAGTACTGTGCACGGGATGTACCACTGACAGATAGCTGAGGTGACACGCATTGGGAAATACTACCAGTGACTGAAAAGGGCTGATCTAAAGGACAACACTGTGGCAATGATCATGGCTGTACAAAAACAAGCATTAAGCGCTACCCTGGTTTCCCCAAAATAAGACATCCCCTGATAATAAGCCCAATCGGGCTTTTGAGCGCATGGCAATAAGGCCAAGCACTTATTTCAGGGTCTTATTTTTGGGAAACACGTTAGATCCATAGAAGCAAGGGTCTATCATATTAAGCAGGACCCAAAGCACAGACTATGCAGAGAGGCCTCAGAGAAAGTACAACAAATAGGGCCAAGGTGTAAGACGCAGGCAGAAACAGAATACACTGAATAGCACAACCAAGTAGCTGGCATTGTATCCAGGAACATATGTAAAGTATATGGGCTAGACTGTGATGGAAGATTCCACAGAAGGTTGTGGAGAGTAAGGTTAGAATCCTGTGGGACTTCCTGACCAAGACAGACAGGCAGATACTAGCCAGTCAACCAGACTTCATGGTCATAGAAAAGAACAGCAGTAGAGATAGCTCTAGCAGTGCTCAGTGATTGCAACATCAGGATGAACAATAATGAAAAGCTGGAGAAGTACTAGCTGGAGAAGGAGGAATTAGAGGGGACATGTAAAATAAAGTCCAAAATATTCCCAGTGGTGGTATGGAGTTATGACTCCTAAGTTGGGAGAGTGACTCCAACAGATCCTAGGAATAACATCAGAGTTCTTTGTCCAGAGGAATACAGGGATAAGAACAACTAAGGTACTGTGCAGAATCCTCAAACCTATCTCTGAAATAAACAAGGATGTTTTATATATAAGCCTTATGGGTACATATGTACAGTACGTTATGCATGCAATTATATATGTGTACGGTCCATGCAAATCTTTTCACAACTTAAACAGCTTTGCTGGAGAGAAACCTATTCCTTTGTTTTTATTTTTATGTTTCTGCCTCCTTTGACAGGTTCTTGTGATACATTGTAATTTATAAACTTTACAGATAATGAATGGTCTTATTTGTTTAGATTTGTCGAAAGAGAATTACAGGGAAAGAATCTGCAAAGTGACAAGAAAACTCCTACGTAAGTGTGCTTTTAATTATTCCATTTGTTCTCATTTTCACTGAATTTGTACAGTAGTTCAAAAGACATATAAAATGGTAAATCAGATATGAAGCAAAGTACTTTCTTCTTCAGTTAAAGAGAATGAAGGGTGTTTGGTAGTGACGTCTTGAGATTCATTATGGTAGTTAGTTTTGTTTAATGGATCAGGGTGGAATGTGGGACAATGGATGGAGCTTCCTGTCATTTTTGGATTGGGGGACTACATTTTTTTATGTGGTGGGTGAAAACTGAAGACTATCCTTTTTTCCCTACTAAAAACAGAAGGAAATTGTATTGTTGTTCCTTCTAAGCTATCAATATGACAAGAATGCTGTAACTATGAACATTAGTTTATATTGCTTTGTTTAATTATTTTTTTCTTTATTGTAATAGACTTTGTACTTGACAACTCGGAGGATGATACTAAGTCTTTGTTCCTAATCATTAAGGTATAGTTGACATTTCTAGTGTGATTTCTAAAACATTACGTTGGATGGATGGCTTTCTGTATAACTCAAATTCTTGTTCTACAGATTATTGGGGACCTCTTACATTTCCAAGGTTCACATAAGCATGAGTTTGATTCACGGTGGAAAAGTTTTAACTTGGTGAAGAAATCAATGGAGAATAGGGTTAGTATTTAGTTGTTTTTTGTTTGTTTGTTTGTTTACATTTATATCCCACCCTTCTCCGAAGACTCAGGGCGGCTTACAGTGTATAAGGCAATAGTCTCATTCTATTTGTATATTTTTTACAAAGTCAACTTATTGCCCCCCCAACAATCTGGGTCCTCATTTTACCTACCTTATAAAGGATGGAAGGCTGAAGTAGTATTTAGTATATGTAATTTATTTACACAATTAAGACTTTAAAGAATCTAGGGGGAGTTAATGTTTATAATTAATGAAATTTAAAAAAGGAATCACAGGTAGGACTGAATAAAGTTTTTCGATATATAAATAATTGATTTGCCTATTTGCAGCTTCAAGGCAAGAAACAGCATATTAGAGCACTGCTCATTGACAGAGTCATGTTACAGCATGAGGTAAATATATGGTTTTTTTTACTATCGTATGTGGGCTGCCTCTGTAGTATCTACAACTTTCATTTATAAAATTAAAACTTCTAATTTGTTCCTTTTTCATTAGTTAAGAACACTCACTGTTGAAGGCTGTGAATATAAAAAAGTACATCAGAACTTGATCAGGGACCTTCTTCGTTTATCTACAAGTTCCTATGGCCAGGTAAGCCATATGCCTCCTCATTTTATACAAGCCGAATATTAATGGCAGGAGTTTTGAAATAAGTATTTGCAGGAAACGGAGTGCTATTCCACAGCTCATTTGAAATTTCTGAGAACTCTTTCTGTGTCAGCTTTAGTCTTTGGGATGTTATCCTGTACAGGTAATCCTTGACTTACAACAGTTCATTTAGAGATAGTTAAAAGTTATAGCGGCGCTGAAAAAAAGTGACTTATGACTGTTTTTCACACTTACGACCCATGGTCACATGATCAAAATTTGGATGCTTGGCAACTGGTTCATATTTTTGATGATTACAATGTCCCAGGGTCACCTTTTATGACCTTTGTACAAGCGAAGTCAGTGGGGAAGCCCGATTCACTTAACAATCGTGTTAGTAACTTAACAACTGCAGTGATTCACTTGACAAATGTAGAAAGATAAGTCGTAAAGTGAGGCAAAATTCACTTAACAAATGTTTCGTTTAATAACAGAAATTTTGGGCTCAATTGTGGTCTTGAGGACTACCTGTATGTCTTTATTTTGAGAGCTTGTTAACATTTCCTGAATAGCATTTAGTTATGCAATAGTGCCTCCATGTAATTATTTTGAGCCCACGCAGCAGCTACTTCTAACTGCCAGTTGGTGGGTGCATAGAGGGGTTATATGGCAATAGCAATAGCACTTAGACTTACATACTGCCCCTTAGTGCTTTACAGCACTCTCTGAGCTGTTTACAACGTGAGCACATCGCCCCCAACAAACCTGGTCCTCATTTTACTGTCCTCAAAGGATGGAAGGCTGAGTCTTACTTGAGCCCTGCCAGAATCGAACCTCAGGGTGCAATACTGCATTCTAACTACTGTGTTTACTTATCTTTGTGGAGAAAAAAACTGTACTGAATTGAATAGTTCAGAAAAACTATGTGGGTAGAGAAGAGGACTGTGGACCAGCTAACACAACTCTAATCTGTAGCAGCAATACACATTTTTTAAAATTTATTTATTTTTTTTATTTGCATTTATATCCCGCCCTTCTCCGAAGACTCAGGGCGGCTTACACTATGTTAGCAATAGTCTTCATCCTATTTCTATATTTATATACAAAGTCAACTTATTGCCCCCAACAATCTGGGTCTTCATTTTACCTACCTTATAAAGGATGGAAGGCTGAGTCAGCCTTGTGCCTGGTGGGACTAGAACCTGCAGTAATTGCAGGCAGCTGTGTTAATAACAGACTGTCTTACCAGTCTGAGCCACAGAGGCCCTTTACTCATCAGTAGTGGGTTTCTACTTACAGAAGCAAGCCAATAAAATTCTTAAGGTCCAGATGATTTGCAATTTAGAGTTGCCTCAAAATTGAATTCCATGCGGAATGTATTCCTCCTAATATTAAGGATAAAAAACAACCATCACCAAGCAGATGCAGAACAAGATTCTTAATTTTTTAACATATTTCACAAAAGTTGTTTCAATGCCTTATAAGAAAATTATATATATATTTATATATATATATATATATATATATATATATATATATTTATATATATATATTTATATATATATATATATAAACATAGATGCTTTTTCAATCAATCACTGTATAAAGTAAAGCTTATTTGTCCTTTGTTTAGTTTTTGTACATATTTCTCTGGTGCTTTTGCCCTTAGGTCAGGAACAAAGCTCAACAAGCCTTCTTCACAGCCTTGGGGACTTACAACTTCTGTTGCAGAGACATCATTCCTTTGGTTTTGGAGTTTTTGAGGCCAGATGGATACAGTGTCACCCAGCAACAATTTAAAGTAAGGAATTTATTAATTTTCTTTACAGCAGGTTCTGTCAGTGCCATTGATGGGGAGATGTATTCTCCAGCCATAGAGTATTTTTGCCATCTTAGAGCTCCAGAATAAATTGGCAAAATTTATTGCCAAAATGACTTATTTTTGGTGTTGTAATGCCTCTCAAAATAAGCATGGAAAAGGAATCAGGAGGACTGGATGATAACACTCCCCCCCACCCCCTGCGTGAAAGAATGTTCCTGGAATCTAGCCATTTTGCAATCATGATTTTGGTGGCATGATTTCAGGTTGCTTTTCAAACTTCATAGTTTGTAATAGAATGGAAGTTTTTTTTTCTAGAGTCCCCATAGCACCCTTTCCTCACAGTAGCCGTAGAAGAGGAAAAAAGTTTTAAAAAATTAAAGTCCTCTCCCTCCAAAGTCCACCTCCCTGCAGGTGTCTGTTGGGTCAGGAAGCATGTTACCACTACTGATTCAGGACACATTAATTTAAATGATAAAATGTAATTTTGAATGTTATATATTATGTAAATAACAGGATGATGATGATAAGTATACAAAAAACAAATATTAGGATTAGTATATATAAGATTTGTTTCCAACTCAATTCTTTGGATGAGTTTTTAAAAGATTTTAAAAACATAAATTTTGATGACACTTTTAATACAGTTTGGGTGATCAGGTGATTTGTTTTTATTGACATATTTGCAGTTGAAACCTTGACTCTGAACAGCTTATGAAGCAAAATAAGCTTTTTGATTTCAGTTACCATCGTATTATTTGTTAATGTGATTGATATGGCATCCATCTTAACTCATTGAGTCTGGCAGACTAACAACATTTTAAATCATAATACTAATACATAAACCAGAACACATAAAATGACAACCATGGTGAAAAATCTCAATCTGTTACAAATCAAACAATCTGATCCCCATGCCTGGAAACACATTATTATCTTCGCAGCATTCTGTGAGATCTTAAAAATTATTGTGATCTTTTAAAAACTGGCAATATGTGAGGTTTTAGCAGTTAAAAAGAAACATACTGTTTGGGAGATAGAAGCAGCAGACACTTTTGCTGGAGCTAATGAAAATTCTGGCACATTGAAGTATTGAAAATCCCTGTTCTAAAATAACATAAAATAGATCTGGTTTTGTTGTTAGGTATTAAGTCAGTAGGTTGACATGTTTGATTACTAAATAATGTAGTAACTGAAAAATTTAGATTTATTTTTTACTTCATAGTGTGTTCTGACTTTTTGTATTACTTAAAAGCATGTAAATTTGAGAAATGTGAAAGTAGAAGTATTTCCCGCCTTTTCATCCTTTTATTTAGGAATAAGATATAGTCCTATTAAAAAACAATAAAGCTTAAAAGAATATGTGTAACCTCTGTTTATAGTATTGTGGGAAATGGTTTTCTGATGGGTTGATTTTAAGATATTGTATGTGAAACCCTTAGGTTGTGGGCATCAGTAGTCAATCCTGAGTAGACTCTATCAGTGGTTCTGTTGTGACCAAGGCCCAAGTAGTGATTACTAAACACAATTCAGTCCTCAACAAACTTATTTTATTAAAACAGCTGAGAATTAATTCATTCTCAGCTTAGTCCAAAACAAAATTCTTAATAACCAGTCTGTCAACCTTATCACCAACCTTGATGTCTTTGGCAACTTGCCAAGAGCTTTTCTTGGCAAAACCCCCACAAAGTTTAAGAGACGCTGACAAGAAGCACGGAAATCAATGTTGCTTTTCTACAAAGAACCCAATGGCTTGTTGCTGCTCTTTTAAGCCTTATGGGAGTGGCCAATCATCTTCTGGCCTTACTCCCGACTTGTCCTTTTTTCTTCAGCTGCTCTTGCCTTTTGGCAGCTCTTCGCAAGTGTGCGCTAGGGTTCTCCTGTTCCTCTACCTCTCTGTTGTCCGCCTCTGGAGGCTCCGGAGTCCGCACATCGCTCCCAGATGGCCCTGGCCCCATGCATCCGATGCAGAGCCCTCATCTGGGCCTTCCCCTGACTCCAGGACTGGCCCATTGTCTTTTCCAGTCTCCTCACTGTCTGACTCCGTTACCAGATCTGTGGACTACTGGCAGACCACAACAGGTTGTACTATAGAACCACTGTAGAAATCACTTGATTTTATGTTTCACAGACTTTTATTATAAACAAAGAGATAATCGTCTACTGTAATTGGAGAAGAATTCTAACTGTATGTCAATAATTCTGTCTAAAATTTCTTTTCCATAGGGTGCCTTGTATTGCCTTCTTGGGAATCATAGTGGAGTGTGTCTGGCAAATCTTCATGATTGGGACTGCATTGTCCAAACTTGGCCTGCAATTGTCTCTTCTGGACTTAGCAAAGCAATGTCTCTGGAAAAGCCATCCATAGTTAGACTCTTTGATGACCTTGCAGAGAAAATCCATCGACAGTATGAAACAATAGGACTGGATTTTACTGTAAGCATTAAATAATTACATCACTTACAATTGATTAGGAATGGGGCCTGTTTACTTAGGGACCATGTGTCTTCTATTAGTATCTGGCCAGCCAGTTTGATTTGGTGGGTTTGGTGTGCTCTGCCATGGATAGATATAAATATGTTGCCTAAATTTTGATGATACCTGGGGATATAGACTAAGCCTATATGTCTTGTACAGGAAAGTGGGGAAATAGATGCCAGTGCCAGTGAATTTGGATTAATGGTACGGTTTTAAGTTCTTACTTGAGATGTTATACTTGGCAATCTGCTTATAAACTGGAATGTAAAAATTTCAGTATAATAAAGAATTAGGACACTATAATTTACACATACTTGGAAATAATATATACGGTAGTATTAAAAGCAGTTATCTTTCATCGAGCTTTGTGGTGGCCTAAAGGTGGAGCTCCTGCCAGGAGGCTGTGAGTTCGATCCTAGGTAGTGGCAGATATTTCTCTCTCTCTCTGGGAACAAAGAGAAAATATCTGCTGTGAGCTCCATGTAGGCATCAAGAAGGGCATCCGGCCAGTAAATGTTCAGCTCCATTCAGTTGCACCGACTACACCCTGATGCAACGGGTTACAAAGTTGTTAAAAGAAAAAAAATAGCAGTTACCTTTCATAAATTATCTGCTCTGGCCTCATCCAGCTTGTACCCAATTACTATTTCAGAGCCAAATACAGATGTGACAAAAGTATTGATACCAAAGGTAGGTCTCAACTTATGACCAGTCACTTAGCAATTGTTGGACGTTGTGATAGAGCCCCCTAAAGATATTTATAACCTGGTTTCAAATTTCCAACAACCACCCCCCACAGCCAGTAATTAAATTTTGGGCATTTTGCAACTGGTTGTTTGCAGCATCTCATTATCATATGACCACAATTTACAATGTTTCTTCCAGCGTTTCCTTCTAATTTTTGGCAAAGCCACCCATAGAAAACAATGGCTTTGCTTAACAACCACTCCCAAAAAGGTCATAAAATCAGGCTAGTTGCATGGGTGACCTGCATTATGACCATCACAATTTACAAATGTAATTGACAGGCTCCATTGTGGTCATAAGTCTTGGACTGCCTATACTTTTTTCCAAAGAATCCCAATTTGCTGTGAAGTAAGTTGAAACCGACACAAGTAAATGGCACCCACTATTTTGTATTACATAGTTCATAGAGTAAGCATTTTGCTTAGCTTATTTATATTTGCTTTTTTTGGGGTAAATAATAGAACAAATGAAAATGGCACGGACATAATTATAGGTAACCCTTAGCAGTTAAAATACATTAATTGGACTTTGGTGTTCTCTCAAGCAGACATTTTGGTTCAATTATATCATGGGTGCTTTCATCCCCATAAACAATCACTCAGCAAATTGGGATGGGGGAAATGGAAGGGTACTTATACTTTTGACTCCATTTGTGTTCTAGAATATTGAAAGTAAAAACAGGGAATTCATAACTTTGGCATACTGTTTTGCGGTGCTTTTGAATTTTTGTAACGGTGTACATTTTGTAAACGTTGTTTCATTCCCTGGGAATAATCACTTCTTACATCTCCCTACTTCTCCAGGTCCCAGAGACATGTATTGAAGTTGCAGTCCTCATGCAGAAGTCAGTGGGTCAAAACGGTGAATGTACCAGCCTTAGTTCAGAAGAGATTGAGCTGGGAATTCAGCGACAGAAAGAGAGGAATGCCGAGTCCTCTCAGTAAGTGCAGACACTTTAACAATTTAATTTTTTATACGTAAAACCAAAGCCTCTGATTTGTAACAATAAGGCTTTTTTAAACTTTGATTGAGAGAGAATATCTGGCTATTGCCTTTTTGTCTAGTATGACTGTTAAAATGCAACGTGACTATAAACCTCTTCAAACAAATGATGTTTATTCGAAATGCTCCATATATAGCATTTTTAGAGAAGTTTCTCCTGTCTGCTGATTGCTATAAAGAATTGCATTCTATCTGCATGCTATCCTGCCTTTTGCTGAGATATGAAAAACTGTTCCTTTTCTTTTTCAGAAATTATGAAAATTTGGTAAATAAGCTTCTAGATTGTGTGAATCAAAGAAATCTGTAAGTATGACAATGTATCTTTCTCAAAATGTGGTTCATGTGCTTTTTTTTCTGGGCTGTGAATTGGCAATCATTGTCATGGGACTGCAAGAAGCTTTCCAAGGATGAGATGACATCATTAAAAAGGAAAGGACCAATTTTGAAATGCTTTGTGGAGAAAGCATTTATCTATAACAAGACTAGAAAGCACTTTGGAAAGAAACCATGTTTACCTTTAAAACCTCAGCCATGCCCTGAAAAATAAGTGATAATATACTGCTTATATTCTTTGCAAAATGGCTGAATTTCTGCAATATGATTTTGTGGTGGGGGAGATGGAGTAGTATTAAAGATGGACAAGAAAGTGATTTGACTCTGAAACCCCTCTGTTTCTTATAACCACTTTTGAGAACAAAAATAAAACAAAAAAAAAATGGTGCCATTTTATTGCTGAATGTCGGTGTTTATGGTACCGCGCAGGCAGTGAGTTGCCCATGCCAGGATCATACCATATCCCATTCCCCACCTAGTTCAGTGAAAATTCAGTACTAGATTTAAGAGTTTATTTTGTATAATGTGGGAATCCTTTTTGTTTTTCCAGCCCTTGGAAGTTTGAGCACATTGGCATTGGTTTTCTCTCCCTGCTTTTAAGGGATGACAGAGTGCTACCTGTAAGAGCCATAAATTTTTTTGTGGAATGTCTCAATCATGATGTCTTGGTGGTTCGCAAGGTAAAAGGTTAACTGGTTTCATTATAGTAAAAGTTGTTTGCAGATATTGATTTCATTATTCATTCCTTAGAGTGGATTCATATGTGCTTTCTTCACATGACAGACAAAGTATTTGTTTTTGATCTTATCAATGAGTTTTAGTGCTTCCAGAGTACCATTTTCTTTTTAAATAGAGTTTGCTTGAGATGTGTAGACTTTTCCAGAGATGTGCAGGCTGGCAGAGTTGCCAATTCACACAGGGAAAGTCTTTAATGAAATACCACCCATTTTGGAAGCACAAATATTATTTGTCTACATAGCTTGCAATCTTTGATAGACATTAGTTTTCCAGCCTTTGGCAAGGGATTTGTTTATTATCAGCTACTTAATCTTGAAGCTTTCTGTATGAGCAATGAATAGGCTTTACCACCAAGTTAAAAACCCTTCCTTAAAAGACCTTTAATCCATCTATTAATACCTAAGACAACTTTTTAAAAAGTTTTAACATATTGTGTTCCACATATTTAAAAATACTTTTAAGACTGTAAAGATCTAAATGCTTATACATAAACACTGTAGAGATTAGAAAACCTGGATCTTTATGTTGTTCTAATTTAAAAAAACCTAAATGAAGTTAAAAAAAAAACCCCAATTAATTTTATATGCTGACTACTTCAACACATACTTAAACCTTACATATAACGTTTTTATATGTAGGAGGAAGGGTATGAAAAGAATGTGCCATCTTAACAGGATCTGTGTTTCTCCTTTCATTGGTTTTAAATTTAAATGAGCTAACTCATTTTTCTGTGTAGATGGCAATCTCTGCTGTGGCTGGCATCCTTAAGCAGCTGAAAAGGCCCCACAAAAAGATGCTCATCTGTCCTTTCAAAATCAGTAAGTGCACTAAAGAAAAACAACTATTTTTCAGTAATGACAATTTAAGTTAGTTAATGTTAAGGGAAATATGAGCTAAACATCTTTGTATCTTCCATCAATTTCTTCTGTCAAATGTTTCAACTATGTTATTTCTTTTTTAACTGACTACCATAACCACTGCAAATGTAGTTGATTTTCATAGTTGATAACATTAATTTTCCCATTGACTGTAAAATATTGAAGTGCTGATCTTAGAGGTATTCTATTGATTGGGGAGAGAAATAGTGGAATCGTTGGTGCTCTCTGAGCCTGTTTGCTTCCAGATATTTTATGGTTTATCTCTATGTCCCTGTTGATGGCTGATTTATCTGAATGCCGAGTTTCTGGGAGCTCCATAGCATTTCTGGATTGGTGCTCATCTGCTACTGTGGTGCTGTGTGGCTGTAATAATATGTTGGCTTTTTCTAAGATGTTGTCAATGTATAATAATGTTATCCTTTTCTAAATTTATCTGGTTCCAAATGAGGAAGAGCTAACAGATTTACATCCACATTGCACCATCATAGCACACAAATCAATCAACTCCTCCTTCAAGAAGAAAACAAACAAACAAATATAATCTGCAGCATATAATGAAAGGACTATAACAGCCACTATGTAGGAAAGAAAGCTAGCAGGGTGTCCATGAACCCAGCTAGCAGTTAGAAGACATGATGAAAACTACTTCCTTACAACACACGGACAGACTTAACCACCATTTCAACTGGGAAACTGAGCATTTTAGACCAAGCCAAATCCAAAAAAACTCTGCATAATTCCTGGACACTTGGCATTCAGACACCTCTGTCTTAATAGAGATAAGCTATATCTACATACAATTCAAAAGAAACAATAAAAAAAGCTAAAAAGGAAACAAAAAGACCAGAACACATTCTCTCCAGCAGCCAATAAATAGGGTTAGCACCAGGCAAACAAGCAAAAAACAAAACACTAATCAAGGAACTACCAAGGAGAAAACCACATCCCCACTAACATTGTCAGGGCACGCTACTGTATATAAACAGGGAGCAAACCCCACACTTAGTTGCCCTGATGATGTTACTTACTTAGCCGATGAAACATCTACAAGCAAGAAGCCAAGCTCTGAGAGCACCAAGGACTCCACAATTCCACCCCCAGCTACAGATCTCTCTTCTATTGGAGATATTAAATAGAGTAGTCAGTCTTATGATTTGTGAGTTAGATTGTAAATTGTTTATTGTAGTCTCCTATTCCTCAAGTCATACTAAAATCCTTAGCGTTTATGGGAATCTTCAATTCAGATGTTTGTAAACTGATAACATATTTTCATAATTTTAGTTCTAGAAAAAATACTGATAGAAATAAGAATTAAGAACTTTTTTATGATTGAAATTGTTCTTTGATTGTTATCCTTGAGTATAGAAATGGCTATTACAATTTTCCTACCGATTACCTGCCAAATCTAAGCTTCCCCAGCTTTCTAGGCATTTATCTTATACCAAGGAAGGATGAACAATCTAGCTTACAGCAATTAATTTGTAGAAAAATGACTATTTTGATGGGTGCTTTATTGTGGTACTTGTTTTAGTTTTAAGAGTAGTATTTAACATATTTTGGTTCCTAGCGGGACTGTACTTGTGTTGCTATTTGAAACAGATGCTTCATGGTTTCGATTTTTTTAAAATATAATTATTCAGAATTGTGTGAATTGGTGACAGGTGGCAGTCATTGTGGGCAGCAATATGTCCTGGATGAAAATAGGAATATCAGGCATCAATTGATAAATTTAAGAAGAAAAGCTTTTTTCTCTTTCACAAACAGGTGGATCCCCACAGCCTTCTAACATCCAAGCAGGTGACAGATCTGATAACCAATGGCTGCATTATGAGAGTGCTAGTTTACCAAAGACTAAACAAAGTTGGGAGGCCTGCCATTTTGTGGAAAAAACACATTGGGGATACTACACTTGGCCTCGGTAAGTATTGGCTTCTGTCCTCCTGTCCTCTTCTTTAGTGTGAAAGTCAGTAGAGTCACTTCATAGCTTTCATTCAAGTTGCCTTATTGATGCAAACCTTGTCCTGCTTATGCTTAATTTGCTAGAGCAGTCATTTATTTCTTGCATATATTAAATCCTTTACGCTTTCTATATTTGGTAATATAAAGGTTAGAAAGACGTGAATCTAAATTTTTACTTGCTAAATTGTGACTTTGAAACAGTGAACCAGGAAGTGGTACTGTTTATTTTGCCATTCAATATTGTTTTAAATTGTCTTTTTTCCCTTACAATTTCTAGAAATATGGAAATCTATGCTTCTGCAGAAGAGCAACCAAAACTTGGGAGGAGTAGAAAGGAACTTTCAGAGGTGACGTTGCATTTTTAAAATGTGCTCACAATTTCTCTTGGTCTAATATTTCACTTTCAGCATATGCTTTTTCCCCCTTCGTTTTATAACAATGATTAACCTTAGAGTGACTTAAATTATTCAAATTATCTGAATTCCAGAGTACTGAAATTCAAATACACATAATAATATGTTAATAGAATCAATTATGTGCTTGGATTGTACAGCCCTAATGCTTATATCAAAATACAGTATGAAGAAATTCTTATGTGAGTCATCATAGATGTATCTCCTGACTTTATACCTTTGTGCCTCATATATGGTAATATTTTCTGTTTGCCTGGAATCTATTCACACAATGAACAGGCAGTTAAAAAGTAACAGTGTTTGGAGAAATCATGTGGTTTTGCATACATGTGTCAGTCTACATTAGGAAAAATGTAGACTGACACATGTATGATTTTTTTAAAAGTGAGAGTTAAATATATTAACCATTTGTCCATTTACCATAGCAGTGATTTCTTTGAAATATGATTTCTAATTACCTGAATTCCTAAGCTGGATATTGTTCTTGTTACCATTTATATATGGAAGTTTTTGATTGGATTCTTTCCAGAAGGTTTTTTTTTTGGGTGTGTGTGTGTCAATTTATCATAATGTCACATTGATTTCTGTAGCACATTAATAAACCCTTCTCAGGTCACAAATCCTTTGAATTGGGACTAGGAAGATGAGGTATAAAATATTCATTCAATTTTAGTTTTCAATAGAAAATGAGATCATATTCACAATTGCAAAACTGTATCAATTATACATTTTTTCAGGTTTTCTGATCTAAACATTAAAGTTTAAAGATCTAATTATGGGATCTATAAATGTTTTTCCAATAGATATGGTAAGCAATTTCTAATTCTATTTATAGTATTGTTTATTTTATTTTACAGGCAGAGCAAGTCATTTATGATCACTTTTCTGATCCTAATTTTGTTGAGCAGTTAATCAAGTTTCTTTCTTTAGAAGACAGAAAAGGAAAAGATAAATTTAATCCACGAAGGTTTTGCCTCTTTAAGGTAATGATTATCTAATATTTTGCTTCTTTTCTAGGAAATATGTTGAGCCATGTGTAAAGCTGTTTAACAAAAAATCCATGCAGTTAAGCCTTTGTGATTGTTCTATCACAAATATGGCTCTGATTCTAGGGTTTATCAAAATTTCATCAATCATAATTTATGAAAAAGTTCTGCCTCGAGTGCCTTTCTTTATACACTGTTCTTTCTGTCAAGATTGGAGAAGTTTAGTTTAATGGCACATAAGACAAGATAATAAGAAAGTCTGATGAATTGCAACACCATTAAAACCAATCCATCATATTCAGTTTATTGCCGTCTGTAAGACTTTCTTAACAAGAGAGTCATTTAGAATGGTTGTAAAACTAACATAAAAGCTACCTTCTCACATACAACATGCAGGCACACTCATTTGTTCATTTACACTACACTCTGTTTAGCTTGTGTAAAGGCAGTGAGATTTTCTGATAGTTTCATTGTTTTATAATTTCCCTCACACCTTAATAATCAATTTTCAGATTTATGTGGAAATGTAGTTTCCAGATTATAATTTAGGGACAATGGCAAAATGTACTACTTTTTTCTAAAGCTCTTCAGTGCTTTTTTCTTAATAATAGCTTGTATAGCATTTAATTTTGAAAACAGTAGGCCCAATTAGTGTTTATGGTAAATTGCATAAAAAAGGCATTAAATATTCAGAACATTTGTGGCTTGGAAAAATTCCTTTCCCTCTAGATACTGTTGATAGTCAACATTTTAAACGTATTTATCATTTTAGAACAATTAAATTAGGTTTAGCCCTTTTTGTAAATGTAATAAAGAAGCATTAAGGCTTAAAATCAAATTTGTGTGTTATTTCCTTAGGGTCTGTTTAGAAATTTTGATGATACCTTCTTACCTGTATTGAAACCACACTTGGAACGTCTTGCTGAAGATTCCCATGAAAGTCCTCAACGCTGTGTAGCTGAAATTATAGCTGGTTTGATAAGAGGGTCTAAACACTGGACATTTGAAAAGGTAGAGCATATTTCTATGAATTTTGCAAATATATTTGATTCAGATCTTATATACACCAGAATTATTCTGAATTACTGAAGAAAAGTATGTTTTCCTTTGCCTGGTATAGGTGGTTTACATGTGCATAGGTTGATCTGAGGGATTCATTACATAAATACTTAAACATTGTGTGTGTGTGTTTGTGTGTGTGGTCCCTGACAGATTTTAAAAAAGGTTACTTATGACCCATCCTTGAAGTTAAGTCTGCTGCACCAACCCAGGGTCACATGATCTCTCTCTCTCTCTCCTACACACACACATACACAGACAGACAAACAGATATGTTTGTTTAATTTCAAACACACATGTCTTGAGTAACTTTTTTTTGAATCTGTTGTAACTTTGAACAGTCATTAAATAATATTTTTAATTTGGATGTTTCTATTGTTTTTATTGTTTAAAATATTTTTGGTATTTTAATATTTTAATTGTAATACTTTTTTCAAATCGTAAGCTGCCCAGGGTCATTGATTGAAATGGGCAGCTATCGAAATTAAACAAACGAACCAATCAAAACTCACTCTCTGTCTCAGTCCCAGGAAGCAGGCAATGGCAATGGCACTTCCAAGAAAACTGCAGGGACTGTAAAGATTGATTTGAAGGCACACACACATATAAATAATTAGTTTGAAATTAGGAATGTTTAAACATGGAACAGATATTTCTGTCTTGCTTTCTGAACTACAGTATTAACACAGCCTATGCTTTCAGGATGTGGTGTTTTTTGGTTCCTCTAAAACTAAGGTGTATGAATTCTGACAGAAATAGACTTTGCTTATATGTATTCCACTCTATTAAAACAAAATTGTTTAGAATTGCAGGTGCCATGTATTACATTGTTTTTTTCATCATTATGTACAGGTGGAGAATCTCTGGAAAGTTCTCTGTCCACTTCTTAGGACAGCTTTATCCAATATTACAGTAGAAACTTACAATGATTGGGGGACATGTATAGCAACATCATGTGTAAGTCTTATACATTATTTTTCACTTTGCCATGTTATGAAAGCATTCTCCATTCTTCTAACACTGCCTTCATCCATGAATACGGGAAAATAGCCTATACTGAAAATAGATGATAGCTTTTGACTATTCTAATTTTAGTTTTTATCTAGAAAGAGGAATGGAAATTCCTTTATAATGTCTTGTTACATTGATTATATATATGCATGTTGAGAATTCTAATACTAATACTGTAGAGGGATGCGGTGGCTCAAGGGCTAGGATGTTGAGCTTGTCAATTGAAAGGTCGGCAGCTCAGCAGTTTGAATCCTTAGTGCTGCCGTTTAACGGGGTGAGCTCCCGTTACTTCTCCCAGCTTCTGCCAACCTAGCAGTTTCAAAAGCACGTAAAAATGCAAGTTCCGTGCGCCTTTGGTGTTGAGTCATGCCGGCCACATGACCACGGAGACGTCTTCGGACAGCGCTGGCTCTTTGGCTTTGAAACGGAGATGAGCACTGCCCCCTAGAGTCGGCAATGACTAGCACGTATGTGCGAAGGGAACCTTTACCTTTTAGAGGTTTTATTTTGAAGAATTTTTTGTTGGATTTGGGTTAGAGTTAGGGTAACTGGAATTTATTGGAAAAACATAATTACGTTATAAAATGCACAGTGAAATATGGTATCGACATTTGATGGTGAATTGTCCCTCAGCAAGTTACATTAAGATTTATGTTTTGAGGAAATGATTTTGCCCCTTTTCCCTTTAAAAAAATATAAATACAGGAGAGCAGAGATCCCAGGAAATTGCACTGGTTGTTTGAATTGTTATTGGAGTCTCCCCTGAATGGTGAAGGAGGATCATTTGTTGATGCATGGTAAGGAAAAAAAAAACATTTTCTCATTTATTAGTTAAAGCATGGATGAAAATAGAACATTTTATTTGTGCTTGCTTTGCTTTTAACCATATAATAATCATCAGAATAGCAGTTGAATTGCCATGCATACAGTTAGAACAATTAGTCAGTGGAACAACTTGCCTCCAGAAGTTGTGAATTCTCCAACACTGGAAATTTTTAAGAGACTGGACAACCATTTGTCTGAAATGGTATAGGGTTTCCTGCCTGAGTGGGGGTTTGGACTAGAAGACCTCCAAGGTCCTTTCTAACTATTATTTTTGTTATTCTGTTATAAGCACACTATTTAGGTGCCTATGGAAAATACACTTAAATCTTACTGATTTGCTTAGCAACATTTTAAGCAAAAGTTGTTAACGCCCACTGGTCCTGATGTCTTTTTATTTGTATCTCTTGATCAGCATCTGAGTATAGTTGACAAAAATCAGCAAGGTTTTCCAGAAAGCTAGGGTAGATAGTTAAGCATTTACAGTTACTGTTATATCAGGAAATAGAGATTTCTTCTCTTAAGTGTGCACTACAGAAACAGAGTGTATTTACACTTATATGTACATGCAAAAACGTATAATGCTACATACACAATAAATACTAAAACAGGTTAGAACCCAAAATTGAATAGTTCATTTGCATGATGTAAGTTCTGATATGATCAACTTTTTAAAAACACATGGCATAGTGGCTAATTAGCCCACTCTTCACTAGCTAAACATAGAATGACTGTCTTTTTTTATGAACAAGAGCAGGGTAAGGCATTTGGATTTTGCCTTATCTTTGCAGAAGATGAAAGTACACATTTGAAGGCATCACCACTTCGCTAACTTTTTCTCCTTTTTACCTTCTAGTCGTCTGTATGTTTTGCAAGGGGGCCTTGCACAACAAGAATGGCGAGTGCCAGAACTGCTGCACAGATTGCTGAAATACCTAGAGCCTAAGCTCACTCAAGTTTATAAAAATGTCAGAGAGAGGATAGGAAGGTTAGTATTAAGACTACACTACGTCATATGTTTTTCAACCTTTAGATATCCCAGAAAATTGTCATTTTTTTTATATGTACTCCAGAAATAAGAACAAGGAAAAGTGATTTGGTTAGTTTGAATTCAGTCTTTAAGACATGAAACTAAATTAAAAGTGCGTTCTTGTGTTTTATGCAGTGTTTTGACATACATCTTCATGATAGATATTTCTTTACCAAATACTGCACTAACAAAGTCTCCCCGTGTCCATGACTTCACTTCTCGAATACTTGAAAAACTCAAACCTCTTATGGAAGTGGATGAAGAAATTCAGAATCATGTTTTGGAAGAAAATGGAATTGGAGAGGAAGATGAACGAACTCAGGGCATTAAACTACTGAAAACTAGTAGGTGCTTGTATTAAATGTGTGAGAACCTAATTAAATTTTCTTTGTAGTAAAATGCCATTTAAAGGAAAAAAGTGTTCAGAAGAGATGAAGTTGTTTTGTTCTTTGTCTTTGAATTGAGAAGTATGCTTGTCTTTCTTTTTACTTGACAGTTCTAAAGTGGTTGATGGCAAGTGCAGGGAGAGCTTTTTCTACAGCTGTTACAGAACAGCTTCAGCTTTTGCCATTGTTTTTCAAGGTATGTAGTTTGATATATAGCTTGATTTGTTTAGATGACAAGGGTGCTTTCCCAGTAACACTTAACATTTTAATAATGTGTGAACGAGGCTTCATTTAAACAAATAGCATGTACGGAAAGTCAGGCCACGTAGACAACCCATTATACAAATTACATTAAATGTTTGAATTGGTTGCCATTTCTTCTAAACATTTCCTTATTCATTTGATGCATAACCTTTGAAAACACTGCAGGGAAATCTTTTAAAGATTGCCATTTTAGGATGCAGACTTCCAGCTGTTAGTCCTGCTCACATCTGGTTTTAGTTTCAGGTCTATGCAAAAAGGTTGCTTACTATGGAAATTTCAAAACATCCCAGACATAATAAAAAACATAATATTTGAGAATGCATGTCTGAAATAAGGCGTTTTGCTGGTACCTATTAGTATTATCCTTGCTTTTTAAATTTGTTCTCATGTAATTATGAGTTTCTAGATTTTGATTGGATATTTTCATATTAACAGATACCTGTGTGAATTAACTATATAGAGTCACTATAGTTAAAAACTTTTTAGCTATATTTTAATGACATAATAGTTAGAATTGCTTTTTGCATACTGCAGAAATATTTTATATTTTAATCCATTCAAGTACAGCTAGTCCTTGACTTACAACAGTTCATTTAGTGACCATTTGAAATTACAACGGCACTGAAAAATGTTATTTAGGATTGTTTTTCATGCTTACAACCATTGCAGCATCCCCATGGTCATGTGATTAAAATTCAGATGCTTGGTAATTGACTCATATTTATGATAGTTGCAGTGTTCCGGGGTCATCAGATCACTTTTGCGACCTTCTGACAAGCCAGATTAAATTAATAACTGTGTTTTTAAGTTAACAACTGCAATGATTCGCTTAACATTAACTGGTAATGATCTTCAAAGCGCTCCATGGCATAGGGCCGGGCTACTTATGGGACTGTCTGCTGCCACCGAATGCCTCTCACCGACCTGTGCGCTCTCACAGAGAGGGACTCCTCAGGGTGCCGTCGGCCAGGCAGTGCCGACTGGCGACACCCAGGGGAAGGGCCTTTTCTGTGGGGGCCCCCACTCTCTGGAACGAGCTTCCCCCAGGTCTTCGCCAACTTCCTGACCTTCGAACCTTCCGCCGCGAGCTTAAGACACATCTATTTATTTGCGCAGGACTGGACTAGAATTTTAAATTTTTAAATGTTTAAATTTTAAATTTGGTTTTAAATGGGTTTTATTATTTATATCTCTATTTTAAATATTCGGCCTATGTAATAAGTTTTTTAAATTAATGTTTTACCCTGTATATATATATGTTTTTTATATGGCTGTAAACCGCCCTGAGTCCCTAGGGAGATAGGGCGGTATAAAAGTGTGAATAATAATAAATAAATAAAACAACTGTGTCAAGAAAAGTCATAAAATGGGGCAAAAATCACTTAACAACTGTTTTTCTTAGCAACAGAAATTTTGGGCTGAATTGTGGTTGTAGGTTGAGGACTACCTGTATAGCATTTTAGGAGTTTTAGCTTCTGTATTAATTATATTAGCTTTCTTAGAGAGATTAAATTGCAGTTTCCCAATGTGTCTTGCGTTTATTCAGTTTTCAGGATCAAGACTTCATTAATTGTTACTAACCTTTCATTTACTTGTTTCCACAGATTGCGCCTGTTGAAAATGATCATAGCTATGATGAATTGAAGAGAGATGCTAAAATGTGCTTATCATTAATGTCTCAGGGATTGCTATATCCTCAACAAGTGCCTTTGGTACTTCAGGTGCTAAAACAAGTGCGTGATACTTTTTAAACTGATTTTTTAAACAGCATAATTATATATATTTAAACTTGTATTAATAGTTTTTTTTATATCAGTGCTGAAAAACTGTTAGCAAACATATTTGATCTGAATACACAAAAAAATGCAAAGTTTTTATTGATTATCGTAATACCTGAATTATAATAGAATATTGTATAGGGAAAATGTATCTATGGTATACATTCTCTGGGTTTTAGTGCATTTCAGCTAGCTGTACAAAAATAGAGACCATCTATAGCCCAATTCACCTTGTCTGACTTCATAGAATCCCTGTGATAATGAGATTGTAACTCAGCGAGTAGTTTGGGACATATTATATTATAATACTAATATAATTATAATATTATAATTCCTTGTGTGTTCAATCACACTTGGCCAATAAAGAATTCTATCATATTCACATGAGTAGCCCAATGTTATTAACCTTTTCTGACAGAAATGAAGCAATTCACTTAGTTGAATTATAATAAAGGACAAACATGTCCCTACTGAAGTGTCAAACCTGTTTTGGGAAAAAGGTTGTCCTTAGCAGCAGGAAATAGGTCACTTTAAATAAACCCATAGACAACTACCATATTTTTTGGCATATAAGATGCACCTTTTCACCCCCAAAAAGAGGATGAAAATCTGGGTGCGTCTTATGCGTCTTGTGCGAATGTAGCCCCACCCACCAGCCACCCTCCACTCTTCGGAGGTTGTCAGCCGAAAATCCTATGTGTGGAAAGTGGCTGCTGTTTCGGCATCAACATAGCCGAAAGAGGAAAAAGATCGTTGCCTCACTGCATGGTGTTTTCCGGCGTTTTTTTCCTCAATTCTCCGAAGCAATTTGCAAAGCCGCACGCCCTCTTCTTCCTTTTCTGCAAGGACACGCTGCCTGGAACCACCCGAAATCACAATGCTCTTTCTTTGCCTCTGCACACCCCATTTTTGGAACTGGGGAGGCAGCGGAGATCTCCAGGCGGCAGAGACCACGGCAACAGTGTTTTTGGGTGGCAGCGTCTTGCCTTTTGCCCCCTGTGCAGTGCCTGCTTCGCCAAGCAAGTCCCAACCTCCGTGCTTCCCCAGGCCGCTCCCGTTATCAAAATCCAAATGAAAGTGAGGATGCCGCTGATCCTGATGCTGGTAGGCAGAGGCAGAATTCTTTTTTTCTTGTTTTCCTCCCCCAAAAGTAAGGTGTGTCTTATACCCCGGTGCGTCTTATATGCTGAAAAATACGGTACTTATCAGAGGTGTTGTCTGTGATAAGTGGAAAAATAATCATGCTTTGATATTCAGATTGCCATGATGTAATCTCCAAAATGGGTTATTGTGTTCAGTTGAAATTGCTCTTCAATTTTCTCCAACAACCCTCTAGGACAAGGTTGTCAAACTCGCGGCCCGCAGGCCAGATGCACCATGAGCTGGCCAGCCTACCCCAGTTTCAGTGAAGGGGGGGAAAGTTGCGATACGTCATGTGATGACGTGTCGTTGCAAGTTTGACACCCCTGCTCTGTGGATCTCTTCTTATATTTCATGTCCCTGGACTTCCTCAGAAGACCAAGAATCCAGAATCAACACACAGTGAGAGGCCATATAGGAGCAATCCAGCCTAATTTATCCCTTCCATTTCTTGCTCATTCTAGGACATGGCCAAAGCATCATTTGACCCCATCCAATCAGATCCTCAGGAAAACCCTTAGGGACCTCAGAGTCCCCTAGTCTTTGGAAACAGACCTATCTAATAAGTCTTTATAATGGATACATATAATCCTTGCTTATTACTAACTGCTCTTTCAGCAACCATTTAAAGTTATGACAGTACTGAAAAAGGCGATTTAAGGCCCCCAGTCATGTGATCACAATTCTGATGCATTTATGACAGTTGTGGTGTTCCACGGTCATGTGATCATTATTTGCGACCTTCACAGCCAGCTTCTGAAAAGCAGTCAATGGGGAAGCTGACAGAACATCACAAGTCACAGGCACCTGATGTTATACTTAATGACCATAGGTGATTCACTTAATGACTGCAGCCAGAATTGACATTATAAGACATTATGGTAATGTGATATATCACTTTAGGATTGCATCGCTTAGCAGTGAAGTTGCCAGTTCCAAATGCAGCTTGTAAGTGTGGACTATCTGTATAAGCAATTTTTCTTAACAAGTTCAACCTGGCCAAAGGAGGGGAAATATGTTGAAAGACAAAGTAAACTGTAATTTATATGTTGTGATGGGAGGGGGAGGTAGCAGGTTAAGGATTGACATCCTAGAACAGAAGTGTGCAATTGTTTTCATGTTGAAGGTTGCACTTAGCCTTTAAGAGGGAAAAGAAAAGAAGTAGAGGAGAGAGAGATTAGCAGTAGATGAAAAATTGTTTGGAATTTCAAACATATTAACTACAAAATTTTTTAACTACATATTAACTACAAAACATTTTAAACAAAATGTTTAAAAATCATCAACTATTATAGATGAATTCTGAAATATAATTTTGGAAAGTTTTCTGCATACATGGTTAACAGTTTGATTTAGGCTGTATTCTACTTTATTTTTTTAATTTCTGTGGTTCTATTATTTTGGCCTCTTCTTTTTATCTTTTTATAGATTGCAAAGAGTAATTCCTGGCATGCTAGATATACTGTGCTAACCTACCTCCAGACTATGGTATTTTATAATCTTTTTATCTTCTTAAACAATGAAGAAGCTGTGAACAACATCAGATGGCTGGTTATAAAACTATTGGAAGATGAACAGCTTGAGGTGAACACATTCTTGTGCTCCTACTTTTTTGTTTTTTTTACTATTTGTGAAATATTTATTTGTGGAATAAATGTGGAACCGTAGGCTTGAACATGATACGTGTGCTTGGTGAGCAAATTAAACACAGTCCATGACGATTTGCTATAGCATTCCAATATTTTCTTATTATTGCTCTTCCTAAATGATAGTTCATCACAATTTTAACTAGTAACCTCTCCATTGCTCAGTAAAATTTTTCCAGCACTGGCTATACGTGTATTCCTTAATGATCCATTAGGTTTTAGATTTTAAAAAATATTTTTTGTGAGTACTGTCTTAAAAGTACTGTCTTAAAAGAAATATATGTTAAACTCTAACCTAGTGAGAATTGAAAACAGTGATAAAGATCCTTATTACTGAGTATACTATTTAATTATTACATAGTTAGATGAAATACCCTTGCTTATCACATTCCACCTGTTGATACCAAATAATAAAATGTTGTATGAAATAGGTATTGGAGATGTAACAGTTTTCTCAATGCAGTCTCTTCTAAAGGGACACAGTCAAAATTCATAAGGATGCTACTTCTTTGTACCCAGATGTGTAGAAGATTCCTTTTGAAGCGGAACTGATCTCATTAGAGGCCTGAATCTGATTTTGCCATCCTGATATATTGTTTATACTGCAAGCCATCCTTCAACTGCCTTGAGCTTGCAAGATAAATGTTATTCCTTTGTCTAATTGAAATAAGGTCTAATCAAAGATTGTGGATTTTCCACTTAATATTTAGTCTCGACTAGCAATGAGAAAGCTCTGTTGGAAATAAAATAGGAGTGTTACTGCCACACCAATGCAAGATCTTCTGTGCAATTGTCGATAATAAGAAATTGATTCAATCCTTCAGGTCCTTTTGTCATGCCTATTATTCAAACTGATGTAAAAGTTTGATGAAACTTTTGATGAAAAATATTTTTCTATATTTTTTATCCTGTTTTACAATTGTGCTTAATTTTGTCACCGTGATAATAACACTACTGCTTCAGACAAAGTGTTAATATCTATCAATATAGGGCCATATCATACTTTATGGGTGTCGGATGTTTAGGAAAAAAACAAGTTTATAAGTAACATTGAAATTTGAAATATTCAGTTCTTATTCCAGTGCTAGATAATCAAGCAGGCTCCTGAAGCAACCATTTAAAACACTCATAAATAAAAGAGAGCAATTTACTCTCTTTTGTATTTATTTAGAGGTGTCCTCACTTAACAACCAATTGTTCAACAAAAGTTCAAAGTTATGGCAATGCTGAATGAATGGTAATTATACTCTGTTCTTGAAGTTACGGCCATTTCAGTGCCCCAGTCATGTAATCAAAATTTAACTGCTTGGCAGCCCACCGGTACTCACAACCACAGGGGCACTTCACTACCCCCACCTATCACTCATCCATATCATTCCCGTTTTGACTGCCATGCAGTCCTCTGCCAACCCTGCTTCCCCCTGGCACTGACCCTCATCTGACTTTTGCTATTTTCTTCTTCCTCCTCCTGTTGGTCTAGGATTCATGTGCTGGTTGAGGGTACAGCCCCAGGATGTGTGGCATACTCAGCAGAACCTCATCTATTGAAGGAAGCTTGCTGGGCTCAGTTGGTGAGGAGGCAGCAGGATGAAACAGGTGGTGGAGATAGGGTGGCATTGCAGGGGAAAATGCCCTGTTTCTGCGACCAGCATGAGGAGTGATAGCCCTGCAGACCATGGAGGGTTTAGCAGACCAGTGAGATGCAGCATACGCCATTGCCATGAGAAGCAGCAATGGCTCCCTGAGTGAAGTTTTTGACTGTGCAGGAAACATTGTGTGGGTTCATGACAGAACTGGAGGGAAAAGAGGGATGAGCACTTCCTAGCAGGGCAGCCCTGCAGCTTGTGTTGGAAGTGCTCCTGGAGAACTGATCCTCCTTGAGGTTTTGTAGGAGGAATGTTGGGCCTAGCAAGCAGAGAGCCTCCTGTTGGTGCTTGCCTCCACCCATTGCTGAAGCCTGCAGGCTGGTTCTCTAGGAGTGTGTCCAATGTGAGATGGAAAGCTTTAAAGGGCCTGTGGGCTATTTTCCTTGCCCTAGTGGTGGAAAACAAGACTCTTCCTCTGACTCCATCCTGCTCCCACCTTCCTGGTCGGGCCCAGCAAGTTCCCTTCAGCAGGCAAGACTTCACTATGCTTCTGTGTTGCCACATGCCTCCTGAGACTGTACTCTTACCAGTACCTGGACCCTGGGCCAGCAGCAGGAGGAAAAAGACTTTCAGCTATGGGCATTAGTGGCAGAGTGCAAGGCAACAAATTGGCAGAGATGGAGTAGAGATAGGGAAGTTGGGGGAGTTGAAGCAGAAGTGAGCAGGTCAGGACCCAAGAAGTGTGAGATCTTTGCCTAATGACAGTATGATACTGGCCTAATGGCTATAACTGTGACTACTGGAACTGCCGTTACTAAGTAGTGTAGGCATATAATGCTTCGCCTAACAATGTTGCACCTTCACTTAGCACTGGAAATTCTGGTTCAATTTAGGGTTATTAAATATGTTCATTCCATTACTGTGCAATGACAACCACTAGTACAAATTTGACAGCCTAATCTGCCCATTAGGGCATGGTAAATTTTGAAATAAATGTAAAATTGTCAAAATACTTGCTTTTGTGCAGCATCTTAATAATCATATTGCCATAGAAACCCCTGTATTGCAGAGGTTGTAATTTGTTTTTCTTTCCTTTTAGGCAATATCTAATAGGATGATGATTCACTACTCTTGAATTGTATCTTTGTTATTTTGTATATAAATTAGAGGTTTTTGTCGCAATTGTAGGGCATAAATCCTTCCTAGGCTGATCTTTGCCACTTACCCATCCATTTAATAGGTTTTTTTTACATTTTGAAGTTAAATCTATTCATTTAGAATAGTTCTTGGAAGCCATCTTTTCAGTCACTTTTTCAGATCTTTGGATTTTATATGTCTGAGTAATAATGTAAATGCACACTTATATTTGAGAGCAAAAAAGACTTTCAGAGAGATGTATTGATATTTAAACTTCATAAACATTAAACATTAGTTGGCATGTTGTCTTCTAGTCTCAATAATCTTCCTTACTCCAAATGTAAAGGTGCATTTAAAAAAAAACCAAAAACAAATTTCCCTAGGGAAAGTTAGGTAATACTCTCTAAATCAAAGCTGCTGCTCTCTTGCTATGTTATCTGGATCTTAGAACTATACCACATTTTTAAATGCTGTGATAAAGCAACTTCTATATTATATTTCCTTGTTAGATACAGTTTGTAGAATTGCACCAAGATGACAGCCTACCTCTGTACCCCGATCCTTTGTGTAAACATTAATGTGTTCAGGTGGTCCTCGACATATGACCACAATTGAGATCGAGATTGCCATCATAAGTTGATGCTGTTGTAAAAACAAGGCCATGAGACTTAAAATGACAAATCAACACTCCCTGTTGTGATTATTAATTAAGAATTGCAAGTCATTAAGCAAATATCTACTCTACTCCAATCTAAGCCATTGCAGACTTAGTCTCTCCCAGCCTCGAGCTTCAGTAAGGTAAGGGACTGTCTCCAAGTCCCTCATCTGCCTATCTCTACCTTTTGGTTGCCTTGCATCCTGGCTTGCAGGGTACCAAACAGTCCCAGAACCATGTGGCTCTGGGGTTGCTTACCATGCCCATGAAAGTTCGAGTCATCCTAGCCCAGTCCTAGCCTCAATCGCCCTTACCACTCCACACTCTGAGATCCTACCCATCATGCCAGTTCACCTTTGCCGTTTTTTGCTCTCTCTGCTAATAAGGTCTGTCCAGCCTGGGCTGAGCTTCAGCTGTGGAAAAAGAAAGTTGAAAGTAGTCCCTGAACAACAGTGTGCCAAAATGTCTCTTTGCAAAAATCTTCTGGAGTGCAGAACCCTGAAGCACTCCTTTGGGCATGATTGCCCTGCCCACACACTTTTTAATCAGTCTCTGTTGAGCCAGCCTACTGCTGCCCTGATTCTTCATCTCCAGCTATCAGAAGAGGAACAAACAGCCCTAACCATTTTTCAAACTAAAGCAAATTTTGTTTTGTGCACCTTCCACCTTCTGCAGCCCTACATTGGTCTGGAAAAGTTTACTTCAGAGCACCTTAGCCGTCAATCAGCTGAGCTAACATTGGCATCTACTAATTTTGTTCACTCCTCATGCCAAGGACTTATACTTTCCCATGCTTTGCATTTCTCCAGCCTGCCACTTTATCGTCTAGGAGTTGTATCCAGAAGTTAAGAAAAAAGAGCACAACCACAGGCAAGAGAAGCATGTTGGAGATTAACTCTTGCCCTGCCAAAATCCACCTGGTCTCCCATTTGCTTGCAAGGGCAGTTTCATTTCTACTATCCTCTTCCCATTTGTTTTCTAGTCTCAGTCTGGGGCTGGTCTTTACGAGTATGGAAAAGAGGGCATTTTGGCACAGTGCACTCCAGGAGCTTTTTGCGAACAGATGTTTCAGTGTGCTACTGCTCAGGGACTGCTTCTGACTCCCCACAGCATGCCTGATCAGTACTGAGAGCAAGAACATGGTGAAGGTGAGCTGGGGTGGCAGAATGTAGATTGGTAGAGGTCTAGGAATGCAGGTTGGCAGCAGCGGCTGCAGTTGGCACTAAGCTGGAATGCCCCTGTACAATTGTAAGTGCAGGTTGGCTGCCAAGAGTCCAAGTTTTGTTCACATAACTGGGGGCACTGCAACAGTCCTAAATTCAGGTATAGGTTATAAGTCTATTTTTCCAGCACCATTGTAAGTTTGAATGGTCACTGAACGTATGGTCATAAGTTGATGAATACCTGTTTGGAAAAAATACATTCTTATTTATTAAATTTATTTATTTATATAATTTATATGGCTACCCATTTTACTGAAGTGACTCTGAGTGATAAACAGAAATTAAAACCCCCAACATTTAAAAACAAAAACCTAGCACTGATGTTATCTACTTTGAGTAATGAAACGTCTGCAAGAAAACAACCAAGCTCAGAGAGCACCAACCACCCCTCATTTCAACCCTGAACTACAAATAGGCCAGCCATTTTCCCTGAAAAGGGGAAAATTTAGAGAAAATTTAATACTATCAGGGAAGGAACTCAAGCAGTTGACCTTCCTTGAGGTAGAAAATATAAGGAGATTTGCAAAAACTTAACACTAATCTGTAGTATCTGTTTTCTTAAAGGACTTTTATGTGGCTTCTTCAGCCTTTCAGTATCCTAGGCCAGTGAACTCTAGAGAGTTTTCAAGATAAAAATTTTAAGTGTACTTTAGTTTATCAAGATATTGTAACTTATCCTATTGCTTAAGAATATATTAAAGGTTTAGAAAACCAAGCCATTTGGGTAATGTCCCAATAACAGAATCAAAAATTTGGAGTCCAAATTAATAATTGTCTTACTGCCTCTCTTTGAAATACATTTCAGTGTTCTGCTCAGCAAATTATAAAATTATATCCTTGAACATAATCCATTTAAATTCCACAGAACCAAATTAAAAACCCTATAATGAATTAACAGAAATTAACTGGCTCCTGAAATCCATTTCTTTTACAAATATTGTAATATTAAGTATGAGTTACAAGGCTTCTGAAATGCAGATTGTACAGTTCATTAACATATTTCTGATGCAGCTAGAAGTTGAACTGCTAATAACTTCCAAGAATACTTGACAATGGAATAAACACTGACTTATTTTATTTACTTTATTATTTTCTATAATAATTCTGTGTTCTGTAATGCCATTTTAATGCCACAATAATAATCATAGTCAAACAGAAGCCAGTATGCAACAAACTTTCTGTGTTCATAAACTACTATGGGATTGTTCAAAAGACATCACAGTGCTTACACTCGTGTAAGGTAGACTAAAAACCACTGTCTGTATATTCTTTTCAGCACATGGGGTTCCATAGGCCATGCCACAACTTCGTCCTGTGTGTCTCCTCAGAATTTCAAATCCAGACCTTGTCCAAGAAAATGCTAAGATCCTAATTGCTGCAATGGGCCTCCTGCCACAGGCAGTGGGTTGGACTAGAAAACCATCAAAGTCCCTTCCAACCCTATTCTATGTTTAACATAATAACTTTTTCTATTCACTGGAATTTAAACGAAACTCTCCTTGTGATCCTGAGGCTACTGTCTCATGAAGAGAAACTTTAGAGTCTTCCTGCTTAATACAGTGAACACTGACTTTGCAAACGACATGTACACGAAGTGTACATGTGATAATGCCAGAGTACAATACTGTCACCCTTTTTCTCACATTTAGAACAATATTTTTCAGTTTTAGCAACTTTAAGATTTGCTAAATCAACTTTAATTTCCAGAAATCCATAGCAACCCAGCTGTTTGGGAATTCTCGGAATAGAAGCCCATACCTCTTAAAGTTGTTGAAGTTGAGAAATACTGATTTAGAATGTAGTGAAAATAGGGCTGCCCTTACTGTTACTATTGATGCTATTATTTGATCCTAGGTGAGAGAGATGGCTGCTACCACTTTGGGTGGTTTGCTCCAGTGCCATTTCCTGGAGATTGATGACCCTATGCAGACTCATTTTGAGCAGCTCTGTAAAATGAGACTTCCAAAGAGAAGAAAACGAGACCTCAGTACTGTAGTGGATACCATTCCCCCTGCAGGTAAGGAGGAGGTTCCTTCAGAAAGGTGTAAACCATGCTGAATGGATTTGTCAGAGGGGTATTACCTCAGCTTTCTGATTTACTTATTTTCCACCTTTCTGTGCATAACATTTGAAAAGTATCTGTTCTTCCAAAAGTGAGTCAGCCAGTTATTTCTAACATAGAATGCACTCTAGTTCACAGGAAAGGGGGACCTGCATTAGAGATTGTCATTGGGAAGAACAGGGAATAGAGATTGTCATTGGGAAGAACAGGGCCGTGGGTGGCTCAGGCTGTAAGATAGCCTGTTATTAAACACAGCTGCTTGCAATTACTGCAGGCTCGAGTCCCACCAGGCCCAAGGTTGACTCAGCCTTCCATCCTTTATAAGGTAGGTAAAATGAGGACCCAGATTGTTGGGGGGGCAATAAGTTGACTTTGTATATAAATATACAAATAGGATGAAACTATTGCCTTACACAATGTAAGCCGCCCTGAGTCTTCAGAGAAGGGCGGGATATAAATGTAAATTAAAAAAAAGAAAAACAATCTGAAGCTCCCTAAATAATGGAAACTCAGAATGACAGTTTACATGATTGAGCTGCATTGAATTTAGATCAAACCACAAAATAAGAGTGGATTCTGCAAGAGAACTGAATCATGTGGCAGAAATAGCATATTGCAGGCAATGAAGCACATCTCCATTGGATTTAGATTGCAATAATTTTAAATGCACAATTTAACCTATGTTTTAAAAATTACAGGTAGACCTCTATTTACAACCATTCATTTAACCATGATTTGAAGTTGTGATGGTCTCAGAAAAGTGACTAATGGCTCATCCTCAAAGCAATGATCCTTGTACCACTCTTGTAAACCACATGATTACATTGGGTCATTTGCAAGCAGCTCGCATTTATAAATATTGCAGCCTCTTGCAGTCATGTAATTTTGATTTGCAATCTTTTCTTTGCATCCCTTTATAGTCCCAAAAATCTGCTCAATGAAATTTAAAGAAAACCATGTAAATGTGTATGCATGACAGTGGTTTAAAGGGCTTCAGAAAGAAGAGAGAATTGGTAAAAATCCACTCTTCCATACCCTTTCCCCATAGATAGAAGGAGCTTATCTCTTATTTGTGCCAATTGAAGACTCCTATGCTGCCCCATGGAAAAATTACCAACTTTTTTCTTACAGATTTAGTTAAACGCCATGCTGGTGTGCTTGGACTTAGTGCGTGTATTTTGTCCAGTCCATATGATGTGCCCACGTGGATGCCTCAACTTTTGATGGATCTTAGTGCCCACTTGAATGATCCTCAGCCTATTGAGGTATGATTCATTTGATCAATTGTTGGAATTCTTATGCTGAAGCTTGGCCTCTTAAATGACTTCCTTTTTGAGAAGAAGCTGTTTAGTTTACTGTTTAGAAAATTTCTGTTATAGGTACTAGCTATTTGGGTTGTTTTGTTTTAACCAAATGTTTGTAATAAAGTTCAAAACAGAAATTATTCAACAGTACCTTTTTAAGGTTGTTTTTTTTTTTTTGCTTTTTAGCTAGTTAACAAAGATAACCATTTATAGAGCCAGTTTGGTTTGATTCTGATAATAATCTCTTAGTTTTATTTTATGAAAAAAAAGGGTGGAGGGGGGGAAGAATAGGAATAATCCTCTCACATAAAACAATACAGTACTAAACAAAAATATGTAGTTGTACATATCCGTTAAACTTTTGTACAATTAAACTATACACATTTAACAATTTATTGAATAGAATAAAAAGAAATATATGAGCTAATATTCACAATTCTTAAATCATTATTTATAAATAATGTTTCTTTTCAAGTTTAGGGTAACAGTAGCAAGTATTTCAAACTATATTTTGAAATTATTGATTGGTAATTTCTCTATAACCTAAAACATTTGAACAAAATTCTGAATAATATATTTACGCTTACAAAGCTGAATCACAGCCTTAAGAACAAGACAGTTTATAGTTTGCCTAGATCTCACTCTGTTTTTCTCCACACAGATGACAGTAAAAAAAACATTGTCAAATTTCCGGAGAACTCACCATGATAACTGGCAGCAACATAAACAACAATTCACTGATGACCAGCTGCTTGTCCTTACAGATCTTTTGGTATCACCGTGCTATTATGCATAAAAGGGTGACACTGTGTTGTAAAATCTGTACCCTTGGGCTACCTTGGAATGGTCTTCTTGATATCCAGCATGACATAGCAAAATGTCACCTTTCAAACAGTGCCTTGTAATTTTTAGACTCATTAAATGAAACCAATACTGTCTGGCCTTTTCCTTCCTTCATATAAGAAACTCTTTAGAATTCACGTTTAAAAATATAAAATTAAAATGTATTACCCTTTTAATTTAAATTGAAAGAAAATAATCAAATATAGATGGGGCATGTATTGAATATGGTGTCAAAGAGATTGAAACATAATTTTTGCTATCCAAAAGGTGCCTTTCAAAAGGCAACTGAACTTTCTTGGGTTTTTTTCCCCTTGAAAACATTTCACTTCTGGTCCTAGAAGCTCTTCAATTTGGACTGAATGGTGGGGAATAGAATAATTTATATTCTTTGCTGTCATCTGTTTGTTAGTACTCTTAAGAGTTGTTGAAGCCATCTGGGGATTTATTTGTACTCTCAAGGTGACCTGAATCAGCGTGCAAATAGGTGTGGAACCTTCTTGGGACTGCTGAAAAGACTGTGTGGTAGAAACCAAGAAAGTCCAGTTGCCTTTTGAAAAGCACCTTTGGGTAACCATGATCTGGATAATTGAGAATCTCCATAAATAACTTTTGCTAGTTTTCCAGTATATTATCTTGAAATCAATTTACATTCATCTTGCATTATATTTATTATATATGATGATAAAATGGGGTTCACACCATATTTACATTTTATGTGAGACTAGTATGGACAATATTTTTACACACTGCGTCGTGTTTGCATGTGGTAGTATACAGGATGTGACCTTGATATAATGAAGAACAACTGCACTGAGTTTACTGGCAATCTGGTTACTTGTTATTCTTTTAATACAGAAGTTCTCAACTCAAATGCAGTCCCACAGGGGTCTCAAGCAACTTGGGAAGGGGTCATATTTTTTAAAAGATTTGCACAGGTAAAGTTGGAAGAAAAGGCCCAGGTAGCATTGGGAAGATGGCAAAACCTGAGAATCTAGTAATCTGGAAAAGGGATGCATCAATCAAAAGATTTTTATTTAACTCATTGTTTTAGCTCATGAGTAAGGTTGAACAAATTTGTTTATCATTCAAGGGATTATGGTATTGCAAAGTTCGAGAATCCTTACCTTAATGAATTGCCATGTGTTCATATTTTCATTGATCTGGAATCCCAGAAAAGGAACAAGAAAAGAGCCTCATATGAGGTCAGAAACTGGAGAGTGCTTGCTTTCATGAACTTTGAATTGAATAGAGACCTGCTTGCCATTGTACAGAACTGGTTTACAATCATGATAAAGCTTATCATTTTAGTAAATAAATCACAATTAACTTGGTTTGTAAATACATAAACTCATATATCATTTATTTATTATTTATTTTCAAGGCTTATAGGTGGTATAGGTGGTTCCAATCAATGAACCAGTAGCAATTGGGGTATAACACATATATGTGCCCAAGGATTCAAACTGCCTAAAGAAGTCTATTTAAAATAATTGCTCATACAGATAGTTACAATAACTCCGTCTCATAAAATACCCAAAACTTCACCAGCTTTCTGAAGAACAGGAGAGATTGATAATCTTCTTTGGCAATTGGGAAGTAGATAGATTATTTTGATAAGAGATTTCCATTCCAGACTCTGTGCTTAAAACAAGCAAATGCCCTTGTTCTTGCTGAGGGTAGATTGGCTTTTGTCATTGTCAAATTATCTGTCTCTTTCAGGGTCTCAAAAAAATAAGAGACTGCTTCATTTCTGTAAAGATAAAGAAACTGAAATTTTAACTTACTGAATATTTGGATTCGGTAATTTAGAGGCTTAAGTTTGGAATCCTTTTTAAAAGTGCATATAGTATGTTCCTTGAAGAAGGTTAGATTTCTGTTTAACTGAAGAAAAAAGCTCTGGCATAGTAACAAGTCTCTGCATGAATAAGAGAATTGTAATTTTCTTTCATACATCCATGTAAGTGTCTTGTATTTAAGATAAATTCTACCTTATGGAATGGCTAATATCGCAATTTCTCAAATTCAAATGGATTGTTTATTGATATCAGGTGAATAACTGGGCACACAACCTATAACAATATGCATGCCCAACTCTTCATTGTACCCTTGGGTATAAGTGTAGGTAGTAATACCATCCCAATTTTTAAAAAATATTTTTACTTTCTTTTTTAGCTCACATGCAAAACCAAGCTATGCAGTGCTTTGTGCTCAGTTCTCTTTCAAATCTTAGCTTCTAAATCCATACTGTTAATCTTTGTTTCATGGCCAGATTTTCAATAAGATCCTTCATCCAGGTACTGAACTTTAACTTTCCCTGGTTTTGTAAGTGACAGCTTACATTTTTCCAATTTAGTAGAGCCCATGGAAAACAACAGATATTTGCTATTGTTTTGTTTCATGTATATATGTTAATACTGAGTGGTTAAAGACCACTGGTTATATGGTTAAAAATAAAATGTTCTGTATTGATACTCCCACCTTTCCTCATTCACTCTATGTCTCTCCATGCTGGAACAAATATTTAAGTTGCATTAAAATACAGAAGTACTGTATCTGTCCCCACCAAATTCCTTTTTGGTCTGACTTTGGTGGCTATTGACTCACTACTTCACAACATGTTACATACATGCTATATACATGTAAAAGATTGTATAAATTGTAGAGGCATTGCATTGACAAAGTACTGTATAGTTTGCAAAAGTTTTACATAATCCATTTGTGAGATTATCTTGTAAAGATTCACACTTTTCAATGTTAAAATACTGCTTCAGCTTTTGTATCCAATTCCGATGCCAATTTCTTCTGGTTTATAATACTGCTGTTTCTCATTAATGAAGTTATTTAGTTTTGGGTTTAATATTCATTTATCATTAGTGGATGAATTGATTTTTTACCAATATTTTTCAATTGCTACCACCCTAAGTAATGGTATATTTTAATGTATGGTAAATAATAGAATTGAAATCTCTCTCCCATTTAAGAGAACAAAAACAACACAAACTTGAAAAATACATTCACTCTGTATTTTTTCTTTGTTTAAAAGGAATATAATATGCTTTTAAATCATCTGCCTGTTGGGAAAGCAAACATGGCAGTGTATCCTGGACAGCATGTCCTGAGACTCAGTGAAGAATTAACATGTATAGGGTAGTGCCAAATGCATCTTCTTACTTTCAGTTGTGTACTTAGTTTAAAGCTGAATAAATTAATTGTTTGTAAAAATTTGGGTGTGCACGGCATGTTTATTGTTCAGTGTATCCTCTCAAGTAAGTGTTTTCATTTAGGAGAGGAACTAACAATCCCTAACAAGGACATTGGGGATCTAATCAGTCTCTTGAATATAAATGATGGATTGTTTGTTTTTAGTACTGAAAGGACATGAGGTCTTGGATATTAGAGAAGTAGATCCAGTACTTTAAAAGTTGTATTGGTACTCTTCATAAAAATGATTCGATCAAGAGAATTTTGGAAACCATGGTGTGACTTATGACAGCGATCCCCAACCTTTGCAGCTGGGCAGCCCAGGGGTGGGGGGAGATAGGGGAACCAGGCTATGTGAGCGGAGGGCTGGCGTGCACATGTCCATACACAGCTCAACTTAAGCGAACTGCAGGCTGGTGCGCACAGCTTAACTTTCGCCAATTACAGCCCAGTTGCAAAAAGCACCTGAGGCCGCGCGGCTAAACTCGAGCGGTCCGGCCGTATTCGAAAATCGCCACCTCTTCTGATTAGGCCCCGTGCTTTTCTTATGAGCCCTACAGAAGGAAGGACGGAAGGACAAGAAAGAAGGTTATTCTCCCCAGAAAGCTTTGGGACAACTTCTGTCATGACTGATGTCACCATCCATCTAATAAGATCTGAATCTAGAAGCCCCCCCTCTCCCCAGCATACCAGCTGAGAAAGTAATTTGGAATAGACACAGCTGGAACAGTTACATTTCTCTCTTCCTCACTCTTCTTTTTTTCTCCCTAACCTTCCTCGATGAAGAATATTTGAAACTTAGGTGGTTATAACCACTTTGTAAAGTTGCAGCTGATTTAATATTTCTTATTGCCAACATCCCCACTACTGTTTCTTTTTTAAAAAAAATTTAGGGAAACTTCAAGAATAATGCATTTATTGCACACTCATTTCTGTGAACTGAAATCCTGCTAGTTATGGGTGAGCATCGGGCTGGCTCTGGGGTGTGCCATTCAAAATGCTCGACAATTCACACCCTTGAGATAGGATGGAGAAAAAGGCACGCTGATCTCGTGTTGTTTTGGGTATCTATAAGCAACTGCACCAGCAGATGCTCCTTTTCAGCAGTATCTGCTAACCGCCTCTCAAACGCTTGATCTGCCGCAATTTCAGAGCAGGGTTCCCCGAAAGGAAAGGAAGGGGAAGGGACCGAGCCAGCTGTTTTCATCGGCGCGAGACGTGCACCGCACTCTGATTGCGGCGTTGTTTCTGATTGCGGCGTTGTTTCCACCGCGCTCTTCCAGGCCAGGCGCTTGCGTGAAATGTGCCATTGCCGGGCGTCCAGCTTTTGGGAACCACTCATCCGCTGGCCCAGGGGCGACACGCCGGAGCGGTTTCGGTGTCGCCGAGGAGGCGGAAACGGTCCCCGGAGCAGTGCGGGGAAACCTCTTGGAGGGGAGACTCCTTTGAGGCGACCGTCGCCTTCGACCCGCGCGTTGCAAAAAAAGAAGAAGCGCGACGTCATTTCAGCCGGCGCGCGCGACGAGGCTTGCCGGGCTTGCATTGCCGACCCCGCTCCCTCCCTTTCCTCGGGCCCAAACGCAGGAGGGAGTCGAGCCGCTCCCTCCCTCCCTCCCTCCGGCCGACGATGACTTCACCCTCCGCCAGCCGCAGCCCCGACTGCGACTGCCTTCTGGCCCTGGTGCGGACGGACGTGCAAGGCGCGTGGTCCCAGCAGCCTCCACAGAGCCCGCGCTTGGTAAGGACGGACCGGTCCGCGGACTGATGGAGGGCTTCGTTCCTGCGGGTCGGTTGGTGGGTGGAGCGGAGCGCCTTAGGGCGCCCTAGACTGGACGGCGAAGAAGGCTGCCTCGATGCGCACCTGAGGCCGCGCGGCTAAACTCGAGCGGTCCGGCCGTATTCGAAAATCGCCACCTCTTCTGAATAGGCCCCGTGCTTTTCTTATGAGCCCTACAGAAGGAAGGACGGAAGGACAAGAAAGAAGGTTATTACCTTCTTTCTCCAGCTCTCAAAAAGCCGCAAAGGTACTTCTGAGAATTTTGACCCGATTGAATCCCATTTAAATCAGGACAGCTGTGTGCTTATAAAGCATGAGATAGATTTTTTTAAAAAACCAACAATATAGGAGAATGATGATGTTATCTAGTCGAATAATTAAGTGCAAGCAAACAAGCTCAGAAAGCACCAAGGACTCCTCAGGAAAAAAAAAAAGGGGGGGGGGAACCTAGTGCTTTATGTCAGCGGTCACTAACTGGTGGTCCACAAGAAAATTTTGGTGGTCTGCAGAAAAATTATTTACATTTTTTATATTGCACTAAATCAGGGGTCCTCAAACTACGGCCTCTGGGACAGATATGTGCAATGAACGTTTGTGTTGTTGCAAAGAGTCTCCCCCTTCGGGGTCTTTTTGTGTGGGTCGGAGGGGGGCAGAAATTCCGACTTGCTTCAGCCTCCTGGTGCCAGGGATTTAGGCAAAGGCTGGGGGGGGGGGAAGAGCCGCTGGTGGTAAAGAACCGGTAAAGGGCCTTGTTCCAGTAGGACTGCATCATGGCCTGGAACTGGCTAACCATCTCAGCCCACTCAGCCTCCACGTGCCGGTACCTGGCCTTGCACTCCCGCAGGTCTTCCCTCTGCTTGGAAAGCCTATGCTCATAGTCCTCAGTGAGGTGCTTCTGCTGAGCCTCCTTCTCGGCCAGATCCAATTTGAACTGAACCAGATGTTTTGCCAATTCTTTCTCCTGGTGGTTGCTTCGCTCCAACAACTGCTTCCTGTTGAGGCCCTAAGGAGCCCAGGCAGGAAGGCAAGGAGTGATGAGTAGAGGCTGGCAAGGCGCCCCTCTATGTGAGTGACATCAAGTTGGCCATGCCCACCCAGTCACATGACCAAGTTGCCACGCCCACCCAGCCAGTCATTAGGCAGATCATATTAGTGGTCTGCGGGATTTAAAATTATGAATTTAGTGGTCCCTGAGGTCTGAAAGGTTGGGCACCCCTACTTTATGTGGTCTTTTCTGCGATATTATTATTTTTAAAAAATTAAATGACTACTCCTTAGATCAGGCTGAGGATGGGAATGACTGAGAAAATGCCAGGTGTGGGACTGGAATGCTGGCCCTCAACAAGCCAAGAGTTGAGATTATGGGCATGATTTTCAGTCAAAGGTATTTATTTCTGTGCCCAGACACAATATTTCCAGTTCCCATGATTATGCTTTGATTCCTCACATCTTAGTCACGTATGGGGCCAGGAGACATCCTGGTTCTAGATGTACACTTTGGCCCTTTCAGACCCAGCCCTGTCATTCCTGTCTCACACTTCCTTCTGTACACCAACATATCAGTATCATCTTGGAAGCTGTTATTCTAGTCCTTGGTCTGTGATTTCAATGACAGTCTTGGTCTGGACTTGTATTTAATATCTGTCTTTAGATATTATGGAGAAAGAAGCACCTTTTCTGCACAGTCTGACAGAATAACAGAGTTGGAAGGGACCTTGGGCTCAAGCAAGGGACCCTATACCATTTCAGACAAATGGTTGTCCAAGCCCTTCTTAAAAACTTCCAGTGTTGGAGCATTCATAATCTCATTTCATTGCAGTTCTAAATGGACATTCTTATACTTCATTTTAGAACAATTTATGTATAAAGGCCAGGAAGATCTTAATACAACTCTATTTGGTGTGCCAGTTACACCTTTTACAAGATTGTGGGGCCTCTCAGACGGTCACTCATGTGAAACCCCTCACTTACCATATTTATCTTTTATTGAGTTTATTGCAATTGCTTTAATTGTTATGAACCATAGAGTCAGTGAGAGTCATTATTACTACTGTTATATTGTTAGAGTAAATGCTGGGTGTAAATTAATGATATTAAATTATTTCCCATTTAATTCGTTATTTCTGAATATTTTGCCGATAGGAGAAGCTCAGATTTTAATCATTATGTTTCCAAACTAATACATGAGAGATATGTTTGACTTTTTCATATTTTCTGACATGGTATTCTTAAATTTAAATGAGTTGTCACAAAGTCTTCATATTGGTTGGGGGATGAAACACTCTTCTAACCATAGATTATCTAAAGTCAGAAACTGAACTCAGATCTACATTAAAACACATCCTTTAATACAACAATACAAGTAATACTTTGCCCTTGAAGAAATAATTGGGAGGCACTGTTGATTTGATGGTATAAATGGGCAGTAAGGGATTCTTTTAACCACATAATTCTAGCTTCAAGTGATATTATGTGAGGGGGAAAACATGTGGTAATTTTAAAAATAAATGTAAAATGTTTCTTTTTGATATTAAATCCAGTGTCATTAAAATGTGCATTGGTGTGCTTGCAGTAGGATATGAGTCCTAATCCATTTTCTGTAAAGTTACCAAATGTCATTTTCTTTTATATATTTAAGGGCTAACTTGAAATAATAGAATTGACAGACTTATTTCAGCCCAGCTATTGATATACACTCTTTAAGACAAACTAGCAACCCTTTTACGTTTATTGACTAATTTTTTGTATTGGGGGGGGGTTGTATTTGTACACATAGGTCTCACCAAGTATACACCTCAAACGACCAATGCCAACTTCACAATTTTGAAGGACAGCGGCAGGTTACTTTCTGTGATGATGAATCTGACGGAGTTGGCTGAAACAAAATGGACAGATCACTCAAATTCCTCAACACAACTGCCTTCACCATCTTGGGGCAGCAATGACTCCTTTTCTTTCCAAGAGGATCTTCAGGAGATAATCCACACAGCCACTTTAGTTACATGTACCTTCCTGCTGGCTATCATTTTCTGCTTAGGTTCTTATGGCAACCTTATTGTTTTTTTGTCCTTCTTTGACCCAGCTTTCCGGAAGTTCAGGACCAACTTTGATTTTATGATCCTCAATCTGTCTTTCTGTGACCTTTTCATCTGTGGAGTGACTGCCCCCATGTTCACCTTTGCTCTCTTTTTGGATTCTGCAGCTGGTATCCCTGATGCTTTCTGTTTTACCTTCCACCTTACCAGCTCTGGGTTTATCATCATGTCCCTCAAGACAGTGGCTGTTATTGCCCTTCACCGATTAAGCATGGTGTTAGGGAAGCAACCCAATCGGACTGCCTCCTTCCCTTGCACTCTACTGCTTACCCTGCTCCTCTGGGCTACAAGCTTTACTCTGGCCACTCTAGCCACCATGAGGACCCATAAATCTCGTCTTTGCCTTCCTATTTCCAGCCTGATCAGTGGTGAGGGAAAGGTCATCCCTTATTTGTATGTTATTGATTTCATCTGCTGTGTGACAGTGGTTTCAGTTTCTTATATCATGATAGCGCAGGCCTTGAGAAAAAATGCCCAAGTGAGAAAATGTCCCCCCATCATCACAGTTGATGCCTCCAGGCCTCATCCTTTTGTTGGAACACTTGCTACTGGTTGTGTTGATGGGGTTCAGTGCACTGTGCCAGCTCTGTATAGAAACCAAAACTATAACAAGCTGCAACACATCCAAACACATGCATACATGAAGAACTTTGGCCAGCTCTCTGCATCTGCAGCCAGCAGATTCCAATTGGTGTCCATAATTAATTTGTCCACGGCCAAGGACTCTAAAGCAGTGGTGACTTGCATTATTATTGTCCTTTCTGTTTTAGTTTGCTGCCTTCCACTGGGCATTTCTTTGATACAGGATGTTTTGTCCAGGAACAATGGTATTGTGCTTTATCAATTTGAGTTGTGTGGATTTACACTGTTTTTTTTAAAGTCTGGATTGAATCCTTTTATATATTCCCGTAACAGTGCTGGCTTAAGGAGGAGGGTCCTTTGGTTTATACAGTACTTGGCCTTTGTTTTTTTCTGTTGTAAACAGAAAACACGGCTTCAAGCTGTGGGCAAAGGGGGTCTGGAGGCCAACAGAAATAAATCATCTCACCATGAGACCAATTCAGCTTATATGCTATCTCCAAAGCCTCAGAAAAAGTTTGTGGACCAAGCGTGTGGCCCTAGTCGCTCTAAAGAAAGTGTGCTGAGTCCTAAGGCTTCTGTTGGCCATTATCATTATGGAGGAGGGCAGAGTAGTTCTACCCCCATGAATACCCGCATTGAACCTTATTATAGCATTTATAATAGCTGCCCTTCTCAGGAAGTGAGCACTCCCAACAGCTTGCAACCAACAAACTCGCCATTCAGATATGCCAACTCCTACATTGCCATGCATTATCACCCTACAAATGACTTGGTGCGAGATTATGACAGTACTTCTGCTAAGCAGATACCAGTGCCCTCCGTGTAGCTGGTGGGAACCGGCAGTGTCCAATGTTCTACCACAATGGTGGCTATCCTATCTTGGCAAGTTGTGTCATGAGTCATCCATATGATATTGTATCACTATTGCATGCGCATGACTGTTCAGCCCCTCCATGCATTAAGTTGGTTTTGCTTCAGGCAGGCAGCAGCCGGGCTAGGAAAGATAAGACTGCAAGCTTCATGCCTTAGCCAGGCTTCTAAGTTCTCCTGTATGTGTCTTGCAAATTACTATCCCATGTTTTGCCGGTTTCATTAGTAGTGTTTCTCCTTTTTAAAGATTTCTGCGTGTCTTCAGTATTATAACCCCAGAATTTTTTTTCTGGACTCCAGCAAAGATCCATTTTTTTAAAACAAAAAAAGTCTGCTACCACAAATCACTGGTGTTTTGTGTTCTTTAATTGAATCAGATTTGCTTTCTTGTTTATATGGTGAGTGCTTGAAAATGTATGTTTTACAAAGTTACTTTTTAAAAGATTTCTATTAAGAGTTATGTCTATTATTGATTTAGCATGGAACATTTTTTTCCAGATGACAGTTATGTTAGTTATGTACAAAGATAAAAATAAGTTATAAAATTTAGTATCCAATTCAGAGTTGTGGGATTTCTTTTGTGATTTCCTCTCATTCTATTGACATTTGCTTAGCTGACTTTTTCAAAAACAGAAACTGAATCAAAGCCAATGTAGATGGAGCGCTGGGAGCAGGGGTGGGTTCTACTTACCTTTACTATCGGTTCGCAACGGGAGCATGGGCGGATCACCCATGATGATGTTATAGCGAGTGGTCAGAGCCTCCCACTGGTTTTAGTACCGATTCTATAGAACCGGACTGAACCCGGAGCAACCCACCACTGGCTGGGAGATATAATATTGTCTTATAATAAATTAAATTTTTGGATTATGCCACTAAACTTTTCATTACTTTGAATAACTGCAGCCCTTCAGTTTTAGGTCTTTTCCTACTACACTAATACACTTAAGACTCTAAGGCATCTAGGACACTTCTTGGCAATATCTTTTTTTTCTCTTCTGTCTTCATGATGTTGCCTTCATCTCATCTTCAAGTACCAGTACCTTCAAACCTTCAAACCATTCTTAGCAGTTGTTCCAGTATTAGTTTACTGTTTTTCCTTCAAACAGGCAAACCATGGCAATTTTTCTATGGGTGCAATCTGATGTGCTTCATTTGATTAATGTCAAAGTCAGGTGAATGCTAATAGGTTGGAATAGCTAGTTTAGGTTAATGCTGGCACTCTTTCAGTTCCTGTACAATCCCTTACAGAGACAATCTGCTTCAATTATCAGCTGAAGCATCAATAGTGGGCTGCATTGGCAAATGAGCAAGAAAAATGTCCATCCCCCCATCCCCCCCCCCCCCGTTTCATTTCAGTCAAAGTTCCAGTGACTTTCAGTTTTTCAGTAGCCCTTTTGTAACAGCATTAAACCCATCCCCAAAAGAACCAGAAAATGTCACCTACCAGCCAGGCTGGTTTTGGTCATGAGTTAAATATTATTCCAGAAGATCCCACTAGTTAAAACACTTGTGCAAAAACAAAGCAAGGCTTTAGAGATGCCTAAACCAGTGGGTTTCATCTGTTAAAACTCTGCTCCCCATGGTATGTTAGAAGTATCTGATAGATGTTTTGGCTGGTGATATTATGTCATCAAAACTGTCCAGAGTATGCCTTGTACAATGTAAATAAAGATGATTTGTCAGTGTCATGCCTGTGCCAGGATAAAAATAGCTAATAAGAGCAGTAAATTTTATGGCAATATAGTTTCCTATTCCCAGTAATAAGACTACACTGAGAAACAGGAATAATAGTCTGAGCTGTTAATCCCGAAATCTGGTGTCTTGACCTTGACACAGTTTTACAAAAATGTAAACAAGAATTGAAATTCTTTAATACAAATAGGACACAAGGGATCTCCCACTTTACTATGTGGGATACAAATAAAGCATATACAAGGGGCTTTTGCAATTAAGCCTATTAGAAACGAGTTACAGAAGAAAATAAAATTTGCCAAAGAGAAAAACTCTGAATAAACAAATAAACTGTAAAAATTATTAGTTTATCAACTTGGAAAAAAAGAAACAGTATCAGCAATAAAAGGTCCAAATTGCTATATTCAAGATTGGAAATAATAGAAGAATTGGCAGGTTTCTTTAAAGACTTATATTTGAAGACTAATATTGATAAAACTGCAAAGAATAAATATATTGGAAAGTTGGTTGTCGGAGAATGTAATAGGAGAGAATATATGTAGCTGAAATTGAACAGTAGAGTCCTTGGTACTCTTGAATCTAGTTGTTTGCTTGTGAATATTTCATTACATGACTAGATAATATTATTTCAGATAGTTGTTTTTATCATGTTTTTGACTGCTAATTAATGTTTATGGCTCCACTCTGCTAGTTTTCTGCCTGACTGTCCTATGTAGTGGCTAACAACATTGTATATTGTAGATGACTCTTCTTTTTATTTCTTGAGCTGTTGGGTCTTTTGGTTTTCTGAAGAAGTTTTGCAGGGTTTTAGTTGATTCGTGTGCTGCACTGATGCTGTGTAACTGTAATAGCCTATTGGTTGTTTCTGAGATGTTTTTGATGTATAGAAGTATTATCTTTAAAGGAGAATATTTGTAGCTCAGGATTGAAATGAGGATCCTTGGTGTTCTCTGAGCTTGGTTGTTTTCTTGCAGATGTTTCATTACCTAAAGTAAGTAACAACATCAGTGCACCAATGATGTTACCTACTTTGAGTAATTAAACATCTGCTGAAAACAACCAAGCTCAGAGAGCATCAAGGACCCCTCAGTGTTGTCCTTTTCATAGCTTGTGCTGTGGTAGGTTGAATAGTCAGGTACTTTTTCATAAAGTTGTGTGGGTATTTATTGGAATATATTTATAGGTGGTTTTTTATGATGTTTTGGGTTGCTGCAATATGTTTGTATTTATATGAACAGTTTCCTAGGAAATACCCTGATTTTAAGAGATCACTTTTCTAGAAAGATGACTTAAAATATAACTTTGGTTCATTATCAAATATTCAGTATTCAGTTCAGTATTCTAATAATTGTATCTTTCAGATGATGGCTATTTAAGAAGTATTTTATTTTTTAAATACTCCAAATGTTTCATTGCTTCTCATTCAGTTTCATCTGTCTGCTTTCTGATGCAGCTTTTTCTTTGTGTTCTTAGTACTGGGTCATTCATAGTTTTCAACACAGCTGTCAACTGGTGCCAGAAAAGCTTTTGTTTGTGTTCTTCAAGACTCCATTTCAAGTAGGTTTTCCTTTTTAATAGTTTTCTAAGCTTGCTGAATTTCTTTGGAATGCTGTTGGCTGGCAGATCTTCTAGTATAACCATGATGAGGGAATCTTGGTTTTCATTGAGAACCCGGTGTTCAGCAAAGTACAGCTCATACTGGCACCAACAACTGTGGACAAACCTAGGTGATAGCACAAAAAGAACTTTATGGCTATTCTCGATACAGTAAAAAATGTTCCCAAGAACTGGATGCCCTGGCATGAAATCCCTTTCATGATAACATACTTTAAATCCTTTGGCTTCCAGGTTTTTTAATAGAGTCTCTTTGGTCCAGGATGCATCATTTTCACTGTATGAAATGAAAGCATCGTATATTTTGTGTTCTGGTCTCTTCTCATATTGTTTCCTTTTAGCTTTGCACCAATACCAGCCCATCTTCAAATACCATGGACCATCAAAATGCCAGCATAATACAGATATGATGGACATAATCAAAATGACCATGACAACAGTAATTCCAATTTGAAGACCAAGAGAACAACGCAACATTGTTAGATGATTGTTTTGCAACAAAAGACCTTGCTTTTTCCGTGGAAAACCACAGAAAAGGCTTTCTCGGCCATTTATTTGCATTTGTGGGTTAGCAAGGTATGTATTTGCAAACCAGTATAATTCACAGTTACAGAAAAAATGTTTCCCTTGAACGGTTAAAATTTTCAAGTTTGTCAAAGGGAGGAACGTTTCCTTCATAAGGATTGCAAGGGCATTGTTGCTGATATCCAACTCAACCAAGGATTTAGGGAAAGATCCAGGTTGCAGAAAAAATATCTTATTTTCTGACAGATTCAGATATTTTAGTACAGGCATTAATGTCCCCATGTTATCCAGCAGATCTGTAATTAAATTACTGCTTACATCCAGATTATTTAGGGTAAAATAGGAACTGTTCACATTCAGTTTCTTTAACATATTTCTAGAAAGATTGAGTAATTTTAAACTTTTCTCTGCCCCATGGAAAGTGAATGCAATTATTTCATTTTTGCTAACATCACATTCCTCTAATGAATCTGGGAGATATGATATTTTTTTAATTTTATTGTTTTGAATTTTAAATACAGTTAAATTTGGAAAAATATTAAGCCTAGCTATTCCTTGTAAGTTACAGTTGCTTAAATCAAAATGATGCAAAGACTTTGGTAAGTAATGGAAATTGTGCACGGATTTATTGCTAAGGTTGAGAGAAATATGTTTTTTTGTTAAGTTTTGAAACCTTTTTGGAAGTACATCAGTTAAACAGTTTAATATTATTTGATCTGTTGCTTTCTCAAGGAGGCTTTCAATGGGAGTGGATTGTGGAAGCTTTGCAAATGAAATGGCTCCATTAAAGAAACTCTCATCATTTCTTATTCTATGCACAGGATTAAAATTATATGTAACTGCTTCAGTGTTGTATATAAATTGATTCCCCTGAAGAAATACCTCATCTATTTGAGAAAACATTGCAAAAAATTCTTTTGGTATTTGGTTAATTTGTGTAAAAGATAAATCAATGCTCTTGAGACCTCTTGGTAGGGTGAGGCTTGTCAGAGTTTTAAGGGGATTGTGACTGAGATTTAAAAACAGAAGATGGTTGTGCTCCAGAAAACTCTCTTTTGCAGATTTGGTATTTATAAATATTTTGTTATAACTCACATCAATTAAATACACACTCTTCATTTCAAATAATAATGGAATCAGGATTGCAATATCTGTCTCCAGGTTGTTGAGACTTGCATTAAACTTTTTAATTTGGTCCAGTGTAGCTTTGCAGAAAATGGGATTCATTTTTCCCCTCAATTCATTCTCAGTTAGATTCCTGTTTGAGAGATCAAATGTGTCTTTTGCTGGGATTCCACAGCTTGCACTAATGTGTAATGTTGAGGATGAAAATCTTGTTCCTTTTCCATTGTATTGTTCATCACCAAGAACATTCCACTTTAACACTGAATTGAGATTTAAAAGGCCTCCAGCTTTTTGCGGCTTCTCGGTTGGCATAGGAGACAATGTCATGCCCCTTAGAGATGGGTCAGTCAATGAGACATTAATTATTTCATCAGTTTGTGAGAATTTATGAGATGAAATATCCTGTGATTGGCTATTAGATAAAACAATTGTTGGATCAACTTGGAAACTATCATTTTGTTGCTTATTTAAAATGCTAAGTATATTGAGACGTACTTTCTTTTTTGTAGACTTTGTCCTTACATTATGTAAAAGGTTGAGGCCTCTTGGAATTTGAGATTCAGGTAATGAAGAAGGACTTGGAGCGGATTTGGACAGAAAAGTCTTATTGTCTGAATGCTGAAATTGCTCATCTCCACCACAAAAGAGAATGATGAGATAAAAATGCAAAGTTTTGATGAAGAATCCCATCCTAAAGAGGAAACAAAAACAACAGATGTATATTCAAATTGTAACATTAACAATTCAGTTTTACAACTTCACAAATCATAAACTTTTTAATTGAGAAAGTTATATTGATATTTATACCATATTTTCAATATTTTCAGCCTTAGCTTTTTTAACAGGGATAAACTTTTAACTTTCATTTGGAAGAGTCTTGGTGGCACAATGGTTAAAATGCAGGCTAATTCTGCTGGTGAATTCAATTCTCACCGGCTTAGGGTTGACAGTCTTCCATCCTTCCGAGATAAAATGAGGACCCATATTGTTGGAGGCAATATGCTGACACTGTAAACAATTAGAGAGTACTGTAAAGCACTGTAAAGTGGTATCTTGATGAAGGTATCTTTTCTTTTATGTACACTGAGAGCATATGCACCAAGACAAATTCCTTGTGTGTCCAATCACACTTGGCCAATAAAATTCTATTCTATTCTATTCTAATAAGTGCTATTGCTAAGTGCTATTTATCACCTTTTCTATTCCTTGCTTTCCTATTCTACATGGTTCTTTCAGAAGGAGTCAAATATGTTGGTGGGCTATGAGTCTCAATTCAGTTTGTTGTTTATAGCTTCATATATAGAAAAAGAATAATGTTTTGGTACCATCCTGACCGCAAAGCACCCCGTTGCACTAAACCTTCTGTGATCAGTGATTGGTGAACTCAGGTTTTATATGTGATCAATATGAGCTGTGAACACAATTCATATTTACAAAATGAAGATGTTTTAAAACAACAGTTTTCTAAATATTGTAGGAAGGGATAGTGCTTCTAAGAATTTATTGGATGATTATAGATTATCAGTCTGAGTGAAAAAAAAACTTATTGAACAACAGTTTGCTGTCACCACTTACCCAGGGGTGAAATGTAAAATGTGTTACTACCAGTTCTGTGGGTGTGGCTTATTGGGGGGTGGTAATGTGATTGGGTGGGCATGGCCAACTTTCTTTTTCTTAACTTTTAAAAGCATTTTTTCTACAACCTCTTCAGCTGAGTTGCCTGATCATCAGAACCCTTTAAAAGCCGAAGAGGTTGTAAAAAAAAAAAACTTTTAAAGGATTTTGACTATCCCAGCTGAGCCGCGCAATCATCAGAGGCTTTTTTTTCTTTTAAAAGCATTTTTTTGGCCAAAGAAAAAATGCTTTTAAAGGTTAAAAAAAACAACCTCTGATGATCACGTGGCTCAGCTGGGCATGAGCAGGGGGGGGCAAGGATTTTTGCTACCAGTTCTCCAAACCACCCACCGCCATCACTACTGGATTGGGTGATCTGGTTTGAACTGGGAGCATTTCACCCCTGCACTTACCTTCTCATATTAATTAGACTTGCAGTAAAAACGTTGGATATGTTGCAAGTTACAGTTCTCTCTAGCAATTTAGAGGCATGTGAGCTCTGTAGAAATAGTTCTTATGACATGTTTTTTATTCAAGTATATGCCCAAGAACTACAAATCATGCAGTAAATAAGTCAGCATGAGAACTTGGAAAGCAGATGAATTTGACGATAGGAAAAATGACTTTGCTCAGTCATTGTCAGCTCAAGCTACCTCATAATATTACTGTTGAGGAGGAAAAATCAGAAGAGAGTGCTATGTAGGAGCCCTTTGTATGTTGCCTTGACTTCCTAAAGGAAAGATGTGATATAACTGTAACAAATAAATACATACTAATAAATGCAGACTCTCCAGTTCTCAGTCACATCCCATGAAAAGGGTACATCCTATATTACAATGAATAGGGATATAACTAATGAGAAAGAGACATGTTTATGGCATCTATTAATGATTGTAGAATTAAAAGAATATGGAGGAATAAAATTTATTTATTAAATTTGTTTGCCACCCATTTCATTGTGAGGCAACTGGGCTGTTTATGTGAAAATATAGCAATATATATACACGATAAAGAGGGGATTCACAATGTAAAAGCAACAGCAAATATTTTCATAACACTTGAGTATTAATGTTCTTGTTTGATCTCAGTTCTTTCAGGCTAAAGAAGCAGGTAGAAAGAAGCTGATATTGAGATTTTTCTCACAATACATGTTAAATAAATAAATAAATAAATAAAGTAGAAATCTCATGTCTCAAGAAATTGCATATAAAAGAATTTATAATTATACATTGGGCATAGTAGTAAGCTAAAGGTAAAGGTTCCCCTGCACATGCGTTCTAGTCGTTTCCTGCTCTAGAGTGGTTATCTCTGTTTCTAAGCTAAAGAGCCAGTGCTGTCCGAAGATGTCTCTGTGGTCATGTGGCTGGTATGACTAAACGCCAAAGGTGCACGGAACGCTGTTACCTTCCCACCAATGTGGTCCCTATTTTTCTACTTGCATTTTTTACATGCTTTCGAGCTGCTAGGTTGGCAGAAGCTGGGACAAGTAACAGGAGCTCACTCCCTTACATGGTGCTAGGGATTCAAACTGCTGAACTGCCGACCTGATCAGCAAGTTCAGCATCTTAGCCACTGAGCCACTGCATCCCTCAAATATTAGAAACAAACTGATTTCTACATCTTATTTTAAAGAATACCAGTTAAGTCTCTTTAGTGATAACAAACAAGTGCTACCTATTTCCTAATATTATCAGCAAGATGATTTTTATATACTGAATAAATTACAAGGAAATTCCAATTCTAGAGCATTGAAATAGTTTTGAATCAAGATGAAAATGTGACATTTTAATATAATATTTTGGGCATTTTCATTTTAAATTTGAGTGCATGGTGTTTTATGCAGAATAATCATTAATCCAGCGGGTTAAGAGGAAAGTATAATATTGCTATGTGAAGAAGTCTTCAAGATTTCATCAACAGGTTTATAGTTTTCTTCGCAGCAGGATGGAAATTGCATGCCATTGCTGCTTTCTAGGATCACTTTTTGTCTTCCAAACTCCCACCCTTTCCAAATAGATTTAAGCCTAACCCTCCTTAGCTTCTGACCCCATAGAAGGCCAGGCAGGTGCTATCACATGCAAAGATAAAGCAAACTGGAGCTTGCTTTCTTTAATATATTGAAAATGTCTGATTTTAAAAAAACGCTTGCTTCCTTTTTATAATAAGAATGAAAGACTTGTCATCATAAAAATAGACCATAACAACAAGGTTGTCAGAAAATATTTCTGGCTCCAATGCCTAAGGAAAATGCCTTTTTAAAGGTTTATTTATTTATTTATTTATTTATTTATTCAAATTTGTATACCGCCCTATCTCCCGAAGGACTCAGGGCGGTTCACAGGCACATAAAACATTTATATACAATTAAAATAACTATTAAAAGACTTATTCTAATGCCAAATATTAAAAATGTAAATATAAATCTTAAAACCAAATTTAAACCCCTGTGAATTTAAAAATCTATAAATTTAAAATCTAAATTTAAAAATCTAAGGTTTTTACATACAAAGGTTACTATGTATTCGGGTGTATGTGTGTGAGATGATTGTTCCAGAGGCAGCTACTACTGTGGAAGAAATATCTTCTTGGATCCTGTCAGGTTTCAAAGAAAAGTTTTACAATTTGTAAAAAACAATGTTTAGTATTAGATATGCAAGATTAAATTTAAGTATGTTTTAGTGCTCTTGTATAACATATGTGAATATGAATAATGGGGATTGAGGAGACCATCTATTCTGCCATAAATGGTAATGAGACTGATGTGACACAAATTTAATAAATACACACTCTACACACATTACATATACAGAAGACTAATAGTTAAGAAAATATTGTATTTGATGTCATTTTGTTATACAAAATTTTAGAGTTTTAACAAAGTATCTGTTAAGATATATGCAGCCAATCCAATATTTAGGGTTTTCAATTTCAACCCTCAGCAGCCTAGTTAGCATGCATGATAATGGAAGATGCTGAAGGAGTTGTGGTTTGGCAGTACTTGAAGAGCTGCAGCTGGCCTACCCCCATAACAAATGAGAATATTACAAGGTGGTTTCTGCTGATTGTTGTGAAAAAGCCAGTAGGCTATCCATTATCTTGTCTCACCTAAGTAGGATTTTATAGCAATAAAATCACATAGCACTTAGTATTGAGAAAGGATAGTTATTGCAATTGTTTCTACAATAAAGTGATATTACCTAATCAAATAAATAATCTAGGTGTCACAGTTTAATAGGTGGAAGCTTCTGGGCAGTTTTCAAAGTCAGTCTACATGGAGAAGTAAGCCTCAACTTGGAAAAATCACTTACGGTCACAGTTTTCACCTAGCTATCCATTTCTAGAATAAAATATCCACACATGAATTCAATGTTTTCAGAGAGAAAGATACCTCATGTAGCACAGAGTCATGTTCTGTGTTTTTATTAACACTTTGTATTTCTGTTTAACTTTCAGAACTTTCAAGTTTTGTTAACTGTCTTAGCATAAGTATCCAGACCTCTATACAGTGGTCCTATCCATTTCATACATATGTTAAAAAGCATGGGGAAAAAGGAGTTCACAAGTTAAGAGATCAAATCAGACACACCATAAAGTAGGACCATTAGGTCATTGATAATGAAAGCTACATTATGCAGTTTGATGTAAGGAGGAGACATTGTCATCTACTATCTACCCCACCCCAAATACATTAACAGTAGCTAATTTTGCTTTACCTATCTCCATCCTCCTATTCCCCCGGTGACTCTAGAAAGGCATGTGCCTTTTATAGACAAAAGACTGGAAAAGCACTAGGGCCTAGGCCCAAATGGAGTAACTCCTTTCTTGAAATCCTGTGCTGAACAAGTGCCCCCATCCTCACATGGATTTTGAATAAAGATTCCTAAGAAATCCTCCATTAGGGAGCTGAATGAATACAGTCTGATTGCTCTGACATCTGTACTTATGAAGACCTTTGGGAGGCTAGTGTGGGCCCATTTGAAAGTTATCATGGATCTGATGTGAGACCCTTTGCAATTTGCCTACTGAGCAAATAGATTGGCAGATGCTGTCACTATGACACTGATATATTTCGCAACATCTTGAATCCCCTATGCACGAGTCCCTTTGGCAGACTTCAGCTCGGCATTCAGTGCCAACATTCCAAAAATTCTTCACTCTAAACTGATTCAGCTCACTGTGCCTGTTCATATTGTAAATGGATCATAAGCTTTTTCTCAGATGGGAAACAACAAGTGAAGCAAGGGAAAATTACATTTAGTACCCGGGCAATTAGTACCGGAACCTCTCAGGGCTGCCTGCTCTCTCCATTGCTCTTCTGCCTCTATACCAATGATTGCACCTCAAGAGAACTTTCTGTTAAAGTACTGAGGTTTTCAGGTGATAAAATGGTCAGTGGCCTCATTTGAGACAGTGATGAATCTGCATATAGGAGGGAGGTCAAACAACTGGCCCTGTGGTGCAGCCAGAACAATCTTGAGCTAAACATGCTTAAAACAGTGGAGATATGAGTGGATTTTAGGAGGAGCCCTTCTATTCTACACCCTTACTATTCTACAGCACAGTACCAGCAGCATAGTCCTTCAATTTTTTTGGTTTTTTTTAAATTTTCCAGCACTTGTGAAAGGGTACTTCATATTAGAACCATTCTTAAAAAAGCACAACAAAGAATGTTCTTGCATCAACTCAGAAAGCTCAGACTGCCCCAGGAGCTGTGGATACAGTTCTACAGAGGAATTATTGAGTCTGTCATTTGTGTTTCTGTAACTGTCCTGTCCTTTTCGCTGTTTGGTACAACAACCAAACAGGACAGGTACCAACTACAGTGAATAGTTAAAAAAGACTGGAAAAAGAACAATTATAACTAGCCTGCCTTCTATAGAAGACCAGTATATTGCGCAGGTCATGAGGAGAGCTGAGAAGACATCTAACAGACCCCCTCACATCCTGGACATAAACTATTTCAACTCCTCCCCTTGGAATGACAGTACAGGGCACTGCATGCCAAAACAACTACATAGAGGGACAATTTTTTCCCTCATGCCATCTGTCTGCAGATACCTAATTCTCACTGTGCTGTCAAATGTCCTATGTATATTTACCCAACCCATATAGTATGGTTGTAGTATTATCACTTATCCTTCTTACTCCCCACCTCTTATTGGCATTATTATTATTGTTATTCTATTGCTTTGTATGTACACTGACAGCTACTATACCGGAGACAAATTCCTTATGTGTCTAATTACACTTGGCCAATAAAGTATTCTGCTCTGTTCTATTCTAAATTGAAATATTTTCAAGACAGTACAAAAAGAGGCATAACCAGTGGTGGGATTCAGCCAGTTCGCACCACTTCGGGAGAACTGGTTGCTAACTTTCTGAGCAGTTTGGCAAACTGGTTGTTGGAAGAAATCATTGGGGCAGAGAATCGGTTGTTAAATTACTTGAATCCCACCACTGGGCATAACATATATAGTACACAAAATATGCTGTGCTTCCCTTAATTATTCCCTAAGTATGAATCCTCCCTCAACCATTTTACACCTTTCCTTAGTATGTAATTTGCTTACCTTTCGATTCATTCTCTTTCCATGATAGTGCTTATCTGGAACATTTTGCTGCTGTGAAGACAACAGCTGAACAAAAATGGTTTTGAATGCCTCTGTCCTATCAAACTGAATTTATCATTTGCATCACATCTTTTGGAAATTCCCTGTTAAGGATGTGAACTATTGCATTACAATGTGGGAAAGCCAATAGGTACTCAAAAGAAAAGGCAAGCCCATTTTCAATCGTAACATCTGTTACAACTTGTAGATTGTTTCCCACAAGTGAATGATTAAATATGATGCAACAAGGAACCAAGGATCTTGCTTACTTCATCTTAAGCAAATGAGGTGATTGCGTAGTGTTTAAGCAAATGCAATACATAGAAGTTGCTTTAATCTGTTCCATCTCCTTTTGTTATCCTGCAATGGCTTTTGGTCTCACATTCCTTGATCACGTAACAAACATGGATTTGGTAATATCCTCCACCCTAGGTCCTGTACCTTCTAGCTTTCTTTTTCATAGTGAATCATTGAGGAAAGGGTTCTGAATCAAATAATCTATGACAAATATTATTTTACAGACATCTTCATTTTTCCCCATCCGCTTTTGCTACAGACAGGAAACAAATTGCAACAACCTGAGGTAATTTTTGCTGTTACTTCTGCATTGCTGAATTTTCAAATTTTTGTATAGCAATTTTAGAATTAATGGTGAATCTGAGCAGTAGAAAATGAAGACCATTTTTATAATGATTAATGTGTACTTCAGCCCAAAACAAGATGCTTCATGTATTGTGTGTGCCTAATTTAATTATTGCCTGTCAGTTTTTGGTGAGGAGTTAATATATAATGAAAATTCATTATGGTTTGTATCAAGTGGCTTATAGACCAGAAAAAAAAAACCTCTAAGAAAACTTCATTTTTCTTAAATTAATTTAGATTTAAGATTTCTAGTTCCAGAATTCTCAGCCAAATGCTAGATATTCTGGAAGTTGGTCCAACACATCTAGAAAAAAACATTATTTTGTGTTTGGGAAACATGTTGGGAAACATATTTTCTCAGCTTAAGAAATCCTCATCAATAATAAAGGTTTTTCTTTAACACAATAGGATCAGTTGAGCAAAAATCAGCATGAAGTTTTATAAAGATAAAATGATGCTTACTAAATAAATATATTTTCCACTTAGTATCATCACACCTAAATTGATACTAATTAATTAGGAAGTTTGGTTGTCTTTTTCTGTGAGACATTTTTTACTTCCCTATTTAGGCAGACCTGGAATATCCAGATGATCTCCTATACAAGTATTGACCAGGACTAATCCTGCTTGGCTCCTGAGATCAGCTAGGATCTGTCCTTTACTTAGGACAAGAGCTGTCACCTATAACTCCTTGATCAATCCTTAGCTCCAGTGGAAAAGCTTACTTCCCAGACAAGACTATACAGGTGAAACTCAAAAAATTAGAATATCGGGCAAAAGTTCATTTATTTCAGTAATGCAATTTAAAAGATGAAACTAATATATGAGATAGACTCATTACATGCAAAGCGAGATAGTTCACGCCTTGATTTGTCATAATTTTGATGATTATGACTTACAGCTCATGAAAACCCCAAATTCACAATCTCAGAAAATTAGAATATTGTGAAAAGGTTCAATATTCTAGGCTCAAAGTGTCCCATTCTAATCAGCTAATTAAGCCATAACTCCTGCAAAGGGTTCCTGAGCCTTTAAATGGTCTCCCAGTCTGGCTCAGTAGGAATCACAATCATGGGAAAGACTGCTGACCTGACAGTTGTGCAAAAAACCATCATTGACCCCCTCCATAAGGAGGGAAAGCCTCAAAAGGTAATTGCAAAAGAAGTTGGATGTTCCCAAAGTGCTGTATCAAAGCACATTAATGGAAAGTTATGTGGAAGAAAAAAGTGCACAAGCAGCAGGGATGACCGCAGCCTGGAGAGGATTGTCAGGAAAATGCCATTCAAAAGTGTTGGGGACTTTCACAAGGAATGGACTGAGGCTGTAGTCAGTGCATCAAGAGCCACCACACACAGACAGATCCTGGACATGGGCTTCAAATGTCGTATTCCTCATCAAGCCGCTCCTGAACAATAAACAACATCAGAAGCATCTTACCTGGGCTAAAGAAAAAAAGAACTGGTCTGTTGCTCAGTGGTCCAAAGTCCTCTTTTCTGATGAGATCAACTTTTGCATCTCATTTGGAAACCAAGGACCCAGAGTCTGGAAGAATGGAGAGGCACACACTGCAAGATGCTTGAAGTCCAGTGTGAAGTTTCCAGTCTGTGTTGATTTGGGGAGCCGTGTCATCTATTGGTATTGGTCCACTGCGCTTCATTAAGTCGAGGGTCAACGCAGCCGTCTACCAGGAGATTTTGGAGCACTTCATGCTTCCTTCTGCAGACGAGCTTTATGGGGATGCTGACTTCATTTTCCAGGACTTGGCACCTGCCCACACTGCCAAAAGTACCAAAACCTGGTTCAATGCCCATGGGATTACTGTGCTTGAATGGCCAGCAAACTCGCCTGACTTGAACTCCATAGAGAATCTATGGGGCATTGCCAAGAGAAAGATGAGAGACATGAGACTGAACAATGCAGAAGAGCTGAAGGCTGCTATTGAAGCATCCTGGTCTTCCATAACACCTCAGCAATGCCGCAGGCTGATAGCATCCATGCCACACCGCATTGAGGCAGTAATTGATGCAAAAGGGGCCCAAACCAAGTACTGAGTACAGATGCATGCTTATACTTTTCAGTCTAATGTCTAATACCAGCAAGGCCAAAATAGAGTTACTGTGCAAAAGCTATTATACTTTGGACTTATCTGGTGGGCTGATGCATTTATAGACAATATAATACTGAGCAAGGTGGAAGAAGAGTCTGAGTGCATGTGAAGTGGATAGAGTTCTGGAAGCCGCATGAATATACCTACAAGAATTGCATAATGTGGCAAGACATATAATTAACAGAAGTTGCTACAGTGCAACAGAACATAATATCAATATCATCCCAATGAAATTGGGAATGGCAAGCACTAGGCAGAAGAATCTTCAGTCTTCCAACTATTGATCTAACTGGAGAAAGTGGGTACTTCTTGGAATGATTACAAAGGCATTAGCAAGCATCTCCAAATCTGGACTCATTAATTTAAGAAACTTATTGTGATAGCTTATGTAAAGAGATGAAAATATCTTTGACTACCTAGTTCCTTTCATGGGTCACAACGTATAGCAAAGACAGAGAGAGATCTTTTAGTAAAAATTAAACACTGATTAACTGAACAGATCAAAAAAACTCCTATGCAAAAGAAAGCAATGTAATAGAATAACAGAGTTGGAAGGGACCTTGGAGGTTTTCTAGTCCAACTCCCTACTGAAGCAGGAGACCCTATACCATTCCAGACAAGTGGCTGTCCAGTCTCTTCTTAAAAGCCTCCAGTGATGGAGCACTCACAACTTCTGAAGGCAAGCCATTTCACTGGTTAATTGTTCTTACTGTTAAGGAAATTTCTCCTTAATTCTAGGTTGTTCCTCACCTTGCAGTAAGGACAATTTTTTATATAAATTTTCAAAACAGAATCTTATTTTCATCTTCCATAAAATGAAAAAGTTAATATTAAGAGAGACTCCATTCTGTATTAGAGTAAATGAAAGTGTCCAAGATTAGATTTTTTTTATTTTTTAAAAGTTTATCATAGTCTCTTATATACATATAATATTCACAAAATAATTCACAATAGCTTTTTTCTTTCTTTCTGTCTGTCTGCTGGTGAATTCCTGTGGCTCTGTATTTCTTTTCACCCTTGGTTCACAAGGAAAACTGCAGGTCTGCTTTTCTTCCTTCAGCTTTGTGGTTCAGAATGTCCAATAATTTACCATATCATTAACTTGGCACAGAAAGCAGTCCATATTCGTCTGCTGTATCCAGAATTTTACAGATAACTGGTGACTCTACCTGGGAAGAAAAAATATTTACAAAGATGTTAGTCACAATGAATCTGAGCAAAGTAAGCCATGGGAAAAAAAATCAAATCAAACAACTGTGACCAAAAAGCTACTATAAGCTTAATGCTCATCAAACTGATGCTAGGGAGTTAGAAAAAGATAATGCTGTACCTGGGGGTAAACTTGCAATCAGAATACTCTGTTTCCCCAAAAATAAGACATCCCCTGATAATAAGCCGAATCAGGCTTTTGGGCGTATGCCCTAAAATAAGCCGCCCCTGAAAATAAGCCCTCCCCAAAAACATTTAAACGCATGAGCAGCTGGTCCCCGCCATTTCCTCTGGTTTCCTCCACGCGCCCCAAAATAATAAGACCTCCCTGAAAATAAGGCCAAGCGCTTATTTCAGGGTTTAAAAATACATAAGGCAGGGTCTTATTTTTGGGAAAACACTGTATGACCGGTCAAGCCTTCTGAACACTTATGTATTCTCAACAAGGACCTCAAAAAAAGTTAAATCCCACTGACTTGCTCACAACTATATTTTAATTAACAGAGTCTGTGTAATGGTCTTAAAGTTTTGGCTGAATTGTGCCCAATGTTTTTAACGTTTAAATATTTTATTTGGGATAAAATGCATTTTTGCAAAAACTAATAAAAATATGTATCTGTCAGTCTTCCTGGGTACTCCAAATAGGAAACATGACCAGACAGGCTAATTCTGTTTTATTGTAAGGCTAGGTTAACAGAATCTTGCAAGTCTGAACATACAAATTTCATGCTATCTCCTTTACATCTTGAGAAGCTAGGGAGGGTCCCTTCTTAGTCTCTTTCTACACCCATTATGCAGCTGTGGGCTATGCCCTCACTTATTTGACCATTCCCTGCATAGCATTTCTTTGCCCTATCTCTCAAAGTTTTTTTCATACAATATTATAATAGTTCAATACGATCTTTAATTTTGGGGTACGTGTAGTTTAACTGCAATATTTTTTAAACAGCAATTTTGGCTACCAACATTTTTGTGTGGGTTCTGATATTAAATATGACCTAAGCAGACCTGAAAGTTCTATCCAATTTGAAATATATTTAATATCACAGAGACTATTACCAATAAATAAAAACTTATGGGAAAGCATTATAGTACACATCTGACATCTATGCCACATTGTTGTCATGTCATTCCATTCCTAATGCTCAAGAGGAGGGGTGTCAAAATGCAGCCCGGATGCGTCATGAGCTGGCCATGCCCACCCATTTAGCAAAGGGGAAAAAAAAATCATGATATGTCATGTGATGTGACGCCGCGAGGTTGACACCCCTGCTCTAGAAAACTTTACTGTGTCATATTACCGAAGACATTAGGTCCATATTAATGAAAAATTACAAGTTTAGTACCAGAACTTTCATGTTTCTCTAGATGAAATACATTTTTCATGGGAGATTTTTCCCCTAGAAGTCAATATAGTTTAGATCAAGATCTCAAACACATACCCCAAGAATATACTGGCAGGAATGAGGCTCCACCATATATATAGTTACTGCATGAGGAGAGTCAGATTCTTTGCACCTTAAAACAGGAAAATGTGTTAATAGACAAAGCAGATTAATAAAATGGTTAACAGACTTCTTCAAGCCCCAAGATTTTCCATTAGTATAGTGGCCTATGAATCATCTCTAAAGATGATGCAAGTCTTGCTGCAATATGAGCAAAGAATTATGCTTTTAGATAAATAACATTTCCCAGTGAATCTGGTATTTAGAAGAGCATTCTTGTAGCTCAGGATTGCATAGTTCTCTTTGAGCTTCGTTGTTTTCTTGCGGACATTTCATTACCCAAATAGGTAACTTCATCAGTGCTAGCACTTGCCTTGCAGGAAATTCTCAAATTATTTGTAACATAAATATGAATTGTGCCCAATAATTAGTAAAGGAAAATAAGAGCACTTTAAGGGTCCAGGCATCTTTTCCTTAGGAAACATATATAGCTCAATTAGTCAGCACAAACAGAATTTATTTTAAGTGTAACTCACTTCAATCTCACAGTCACTTGTCGAGGTTTGTCAGTTAAGTCACAAACATCTCCATTCCCGTAATAGTGAGACACCATCCTGTCAAGAAAGTTGCAGCTTAGACTCTGATTGCAATAATCACATTTAAAACTCACTGCTTAAAGTTCAAAGCTTAGAGCTTTCGTATTTGCCTTCTATACAATTACTATAAAATATATGAACAAATACTCTCAACTAGAGTTGAATATCCAAAAAAAATTATACAATATTTAACACTTTTAGATACCTTGCATTTAAATTTAATTATTTTTGTTTATCTCAAATATGTCTTCAGTACAAAAAAATATAATATACAATCCATCTTTATAACCAGCATTTCTTAGAAAGGCAGCCATACTCATTCATCCTTCTATAGGTGGGCTGATAAATATTTTTCAAAGATATAGTGAAGAGGCATCTAAAAATTTAAAAGCATGAGATACAATATTATGCAACATTGAAAATTCCATCCTGGATTGGATACTGAAAGTAACTGGGACTTAAAAATTAGCTGCAGTCTACACTTATTTTTACAAGTACAAAGTAGCTTGTACTTCTTTCTAAGCCAGTTTTAAAGCCAAATTGTGCATACTTGACTGTTTGCAGGTCATCGTCTTTCTGGTGATATGTTCTAGCCACATTCTTTTGTGCCCATTCAAGATGTTCCTCTTTGTTCCATGTCCCCACAACTATAGTTGTTTTGCCATTTTCTTTATCCTAAAATAAGTAATTTATTTTCTTGGTAATTTATTTAAAAATTCATGCATAATTCTGTATTTTACACCACCCTAAACAGAAATTCTCAGGTAGACAATAATCAATATTCAAGCTGTTATGACAGTTTCCATTTGGTAAAAATACCCTTATGAATCCAATTGGCTTCAACTAGGCTTTCCCCGTTATATTTAAATGGCAATGGTTTAACTAACTAGAAGTCTGTTTGTCTTTTGTTTATCCTTAGTTATGTTTTGATGAGCATGTTCTGGTATTCTTAGTACAGGGAGGTTGGCTGAATGAAGATAGGAAGGAGGATCCGGGAATTAGTAATGTAATCGGTGACTTTAAGTCATATGATCCCTTTCCTCTTGAGCAATAAGACTGATTAATTATGCTTGGACACCTCCATCATAACAAACTGAAAACCCCCTTCATGGTAAGTGTCTAACAGGCCATTCTTAGCATTTACGTCATTATGAATTAAAGTAACACCTCTAACCACCCAAATGCTACCATTGCTTTAATGTCTGGCTACTGTTTTGCCCATGCTGGGTTGACAATATCAGAGACAGACCAAGGCACATAATATTGGTCCATTTTTATTACAGGATGAACCTCCTACAGCTATAGCTTGATGCAGCTGCATGTGTTTTGCATGCAGTAGGTGCCAGATTCTGTCTTTGAGATAGGGAAGATGTTACTCTTTATTTCATTCTGAAGAGAATGCCCAGAGAGAAGATAAATGGAGGAGCGGATAAAAAAAGAAAATCTGAAATGGACAGAAATGAAAGGGAAAATATTTTCAAAAAACTTTCTGACCAAAAAAAATCCTGAAAAGGTTTTGAGATGGGAGAAGAAAAGATACTATGTACAATAAAAATAGATTAAAAATAGGAATAATCTATCTCCTACCCCTTCCCTGACTCCTTGGGATAAAATTAAAGAAAGACAAAAATGGGGTGGGGAAGGGTGGGTGACGAATGAATATTTCTGCCCATTTTGGGTTCCAAGCCACGCAGTTACCTGTATGTGGTACTGAACAGATCACCTCCAGGGCAGAATGCTGGGTTGGGGGGGGGGGCAAAGATCTAATATAGTGTTAGGTGATTTCCTATATTTCATCTCTATAGAGCCCAGTAGTAAAGGCAACAATGAATTTATGAACTTTAAATCTGTACTTTCATATTCTTCTTTATGGACAAAAGCAGAATCATGTTGCCCTCCAGTGGAACAGACTACCAATGATTATTTATATTTATATTATTTATATATACCTTGTGATACTGATGCACATACTTGCCATAGCAGAATTCATATCTCCACCAGCCAACACCCTAAAAGAGAAACGGGTTTATAACATTTAGACAGAGTAAAATTCAGTAGCACTAATATATTTTGTGTATTTTTATTTCACCCTTATTATTTTTATAAATAAGGGGATGAGCATATTTAGTACTCCTTCCTTCTTCCATTTTCCCCACAACCACCACGTGAGGTGGATTGGACTGAGAGAGAGTGATTGTTCCAAAGTCACCCAGCTGGCATTCATGGCTAAAGCTCTTGGGATACTAAAAAATGCATGCAGTACAAAGCAATGCATTCACTTCCAAGTCATATATTGTTTTTCTTAAGATTTAAATTAACTGTTCTCTCTCCCTTTCCCTATTGATATACAGAAAACGGTACCAAAATGAAGAAGAGTTTCCTTTTAAACTCAGAATGGGTGTTCTAATGCTTGGCACACATATGTCCAATACTCTGTATTATGAATGAGAATAATTTAAGGGTGCCTTAAATTATCCATGGGGAATATATGTACATATCTATAGATGTGACAAAATGGAAAAGATGGGCATAATCTGCCTCTGGATGTTCTCTTCCTGCCAATTTTCTAAAACATACAAACTGCACTATGCTGATCAGCTGAGTCTGGAAAAAAGCTGATTAGATTTATCATATAATCTGTCTCTCTCACAGAGATAGGGTTATAATCCAGTAGGAAGCAATTGGGGTTGGAACGAAAGGAAAGGATAAAATGGCTTCCAGGTAAAATTGGGCTTAAGCAGTCTTAGTTGCTCAAGATTCCTGGATTGTTCAAGACCATCAAAGAGAAGATGGCACAGAAATCAGTATGCTGGGAAGAGAAAAGTACAGCAAGGAATTTTTCTGTCTGGTACAAATGCCTGAAAAGAGAAGAGGAGAAAACACCAAGCAGAACACCAAGATTGTGCTAACCATGAAAGGTTGCCAGTTGAGTATTAACTAAAGCCTTTCATTAATTTCATTTGGGGAAATTAGCAACCACTACCTTTTAGGGTAGGCACACTGTTATATTAGTAAAAGTGACATGTTATTGGGAGAGAGAGAGCGGGGGGGGAGGGAGGTAGGTGGGGAGAGTGATAATCTCAGAATGGTAAAAGCAATTAGGTAATAAAACAATACATTACACTGTTCTGAAGGCAGGAAAAAAAAAGGGGGGGGTTAAATTCTATTTAAATGTATTAATAGGGATGTCTAATTATCTAATTGAGTCAATTTGGTAGAGAGTCCAAGCCCCTTTTATCCTTGATTATGCTATGAATAAAGACCCAATGTGTTGTCTTTGGCTGATCCCAAGAATTCCTTAAACCATACGTAAGTTTGGAGAAATGACAGCCAAGAGAAAGCTTTCTGAGAGCTACATTCTGAAATTTCAGGGAAAATGTGATCCATACACACTGAGTACATATTTGTTTATAAATTTTTGTATCTGTGGTTTTATTTTGGCTGTAAACCGCCCTGAGTCCTTTGGGAGAAAGGCGGTATAGAAATTAAAATAATAAAATAAAAAAAATAATAAAGTTTGGGATTTTTTTTAAAGGACTTGTACACAAAAGGGAAACATTGGAGGTAATAAAACTATCAGTGGAACCTGTTTGAGACTCTCATCAGGGCTATTTTTTAAAGTATTATAATTCTTTCAGAAACAGATATGTATAAGCCTCATAAAGTCTGCTTTGAGATATAGCAAATCACTTCTATATCCAGATTTTATATAAACCCTGCAAATCATATAAAATATATATAAAAAAATGGTTCATAAATTGTGATTCTCACCCCATGGAAGCAATAAGACCCACTAAGAAATTCTTTAATGAGCTGTTCATCTGTCAGTTTGGAGATGTGTGTTGTTCCAACTGTTAAGAGCTGGGAGGTTCCAACAGCAACTGGCTTGTGGAAGGACGAAAATTTTTCTTCTTTTGCTGAATTGATTTCTTCCTGCAAATTAAAAATTACTAAGATTTAAAGACAACTGATGTTTCCTTACCACGTACATTAAGATTAATGCCAGGGGAGCCTTAGTCAGCATCCTCAGTCTGTACCAGAAAATACTCACATGCTGCCCTCAGATTATAGTCTTAAATACATAAAATATTTCAGGGATCAAATTACAATATATAAATGCAAGGAAAAAATCTAAGGCATGCAGTGTTTTAAACTTGAATGTTTTTTTTGTAATCTAATGCTCTCCAGCTATGTTTGATTATAATTCTGTTATTTCCAAGCAACAAAGCCAGGGTGCTCTAATGTAATGATAATAATGTGTCAATCTCACAATCATCTTTGCTTCTACATAATAACAATGCATACAAACAGGAAAAATAACTTTGTTTTTTTCTGAGAGATATATAAGAGCAAGCATAACAGAAATAATATAGCTACAAAGAAGCTTTCTTCCTCTTTGTCAATATTAGGTGATCCGCTGATGTTAAAGACAGGCAGATTCAGAACTGACTTAAAAGGGTCAATGGCTGCTAATTAATAGTATGTGTGCTCGGATATGGATTATTCCCTTCAGGTTAATAACTATATTTTTCTTGATTAATTATTTTCCTATTTTGTTTTTGTTGTTATTTGCCACCCAAAGTCATCTGGAATTGAACAGCCTTCTAAATGTTTTCTGGGTTTTTTTAAAAATAGTATTTACACATATAGTAACAAAAAAGCCAGATATGATAGGTGGTGGTTGCAATTTATGCCCCAAACATGACATCAATGGCCGCGCTTCTAGTTTCCAACCTCTTTGGCTCTTCTAAATGGCATCTTCATCATTTCTTGCTGCTGTTCGAGATGCTCCAATTTATGAGGTTTAAGTGGTGATCCTGGCAGCGACAGGCAAAATATGTCATTCACTGGGGAAGCTCTGAATCTGTCCAAAGAACAAGAAAAGTTTATACTGAGCTTCTCAATAATCACAGCATGCAATGGCTCACAGTGTAATGCATATTCAGATAAAGTAGAAAACATGCACCTAAGTCCATCCAGTGTTAAGAGGGTATTTTAGTATACTACTATAGGAACCTAAGCTTTCTATTGGTATGTATGAAATGTCATACATTGGTGATCTGTGGGTCATAGGAAAATATCACATAAGAATCACATGTTAAATCATAGCCTGGGAGTGCAATATTAAAAAAAGCTAAAATGCATTTATTTGTCATGTTTGTCTGGTTAAATCCACTGACTTCTCTCTAGCTGTAACTGTAAAAGTTAATACTAACTAAAAAATTAGGCAAGCATTCTTGGATATAAGAAATACAAATACCGAGCAGTCATGCAGAAAGACATAGGAAAAAGTAGCAGAGAAATAATATCTCATGGATTAGCGATCCCCTTATTTTGTAGGGGGAAAAGGACAGAACTTGCCTTGAGTACTTCATTTTGTAAAAGTAAAGTAAACCTCAGCTAAAGCAATAATCTGGAAACACTACTAAGTGCTGTGATAAGAAGAATTAAAGAAGATAGTTATAGAACATTTTACTTTAATTCTAGCCTATAATGATAGCTGTTGTCTCAATTCCTTACCTATATTTAGGATGGCTGCATAACAAAGGAGTCAAAATAACCACTTCATATTCACAAGTAGTGACTTCAGCCACAGAAAGTATCTCGTGCTTTGCTTCTGGGTGGCAGACATACATTACTGTGCTTGATCTGGGAAGGTTTTGTCTCAGGGTACAAGGTGTGCCATTTCCCATTCCTATAGGAAAATATGGAGTCATCTGCCCTTCTATGTTTTTTGTCGGAATCTAGATTTGTAAAATATAGAGAGAAATATAAGCATTATCTTGGAAAATGATACAAATAGTCTTTCACCATAGAGAAAACCAAAGGGTCTGAATGTAATCAAAAGTACTAAGACATTTATTTACTTCTTAGTAACTTTTTTGAAATTGTCTTCTGTAATAAGGTTCCCATCCTGTTGATGCTTGGAGGACTAAGAAGATCTCGCTATTCTTCCAGGCCTTGGGCTAAGCTGGTTGGAACCCCCTTTGCTGCATGTTGGAGGTGGTGGGATATTTTATGCTGTCTGCTGGGTTTACTATCTTGTTCTTTCTTTTTCTCCTGGTCTAGTTTGGTTTTGTTATTTGTTTCTTCTTATTACACTGGTTTTAATAATATTTAGTATATTGTGAGCTTCCCAGAGTTACTTGGAGTTGGGTGGCATCAAATTGAATAAATAAATAAAACCAAATTTGTCAGTATTATCTTTTGTCTTATGCTACAAGAAAAGCAAGCATGCATTAACCACAATGAAGGGCCTCTGGTGGCTTAGCAGACTAAGTCTGTCTGTTATTAACACAGCTGCTTGCAATAGTTCAAGTCCCACCAGGCCCAAGGTTGACTCAGCCTTCCATCCTTTATAAGGTAAGTAAAATGAGGACCCAGATTGTTGGATTGTTGTATATAAATATACAAATAGAATGAGACTATTGCCTTACACAATGTAAGCCGCCCTGAGTCTTCGGAGAAGAGCGGGATATAAATTCAAATAAAAAAATAAAAATAAAAAGTGGAACTACAGAAATTTAAGAGCAGATATGAATTACTAAGAAAAGCTGGCTATGGGATAAGTGAAATTCCAGATTTCTCACTTGCCTCTTTTGCAGTATCTTTTTCAATTTCATTTTCTTCTTGATCTGGAAAATATTGAGAAAAAAAACAACCTCTACTTACCACCAGTAACCAATACCTGTGTTTTCATTTCTCTATACCAGAAAACGAAATCTTTTGATAAGAAAGATTGTCTTTTAGCATAATTCTAATACTTGACTGAGTGTAACATAAAGTTGATATGGAATAAGATAGTATGGCTATTCAAAGATAAATTATTAGTTATAGGTTTGAGGATCTTTATTTGATTCATTAATTATGAAAAAGTGCAAACGCATGAACAGGCATTTTCATAAAATGTTAAAACACAAAGAAGTACCTTGGGCTTATTTTCCATCTGTGGGCTTAGCTGAGGGGAATATAGAATTCATTTATTATCTTATTTCTTCATTTATTTATATCCCGCCTTTATTATTTTCACAAAAAACTCAAGGTGGCAAACATATCCAACACACCTTTCTCCTTCTATTTTCCCCATAACAACTCTGTGAGAGAAAGGGACTGATTCAAGGTCACCCATCTGGCTTTCAGGCTAAGGCAGGACTTGAACTCATGGTCTCTTGCTTTCTAGTCTGGTGCCTTAACCACTAGACCAAAACGACTCTCATATATATTATAATATAGTAGTGTGCACAAAATGCTATACGTTCCACTTAATTTTAAATTTTGTATAATTTTAAAATTCTAATTTGCATGGTTTTAATACTTTAATCTATTTAATTATTTTTCAATTTGTTTTTATAATCTGTAAAATGCCCAGAGTTGCCCTATAGGGGAGATACTATGCCCCTGTATGGCTTAACAGCTGCCATACTAGTAAGTTAGACACCAGATTGAACACCACCATGAGGATTATAAGTGGATCTATTAAAACCATTCCAATTTGCTGGCTTCCTGTTGTGCGCCAAATAGCACCACAATACACTAGTGAGAGAATACAGAAAAATTGTAAACAATTCACTCCTTCCGGTGCATGCCAACTTTTTTCATTTATCGGCAGGAAGACTCAAATCCAGGAAGCCCCGACTGGCACTTGTGCAACATCTGTCCAACAACTTTAACATCAATTCCCAATGGAAAGCCAAATGGGTCACTAAATGCCCAGTTATAGGAAGACATATAAATAATCCACAAAACAGGTGCCACGTCAGCAATGGACAATCCTGAATAGGATTCACACCTCGCATGTTGTCTGCTGGGGCTCTGTATAAATGGGTATAGTATCCTCCCCTCGGTGTGACTGCGGGGTCCCATTTCAAACTGTAGATCACATAGAGACTGGCTGTAAGCTGAGGGCATATATTGGTCCAGTATCTGATTTTTTTTTAATATAAACAACGTTGCACTTTACTGGTTAGATGGCCTAGACATTGATATTTGAACATAGATCTTTTTGACATTTGTGTTTTATTGGGCTCTACTAATCTAGTTGAAATGTTAATTTATATTGCTAGTTCATGTATGATATGCCATACGCTAAATAAATAAATAATTCTTCATGCTATCATGTAATTGACTAATTCTTTCTAAGCAAGGGATCAAACAGCAAGATAACATCAGTATACAGATAGTCCTCTCTTACCAACCATTCAAAATTACAATGGACCTTTCCAGAGCTACTTAAGATCCATTTTCAAAAGTGCCAGTGACAACCTCTGTGTAGTCATGTGATCACATTTTGGATACTTGGCAACTGGCTTGCATTTATGACCTTTTTCAGGGTTCTCCAGTCACGTGACAGTGATTTGTGATGTTTTCTGTCAATTTCCAGTGTTTACTTCCAGTTTTTGACAAAAAACATCCACTGGAAAAATGAGTTCAGTTAACGACACAGTGTTTGTTTAACAACCATGGTGTTTGCTTAACCATGACCACCGAAAAAAGGTTGTAAAAATCAGATTCAGTCATGTGGTGACCCTTAAGAACCACATGATTTACTACTGTAATTCCAGGCTCAGTAATAGTTGTAAATTGAGGACTACCTGTATGATAAAATAACAAAAGAGGTAATTAATTAAGTTTAACTTCTACTGGAATCACATTTTCACTGAGAATTAGAGAAGGTGTATTTTCTATACAGTTTAAGCCATACTCTTACTATTTTCTTTCATGAATAAGTCATAATGGCTATTTATTTATTTATTAGATTTGTTTGCTGCCCCTCTCTCGAGGCAACTCTGGATGGCTTACAACAATAAAAACCAGTAAAACCATTACGAATAAATAGTTCTAATAACAATGAAGATTACAATTAAAAAGGTAGGGAGAAAGGAACCAGGGTACACTGGGGTGGGGGGAGGGGAAGGTGGGGCTTTCACTTAATCCGTGAACCATCTCCAGTGTGATACACTCTTGTTCAGGCCCCAATCAACTTTCAGAGCCAAGTCTTCGGGCCCCAATAGAAGGTCAGAAGGATGGAAGTGGATCTCACCTGGGGGTGGGGGGGACGGGGGCGGGGCAAGATGTTCCAAAAGACAGGCACCATGGCAGAAAAGGCTCTTCTGGACCCTGCCAGCCGAAATTCCTTGACAAAAGCATGACGCTTCTGCTGGCATAAGTAGGGCAGCTCAATCCCATTGGGGTGAGGTGGTTCTTCAGTTAACTAACATGGCTTTAAAGGTGATAACCAACACCTTGAATTGCATGCAGAAGCAAACCAGCAGCCATTGCAACTTGCGGAATAACAGTGTAACATGGGCCACTCTTCCTATTTTATTCATTAGCACTTAAAAACAAAGTAACCCACCTGGATCTAGTGGTGGGCTCTTTCTCAACGAATTTCCAAGATAATATTCTTGAATATTTATTTTCTATAAACAAGAAAGACATTTTCATTTATTTTCATAACCATCACTTCTTCTCCAATGATTTAATCTTTGTTAAAGCAATAATTTAGAAGGACCTGAAGTTTAGTACAAAATGCTAATTTAATGTTTTTTTAATATATTTGAGAGTAAAATTATACATACCTGCCCAGTTTCTTTCTCTTCGTGATACTGACGAATGTGTTTACCATGACAAACTTCGTAAGTCCAGTACGATTCAATCTAAAAATATATTCCATGAATTGACACATATATTCTGATTTTGGACAGTCAAATTAACAATTTAAAAGGGTTGAATAATTTACATCATGCTACAATCTTAAAGAGTATTTTTATAAAATGAGGTATTGTTGGCAAATAATGCCAGAGAAATTATCTAGAATGTAAAAAGTGATTCCAAATGTATGTTGGAAATGGAAACAATAGGAAGGGATGTTGTATCATGCTTGATGCACATGTAAAAGCTAAATTATTTTAGCTTCAAATACTCACAGGAATATAGAGGATTTTAAAGAATACTATTCAATTATAGCTAGCAGTTTTTGTTTCAAGGCTTATGAATACAGCTAGAAAAGAGTCATGGAAGATTATTTTAATATATGATTACTGTGGTTAGACTATTATATGCACAAAGATGGAAAGATTCTGCACTACCCACCATGGAGGAACGTTTTTATTAATATATATGTACATTTTTTAAAATAAAAGCTATTCTAAAAAAACCTCACAGAAAAGTAATACAAATTTTATATAGTATATCAAATTTATAAGTGTTTAAATCAATTTATTCGGGATTTAAAACTACTTATCTCAAACCAAAGTAAACATACTCTATAAGAGCAACTACTTTGCTTGAAGAGAGGTTCCAACAGTTCAGCTGGGCTTGGCCCTTTATAATCCTTTTCCTCCTCCTAAAATAAAAATGATTGGCTAGCATTATTATCTTGAATGAATTAAGAATATTAGCAAAAAATTTAATTGTATATGTACTGTATAATTTATTTTATTACATTTCTAAAAATCTACTGGAAAAAACAAATTACTAGAAAAGAAAACAAGAATTTATAAACCCAAGGCCCAAACCAGCTTATTTATCAGAAAATTAATATTTCTATTATTCATGCAACAGAATACCATAGACTTTTTCAAAAACTGAACAGGATTCAATCTGAATTTCTTCAATTCAAATTCAAGAAATTGAACATGATCTAAAGAACCATTAAACTATCTGAAGAATTTTTGAATATAAACACCAGCCATACCTTCCCTGAATTAAACTGCTTTTGAATTTTGCAGAATAGTTTTTACAGCATAAATCTTTACTAAATTAATATATGCCTTTTGTGATCATGTTGTGACCTACAAAGGCTCACCCTTTATAGAACCACCTATAAAACAATATTATATCCTAATATCAAAAAAATTAAGAGCTAGATAAAATTATCAGCATAATATTGCTTATTTGTCCAAGGATTTTATTTGATATCTCAGTAGCCTTTGTAAATAAAAACATGTTAATAAGAGATACGATATATTCTATTTAATCAATATATTGAGCCAATTTTAAAATAAGATTACTTTATACCACAAATTAAATCATTTTCCAAAAGAATTTAGATGGCTCTTAAAAGATACACGCTTTCAAGACTATACTCAAACTCGACAAGTTAAAATGCATTTTATGCTGCATATTTAATTTTTAACACAAGGTATCTTTTGCCAATTATCAATTAAAACGTCCTTATGTCAAGTTACACACCTGGCATGCTAACAATTCACATCAATTAAAGAACCATGCTCTTGTATTGGATTTAATTCCTTCTGTGCATCTTAAATATTTTATATCACACTTATTGTTAGTTTCTATAATCAGGTCTAGAATAACTTGCCTCATCTCCGTTAGCTAATACTGGAAGAATGCACTTGTATTTTTCTTTATCTGCTGTTGTCATAATGATGTAATAATCTTCTTTGTATAGAACCCCAGCAGTAGGCTTAAGGGGAAGAAATACAAACAAACATTACTAAGAAGCAAGTGGGTGTTTGTTAGATAAAAATGAGTTTACAGACTTGCTATATACAGTTTTTGGGTCTAAACTTAGAGCTACAGAAAACATCATTGTTAAATAAGCCATTTGATTAAGATGCAAGCAGGGTCATGTTTACAGATGAAATTTTAAAGTAAGCTCCCTTTCTACCTATGACTAGAGAAGTTAAAAAGAGATTCAATTATTTATAAATACCATAACAATTACAAAACAGCTTTTGCAAAAAAAAATTTAGTGCTTGAATAATAGTTGCATGATATGCTCTCAGCTGTACAGAGGGTGATTCATCAGTTCCCACAGCCTGAAAGTAGGTATCGCTGCTACTCAGAGCAACATTTATCACCTTATACAATAAGTAATTGGTCCACATATCTGGGAATCTTCCACATTTCCGCAGAGGAAATTCGGGTTAAGTTTTACTAATTTACAGCCTATCCACATAAATTGTGCATGTGTTTGTTTGTTCCTACTGTATTCTTTGCCAGGTTGTTTTCTCCATAGCCTTGTTACTGTGTGTACATTCATGCCCTTTAGCAATTTAGCACTGTAACAAAGCAGAATCCATGAAGATAAACTTTCACAGATCTTGAAAGATAACATTTTTAGAAATACATAATTCAGTGGCACTTATCTCACCAATTATGGAAAATATAATTCTCCTCTAAAAATATTTGCTCATAAACCCCAAAAAGATGACCAATAATCCACTTTATTCTGGATTGGTGGCATAGTGGTTAGAATGCAGTACTGCTGTCTGCTGGCAGTTTGAGTCTCATCGGCCCAAGGTTGACTTAGCCTTCCATCCTTCCAAGGTCGGTAAAATGAGGACCCAGATTGTTGGGGGCAATATGCTGACTCTGTAAACCACTTAAGAGAGGACTGTAAAGCACTGTGAAGCAGTATACAAGTGCTATTGCTATTCTCCATGAGTGAAAAAAACCCACCCTTATTTAAACAATATTTATAGTCTCATACAATGTTTCTTCTGCTTGTTAGGTTCAACCATCATCAGTAAAGAAGCAAGCAATCAGAAATAAGCTGCAGATTAGCACTTGATAAAATAGTCCTGAAGATCTTGGAAAGAATATTCAAATAGTGCGAAGTATCTATAACTACAAAGATCAGAGAAGTGCAAAGCAAAGTATTATCTGTGACACCCTAAGGAAGTAAAAGTTTATCTATGTGGTTGACTTAAAAAAAAATAACAGCAACTTCAATGGTAAAGAGAAATTCTGCTGGATCATATCAGTCATCCAATCTCATTCAATGTTTCCATAGAGCAGTGATGGCTAACCTTTTCCGGAGCGCCCCTGAACCCCCAAAATGCAATGCGCATGTGCCTGCCAGTATGCACCCTGCCCCCGCACATGCCCCGCCCCGCACATGCGTGTGCCCCCGTGCCCCCCCGCACATGCACGTGGCCTTCCACATGTGCTGTCCCCCACGCATGCGCGGCAGAGACATAATTAGATGGCTGGTGGGAGGCACATGCGCATGCATGGCAGAGCTGAACTGGGGCAATGGCTCACGTGCCCAAAGAGAGGATGCTATGTGCCACCTGTGGCACGTGTGCGATAGATTCGCCATCACGGCCATGGAGGATGCCCAGTACTGAGTGTTTAAAATAGTAAACAAATGACTCTGAGGGATCCTTGATGCTCTCTGCGCTTGCTTTCTTGCATGTTTCATTACCCTAACAAGGTAATGTCAACAGTACTAGCACTGATGATGTTACCTAGTTAGGGTAATGAAACATCTGCAAGCAAAAACTCAGAAGGCACCAAGGACCCCTCATTTTAACCCTAAGCTACAAATATTCTGTTTTATAGATAACTCTGAGTGACTCGTGGTGTAAGATACAACAAGCTTGCTTCGGTGTGAGAAAGTGCCTTGGAGCACAAAGGTTCCACTGACAACCACACATGGATCACCACTCTTTTAAAAAAAGAGGAAAAACAACACCAATTCAAAGTGCACTAAGAATGTCTCCTGGAATGGTGACGAAAGGTTTGCAACCAAATTGCCAAGATTGGTACTCAAACCATCAGCCCAGAGGAAAGACTGCCCAACCATGTTGGTTCATTAGTAAAACAAAGGAAGGCGACCGTGGAGTAATATCCTACAACCAGCCAGTGTTACCCAGTAGCTAGCAATAGGTTTTCAGGTAAAAAAAAAAGAGCAAAAGCCCACAACTACCCACTCTCTGACATAGCAAAGTAGGGCAACAGACCAAGGCACTGGTGAAATCCAATTTTTTTTTACTACTGGTTTTGTGGGCATGGTGTGGCTTGTTGGGCGTGGCAGGGAAGGATATTGCAAAATCCCCATTCCCTCCCCACTCCAGGGAAAAGATACTTCAAAATCTCAATTCCCACCCCACTTCAAGGGAAGGATACTGCAAAATCCCCATTCCCTCCCCGCTCCAGGGGAAGGATACTGCAAAATCTCCATCCCCTCCCCGCTCCAGGGAAAGGATACTGCAAAATCTCCATTCCCTCCCCACTCCAGGGGAAGGATACTGCAAAATCCCCATTCCCTCCCCACTCCTGGGGGAAGGATATTGCAAAATCCCCATTCCCTCCCCACTCCAGGGAAAAGATACTTCAAAATCTCAATTCCCACCCCACTCCAAGGGAAGGATACTGCAAAATCCCCATTCCCTCCCCACTCCAGGGAAAAGATACTTCAAAATCTCCATCCCCTCCCCGCTCCAGGGAAAGGATACTGCAAAATCTCCATTCCCTCCCCACTCCAGGGGAAGGATACTGCAAAATCCCCATTCCCTCCCCACTCCTGGGGGAAGGATATTGCAAAATCCCCATTCCCTCCCCACTCCAGGGAAAAGATATTTCAAAATCTCAATTCCCTCCCCGCTCCAGGGAAAAGACACTGCAAAATCTCCATTCCCACCCCGCTCCAGGGGAAGGATACTGCAAAACCCCATTCCCTCCCCACTCTGGGGCAAGCCAGAGGTGATATTTGCTGGTTCTCCGAACTGCTCAAAATTTCCGCTACCAGTTCTCCAGAACCTGAATCTCACCCAAGGCAACAAATTAAAGCGGCGGTCTTTCTTCGGGACCACCCGGCGGTCGCCCGTAATCCTCCGCTTCAGTTCGAGCAACCTTAGGAAAACCTAGCCAACGCCGGTCCGTCCCTCCTTTCTTCCCCAGGGTTCTTCTTCCCGCCCCTCGCCCCTTTCCTCCCCGGGTCCCTCTGTTTTTCCTGGTCCTTTAATAGTCCCGTCTCCAGCCGGAAAGCCACCCACCAAGATGAATTCTCTGCCCGGCCAGTTCACTCGGAAAGGCACGTCGTCGCTAAATTGCGGGAGGGACCGGCTGCCCCCGCCCGTCGCCGCCTTCGCTTCCAGGAGCCCCCATAGCAAGAGGCGCACCAGCACAGCCGCCCTGAGGGGCTCCGGCTTTCTCCGCTTCATTCTCTGCAGCGGGAGCCCGTCCGAGACGGCCGGCAACTACCAATCATCACACGCCCAAAGAAGCCGGCCACGTCTACTTCCGGAGGAGGAAAGCACGTGATTACTTTTTCTCTCCTTCCACTGAAATCCTAGAGCAGAGGTCTTCAAACTTGGCGGCTTTAAGACTTGTGGACTTCAACTCCCAGAATTCTCCAGCCAGAACTATGCTGGCTGGAGAATTCTGGGAGTTGAAGTCCACAAGTCTTAAAGCCGCCAAGTTTGGGGGGGGGGGACCCCTGTCCTAGAGTTACCCGCAGTGGAGTTTAGTTTCCGCTGCCCTCAGGTTTATTTATTTTGTTGTTGTTTCGGTTGCCCCCCCCCCCGGGGATTAAAAATAAGAGCGGGCTTCGCAAGCCTGACTATCGAAACACATAGATCCTTAAAATCTAAAAACCTCAAGCTAAATATTTTTGTGGTGCTGAGCCGTCTCACAAGCATGAATGGCTTTCAAAGAGACCTGTCCCCCCTCTTGAAACACCCCCGCTTTCCATAGAGTTCAGCTCTTTCTGGCTAAGATTTCTCACCACACACCGGTCTGCTCCTATCAATACTTGGCCAACAATTACCTTGGCAACAACATTTGTATAGGCCAGGGGTTTCCAACCTTGGCAACTTTAAGCCTTCGCTGGCTGGGGAATTCTGGGAGTTGAAATCCACCAGGCTTAAAGTTGCCAAGGTTGGAGACCCCTGGTATAGGCTACTACGCAAGATCTGTTGTGGAGTCGAGTCATCGTCTCGGAGGCTAAAAGCAGGCGCAGCTTGCGTGTGATTCTACACTCTGCGGTGCTCTATGAATTTTTCTCCCAAGGGTCCCGGCTTCTGGTCAATATCCGGGGCAGCCAGAGCGCGTTGCCTGAGGAGACGAAAGGAAGGTAAGACGCTGGAGGGACGGACGAAGAGGGGGAGGGACGGCGGGCCTTCCTGATCTCCGAGACCGTGTTTTTGTTTTGTTTTGTTCCGGATGGTTTGGTGGAAACGGGCTCTCCTTTCCCCCCCCCCCCCGATGCCTCTTGAGAACTAGAGACCGAGAAATCCGTTTATTGCGATCCCGCGATTTAATACACGGGATTTTGCCCATGGTGAGAAGGGGAATAAAGATACTTTAGTGGGAATTGGAAGTTGTGGCGGTTTCGGAGCGCCCGTTCTTGGGCCGTAGCGGCAAGAGAGAGAATGGATTAAGCGATGTATTGTCGGCCATTGACCAAATCTACCTCAGAGGTTAAGTTGGTTCCCGTGGGGGGGGGCGGGGTTATATATGGCAGACCGCTAACCGAAATCTCAAAAGACTTGTAGACCTTCACTATTTTATGTTAACAGGCTGCTTCAATCATAGTTTCTTCTCAATAGAATACGATTCTTTATTGGCCAAGTGTGATTGGACACACAAGGAATTTGTCTTTGGTGCATATGCTCTCAGTGTTTATAAAAGAAAAATATCTTCGTCAAGAATCATAAGGAACAACACTTAATGATAGCCGTAGGGAACAAATAAGCAATCAAATCATATTAGGAAACAGCCAATATAAATCGTAAGAATACTAGCAACAAGGTGGCAGTCATAAAGTCATAAGTGGGAGGAGATGGGTGATAGGAAGGATGAGAAGATTAATAGTAGTGCAGACTTAGAACGGTTTACATTCCTGATTTGGAATAATGCGATTATAATGGTAACAAAAATTGCACATCCAGGTAGTCCTCAGCTTAGAGCAGCTCATTCAAAGTTACAATGGCCCTGGGAAAAAAAAACTTATGACCCTTTTTCACACTTATGACCATTGCAGCATCCCAGTGGTCACATAAACCAAATTCAGACGCTTAGCAACTGACTCATATTTATGACAGTCGCAGTGTTCCAGGGTCATGTGATCACCTTTTGTGACCTGACAAAGGGGAAACTAGATTCATTTAACAACTCTATTACTAATGCAACAGTTGCAGTGATTCACTTAACAACTGCAGCAAGAAAGGCTGCAAAATGAGGCAAACTTTACTTATTAAAATGAGGCAAAATTTACTTACTTTGCAACAGAAATTTTGGGCTCAAGTCTGGCTGTAAGTCAAGGACTTCCTGTACTTTGAACTGCCAAGAGCAAATAATAAGATCCAGAGCAAAGTCTAACCCTATTGTAAACAAGGACTTGATTCATCTCCAAATCAATCCAGGTACAATGTTTTTGACAGCTGAAATTAAACAGATTTCAGGGAGGCTTAGTATGCAGGCAAAGAAGTACAGGTAGTCCTGGACTTCATGACCATAACTGAGCCCAAAATTTCTGTTGCTAAGTGAGATACATGTTAAGTGAATTTTGCCTCATTTCAAGACCTTTCCTGCCACAGTTGTTAGTAACACAGTTGTTAAGTGTGTTAATGGCTTCCCCATTGACTTTACTTGTTAGAAGGTCGCAAAAGGAGATCATGTAACCAAAGGACACTGCAACGGTCACATATATGAATCAGTTACCAAGTGTCTGAATTTTGATCAGGTGTATCCAGGGATGCTGTAAAGGTTTTAAGTGTGAAAAATGGTCATAAATCACTTTTTTCAGTGCTGTTGTAACTTTGAAAGGTCACTAAATGAACCATCCTAAAACAAGGACTACCTCTAATGCAAGATCAGAAGATCTGGAGAGACTTGGCCCATAGAATCACCAAAAGTTGGACACGAATGAATGGGTATTGCCATTTAGTATGCAGGGCTACCTGGAGTTTTCTGTTTTGTCTGTGGAGGGAGATTTTGTTGCTGCCTCTTTTATAGCTTAAAGTTTTGTTTCTCACCAAACAATACCACTAAAATCCATTGTTGTTGTTGTTGTTGTTGTTAATAATAATAATAATAATAATAATAATAATAATAATAATAATAGATTATTAGGGTTTCAAAAAGGGGGAAAAGGGGAGGGAATTTTAAATCAGTAATTTGCCCTGCCTGATAACTCCCAAAAGTGCTTTTTTAAACAGCAACTGGTTTTTGTTTTTTCTTTGGAGACATTTTGCTTCTCACCAAGAACCTTCTTCAGCTTCTTGGATGAGAAGCAAAACATCTTCAAGAAAAAAACAAAGGCCAGTTGCCTTTTGAAAAGTACTTTTGGGACAACCATGACCTGGATGTCTGAGAATCTCCATAGACATCTGCCTGATTAAAAAAATACAATAACATGAGAAAACTCTTCTCTCATGTTACTATATTAATTGAAACTATTACCAGAGCTTTGGCTGCCCCTGGCATTAGAAATTACTATTAATTTAGGCTATGTATGTATCAAAGCAGGTAATTATGCAGAGAAGAGAAATGCATACTGATTTTCCATAACTTGGTACTCTGAATTTCTAATTATTAATCACAGCTATGGAGGAATCGCACTCCCCAGTCATCTTGGAACTAATAAGGTCAAACAAGAAACTACGGCTGTTAGACCTGTTACTCTAATGACATTCCACACTAATTCTAGCAAGGCATTTTATTAATCTTTTTATGCAGTAAAATTAAAGAAGGAAATACATTTTCTCCTAATCTGCATACTCTCATCTACATATTACCTGTATTTATAAGAAAAAGTACCATAGTAGCAATAACTACTGCAACTCATATATAAAAATATGGAATGTCAAATATTAATGTTTATCCATATTTAATCCAACAGATGCTACTCAACTAACTTGGAAGTGTGCCCAATATTGTTGCTTTTGACTTGATAGTTTATAATTGTAAGAAATATGTGAACAATGCATGCACTTTTAAAATAATTCATGAGGATTTAATTGGTACATAATTTCATTGAAAAATATTGCACTTAATATTTAATTTGCTTTGGCAGTTCTTTATCTGGTATTAATTTTTTGATGGCATCTTCATACAAGCATGAAAACTATTATTTTATAACATTCAAGTTTGAACTACCGTAATCCTAAAATAATAACTTCATTATTGGACCATTTTGACAGAATGCTAGTTATTGATATTTCAATATGTATTTAACAAATTAGTCCTTATTAAGAACATTGTTTTCATTAAGTTGTGGTAACATGGCAGATACATTTATGTCATTTTGTAATTATATTTTTTCAATGATGTCAAAATTGGTTTAAAGTTGAAATGAAACATTTTGTACTTTTCTGGTGTGGTGATTATTTATTGAACCCTATTAGGTGCACACAACAGTATATAATACAGTAGGTCGTATTGCAATGTACTGTATGAAATGGGAAAATATCACTCCTTGGAATATTTTTATGACATCAAACACACAGTTGTAAAGACATCTAACAAATGCCTTTTTGCTTCTAATTAAGATTCCCCCACCCAAAATATTGCAGATGCTTTAGGAATATGTACAATAGTTCTCCATGCTACAAGCTTTTTCCCCCACGGAAATTATTTTTGTTGTTCAGTTGCTAAATTGTCTCAGACCTTTGACAATCCCATGGACCATAGCACGCCAAGTTCTCCTGTCCTCTACCATCTACTAGAGTTTGCTCGAATTCATGTTCATTGCTGGCACTATCTAATCATCTCATCCTCTGCTGTCCCCTTCTCCTTTTGCCTTCAATCTTTCCCAACATCAGGGTCCAATGAATCATCTCTTCACATTAGGTGGCAAAAGTATTTGAACTTCAGCTTCAGTATCTGTCCAAAGATTGATTTGATCTTCTTGCAGTCTAGGGGACACTCAAGAGTCTCCTCCAACACCACAATTAAAAAGCATCAATTCTTCAGTGCTTAGCCTTCCTTATGTCCAACTTTCACAGTTATACATTACTAATGAGAAAACCATATACAGACCTTCGTTGGCATGGTGATGTTTCTGCTTTTTAATATGCTGCCTAGCTTTGCCACAGCTTTCCTCCCAAGGAGCAAGAGTCTTTTAATTTCATGGCTACAGTCACCGTCTGCAATGGTATTGGGGGCCAAGAAAATAAAATCTGTCACTGCTTCCATTTCTTCTCTTATCTGTCAGGAAGTGATGAGACCGGATGCCATAATCCAGTTTTTTTAATGTTGAGTTTCAAACCAATTTTTGCATTCTCATCTTTCACCCTCATCAAGAAACTTGATCTTCACATTCTGCCATTAGAACAGAAATTATACTCCTGTAAATATATACAGGTAGTCCTCGAACTTGGAATTATATTTGTTATTGCAGTTGTTAGTGAGATGTCCCATGTGATCACCTTGCTTATGACCAGAATACCAGCTTTCCCCATGGTAATTGTTAAGCAGAATGTACAATGCCATAGCTGGTGTGGGGACACCTAATGCAGGACTACAATGCAGTACCTCCCCAGCTCACACATGCCCTGCATCAGGTCTCCCCACTTCTTGAGACACTCCTTCCTCAGCTTCCTACTCCCTGGGTCCCGCACTCTTGTGTCTCCTCTCCTGCCTCACTCCACTTATCTTTTCTAAAGTTCACCTTTCCAAAAGAGCGCCCAATCCCAATATGACATGCAGCCTAACTACAGAGGCCACTTTGTGTCACTCTGGAGGCGAGTGCCAATGTGCAAGATTGTTGTGTGTCACATCAGCTGATTCTCTTTCTAAATGACAACCTTCAGAAATTGTCTTTCAGAAAGAGAAGCAGCAATTCATCATCACATTCACCTGTATAGAAGTTGTCTGATACCATTCCAGAAACTGGTGCCAATTTAGAAGTGGCCACAATTCTTGAAATCTGAGAATCTCTCAAAACGGCACGTTTCCAAGATGGCACCAAGCCAGTTTTATATAGGAAAGCTGCATGATATATCAGCTATTTTTCTTTGGAAAAGGCAATCTTTGATAGAGGTAAGTGCATGGTGAGGTGTGGGACCCAGCAAGTTGGGAAGCAATGGGGTGGGTGGGAGGAAGATAGGCAAGTAGGGGCAACTGCAGCATCCCTGATGTTGATTGTATGGGTGCCAGAATTGTGATCCCATGACCACGGGGGCACTGCAGTGGCCATAAGTTTCGGTATAGGTCATAAGTCCCTTTATTCAGCGCCATTGTAATTCTGAATGGTCACTGAATCGTCACAAGTTGAAGGATACCTGTAAACTCATTTAAAATATGTAAAACAAGCCACATTCTGATGCTGAAACAGGTTCCTAAGAGCGGTGCTGGCTTTTCAGGGTACTTCTATTTTCAAGCTTAAAAGTCATATTTCATCGATAACTTTTTGCATATTTATACCACAGTACTGCATCTCTAGTGTTGATGGCTGGGATCCAAAGACTTTCAGAATGCCCAATAGAATTATATATATATATATATTTCAGAGCAGCAATCTATGGATTACAAACTTATTAAAATTCCACTTAATTTTTAAACAAATTAAAATGCAACATGAGTTTCTACTTGGGAAATGAAAGTCGAACATTTCTTTGATTATATAGTACAATTCACATTTACTAGTTGCTGAGCTCTGCTTAATGTAATTGAATTATAATAAAATTGAATTAAAAATTAGTGATAAATTTTTTTGGTAGCTAGGTCCTATTTCTATATAGATATTTTTATAATGATGTAATAATTATATTTAACCTAATATGATTTATTTTACTGCGAACTGGAAATACCAGATCGGTTTATGGTTTGTATCAGAATTCCTTTTCATTGTGTAATATCTTGATGAACTCCTTATTAAAACTATACCCTTCAGATTCAGACTTAGTTGTCACACTTTGTTGAATGGAAGTGCCTTCAAAAACACAAACAACAGCACAGCATAACATTTGCGAGTATTTGTTAAACAGAGGAAGAGAAACACTGTAAATCATAATTGTTGTATTACTAATGGAAAATCATACAAGTTTCATTATGAAAATGACAGAAACACAGAACCAGTTTATGCTTTTGTTGAAAGTTTAAAGAAAAGAACTGAAACCGTGAGATGTACGTGCATAGTTGGGACGGAAACGTTTTTTGTTGTTATGAGATCATCAAGTTAACGCAGCAGATAACAATTTCAGTGGAAGTTGAGAAGGTTTAAAAGTCCCGGCAATTTACTGTGCAACTTACCCTTGAACTCTAAGTACAGAATCCCGAAAAAAGAGGTACATTTAGTTAAATCAATCAATTTTATTTACAGCCAAAAGACCCAAAAGCAACTTGCAACTATAATCTAAATTTGACATTGGATAAAACAGTTTAGTAAGTAAAATACTTAAATTTATATTGTGTTTGTAAGTTGCTTATGGGCCTTCTGGATGTAAATAAAATTGGCTGATTTGATTTAAACTGAATCAACAGCTTATGCTTACCTGGTGTAAATTTTAATTTGGACTCTCAAATAAATACTTTGACATGGTTTCAAAATTATTGTGACAGATGGCCTAGGTATATGTAATACAATCTTCAATAAACATCAAGTTCAAAGCACTATGGGAGCGAGATGCACAATTAGAATTTTTAAAGGGCATTTACTGATCAGCTATAGCCATCAAAGAGGCATTCCATAGTGTTCTCTTTTGAAATCCTTGTCTATGGGGGTGGAGTTATAATAACATTTTTATATGTCTTTAAGAGACATATAATAGACTGGAGCTCATGTATTTTCCTTTGTTTATTGACAAGTTTATCACTGCAGTGGTTATTTCAGTGAAAAATTCTAGCAAGCATTTCCAAATTCTTGTTAGTAGAAAATATAATTAAGTTAATTATAATAAGTTATCCAGGTACAACTGGAACTATGCTAATTAATGATAACTAGAGTTGGAAATTTGCAGCGTAAATTTTTGTTCAAAACCTATGCTGCAAGTTATGTACCAATATTTTCTGAGGAAGTTTGGCTTCCAAAGGAGTTTATTCCTTATTTAGATGCTTGCCAGATCTCTGCCAGTCCTTATAGAAACAATAATCCTGTTCTTCTGTTTGATTCTGTTTGAGGCAAAAAGGAATTACTATAGAATAGTGTCAAAAATGTGCTCTTGTATTACAAATGCTGATCCTCTGCTTTTCAAACGGGCTGGGCTGCATAATCCATATATTCCAATTTTTTCCAATAAGAGTGTACAAAGAGAAGTGCAGTCTTCATAATGAAAGCTTTACAAATGCATAGAAATTTATAAAAACTAAGGATTGTAACTAAAAACAAAAACTGAAGAAGAAATGTTCTTGTACCTCAACGTGTTATTGTGTGTTTAGAAGCAAGAAGTTGTGAAACTAGCATTAGGTATTGGTGACCACATCATGTTGGCATAATAAAGGTTGAACAATAGGTTATTGGGAATTTTAATTTATGGAGCTCTAATCACTGGGATAAGGGCAAATTTGACTATCACTAAAAATGCCCAATGATTATGGATAGGAGTTTTGTTACATACTTATTACTTTAGATTCAAGTTGTTTCCCTAATTACAGTTATTTTCCAAAAAAATGAGAGAAAGCTTTGTGGCACCAGTATACATCATCTCTGAAGATATTGAAACCATGAATGCAAAGTGCTGTTTCCTTTCATTTGTAACTGTTTGATCCTCTTATCACTAAGCAAATAGTTATATATAAATTATTGAATTTGGGCAAGTGAAACTAAATGATAAATAATATATAATAAGCAATACGTTTCAAACAGTTGTACAAATAATCCAGGCCCTTCATATAGATATAATTGCCATTTACAATGTAATCCTACACATATTTACTTTGTACCATGTTGGACTTAATCCTAAACAAGCGTACAAAGAATTTTTCTCTCAGTGCTGTAATCCACAAATCCCATTGGGAACATTTTTGAAGGAATATACTGACATTTATGTCAACACACATCACTCAATCCTATGCATTTCTTTCTTTGTTGAAAGGACTTCCTTTTGTGCATAGGACTGCATCCATACCTAAGTGAAGAATCTAGTTCAAAACTTTTTTTAGAAAGGAAAACAAAATCTAATAATTTAAAGTTAAGAAAGTTTCCCTTCAACTTAAATTAGGCCTAAGTTATTCAAATTTGAGAAATGAACAGAAGAAACTGTTTGCAAAGCGACTGTTATACAGGTTTGTTTTGCTCTTGTTCCAATAGTTTCTTTACCAGTTTCTCTAAAGCAAAAACATGTTCATCCACATCTTCTGGTACAAGATCCCTGAGGGAATTGCAAAGTTCAAATAGGTATTCTGTATTTCTTCCACTAGGACCAACTGCATTAAAAATCTGTTCGGCAATTTCTTCTAGGGGTGCAGGTCCGAGGTAGTTAGGGTTTTCACAGGTTCCAATATATAATAGCACATTAAAAGGTTCCACTGCAGGATCTTTGGGATAGAAGACAATAGCTGTAGTCCTATATCCACCCTTCTCTCGAAAATCAAGATAGGCTTTTACTTCAACTTCTTGTCCTATTGGCAGTTTGTATGCAACACCCCATACACAACCCTGTAGAAGAATACAACCAGAAAGATAAAGCATACAAAGATCAGACTCTATCAAAGAGTTGCAGAGGTCACTCTTCCAAACCATTATTGTCAGTAAGGCATGCACATAACTTCTTTAATGAAAAACTAGAAAACAGGGAACTGCAAATTCTCAAACCCATGTTTCCAATTCTTCACTGGCTATCTATCCTTCTCAGGTTTTCTTCCAGGGTTTTACTATGGTTAAGAACTCTCTTTCTACTCTCCGACACCTCTGTGCAGATACTTCATCTAACAAGTACTGTTAATTTAGCAAGATAGGTTGAGAGAGATAAGCTAAAAATATTGCTAATTTCTAGTTATTTTAACTCCGCACTGTTAGGATGACTACAGGATATTGATTTGAAATAACTAGTTTACAATGATTGGAGTTTGTTTTGCAATACAAATGCTGGGGAAAGAAAGAGAAAAAAATCCAAGCTAAACTATTCTTTGCTTATAGAGGAAGCTGTCTGCTAACATAATAGGATCTAACTGCACAGCAGTATGAAAAAACTTACCAGAAAAGTACAGAAGAATTCACAGTGACAGACACTGTGTTGCATTTTGCTGATCTTGTCAAGTACAAAAGGTTGAAATCTGTAGCTGCCATTACTCTGATCTAAATTCGGCAGCATTACAGGACAACTAGTGGTGTTCAAACCTCCTTGTTTTTATGACATTTACATTTATTCTCAAGAAAATATAAATACTAGGAGCGTATCACTGATGCTACTTAAAAAAGATATACACAATTGAGGCTTCTGGGCTATAAGCAGTGACCATATCCCTCCAAAAGTTGCCTCCAATTGTATTTTTAAGAGAAACTGCTCAGTGCATCATAAGTAAATGGTACATATTTTAATGTAATGTATATTATATCACAATTAAACTATGGCAAAATGATTTTTATTTTTGTCTTAGACATTTTTTAATCTTGGTTTCACTTAATTTTTTTACAGGGTCCCATCTAGCATACCATCTAGAAGTCAAGAGTGGTCCTTGGTGTGAACACCCCTAATGTAGAAGAAATAAAGATATATGATAGTAATACGAACTGAGCTTATTTTATTTTAGTTCACAGTTTTTATTTTACAAAACATTTCGCATGTATTTTCAGTAATATTGCAATAATTTTGCAACACCCTGTAAATTTTTACTTTTGCTCTTTGGATTTGTGAACACAAAGTTGAAAATTTAATTCACCTGTGAGTTTGCAACTGATTTGAGGATGGAAGTGAGATTTTCATGGTTGACATTTTTAATTTCTGATCCCAGGCAAATTTACTTTAAGTAGGTTTAGTAGTACCTAGCTGTGTAAAACTGTAGTTTAAGTATCAGTATTGCAGCATTTAACAGCGGCACATAGAAAGGGAGCAGTTGTTTATTTTCTTTGTACTATAAACAGAACATTACTTTCTAAAAAGGTTTAAAATATAAACACTGTAATCAGAGTTAGCAGTTTTCAGCAACATGTTAAAATAAAACGCTAATTATTCTGGGAAAATAAATTTTAAAAAAATCAAGGAAGCCATTCAAGTACAAGAGAAATTTACAGTGGCAAAAAGTATATTGAGGACACACCAGAAGTGTGAGTTTGAAGGGTTATTTTGAAGAAATATAATGGAATATGCTCTAAAGAACCGGCACTTCAGAGAGCAGACAATCTTAATGTTTAGGTTTTTTTCTATATTTCTTTATTGACATTTTATTTTAGAATAATACTGACCAAATATATCTAAAATTAAGTTGTGGGACAGGACACTAATTTCTTTATACAAAAACTATAAAGAGCTGCTTTACCATTCAACTGGATATTACTTCTTGCTCACCTATGGTATAGTCCAAGACAAATACTGAACATATATACAACAGCAAGAAAATGCCACTAAGAGGGTGAATTTGGCACAGGATTGCACTGTCTTTGAGCACTGAACTTATTTTTCAGTCTGCAATGTATCTCATCAGTTCTTTCTGCAATCCTGAAGACATAAGATTCACAAGTGGAACTAGACATTATAGGGAGACATTATATATTCTCTTGATTTTTTTTCCTATGTCTACTCTGTGAAACTAATAGTAAGCTTGTTTGAAAGTTAAATTATATTTTATAACAGCATCTCATTATATGTAGCCCTTGCTTAACAACCATTTGTTCAGCAATTGAACTTTGAAGCAGTGAATCGTAGTTATGGCTGTTCCTTGAAGTTACAGCTGTTGCAGTGCCAACTTTGAATTATTATTGAGGTTCACTTCATAGTCAACTAGATGTTTATATTGGATTTGATACTTTTCCCCACTCACTGAGTCCTTCACAAGGATCTGGGTTAGGCAATTGTTTGTTTATGTTTCATATTTCCTAACTGCCCATCTCATTTGAGCAGGGAGGGAAATGTTATTAGTAGTAACAAATAAGGATGTAAGCTGTTCCAAATAAAGCTGCCTTTTGCAATTGACTAATGGGGATTTTGTCAAAACCAATGTTTTTCAAGTGGTGCTCCAGATGTTTTGAGATTGCACCCAAGGGTGCAATTGGAACTATCTTTGTTTTCTTTTGCATTTTCTATTTGTTTTCTATTTGCATTTTCTTTGTTTTTGCTTTTTGTGATTTTATCCAGTTCTTTCACAGTAGTTATAAAGCTAATGCTGCAATGATTAAGTGAACCAATGGTTTTGCTGAACGTTTTAAATAAATGCTAGTTTTGGGTGAAACCGTCATAAAATGTGGTCACATGACTGCATGGCGTTGCAAATAGCCATAAATGTGACCTGGTTGCCAAGCGCCTGAAGTTGTCATGTGACTGCAGGGTGGGGTGGGATTGTTGAAAATTTGAATTTGGGTCGTAAATGGCTCCCTGCTAAGTTCATCATAACTTCTAAAGTCACTGACCAGTCATAAGTTGAGAACTACCTGTAAATGTAGAAATGACAGGCTTCTAAGTTTATAAAGAATTTTCCAAAGAGTCATTTGCCTTTCCTCTAATTTCATGAATTTAGGTTACAGCCAAATCTTTTTTGCTTCATAGATTATTTCTTAATTTCTAAAAGGAGAATCAGAATATATTTGGAAAGACATGGCAGAAAATAAGTGGATGGGCCAATTAAAGTCAGAAATTCTGGTCTCAATTATGGCCATTAAGTAAGGTCTACCTGTACCTTGGCAAGTATAAATAGACAATAAGGAGATGCTAAAATGAGATACTGAACCCTTTTGTTTAAATAGTAAAAATAACTTTTATGAAACCACTAATTGCAATACAGTTTGTAAATGCCACACAGTTTTAAAGGGATGGAGGTATGGAAATGAAGAGAGAAGTTCATTTGTGTTTGACAGATAATATTGTTAGAATTACCCTGTTTCCCCCAAAATAAGACATCGCATGATAATAAGCCCAATCGGGCTTTTGAGTGCATGGCAATAAGGCCAAGCGCTTATTTCAGGGTTCAAAAAAATATAAGACAGGGTCTTATTTTCAGGGAAACACGGTACTTTCTTAGATATAAATTAATTCTCAGCTATTTTCCAGGAGTCCTAATGCACCCTTCAGTGCAGATAGTCCTTGACTTACAACTACAATTGAACCCAAAATTTCTGTTGCTAAGTTAGACCTGTTAAGTGAGTTTTGCCCCATTTTATGACCTTTCTTGCCACCGTTAAGTGAATCACTTGTTAAATTACCGTATTTTTTGGACTATAAGATGGACCAGTGTATAAGGCACACCAAGATTTCCAAGAGGTAATGAAGAAAAAAAAAGTTTTTGGCCTCCCCGGCTCCCAGGAACACTGTGCAGACCTCCCAAGCCCTCTGTGCGCCCCGTTTTTTGCCCATTTTTGTGAAAAACGGGGCGCGTAGAGGGTTTGGGAGGCCTGCACAGTACTTCTGGAGGTTGGGCAAAAACAGGCCCATTTTTGCAAAAAACGGCACGCGGGGAGGGTTTGGGAGGCCTGCAGAGTTTTCCTGGGGGCTGGGGGAGGGCAAAAACACCCGTTTTTGCAAAAAACAGGCAACAAATGGGCCCATTTCATTTTTTGTAAAAATGGGGGTGTTTTGCCCTCCCCAACCATCAGGAGCACTCTGCAGGCCTCCCAAACCCTCTGTGCACCCCGTTTTTAATAATAATAATAATAATAATATTTTAATTTGTATACAGCCCTTCTCCCGAAGGACTCAGGGCGGTGAACAGGCAGATAAAATATAAATACACACAATAATTAAAAACATCCCTTAAAAAACTAATTTAAATGCCCAAAATGTTAAAAAACGTACTCCCCCGTAAAATCACAAAATTTTAACGGGCCCGTTTTTCACAAAAATGGGACAAGCGGGGCAGGGCTTTGGGAAGCCAAAAATGGCTGTATTTGATGTATAAGACGCACCAACATTTCCACCCTCTTTTAGGGGGCAAAAAGGTTCATCTTATACTCTGAAAAATATGGTAGTAACATAGTTGTTAACTGAATCAGGTTTCTCCATTGTTTTTGCTTCTCAGAAGGTTGCAAAAGGCAATCTCATGATCCTGGGACTCTGCAATGGTCATAAATATGAGTCAGTTGCCAAGCATCTGAATTTTGATCACATGACCATGGGGATACCTCAATGGTCATGTGTGAAAAACATTCATAAGTCACTTTTTCCAGTGCTGTTGTAACTCTGAATAGTCACTAAATGAACTGTTGTTAAGTTGAGGACTACCTGTACAGGTAGTTCTTGATTTGTTCAAAGTTAAAATGGATTGCAAAAAAAGGTACTTACAGTATGGATTTGAAGTTTCAATGGCCACCTCATCCATGGTCACATGCCTGCATTTTTGGCATTTAGCAACCAGCCCACATTTACAGCTGTTTGCAGCATCCTGCAGTCACATGACAATTGATGATTATTTTTGCTGGAAACTAGCTTTGCTTCTGGTTTGCTGCAAAAAAATGCCCATTGAGGACAATGTAATTGCTTAATGACTGCAGTGGCCACTTTACAATTGCTGCGTTTAACAACTGCTGCAAAAAAGGTCATAAAATCAGGTGCAGTCATGTTATGACTGCTTAATATTGGCACAACTTACAACAGTAACTGAGGACTCCCTATAAAAGCTGAATGAACATGGGGCAGGAAAGAAAAATAAGAGATCTTAAAGGTGAACAGGAATCAATTTATTTGAAATCAGTATTAAGCATATTAAGAGATTTTTTTCAGGAAAATGGACAAGTTTCTTCAACTGAATGGTTTATAAACAGCTGTATACTATTTTGGCTGCTTTTCTATAGGAACAGGGCTTTTGTCCACGAAAAATGTCAATTTGATACATATTAGGCTTAGGATGGTTCCTGGACTATCACTTAGAACTTCCTTCTTCATTATTTTTGGAGAGAAATGATAACAATTGAAATTCTATGCATATTTACTTTGTAGTAATTTATATTGTGTTTGAATTTATATCCCAACTGATGTGTATAAGATTGCAGGTTAAAATTCTAGTTTTCTCTCTATATCATAATTAGGAAGGCAGATGCTACATTTTGAGGACAAAACATATTTATAGAATATGTAAAAATACAACTACTGTACCTCAGGATCTTCAATAAGTGTCACAACTCTTCCAGGCTAAAATTTAAAAACAAAACAAACAAGTAAAAACTTTCAGAGCCAGTACAAAAGTGAATTTTTTTAAAACGAAAATCCAAACCATAGGATCATTAAATAAATGAAATATATATTTAAAGTATTTGAATTCTGTCATAGTGATGGCATATTTGCTGGCTGAGGACTTATATATGCAGACTGTAACATAAATCCATTTGTAATCATTTTATTTATGTACAAGTATTTCGTGTTTTTTTAGGCTGGTTTAATCAAGCAAAATAATTCAACTCAGTAGTAATAAGAAATCAATAAGCAGTACCCATATGATTCTCAGGCACATTTATCATTGGTTCCTCAGTCCTTAAATGCCTGTTGAATATTGTCATAGACTTTAAAATATCAAGATGCTCATCTTATTTTACAAAACAGCTACTTCCATAAAAGGAGAGATCCAGGAGAGAATGTTTTTTTTTGAAGTCCCTTCTATAGACTTTTTTTGGGATGTGTAAATATGCGCTCCTTCTATTTGCCTTGTAGAGGCAGATTCTACTTGGAGCTCCCAAGTAGAAATGATTTCATAGATATCAAGGTCTCTTTAATTCTTATAGTTATAACTGGAATAATTAATGTAATAATTAATAATTCTTACAGAATAATGAATTGCACCCAGAAATAAACTGGCAACTGTTGTAGTTTCCATAAAATAGATGTTGTATGATAATGAGGCAGTTGTCCTAGTGGTTAAGGTACCAGGCTAAAAACCAGGAGACTCTGACTTCTAGTCCCGTTTTAGGTATGAAAGGTAGCTGGATGACTTCGGACCAGCCACTCAGTCCAAGCCACCTCACAGAGCTATTGTAGGGAAAATAGGAGGATGAAGGAGTATTAAGTATATTTGCTTCCTTAAGTTATTTATAAAAATAATACTTGTTGGACATAAATAAATAAAATTTAAATAAAAATAAATAAGCTGCATTTTGTACCAGGTAAAAGGTTTTCTTATTCACAAATTTGTCCCCTGGCAACTCACTTGCTATCTTACCTGAGTTTTGTTTTTTTTTAAAGATGAAAATAATGATGTTAGTAAAAGCAGGAAGCTGGCATGCTACAAAGCACAAGCCTCTAGACGCATGTAGTCTTTGAGTCACACATATATCTTACTGGGAAATGAAACCTGGCTTTAGGAAGTGGCTTGCCTTCTGATAAATGAGTATTGTGAGATTGGCTATGCATACAATACTATGATAGCTATGTTCTGAATCCACCTATCACTATGTTTTCAAAATTTTAAATTTGCCCCTAGCCCATAATTACTAGGTTTGCCTCTTGCTGTATACTTGTAATAATCAATAAAGTCATATGGGTGATAAGGTTTGCCTGAAGGCTGTTGAGGTCTGGATGGGGAGCAGAAGTCTAAATCTAAACCCTAGCAAGACAGACTGGCTCTGGGTTAGGGGCTCTTTGGCTCTTGAAGAATTGCCATCTTTGATTGTGGATGGAGCTGCAATGCCCCATACTGACCCACTGCATAATCAAGGAATTCTTCTGGAGTTGTGACTCTTGCTTGAGGAGCCAGTGGCAGTCTCTGCACAACTATGACCAACATGCCTTGGTCATCACCCATCTTGACTGTTGTAACACAGTTTACATAGTACAGTATCTAGGAGCTTCATTTGGTTCAGAATGCAGTGGCCTGAGTTTTATGCAAGCCTAAAGCACTTCATTTGTGATCTCTCTTGTAAGAGTTGCTGTGGCTGTCAATATGCTGCCAGATACAATTCATGGTGCTGATTATCACCTTTAAAGCCCTACGTGGCTTCGGCTTTTTGAAGGACCACCTTCCCTATTACAACCACCTAGCCTTCCAGGACAGAAAGACAGGATATGTTATGGGTCCCATCAGTTTGGGGTGTACATCTGGTGGGACCAAGAAAAAGGTCTTCTAAGTGGTGGCCACCTCTCTATTGAATATCTTTCTTGCTGAAGTATGGCTTGTCCTCTATCCTGTTGCTTTTCTAAAAGGCAACAGGTCTGGGACACCAAATGAAGCTGAAGCTGTCAAGTACAAGAAATTGGGAACCAGGATAGAGTTCAAAATGCTACAAGTTTATTTTATGCTACCTATACACATTAATCTATTAATGGTCAAGGTGAATTGGCTCCATGTAAGAGTTAACAGACTTCAAGGTCTCTTATGGGGGTGTAGATATTCCAAACTGATTATGTGTTGGACCCTACCCTCAGGCTCAGCTGATCATCTCCTACAGGAGCCAATCGTGGTTAATTTGATTGTGTTGTTGCTGCCATGGGGGGAGGGGGTTATGTGTTTTTATATTTGTGGTTTTTAAAGTTGTAAGCCCCTTGGGGTCACCTAGATGTGAGTTTAGTGGTCCTGTAAATTTGTTTAATAAATTTGAAAAATGAGATTTGGCCTTAGAAATGTATTCATGTGTGCACTCATAAGAATGACCACATTTGTACAGGTATAAGAATGAAGTGTCCTCTTTACCACAAATGGGATCTTTGTGCCCAGTTGTTTAACTGTGATAAGATGAGGCCATCTGGTATCTAATAGCTAGGAAAAAACATTCTATAAAACAAAGCAAAATTATCCCTTAACTTCATTTATAGGCAGTTTATACATACTGTAGCAAAATTTTGCTGTTTACAGAAATAAATTTAATTACTAGATAATGCAAATGAAAATATTAGAGTGCCTTGTAATGTAAATGTACGTAAAAAGGGGTAATCAACTGGTGATGAATTTCTATGTAGAACAGACAATACAAAAGAACATGGGCTGTGGTTTCTGTAGCACCCAAGTCACAGGGGCAATATCTGCTTTCATATGGAGCTTGCCTATAGTTCCTTTAAAAAAACAGCTGTGGGAAAAATGACATTGTGTTATCTTAGTTAAAAACTTTTTAAAAGGCCTAAGTTAAGGTGCTATTTATTAGTCTGAGTCAACAATATAGGAATCTGTATTCATATTACTATTACTGTATTTGTGATTACTATTTCTCTGAACTTTTAAAAAGACAGAATTGTTTACAATCTAGACATTAACTGATAACTAAATTAAGTAACTTTTTCATTAAATGTTCAGAAGTACATAGGTACTGTTTTATCCAATCATGAAGATGCTTAGATGATTAATCTGAATGTTGTACATCATTTTTCTAATTTCTATAGTATATTCCATTATCTACCTTAAACGTATTCCTTAAAATACTACGTATTCCTTAAAATACTTTTTTGTTAATTTACTGTGGATATTCTAAACTTATGCTGAAATATTATAAGAAGCATATACTTCTAAATAAATTTTCAAAATTTGTTGTAAGGATTTCAGACTGGAGATGTGAATTTGCATAAAAAGCAAACAACATTATTTGAAAGGTGTAAGCTCTACTGAATATTAATGTTGTTGCATATTGTCTAATCCCAGAAGAATGCCAATTATTTTTAAGTATTGGCTCATTTATGTTGAAGTCAGTCAGTATTTCTGATGACTGACAAATCTGCTGCATATACAGCAGTAAATAACATAGCCTTGCCTTGTCAATGCCATTCTCCTAGATTGCTGGATGTTTCTGAACTCCATTGTTTCCTCTGCTCCACAAATACTATTTAGAATTTTATAAGCTCTATAATCCTTGTATAGCGAGAGGCACACTGGGTTTCAAAGTACTGTAAAATTTAATATTTTTGTTCAAATATTTTTATTTTTTATGAAATAGAAAATAGAAAAGGCTTTACTTGTTTTAATCTTAATTCATAGATATTGTTATTAACCTATGGTAGGCAATGTTTTTGAAAAGTATTTTCAAATAATAACTAGACCATAGCTTATTATTAGTCCTTTATTTAGGCTACAAAATCAAAATACGGTTTTCTGAGAAATCCCTGAAAGTTGGAGAAATATACATCAGTGGGCTTTAGTAGGCAATGAACAGCATATTGATGCTGTTCATATTGATACAGACACCTGCACTAATAACTGAAATCCTTCAATCTGAGGAAATTAATGGTTGTGGTTCCAAAAATATGTTTTTATGCTTAATCAGGAATAATTAAGTATTTGCATAAAAACAAGCATTTTAAAATTTGACCAAATATATTTTAAAATCCTCCATACATTAACAAATAATCTAGATCAACACAACCAATCTTATTATAATATCAAATTATTTGGAAGAGTGAAATCCAGTGCATCTTGGCGGTGCTTGAAATCAGCTATTTAAAATTCTGTTTAACCACAAGAAGCAGGTTGTTAGTCCATGCTGCTTACTTGCTTTGGTTTAACTCCGCAGAATTTTGGTTCAAACTAAAAGGCCATTGGGCAATCTAACTCCTATGGGTAGCATATAAAAATGAATAGTAACATGCTTCTGTTGATATAACTCAGTAGTTTGATTGAGAGTCATACTTCCATGTTTCTGGATTGTTATATGACAGAAACAAGTGAAAATTACTGGTTAGCGCACAACTCCATATAAATCATATGTAGAACCTTCAGAATGATTTATCCCTGGTGGTTTGTGGGAACTACCTGTACCACACATTACTCGTATGCTATACAGACTTATTTATTTATTTTAAAGATTTATATAGCCTCTTATTTTATACAACATAATGGTGGGCAGTTTACAGCCACACAAAAAAACCAGCATAAAAACTTGCGGTGGCCCTAAAAATATACTCCTTATATATACCAACAACTTTATCAGGCTCCAGCCAGATGCTATCCCAACTTTGTTGGAAAAACAAAGTCTTCAAGCCTTTTCAGGAAACCAGGTGGGTTGGGATCTGCTGGATCTCCGAGGGAAGGTTGTTCCAAAGGGCAGGAGCTACTACCAAAAAGGCAAACTACTTCAATCCTTCTAGATGGCAACATTTAAGGGAAGGAACCTAGAGCAAGCCACTCTATCTGATCTGATGGAGAAGATCAGATAAATAACCTCAAGTGGTCCCACAAATAATCTGGCCCTATGCCATTCAGGACTTTAAAGGAGATAATAAGAATCTTGAATTACAGTCAAAAAGAAAATTGAAGATAGTATAGCTTGCATATCATCAAAGTACATGGGCAAACCATGGGAAGCCCAAAACCTCACATGCCGCTGCATTCTGGATCAATTCTGTCTTATCGGTTCTATTTCAATGTAATGTTCAGATACAGCCACGAAATACTATCTCTATTAAAAATGGAAGGAATAAAATAGCAAATAAAACCAATAAGAAACAGGGAAAGGATGCATACTGGGCAACATGTTCTTGTCTCGGTTATACTACAACAGTAAGTTTGTAAACATTTCAGAACTATCCATACTTCTACTGTACTATGAGCTGCAATGTGCTTTAAACTTCATCTAAGATCTATTAGATTAGATTCAACAAATATTTGCTGTACATTTTGACCAATCATGCACTTTGATTTGCAAGTATTTTGGCCCTTTCCATTTTACACAACAACTTTGTTTCATTGATAATTTGGGGTTGTCTTAGATGAACTTGTTTCAGGTCAGATATATTTTCAGTTAGGCTAATTGTTGTAAATACTTAGCAGTCTCCTCCCAACAGTAAAATTGGCTATTTCCTCCCCAATTGCCGGTCATAAGGCTGAAAAATAGCTCTAATCCATGAAAATTCCCATCACTATGCTTACAATGAGTTACTTTTACTGGAATTCAATATTTTACTTTCTTCAAAAATAAAATTTCTCATTAATATCTAAAGTTCTATTTTTATCTCAGTCTGTCCACAGAACCATGTTTCAGTAGCCTGCTGGATCATCTTTGGCAAATTTGAAACCTGTGGCATTGAGGGGTTTTTTGGTTTTTTTTTGGAAACCAATGGTTTTCTCTTTGATAACCTTCCATTCAGATCATTCTTCTTAGGTGTCTAATGGTAGAGTCATGAACTCTGACATCAGTGCATTGTTCAGTGCAAGAGTGGCCTGATTCTTTGCTGTTCTCTGGGCTCTTTGTGATCTCCCAGAAAATTGAAAGGTTTGGTCTTGGGAAATTTTGTGTTGGATGACCAGGCTTGGGAGTAATAGTCATGTTGCATTTTCTCCATTTGTACACTACCCGACTGAATTGATGGAGACCATTCTAGTCTCATGAACACCAACAACACTTTTTCTTAGGGCTACAAAATTGAGCATGTTTACACAAACTTCGACTGTGAGCAACATTCTGATAATGACAGGCAATGTTTGTTTTATTAATAAGCTTACATGAGCTCTGAGGACATTGTAAGTCAAAGTGTTGCAGGATTATGGATAGTTCCAAAAGATTCATGTACTTTCTCTTCTCTTTTTTTCTTTCTTAGCATCTTTTTGCAAGTGCAGGATCCTTGCCCAAATTCACCTAATCAGCCTTCATGATTAGTCCCTAGATGGGATTAGAAATCACAGTCTTCTGGTTTCTAGCATGGAGCCTTACCGACTAGACGAAACCGGTTCTTAGATTTTTCCTCATTTTGTTCTGTCCAAAAAAGATACTGAAGAATGTTTATTTAATCAGAATTTTCTTATTAATTCTAGTATAATGGTAAAGAAGTAAAAAAAATGGAAAATTAACAGCTACTATAGTATTTTCTTATAATTATTTAATATAATCAGACGTTGTTTCAAAGGCAATCATAAATCAGAATAAGTGCAGAAATTTTGATCTTTCTAATGTGCCACTGAATTCATTGACACTTATTTCTTGGTAAGGATGCAAAAACTAGGATGTTTTTAGTGAACAAACTTTGGGCTCATATTATTGATACATTTATATAAAAAGAGAAACGGGGACTGAAGCTGTATAAATGATGTAGAGTCATGAACTCTGACATCAGTGCATTGTTCAGTGCAAGAGTGGCCTGATTCTTTGCTGTTCTCTGGGCTCTTTGTGATCTCCCAGAAAATTGAAAGGTTTGGTCTTGGGAAATTTTGTGTTGGATGACCAGGCTTGGGAGTAATAGTCATGTTGCATTTTCTCCATTTGTACACTACCCGACTGAATTGATGGAGACCATTCTAGTCTCATGAACACCAACAACACTTTTTCTTAGGGCTACAAAATTGAGCATGTTTACACAAACTTCGACTGTGAGCAACATTCTGATAATGACAGGCAATGTTTGTTTTATTAATAAGCTTACATGAGCTCTGAGGACATTGTAAGTCAAAGTGTTGCAGGATTATGGATAGTTCAAAAGATTCATGTACTTTCTCTTCTCTTTTTTCTTTCTTAGCATCTTTTGCAAGTGCAGGATCCTTGCCCAAATTCACCTAATCAGCCTTCATGATTAGTCCCTAGATGGGATTAGAAATCACAGTCTTCTGGTTTCTAGCATGGAGCCTTACCGACTAGACGAAACCGGTTCTTAGATTTTTCCTCATTTTGTTCTGTCCAAAAAAGATACTGAAGAATGTTTATTTAATCAGAATTTTCTTAGATATGTTCATCAAGAATCATAAGGTACAACACTTAATGATAGTCATAGGATACAAAAACATGGAGGACTGAGCTGTGCATCTCAATGCTATGGCACATTTATTTCTTTTATGAAATAGTCTGAAATTTTTCTCAAATCACATTCAAGAACAAAATAGATGCAGCCATTAAAAGACTTGCTGATGGCAAATGCCTTAAGGCAGTTTTAGAGGGAAAGAATACTTTTCTTGATCTTTAACAACAAATATATGTTGCTCAGGAGATGATCACACTGTTCATATATGCACAATATATGCTCATATTTGCACAATATGCTAAATAATAACTGATTAAACTATACATGCTAAGCTAAAACTAAACAAATCCTGTTATGTCTTAGTATGTTGTGCGAATCAGGACATCATTTTAAGCCATAATGTGATTTCTTTGTTTTGGTATAACATGTTAGAATACAGCCAGCATTATCCATGGGTTTGGATTTAAACATATGCAAGGTTAGTAATTTTATTTTTAGCAGAAAATCAAATCTTGCCTATTTAAGTTCTCTTCATAGTGTGGTCAGAAGGAATCTGGGCAAATATAAATAAATTTATAGAAGATGACCCAAACATTGAAGTTTAGTGCAACCATAAAAAAACCGGAAACCCTAGTTTGGGAACTTTGTCCTTTTCCTTGTTGCCTGCAAGATACACTGTCCTGTCTGCATTTACCCAACGGGGAAAAAAATACAATTGTACCCAATTGTATGCGAGGTTTGTTTGTGTATAGATAAAATAGACAAGTTAAAAAGCATAAGAAGTAGTTGTGGGAGACAAAGACACCTTTCCTCTCTTATTCCAACAATAATAAGCGCTGGGCTGTGCGTGTGAAAAGTGCACCTGGGTTCTGGAATCGCTCCACCCGTAGTAAATTGGCACTCGGCTTATTTTACTCCAAACGTGGAAGATCTGCCTCGGCAGTTATGCACACAAACATCAATCCGACCAGTGGGCACGCAGGCACTTGCCAAGCTCCTCTGCAACAGGATGGCTGGCGGGTCAGCTCTGGTCAGTCGCACAGGTTCAACTCCCCAAACCTTTTCCTTCTCGAACCCAGTTCGATTCCAACCCAGCTCCCATCTGGGAGCGAACAAATTCTCCCCACTGAGAGAGCGAGCGAGTCCTGGCATATCTCAGTGTCCCACCGGCACCGAGCGGATAACGAGGTAGCCCCGCTTCTCCGCTCCGTCTGCCTACCGCAGCTCACCTTGCCCGGCACTCCACGGTGATCCGTACTGCCTTGCCAGAACCTCCTGCTGTAGCCCGTGATGTATCCTACCATCTTGTCCTCGTAAGGAAAATCCACCTTCCAGATGAGAGAGCCATATCCGAACACCCACATGTTTCTAGCCCCGTCACTCTTTGCTTCGCTGACTGGGGAAGAGGGAGGGGACGGGCAACAGCGGCCCTGGGGGCTGCTAGGGCTTTGCATATTCTCTCCAGCCTTTGTTGAGCAGCCAGAGCACACAGCAGAGCGCAGGGCCCGCGCTCAAAAGAGCCCCAACCTCCGAGCGGGCTCCGCTTCCACTTAACCACGTGCCCCTCCACTGACTGTCTCGCCGGGAGAACTGGGGAGTCAGAGGCGCCGCTGGCTTTTTGCCGTAGCTCAAACTACAGCTCCCGGCATCCCCTTCTGAGCCAGGAAAAGAAAGGCTGGGTGTCAGCGGGCTGCTCCTGCTCGGCAAAGCTTCGGGTGCTCTTTGGGAGAGCCGCTCCGAACCCCAAGCGCTTGAGCGGTCGCCCCTCCTTCCCTAGAAAGGGAGCCTCGCTCGGCCACGGCAGCCCCGGGTGCCCCGGCGGAGATCTCGGGTGAGAAGAGCGGGCAATGAAGGGAGCGGGGCTGTGACCGATTCCATTGATCTGCTGGGCTCCTGCTCTTTCTTTGGCCAAGGCAGGAAGGAGAAGCGGCCGCCTCTCCTGGGAGGCGCGTTGGCTGCTTCGTCCTGCTTGGCAAGGGGCAAGCCGGATTGGCGACGGCTGTTTGGCGCGGCCTTTTTTTTTTTTTTTTAAGAAGACGCCTCCGCCATCTTACGGACTATCCCGCGCCGAGGGAAGCATCTTCACCGCTTTCCCTTCAGGCTGCCCCGGCAACCGAGAGGGAAGAGGAACCGTCGTGGTGGCAAGAGGGTTGCGCCAGCTTCTCCCTTTGAGGTTCTTGGGCCAGGCAGCGGGTTTTAACTCCAAACTAGGGAAGTGAGGATCCGGGTCCCGCAACCCGCTGAGTCTCAAAGGAGGCGTCCTCACTCTTTTGCTTACTTTGCTGCACGAATTTAACCTGTAACTTTACGCGATGCTTGAGCTTTGAATCCAGTTGGGTCAATGCCCTAATTCGTAGTCAGTTAATTATTGCATTTCTATCCCCTCTTCCTTCTGGGAGTTTAGAGTGCCCGATGGGGAGATCGCCGTTCATATAACAACCTCTGAGGAAGGCCAATTTGAGTGTGATCAGCCCCACTTTCTGGCTCAATCAATATTAATTCTTGCCTTAGCCGTGTATTCATACATTGCACTAGTGATGAATCAAACTAGGGCTGAGTTCCTGGCACACTGAATTATAAACTATATAATTTGTTATGTAGTCATGTACTATAGTGGCTAAGTATACTGTGGGCCATAATGATTTTGATATTGGATGAACTCATTCAAAGCGTTGTTGGTGACAACAGAATAATTATTACATAGAAGAGATTTTGCAGTTTTTGTGATGAGTTCAAAAAGGGTAGCCTTATAAGTTTATAAAGAAATTTCTAGAAAGCTGACTTTCTGACTTGCTTCTAGTTAAATAAGTTTAGTTTATACAGTGTATGAGTGACCTGTGAAAAGGGCCACTTACTTATGTTGATGCTGTGCAGCTGAAATTCAACTCTTGAATCTGAGTGGTTTCATTAGCTAGAAGTCATAAAATTCTTCACAGTGGGCCTTTCAGACTTTTTATGAAAATCGTCTTTTCTATCTCTAATCAGATGCAATGAAGTGGCAAAATATCTCAATTTGGTTTTTGGATTTTCTCTGTGTAGATGCAGATGTGAACTCTTACTAGTGGTTGGACTCAAAATGGGTCTTCCCCTGTGATTTCATCTTGATAAGCTCTTTGGTAAACCAAGGAGCAGTATTGGATCTGTGAGAAGAGAGAGATCACTCCAGTGTAATTTGGTCAAACTCCTCAGCTTCCTCTTTATTATAATGGATAATCAGTCTTAACTGCCCTGAGATTCTTGGAAAACTGCACAGGTGCCTTCTGAAACTTCATTGGATCCATTAGGCACCATGGGTTGACTGATCTGATAGATCACTCCTGTGAAGAGAAGTTGCACAGCAAAACTCCTAAACAAAGACTGATCTGAGTGTTGTTCCTTTTTTGTTTTTCATGTTCAGAGTACTGCAGTAGCAAACAATGTGATCTTACTGAACGTCACCCACAACAGTCCATTTCAGTTAACTTAAAATGTCGGCATGTAGTTCTTTCACCTAATTTTTCACTGTGTTGAACATGCTCATGCTTCATATGTTGCATTTCCCACTATAATTCTGTCTTTGCACCTTTGCATTTTCTTTTTCTATGTGGCACTGTTAGTGACTGGGTGTCCTGAAGAATTTAATCAATCTGACATGAACACTATGGAAAATCCTTAGCTCTTTCTCAGTGGCATATTGAGTGCCATCTGACCTCAGAGGCCCAGCAGCAGCCTCTATATTGTCAGTCGCCATAATGATCATCCAAACTACCCAAGTAGTTTTCTAGTAAAATACAGGAGTGGTTTACCATTGTCTTCTCTCATACAATATGAAATGGTGCCTTTACTGTTGTTACTAAAGTGATTGTTCTCTTCCAGCATTTTCCTACATTGCTGCTGCATGATACATGGGTCTGTTTGCTTTAGCTGGGATGTTGTTCATGCCTTGGTGATCCTGCTAGATGTATATACTCTGGGCATGGCCTTTTGATGTTCTTAATTAATACTTTCTGAAAATAAATTTATTGTAGTGGTTTCTATTAGATATATTTGTGTAGCTTTATATCCTAATAATTTTTGTTGAAATAATACACTGTTGTATTCTTTTTCCATTAAGTTTATGGGCAATGTCTCTTCATTTTCTCCTACCCCAATTTGTTAGGATGGATTTTACAGAAGCCTATTCTGATAGATGTTCGGCTGTTGGGCTTGCAGCCAGAGAAGGCAATATTAAACTTTTGAAGAAACTAATCAAAAAGGGATACAGCATTGATGTTCCTGATAACAGAGGTTGGATGGCTATTCATGAAGCCGCATTTCAAAACAGAAATGAATGTCTAAAGCTTTTAATTCAAGCAGGTAAGGAGAAACGTATTAGCAGTAGTGATATTTATATGCTTTATGTTTCAAAGTAATGGGAATTTTCAGAGACTCCAATATTTTTCAGGAGCTTAGTTTCTTTAAACAGGGGTAGATATTTCAGAAATTACCAAAAGCATAAGATCTAACCCTTAAACCATACTCTCAGTAGCTTGAGCTACTGATACTGAAGGAGCAAAAGGTCAAAATTCAGTATTATGATTTTTGGGTTTTTTTTCTATCCTAAGTAGCAAGCAAAACAGGCACATTAGAATTCCAACATTATTTTAACACATTAAATTTTAACACATTATTTTAACACATTATTTTAACACATAAATGCCTTCAAAATATGGCCAAATATTTTCCTGTCTCCCTCTAGTGTCATTATTGCTACTATGACTCTTGGAGGCTGAAATAATGTGTGATCTTCATTTCCATGATTGCCTTCCCTTGATTTTAAAGGAGATTACTGCCGCTTATTTACAAATATATATAAAATGAAGATAAAATTTAGCCTTATATTATTAGTTCTCCAATTGACTCCAATTTCCCATCAGATATCTAACTGATGAAAAGTAGACTAGTCATATCTGCCAATTGTCTGTGTACAGTATTGGAAAGCGTCATTATAGCTTACCATCTCTTGACTTACTTTTGCTAGGTCTTGTGCTGTCGTTTATAGCATACTAGGTGAGAGGTATACTTACTGAAATTTTCAAGTCAAGAATCACTGAGTTTGTGGGGTTCTGTGACCCCCCATCACCCCAACACCCTATTGTTATAATAATGAACAAATCAAGGAAGAACAGTTCCTCTGTTCTTCGGTCAACTATATTTTTCAGGATAAAGAGTTTTAAAATCTGTTAAAAAATCTGTGCAGCAAGAACATATTTTTTCAGCAAGATTTTTTTTAAAGTATGGAAAATCTAAAGTATGGAAAATGTACCTGTGTTTTTTGCTAAGTGCTATTGCTACATGCAAATCAAGCCTTTATCATATTAATAAAATGATTTCTTCTAAGGCTCTTTTAAAGAACCAAGATATATTACCTGAATTATTTTCTTCATGAGAGGATTTCTGACATGATGATTTTTGCTAAATTTTAACTTAATAAATGTTGAATAGAGGTAGAGAAACTCTTGCATCCTGGAAGCCACACTTTATTCATCTTTGGGGATGCAAAAATTATGGTTGATGATTATTATGGTACTAGAGTGGAGGAGCAAATTAGGCTCACCATTTATTTATTTATTTATTGATTGATTGATTGATTGATTGATTGATTGATTGATTGACATATTTAGAAGGTATTTAAATGCCCCACAAATGATTCAACGATGAAATGTTAGGGACTATGATTTGTATACCCTTGGTATCAAAGTCCAATATTTCATTATATTTTGGTACATTTCCAGCTGTAAAATAGTAACTGTAAGATTGTATGATATTTGTAGAAAAGAAAATAATTAATAAAAACAGCTAAAATGCAATACTGATCCTAAATTGACATTGTAAGGCAATGCTTTCTAGGAAAGGTCTGTCTTTACTTTCTCAAGAGAAAGCAGACAGGAGGCAGATAGGCAAAAAAATGTACTCCTTTTTGCATATTTAGATTAGCAATAGAAAACTGCCTTGTACTAGTTCAGAGTGATTGTCCAAGTAGCTCAGAATTTCTTCCTAGGAACAACAGCAAGTTATTATTGTTTTAAATGAAGATGTGAACTGGAACCTTTTATGTGAGAAGCACATGATTTGCCACCATGTTGTGATTCTGTTTATTTTTGTAGATGGACTGCAGTTAGGAAGAGGTGGAAAATGGCAACTTCTTCAACTTTTGTTTTTTTCTTCTGCAACTGCTTTTACTCATTTTACTCTGTTACAATTTGCAGCATCCTCTGCTAACTACATAAGATCCAAAACATTTGAGGGTACTTGTCCATTACATCTTTCTGCAAGTAGGGGAAATCTGGAATGTACTGCTATTCTTCTGGAATCTGGTGCTGATCCTAATGAAGTCACTAATGATGCCACCACACCCTTATTTCTAGGTGAGTATATTGTTATCAAAAAACTAAGAATTACACAGGGAAAAAATCCTCAAATTTCTTCTTTTCATAACTGATCATCATCACTTTAATTGTTCTAGCTGTGCGCTTTGGCATAAACAAATAGAAATATAAAAATAACAAAAATGTCATCATTACTTTATATTAATACAAAGTTTCAGCTAGTCATAGTTCTTGAATATACTTCAAATATAGCTGTTATTGGATTTCTTCCTTTATCAGTGTGCAGTGTGCAGAATACAAATCCAACTATGGCAAGTGCATGGATACGTCTGTGCAATTTTGTACTGTGTAGTTTTCCACTTTCCCCACTGGTGTTGTCCAGTGCTCTTCAGTTTGAAGTGTTGGGCAAGTGGTTCACAGTTGCTTCTCTTTTAGAAACGTTTTGCTATATGTGGGTAAGATGGATAGGTCATTTGGTTTCATATTTTCAATATAGCTGTTCATTCTTAAGAGTAAACTATATTTGGGTTTTTGAACAGTTTTTGAAAGCAAGATTTGTGATTCAGTACATATGCGTGTGTTTTACATTATGCTTAACTGTTTAAAAAGCCCCAAAGCTCACAGGGTATCTTTAGCATTAGGACTGTGAAGGAATGATTGTGCAAAGTAAAAGGTATTGTATATATAGTGCAAGCTTTTTGTTCTTTTTCTTGTGTTTCGAAGATTCTTCCCCTCCCCCTTATTTGAATAATGATGAACCTATTTTAGCACTTTGATAATAATTTTTGGATATTTTCTGTATCAGGGTGTCAGGCCAGTGTCACTGATTATTGGCAGTTATATTCAGAATAAGTTCTGGATGCCACATAACAGAGTCTCTATTAGGGAGTAACTTTATCCTTGTCACTTGAATTGGTACTTATTGTGGATGCTTCATCACTGGAGGTTTTTAGGAAGAGACTGGATAGTCACTTGTCTGAACTGGTATAGGATCTCCTGCTTGAGCAGGGGGCTGGACTAGACGACCTCCAAGGTCCCTTTCAGCTCTGTTCTGATTCTGATAAGGAAGGTGCTTATTTTGCTTTGAACCATAATCAGGATAGATTATTCTCATCAACTTTCAAATACGTTTCTTATGTCTTACATGGTGTTTAATACATCTGTTGCTATTTTTCAGGCAGGAAACTGCCTCTTTACAATATCAATTACCAGTTCCTTGCAAAATTCTGTTGGTCATTTAGGTTTTTTAGTTGAAAGGGAAAAAAAGATCTCTCATTTAAGTTCTTAGGCACATACACCAAGCCTAAGACTGTATTGGAAAGGCAAGGTTGTGAAACATTTGGAGGATTATTCAGTCATAGAGCAAATCACAGGACTAATGGAAATGACTGTCTTTAAATAGGGAGGAATCAACTGCTATATATGAGCCGGTAGGTGTCAGTGTTATCCAAGGAGCAGCAAAATGTTGAATTGATTGTAAACATCTTAGACTTCAGTGTCCTCTTATAAATTACAGCACTTGTTTCGAAAATTCAATGATGCTTTGACTAAGGAAGAAATCCTTTACTGGAAACTCAGAATTGTGTAATTGGTCTCTGGATAAGCTACAAAAATATCAGGATATCCGTAATGAGTAGTGGTGTAGGGAAATCACAAGGCTAGGGTTGAGAGTGATTATATGCTCTGGAAGGAATAGAATTTGCCTCAGTGCCTCTTGGACTGATGGCTGTCTTTTGTTATGTTTGCATTATGTCTTAATTTTTCATTGGTTATCACTGATCTTTTGGCTAAAGAATTAGATTTATTGCAGAGGAAATAAAACAATGGGTTTGGAGGCTGCCAGGAGAAAAGACTCATTAGCCATACTAGCTTCAGAATTAATAATTCTTTACTTGTCAAGCTGAATTCTAGCCCACAGGCTAGTTTTAACCTGCTAGAACTATATTTCTGTATTGTGAACAATTGTTCCTTAAGTAATTAGAAATTTAGAGATCTGTTATAGATTAGAATGTTCTTACATAGAACTTTTCAGTTTATCCCCAATGTCAACATTGCTAGTTGGTTATAGAGTAATATTGCTGTACATCAGTAGATATAAAATAACTCTTTTTCTTTTCTTTTCCTGAAAGTTACAGTAAAGTAAACACATATTCATTCCCCAATCCAGAAATCAGAGCGCTGATCTGTGTAAAGTAGCTATGGTGCTGGTCTGGCTTATAAAATACAATGGTAGAAAATATATAATAAATTCCCCAAATGTTCATTTTATATTGCGTGTAGGTACTAGTTAGTCTTGAATTATGCAAAATATGCCTGGGTTTCAAATTATTTATTAAAAGGAAATTTGATGTTTTGATGTCTTTTTTTTGTTTGTTTCAAAAGATAAAGAAGAGTATTGTGTTTGTTTGAAAAGAGAAACCTCTTTTTCAAAACCCAATTCAGAGCAAAGCATTACAAGAGTGCTCTGAAAATCAGCCTGAAAGCCACAGGCCTTCAATTGAACTTGGTTACTTCTAGAAATCCTGTCCAACATCTCTTTACTATTGTAGCTTTTATTTTTATTTGGTCTCAGCCATAATAAAATCTATTTTCAAAGAGTTCCTGACTTTGCATCTTCTTGATGTGTGGGGATTTGGGATTATGGAGTTAATACATCAGTGGAAGAGTCAAGTCTACATGGAGAATTAAAAGTGATCAAGGCAAATTCCTGGCTTAATGTGAAATAGAAACTGTCTTGGCAGTGCAATAATCAGACAGGCAAAAACCTGGAAAGAAATAATGTATTCTCACTTCTTTCTTTGTTCAACTTTTTAAGATCATGCATGTTTCTTTAAAAATGCTATTCTTAACAATGCCTTTTAAACTTTTCCACCTGTATAGGATAGTAATGAACGCCACAATTTATAAATTAACTGATTCATTTTTTTAAATTTGAATTTATATCTCGCCCTTCTCCGAAGACTCAGGGCGGCTTACACTGTGTTAAGCAATAGTCTTCATCCATTTGTATATTATATACAAAGTCAACTTTATTGCCCCCAACAATCTGGGTCCTCATTTTACCTACCTTATAAAGGATGGAAGGCTGAGTCAACCTTGGGCCTGGTGGGACTTGAACTTGCAAGCAGCTGATTCATTAGAAGCACTAACCACTGTTGGATCTTGTATCTTCAATTCTCTACTCACCACTTTTTCGTTGTACAGTAATCTTGTTTCTGTCAATGAAACATGTTTTTCATAGTATTCATCCCTCTGTTCCTAGAATTATGAACTTATATATATCCGTTAGATATCTTATATATCCGTTAGATATATAATACAAACTATCCAGAGTCACCTTGCAGTGAGATGGATGTTAAACAAATTAAATATGTCTGTCTGTCTATCATCTATCTATCTATCTATCTATCTATCTATCTATCTATCTATCTATCTATCTATCTATCTATCTATCTATCTATCTTCTACATGTGCTGCTTATGTATATCAATTTCTCTCTCTTTTCTCATTCTGTAACTCCCATCTCAATTCTGATCTGGAAGATCATCTGCCTCCATAAAATTTGCTGTATTGGAGGGAATAGAATAAAAAGAACCTTTCCAGTTACAAAATTTCTACTACTGAATTGAACATTGGGTGCAATCCAGAGAATCCGCTTGACTTTTAAGTGCATATGCAATACAGTATTTTCATAATTTTTAAAAAGAAGTTTTCATTTTCTTTTTGTGAGAGAGAATAGCACAGATAATATAAGCATTCAGGATTTTTTCATTTTAGAAAAGTATTCCCTGAATATGTTTTTGGTCTGTTTGCACATTTCATATAATGTACATTATGTGCAAAATATTTAAATCTTGTTGCTGTCTGATCTTGAATTGCTGATGAAGCTACAGAAAATAATTGCAGTGATGCTGATGTTTCTAAAACTGCCTTAGCACGAATGAAAAACTACTGAATAATAATTGCATTTGTTGCCAGAGATGAGATCTATGATGTGCTGTTAGGAAGATAACGTAATATTTCTTTCTAGTTTTTTTTAATAAACTGAAAGCCTAATGAAAGATGAATCTTAAACGGACTTTTAAAATAATATATGGAGATCAAAATCAGCTGCCAAAGGGATGCTTTCCATAGTGTGGGAGCAATACAGAAAAAAGAAAAAGAAAAAGAAAAGAAAAAAGCCCTCCTTGTTAACCATAAAAATGGGTGTCCTTTAAAAGGCCTGTCTTCAGAAAGCCATCTCCCACATTTCTGAATAGTCTAACAAGTTACTCTTAAATAGTAAGGCCCTAAGCCCTAAGGGAGGGAGGGAAGAAAGGAGGGAGGGAGGGAAGGAAGGAAGGAAGGAAGGAAGGAAGGAAGGAAGGAAGGAAGGATTGATTTCCAATGTTTTCTGTCAGATTCTTACAAGGAAACTCAATGCGGAAGCTGCAGGAAGTTGGAAGTTGTTCTTACTCCCACTGGTTTTTTTTTTTTTTTTGCCTGGCCTTGGTCATTCTTTTTCTCTGTTTAGGTAAGAAAATATGTCTGAAATGATGACCCAGAGGGGTATGGGTTGTCTAGTATATAATAACAATACTTTTAACCCACTCTTTGAAGCTGTTGAAAACGAACATACTAATGTGATTAAGCTTCTCCTTCAACATGGAGCCAATCTTAATGGATCCCACTGCTGGTCTGAATGGAATTCTTTGCATCAGGCTGCTTTTCAGGTAAGTTATAAATCCATAATTTCATTTCCTCATGAATAAAAGTTTTATTCTTGTTCTCTTTGAAGAACAGGTTTGTGTAGTTTTTGCAAGCCATTTAATTTTTGATCTGTGACAGTGTAGTAAACTCAGTTTAAATGCAAATGATCATCCTCAATATGACGAGCTGAAGAGAGTATGAAACAATATACATTTTAAATAATAAAAGTATTATATATATTTAAGAAATGATCAGATGTAACATGGGTCATAAATCTGTTATTGAACAATAATTCACTTGAAACACTTGTTTTATCCCATTTCACTGAGACCTTCAAATAAATCACATTTTGGTATTTAAAATATGGTTCCTTGGATAGACTCTCCATCTCTTTAGTTCTTTGGTGTGGTAGACTGTATTCCAACATTTACAATACCTTTTTATTTCACAGTTCTAAGTATGGTAATAGTTTTAATAATGATTTCTTTGGGTTGTGGCAGGCAGATCTTGTTGAAATCAACTGTAATACTTAAATATTCATGTACAAGTGGGAAAGGGCTTCTGCTTTCAAAAATCACTGTGTTTCCTTATCTTGATTCGGCCCTTTGTTTCTAATCCTGTCCTATTTTCAATGAAGAAGCTGTTAAGGTAATGTGAGGGAGGAATTTAAAAAGCCCCACTGCATGAGCAAAATGTTGCAGAAACACCTCTGGATTTAAACCAGTGAAATTCTAAATAATGGGGACTTTTTGACTGGAAGTTATTATTTTGAAAAAATCTCTTTCCTTTGCCTTTGTTTATTTATCTACCATGTATATCTTTAAGACCTTCCTGAGAGATCGTTAGACTTTTAGTCATCCCACATCTTTAAAAAGTCAAATCCTGCTTTGATTTAATCTATTGTTTTGATTTTTTAAAGGTTTTATACTGTGTTTCCCCGAAAATAAGCCTTCCCCGGATAATAAGTTCTCCCCTGAAAATAAGCCCTCCCCCGAAAATATTTAAGTGCATGCGCAGCCAGTCCCCGCCATTTCCTCTGGTTAGGGTTAGGGAGACCGAGCTGGAAATCGGGTAAGATGGCAAGAGGAGCCCCGTCTTGCTCCACGCACCCCAAAATAATAAGACATTATTATTAAATAAGGCCAAGCGCTTATTTTGGGGTTAAAAAAATATATAAGACAGTCTTATTTTTGGGGAAACATGGTAGCAAAACTGGCTCATTTCTTCAGTTATCTTGATGTCCATCTAGTCTTTAAGACCTAAAAAAGCCTCCCCCCCAATCTTACGGAGTCATTTTGTTTGTTTGTTTTTTGTCCTTTGAGAACTGCTTTAAAAACTCTTTTGTAAATCAGTTTTTCACTTGAGGAGAATTAAATGTTACAAGAAACAAAAGGCTGCATTATAAAATGGCAGTCCTCTAAATCTGTTTTGGCTTATATTTTGCTGGTATCCCACTGTGTGTTTTCAGTTGTCACTGGCAATATTGCAATTGACTAGCATCAGCTGAATTTAGCTTTAAGGGACCAAGGAACTGGCTACAAATAATAACCAAAGTGGAAAGATTTCAGTTCTGTAGCTGTATTTAATAACCTATCTTTTCCCTCCATTTCAGAATTACTCTGAAATACTGAAATTACTCCTGGATGAAGGAGCCAACAAAGAGTCTGTAGATGATTTTGGGATCACACCTTTATTTATTGCTGCACAATATGGAAAACTGGAATGCTTAAGGATACTTATATCATATGGTAATTTCTGCAAAACTACAGTCATCGTGGCTTTCAGTAGTAGAAGCTGTAGGTGAATTGTAGCAAATAGATTATACTATTAGCTGCATATTTTCTGTTAAGACTCCTGAACTAGGGACTGACTGGCAGAATAGAATGCCATGTGAAAAACAGTTTGAGTGGTTATACATCTCTTGTTGTATAATGAGATCAAATGATGTATCTATGGTCAACTTTATATGGCCTCCCCCTCCCCTCCCCTGAAGCAGTCTCAGATGGAATGGCTGGCAACTTCTCATAAAACCTTAGGGTTCCACTGAACCCTAGTTGAGAAATTCTGGGTTAGACAATAAAGAATTCAACCTGGGAATAGACAATGATAATAGAAAAAAAAAGAACAGTTGGGTCAATCATGAAGTGATTAGAATTTCTTGAGTCTTTTATCAGAAGTTATGTACACTTTTAGCTATAATGTTCATAGTATGAATGTTAGTCTTGCTAAATTTTACTGTGTTAAAATAAATGCCTAGCTGAAGCTGGAAATAAGGATGATTCTGTCCCTATGACTGTTCTGGTGAGCAGTAAAGATCCAGCTCTTTTGAAGAGAATAGAATGATGAACATTGCTCCTAATGGAAGTGAGGTTATATGTTTGAATTGCATTTAATAACTGGTGTTTGGATAGAAATAGGTACATTACTGATTTGTAGAAATCCCTAAAAGATTCAGCAACATTATTGTAATTCTAGTAGTTATACTAGTTCCTGTCTAAGCATAGAGTATAAAAATAAGGTTTAGTGAGCCATTAAAAATGAGGAGCTTTATCAAATTATTAAAATTCCCTTATCAGGAGCAAGCGTCAATTGTCAAGCAAAAGATCAAGCCACACCCCTCTTCATTGCGGCCCAGGAAGGCAATGACAAATGTGTGGAGCTGTTACTAGCCGAAGGAGCCAATCCAAACCTTTACTGCAATGAAGAGGAATGGCAGCTACCTATTCATGCGGCAGCACAAATGGGACACAGCAAGTAGGTGATATGAAAAAATTGCTGTTGGTTTCTGTTAAGCCTTGAGCTCCATAAATGAAGAAAGGCCGAGCATAAATTATGAAATAAAAATTAATATAAGATATTTTGAATAATGGAAATAAGACATTCCTATTTATGACTATATTTTCTAAGCAATTATAGAAATTATTTAATCTTTCAGAATTTTTACAGTTGATGAATCAGTTTTGTATCTGCTCTGATTTCGACTGGTAATAAAATTTTACTTAAAATGTTTTTCTAATATATTTCACTTTCTTCATTGTTTTTTATATATTTAGCACTAGCCCTTAGACTTATATACCACTTTACAGCTCTCTCTAAGCGGTTTATAGAGTCAGCATATTGCCCCCAACAATTTGGGTCCTCATTTTACCCACCTTGGAAGGATGAAAGGCTGAGTCAACTTTGAGCCTGGTGAGATTTGAACTGCCAAATTGCAGTCAGCAGAAGTAGCCTGTAGTACTGCACTCTAACCACTGCGCCACTGTAGCTCTTTATGATTTAAGATATCTTTGTAGTAGCTCAGGTTAGATATTTTCTAATGTAAAATGTAAGATAATAATAAAAGAAAGTTTATTTTTTATAAAATATAAAATATTTTATAATATAAAAATATTTAATATAATTAATAAAATAATCACATAAAAGTAAAAAAAACCAAGTTGATATTTCTCTGAAATGAGTCAGAGTATCTGTCAACGTTCCAGAAAACAACTCCTGCAGAAAAGACTCCGAAACCAACATCTTTCAAAGTTCTTTTACTAGCATAGGTAAACTGGTAAAGTTGGAGGAAAACCGAAACTGGGGGTTCCGGTTCCTCCCTCAGTAATACAAACCCCAAAATCTCCACCCTCATGACCCCTCTGCCAGTCACATGCTCCAATCCTCAACTGTCCCATGTCGAAGTATCACTCCAGCCACTCCTTCTCCAGATGCGAACCCAGCCTGACCTTGACCGGCAGAAAATGTTATTATGTCTAATCATCCCTTGCACTACCACCCTCCTCCCCTCCTTTCCCACAGAGGAGAATTATGGCAGCGCATGGAAGCCTTCGGCCTAGTATGGCTTCCAAAGTTGACAGTATCATGATTGCATTGATGACTCCTGAATGACCCAATTTGCCCTTGAAAATTCCAGAAAATAGCAATGTTTGAATTGAAAATTTTAAGCTCTAAATTTCATGCTTTTAATCAGAACCAAAGAACAAACCAGCAGTTTGTTATGAGGCATTGACACAGAATAGGAAGAAAAGCAGGATAAAAAAAAGAATGAGTGGCAGTTCCCTTCTTTCTTTAGGGCATGGATGTCCAACCCTTTGACTTACCTGGGAGGAATTGTCCTGGGACGCATATAAAACATGTAATATAGTTAAGGTATACAAATAACAAGGGTGCGATGGTTAAAGAGGCTGAGCTTGTCAGCTGGAAAGCAGACAGCCCAGGTTTGAGACCCGGTATTGTGTGACACGGTGAGCTCCCATTACTTGCCCCAGTCCTGCCCACCTAGCAGTTCAAAAGCATGCAAATACGTGTAGATAAATAGGTACCACTTTGCTGGTAAGGTAACAACCTTTCGTGCAGTTCAGCTTATGGTTATTCTGGCCACATGACCACAGAAATGTTTTCGGACAACGCTGACTCTCTCAGGTAAGAAACTGATAAGCAATGCCCCCTCGAGTCAGACATAACTGGATGGAGAAACATTTACCTTTACCTTTACACAAATAACAAACTTCCATTATTTTTTATTTTCTTGTGGGACCGCATAACTAGCAGTCTAGCGTCTCATGCAGTGCATGGGTTGCGGGTTGGATATGCCTGTTTTGAGGTATTTTTGATGTACCTTCATGTATTTGTGAACCAAGTGGGAAAGTTACACATGGTAAATTATGAAAAAAATCTTATGTAGATAATGTAGATAATAGATATTGCTTAACATAGTGTAAGCTGCCCTGAGTCTTCGGAGAAGGGCGGGATATAAATGCAAAATAAATAAATAAATAAATAAATCACCTAGCAACAGAGAAAAGTATAAACCTTTAGGAATATAGAAAGCAGCTTTTCATCAGATCAGGTCATTTGTCCATTGCTAACTCTGAGTAGCAGCAGCTTTCTACCAAAACACTTTCTTTCCCATTTCCTGACACTTCATTTTTTAAATTAGAGCTGTCAGAAATTGGACCATCTGCATGCAGAGCAAGTTCCGTGCCTCTCAAATGTGGTTACAGGAATCACAGAGGCAGTCTAATAGTTAAAAACACTAAATGCATCATTTATGCAAGACCTTGGGAAGAATTATTATTGTTATTATTATTGTTATTATTGACTTGGCTTTTTCTCAGGCTTTGGGACAGATTGATGTTTAAACCCCTGTTAGATGTATTTTTCATTTATTTGTTTGGACTATTCTTTTTTCAATTTCTGCATTTTTCTTATTTTTTGATAGTAAGCTGCCCTTACTATCAGTAAGTAACCAGGGTTTGGGCAGCTTTTAAATCTGTCTGTCTGTCTTGTCTGTCCGTCTAAAGAAGCATGACAGTAATGGAGACTGTCCATTATGGTCAGAGTTTGTGACAGTCATTAAGTGAAGCATCCATGTGATTGCTTCACTTTGGACCATCCATCCCTGATCTTCTCGATGTGATTGTTAAATGTGCAGATGTTACATGGTGTGTCTCATGGGTTCCAGGGACCCCCAAGGCCTCCCCCACCCTACGAGACAGCTGGTCCTCTGTTTCCTGCCCCTCACAGTGCTGCCCCACTGGGTCCCAAACCCCATGTTACCTGTTGCACACTTACCTAGCAAAGATTTTTGGAACTCGGTTAGGGAAGCAAAGCAAGCTGCTTCGTTGCTGGGCTGCCCAGCACAATCCCAGGAGCAGTGGCAGCTGAGAAGATGGTGGCTTTTCTGGGATTGCATTGTGCAGCCCATCAACAACCAACTTGCTTTGCTTCCCTAACCTGAATGGAGTTCCGGAGATCTTCAAAAAGTGACCACAACAGTGACGTGGAAGATGTAGAGTCTGGTGGATGGGATAGGGGGAGATAGATGGTGGGTGCTGCAGAATCCGTGTGGCTGGTCTTAATGGCAAATGACTGAGGGGGTGCTGCAGCAGCCGTAACTTTGTTACCATGTTGTTAGCTTTTAGGGAGGTCTGCCATAACTTTGAACAGTTGCTAAGCAACTGGTTGTAAGTTGAGGACAACCTCAACTTAAAATCAGTTGAATTTTGTGTTAAATTTGTATTTTGGAGAAACATTCGGATTACCATGGTTTACAATGAAAAAGTACAGTAGAATAGAAGCAACCCCAGTTAGGAAAAAAAAATACAAATATGTTTGCATAAAAATAAAAAAAATAAGCTGCTTAAAATCATTGTTTCATAACTTCAGAATTCCAAGACAACTAAAAAACCCAAAGCTATAACAGTAAGAATAAAAAATGAGAAACATAATAAAAATAGTTATGACTTAAGAATCACTTCTCATACTTTCTCTCTCTTATTCAGACTTGGCTAACTTCTGGAATATTTTTACTGGAGGGGCCAGTGTAACATCTGGAACAGTGTTTCTCAAACTTGACAACTTTGAGATGTGTGGATTTCAACTCCCAGAATTCCCTAGCCACCCATGGAGAATTCTGGGAGTTGAAGTTCACACACCTTAAAATTGCCAAATGTGATAAACACATCTAGAGGAAGCCTGTTCCAAAGAAAACTTGTTGGAAAAGCAATGCTTTCTAGCATCAGCTTCCCCCATCTCCTGAAATAGGCACTATAAACAATATCTAATGGGACAACCTCTCTTTCCTTATATTTTAAAATATCTGTTTCAGCTTCACTATGACCTATGAGGCAATTTTATTGGGTTCCTCCTCACAGACATTTTATTTAATGTATAACAGGAGTCCTTTCAAAGGCAAGATTTCTTTCTTCCAGGCTAGGTATTGATTACCTCTAAATTCCAGGGTAGTGAAGGAAATGTGGTTTTGGGATGAAGGGAATTTAAAGTCTTCTGCTTACAGCTTTCTGTAAAAAGTTCTGGCTTCATATCAAACTTTTGGCTGCATATGTCTGGAATGATGTTTGAATGAACATACTAAGCTATGGAACTTGGGTAGATTAAAGCGAGCTATCAGGGAAGAGAAAATAGATTTAAAAATAAAATATATCTCTGTCACAATGAATGTGCTAAAGTCTAATGTTATTTCTCTGATGGATTGAGCATGTAACCTCGGTCTTCAACCTATCAGATTGCATATGGAGATTCCAAATCTTCTCTGGGATGTTTATGTAATCTTTAATATTAATTTGAAATACCTAACCCGTCTACTTTTTTCTCTCAGAATGAGAAACAACAACTTGCCTGTCTAGAGTATTGCATTATCTTTTTGTATTTTTGTTTTAGTCTGCTGTTTTATTGCAGTCTAAACAGGCCTGTCATTTATCTTTCACATTCACCATTTGGATTTAAAAAAAAATTAAATAGGAATACATTTTATCATTTCTCTTTTTAAAATAAAATTTGATTGGATTTTTTTCTGGTGAGGTTGGTCTATCACCCAAGGAGGAGAGGAAGGGTGGATAATCCAGCAATATGCTCACATGCTAGATAGCCAGGAGGTTACATTACTGCAATTATTTTGCTTGTTTGGTTTTTTAAATTTGTTAATTGCTAAAAAGGCAACACTGGTTTGAGAGTCCTATTTCCCATACTTACTAGAATTACAAAGAGGACTCAAAATGAAATGTTGCCATTCCAAAGCAAAAGATAGGTCCAGAGGACTCACCTCTGAAAGAGAAGGTTTAACTTTTTACCATACGGGTTCAGTTACCCACTATGGAAACCCTTGAATCAAGCTCAACTGCTATGAACAGCCTGAATGAAATTATGCAATATTCTTGGCAGCAAAATTAAGGTTACTTGCCACTGCCTTTTCCGGGATTTTTAAACCAATATATCTTGTCTCAGCACTGGTATTTTTTAAAGGTCTCGTATCCATTAGGCCAAATCCTACTTAGTTTTAGAATCCAGATGAGATCAACCAGTCCTTACGATTTGCTGAGATTTCAATTTTATACAGAACACATTAAAAGGTAGCAGATAATGTTTTTTGTTTTAAGGTCAGGAAAATGATGTTTTCATCTATAAAGTACATAATGAATATGTTTTTGCTTGCACAGTAACATCCATTTTACTTCTTTGCAGTATATTGCGCATGTTGATACCAGTTACTGATCGGGTTTGTGGTAGTGCTGAAGGCAAAGTGAGTCCTGTCTACTCTGCAATCTACAGTGGTCAGGAAATTTGCTTGGAACTTTTGCTTAAGGAAGGTTACAGTCCGGATGCTCAGTCTTGTCCTGTTTTTGGCTGCAAATCGCCAATGTCTCTTGCTTTTCAAAAAGGGTGCGTATGTTCTTTGTAGTTATTATAGGACAAGACAGTTATGGGAACTTTAAACCTGTGGTAAGATGGGGCGGCCAATAAATTTTAAAAATAAACAAACAACCTAGCAAACAAGGTGAATATTATGGGAGCAGCAACTGGTTTGTATTAAAGGTTTTTGAAACTTTCTCATTTCAGATAATATTTCATCTTTCATCTTTAGATGCTTGGAAATGCCTTAGAGTAGCACTACACAAACATATTGGCCTCAGGACCCCTTTACATTCTTAAAAATGATAGAGGATTCCAAAGAGCTTTTTATGTGGCTTATATCTTGCGGTATTTATTGTATTAGAAATCAAAACTGAGAAATGTTAAAATGTTTATTTGGCTTTGTGACATCTGTAAAGGTGTCAGGCACCCCTAGGGGTTCCCAGAGAACCGCTGCTTTACAACATACAGCTTCACATTTCAGGAGAAATCAGCCATTATGGGAAGGTGAAATAGTTTGGGGAAGCTTCTCTGCTGTTATTGATCCTTTTTATGGAACTAAGGAATCTTCTTGTTCTCCATATCAGATTACAATATTATTGTAACCTTGTAGAGGGATCATATGATATAGGAAACTTGTTGACAAACTCTGTAATGCTTTTTATCTAAATGAAAAGATAAAGAATTAGGGCAACAAAGTTGAGAGATTTGTTATTTTATAAAAAACAATACATCTGTTCTGTTTCCCTTCCCCCAATACTCCCAGCAAAGAGTCCGTCAGAGGCCTTCCTTTTTTTCCCTTTTATTTACATAGATACATGTCCTGGCCACGTCTACCCACGGGCCTGCCAAGTTTCTGGAGATAACGAGGAAATTATAGATAAGGCCAGAATTACTCACGAATATATTCTTCCCTCCATTGAAATAGTTAGCTCGCGCCAATTCATTAGCTCGCGCCAACTCATTACTTTGTCCAAGACAAAAAACCAGGAAGTCCCGCCTCCTATTTATAGTCTCTGCAGATGTCACTGCATGACAATTATGACTTGGCTTTGTCCCAACTCTTCCGCTGCTGCGCACGGCGATTACGTCTACGTGACCTTGCATCGCTCCAAAACTGTTCTTGGGCGTTGCCAAATCAGAAGGAGGCTCCATGGAATCAGGCTGTGCGGCCTCCCCCTCCCTTTGAGTGGGTGCCAGGGAGGGAAAGGGCACAAGGGAAGCAGGGCTGGCCAGGTCTTCTCCCTCACTTTCTGAATCATCCGAGTCCAGGAGTCTGGGTCCAGGAACCTGGGTCACAACACTATCCCTCACCGCAGGGCCCTTCCCCCGGGGCTGACGATCGGGATGCGGTCGGGCTGGGTTCTGCTCATGGAAGGCCTGCACCAGGTCAGGGGCATGAACGTCGGAGGCATCTACCCAGGAGAAATCAGTCCCGTATCCCTTCCACGCGATCAAATATTGGAAACGACCCTTCAGCCAGCGGGAGTCTCGTACGCTGTGGACTTCGTATTCCTCCGATCCGTCCTCGGCGACAGTGGCGGGTGCTGTTGGGCACCGAAGGGGACTCGGTGTGGCCTCAGGAACCAGAAGGGACCGGTGAAAAACGGGGTGGATCCGCATGGATCGTGGCAGGGTCAGTCGGTAGGCTACCGGGTTGATGACTGCCTCGACAGGGAACGGGCCGATGAATCGGTGGTCCAACTTCTTTACCGGGCGGTCGGACGGGAGGTGTTTGGTGGAGAGCCACACCCGGTCTCCAACTGCCAGCGGGGGCGTTGCCCGTCGGGAGCGGTCGGCGGACCGTTTGTAATCCTCCTTTGCCCGATTCAGCTGCTGACGTACCAACTGTTGGACCGCATGCAATTCCGTCAGGAAGGTCTGCGTTTCGGGAACAGGAGAGTCCGGTGGTGCCAGAGGAAGAGCCGCGGATGGTACCCCACATTGGCAAAGAACGGGTCATCTGAGTAGAGGTGTGCTGAGAGTTGTTAAAAGCAAACTCCGCCAGGGACAGGTAGTCGGCCCAGTTGTCCTGTTGCTGGTTGATGAAGCAACGGAGATACTGTTCCAGTATACCGATGACCTTCTCTGTACCCCGTCGGTCTCCGGATGGTGCGATGACGACAGACATACCTGCACCTCCAACGCGCCATCAGGCTCTTCCAGAAGCGGGCTGTGAACTGAACTCCGCGGTCTGAAACCACCCTGTCCGGTAGACCATGGAGGCGGAAGATGTGCTGCAGAAAGAGGCGGGCGTTTTGCGGCTGTGGGCAGTCCGCGGCATGGGATGAAGTGTGCCATCTTGGTGAGCATGTCCACCACCACCAGCACCGTGGTGAACCCAGAGGACGGCGGCAGGTCTGTCAGGAAGTCCATAGAGATCGCCCCAGGGTCTGTCGGGTGTCGGCAAGGGCTGGAGGAGCCGGGAGGGGCCCCGTGGCGGTCTTGGCTTGCCGGCACGGTACGCAGGATGTCACGTAGGCATGTATATCATGCCGCACTCGGGGCCACCAAAAGGTCCGTGTCACCAGGTGGAGGGTCTTGAAGAACCCAAAATGTCCTGCTGCAGGGTTGTTGTGGCACTGGGTCATGACGAGGGCTCGGAGTGGTCCTGTGGGCACATATAATCGCCCCCGAAACTTGAGTAAGTCCTCCTCCAAGGTCCAAGGAGACGCGGGGCCCACCTCCGCTCTCCTTTGCTGCGACCAGGCGTCCTGGCGCTGCGCCTCTCGCACCTGGGCCCGCAAGTCCACTGGCTCCCGTGCTGCGGCCAAGGCTTCTGCCGGCAGCACTGTCCGTGGAGGAAGGGGGTCCTTGGGGCAGAGGTACTCTGGCTTGCGGGACAGGGCATCCCCCTCCGGTTGTGACCGCTGGGAATGTAGGTCACGCGGAAGGTGAACCGGGGAAAAACAATGACCACGGATCTGCCGCTGGTCCAACTTCCGAGCTGTGGTGAGGTGCTCGAGATTCCGATGGTCCGTTCGGACCTCCACCTGATGTCGGGCCCCCTCCAGATGGTGTCGCCAAGCCTCGAATGCAGCCTTGATAGCCAGCAACTCTTTTTCCCAGATAGTGTAGTTGCGCTCGGAAGGTTGAGTTTCCGGAGTAGTAAGCGCGGGAAAAAGTGTGCCACCATTCGCCGGAGCCTGTAGCAGCACCGCACCCAGAGCCACATTGGACGCGTCTGTTTCCACCACAAAAGGCCGGAGCGGGTCGGGATGCCGCAGGACGGGTTCCGTGACGAAGGCTTTCTTGAGGGCTGTGAATGCTTCTTGCTGCGGGGGACCCCACCGAATGCAACCTTCTTCCTGAGGAGCTGGGTAAGTGGAGCTGTCAGTGTGGCAAAGCCGGGATGAAGGTCCGGTAGTAGTTGGCGAAGCCCAGCAGGCGCTGAACATCCTTCACCCGACGAGGGCTTCCCAGCTACACAAAGCTTCTACTTTACATGGGTCCATGGCTATGCCCTCGGGCGAGATGATATGCCGAGGAATTCTATGGAAGTCCGGAAGAAGACGCATTTCTCCAGCTTCGCATTGAGTTGTTGCTCCATAGCGTTGCAGAACCAGACTGGCGTGTCGAAGGTGGCTTTCCTGGACCGGGAGTAAATCAGGATGTCGTCGAGGTAGATAACCACGAACCGATCCAACATGTCTCGGAACACGTCGTTCATGAAGTGCTGAAAACGGCGGGAGCATTGGTCAACCCAAATGGCATGACAGTGTATTCGTAGTGTCCGTATCGGTGCCGAATGCCGTCTTCCATTCGTCTCCTTCTCGTATCCGCACCAGGTTGTAGGCCCCGGAGATCGAGCTTGGTGAAGATCGTGGCCTCGCAACCTTTCCAGTAGCTCCGGGATGAGCGGCGGGGGTAGCGATTCCGCACCGTAATGGCGTTTGGCGGCGGTAATCACAGCATAGGCGCAAGTCCCTGTCTTCTTCTTCACAAAGAGGACCGGGGCCGAGAGAGGGACTTTGAAGGCGGATGAACCCTCGGGCCAGGTTTTTGTCCAGGAAGTCCCTGAGGCGGCCAACTCGGGCTCCGACATGGAATACAGGCGTCCCACAGGCAGTGGTGCGTTGGGCAGAAGGTCCACGGGCAATCGTAGGGCCGATGCGGGGTAGTCGGTCCGCCTCCTTCTCGCTGAACACGTCGGCGAAGTCCGTCAGCTCAGGAGGCAAGGTGATGGCAGCGGTGGGGCGTTCTGGCCGGCACAGGTGTGGCGGATGTGATCGACGCACTGCAGACTCGGGAAAGAGATGGCGTTCGCGACCAGGCCACCTGAGGATCGTGGGTCCGAAGCCAGGCCAACCCAAGGACCAAGGAAAATGAAGGTCCGCCGTGACATAAAACTGGATCGCCTCCTCATGGTCCCCAATAGCCAGGCGCAAAGGCTGGGTGGCGAATTTAATGGGGCCGGACACCAGTTCTCGTCCATCAATTGTCTCTACCGCATCGGAGGGTCCACGGAACCACGGGACCGCAAACTGGGTCACAAAGGCCTGGTCCATAAAGTTTGTTGTGGCCCTGAGTCCACCAGCGCATGCGCCTGGAGCCCGTCCGACTGGTTCCCCAACCATATCCGTGTGTCCAGAATCAGATGCCGAGGGGCCCAGAGTCTACTTCCGCAACGTCCAGTGGGGGCTTAATGCGTGCCCGACCTAGGGTTTCCCGAGGTCGGGCCTGCTCCGCTTCGATTGGTCACGCTGTGATTCGGGACCGGCGTCGTGCCCGCCGCTTTCTGGGGCAAGAAGCGGTAGTGGCGGGCTCCCCACAGTACAGGCACAATCCCCCTTGGCGCCTCCGGTTCCGCTCCTGGGCTGTTAGGCGAGGTCTGGCCGCTCCCAACTCCATGGGCTCTTCCGCAGCGGTTACAAAACGTGGGGCGACCCTGGGTGCTGGTGGTGCAGGAACTGGGGTGCAGATGTCGACGGAGGGTCCCGGGGCGCGACGGACGGTCGCCGTTGCAGACGGGCATCGAGGCGGAGACAAAGGGGCACCAAGTTGTCGAGGGTCCGCGGCGCCTCCACGCGGGCCAGCTCGTCTTGCAATTCCTCTGAGAGTCCCTCCTGGAACGCGTCCACCAGCGCTGCATCATTCCAGTCAGAGTCCTGGCACAAAAGACGAAATTCGATGTACTCCTGCAGGGGGCGTTTCCCTTGACGGAGTTCCTTAAGGCGCCTGGTTGCCATCAGCATTGAACGGGTCCTCATACATGGTGCGAGGTGCTGCCAAAACGCTGTTGGTCCGCCAGCAGGGGCTGTCCTGGAGCAAGAGGCGTGGCCCATCGAGCAGCCGAGCCGGAAGAAGGTTAATCACGAAGGCCACCTTAGCCCGGTCGTCTGGGAAATCCTCTGGCCTCATAGCCATGTAGAGCTGGCACTGTCCCAAGAAGGTCGGGAACATCTCAGGCTGCCCAGAAAACTTATCCGGCACGGTTATCGGGCACTTGCGACGAGGAGGAGGAGTGGGAGGATGGGGGGGGGCTGCAGGCACATTCCTGGCAGCAAGTTGGCCTGCCAAGTGAGCCACTTGCTGCTGGAGCTGTTGATTAGCCGCTTGTAGCTGCTCTAACTGCTGCTGTACCTGCTGCTGGTCCATCTTTGGTGGAAGATGTTTTAGTCAGGTCTTGGACAAAATGTTCTGTTTCCCTTCCCCCAATACTCCCAGCAAAGAGTCCGTCAGAGGCCTTCCTTTTTTCCTTTTATTTACATAGATACATGTCCTGGCCACGTCTACCCACGGGCCTGCCAAGTTTCTGGAGATAACGAGGAAATTATAGATAAGGCCAGAATTACTCACGAATATATTCTTCCCTCCATTGAAATAGTTAGCTCGCGCCAATTCATTAGCTCGCGCCAACTCATTACTTTGTCCAAGACAAAAAACCAGGAAGTCCCGCCTCCTATTTATAGTCTCTGCAGATGTCACTGCATGACAATTATGACTTGGCTTTGTCCCAACTCTTCCGCTGCTGCGCGGCGATTACGTCGTGACCTTGCATCGCTCCAAAACTGTTCTTGGGCGTTGCCAAATCAGAAGGAGGCTCCATGGAATCAGGCTGTGCGGCCTCCCCATCCCTTTGAGTGGGTGCCAGGGAGGGAAAGGGCTCAAGAGAAGCAGGGCTGGCCAGGTCTTCTCCCTCACTTTCTGAATCATCCGAGTCCAGGAGTCCGGGTCCAGGAACCTGGGTCACAACAACATCTCTTATTATACTTCCACAAGCAGTTGGGGAGAATCATAGTAAAAAATCTCTGGCATTCACTGCCAGTCAGATGAATTCATGTACAAGAGAGCTGTTAAAAGGTTTGGCCTAATGGTTAAGGCATCAGGCTAGAAACTGGGAGACTGGGAGTTCTAGTACTACTGTGAGTTCTAGTACTGCCTTAGCCATGAAAGCCAGCTGGGTGTCCTTGGACCAATCACTCTCTCTTAGCCCAACTCACTTCACAAGGTTGCTGTTGGGAGCACAATAGGAGGAAGAAGGAATATTAGATAGGTTTACTTCCTTAAGTCTATAAATAAAATTATAAAAGTGGGATAAAGAAATAAAAATAAATAAATAAATATATAAATATACAGTATATTATTGACTTGCATTATAAAATATTTATATTTTTATGAAATATTTCAGTAAAAATAAATTTCAAAGCCATGTCTTGAATTTATTTGTTTAGAACACTTATAACACACCATGTATTTGGTAATCCAAATTAAATATTCCTGTTCAATTGCTCTTGGAAACGTTTTAAGAATTACTTACATGTTAGGCATATTTTGTTCACTAAATGTTAAATAGGCTTTTAAGTGGATTTAGAATAGTGAAAAAAAAAATCAGGAAAATATATTGAGTTCATCTCTTTGCAAATTCAATATCACTGTGTTACTTTCTCATTATTTTCAACTATTTTCAACAGCTAAGAATCACATCAGATACCTGTACAATTAACTTAGGGGCCCCACAAGGCTGTGTGCTCTCTCTACTTCTCTTCTCTTCTCTTCTCTCTCTATACCAATGACTTCATCTCAAATGATCCATCTGTTAAACTACCGAAGTTCGCAGATGACACAACAGTGATCGGTCTCATTCAAGACAATGATGAATCCACATACAGATGGGAGGTTGAACAATTAGCCTCATGATGCGACCAGAACAATCTGGAACTGAACACACACAAAACCGTAGAAATGGTGGCGGACTTTAGGAGAAACCCTCCCATACTACCACCTCTTACAATACTAGACAACACGGTATCAACAGTAGAGATCTTCAAATTTCTAGGTTCTACCATATCACAAGATCTAAAGTGGACAGCTAACATTCAAAACGTCATCAAAAAAACCCAACAAAGAACGTTCTTTCTGCACCAACTCAGAAAGCTCAAACTGCCCAAGGAGCTGCTGATACAGTTCTACAGTGGAATTATTGAGTCTGTCATCTGCACCGCTATAACTGTCTGGTTTGGTTCTGCAACCTAACAAGACAGATACAGACTTCAGAGGATAATTAGAACTGCAGAAAAAACAATGGTTACCAACCTGCCTTCCATTGAGGACCTATATACTGCACGAGTCAAAAAGAGGGCTGTGAAAATATTTACAGACCCCTCGCATCCTGGACATAAACTTTCAACTCCTACCCTCAAAACGACGCTACAGAGCACTGCACACCAGAACAACTAGACACAAGAACAGTTTTTTCCTGAATGCCATCACTCTGCTAAACAAATAATTCCCTCAACACTGTCAAACTAGTTACTAACTGTGCATTGCTATTAATCTTCTCATCGTTCCAATCACCCATCTCCTTCCACTTATGACTGTATGACTATAACCTTGTTGCTGGTATCCTTAAGATTTATATTGACTGTTTCCCTATGACTATCATTAAGTGTTGTACCTTATGATTCTTGACTAATGTATATTTATGTACACTGAGAGCATTTTCACCAAGACAATTCCTTGTGTGTCCAATCACACATGGCCAATAAAGAATTCTATTTCTATTCCTATTCTATTCTATTCTATTCTATTCTATTCTATTCTATTCTATTCTATTCTATTCTATTCTATTCTATTCTATTCTATTCTATTCTATTCTATTCTATTCTATCGCATCCCATCCCATCCCATCCCATCCCGTCCCATCCCATCCCATCCCATCCCATGCCATCTCAGTACTAAGTCATCTCTAGCTACAATAACATCCTTCTAAAAAATCTTTTAAGGGGTATTGTTCCCTTTGAACAGGTTTTTTTTCTTTCTGTTATAATTTTTTTGAAAGCTATCTCTCATGAACACATGATATGATTTATGAAATTAAATGAAATGATTCTTTTTACAATTTTTTTGCTCAAAATGGCTGTTGTTGTATTCTCTTATTCTTAATTTGTCTTTTAAAATTTTTTAAAAAGGGGAACTGCAAAAAAGGGTAAGATATTGGCAGATTCATGGAAATTCCAGAGTTTCAAGAAACATTAAAAAAAATCTTAACTGCTGTAAAAGAAGATGTAGAATGGAATGTTCTGAACAGGAGTCCTTCAGATTGTATTTGTTGCATTTCCTAATTGTAGCAATAGCACCTTAGTTGAAGGTATAAGATGTGATTAATGCACTTTGGTGTCTCTTTCCCTCTGTCACACATATACAAAAGCATACCCTTTATAGACAAATTTAGAAAATATTGTGAATCCACCAAAGGACTTGATAAGCCAGTTTTCTTCAAATTCCTGGCCTCCACTTGCATTTGAAGATCATTGTCTCGTGACCTGCTCAGTCTGTCCTGTTTAGCACACCAAGGGGACTTAGTGATTTTCAAAGTAACATAGAGCTTTTTAGAGGGTTCTATTGGAAAGATTGTTGCAGATACAAACTCACCCCTCGGATCATGCTTGGCGATCTCTATGGATTGTCCATTGAAATATTCTGCTGGACTGGCATTTGTATTCAAAGAGATCAACTAATTTCATGGATGGTGTAGAGAGGTCCAGCCATTGACCTAGTGCTATTTAATAAGTAGGAATTAATCAGCTAGCTAGCAAATTAACTAACTGGTAGGTTACAGGTTAATTTCTGGAAAAATTGTTTGAATAAACACTATGTTACAATTTTTTAATATGATTTGTAGCACAGTCAACCAGATGTTCAGACTGGATTGGGCATTTTTGTCTACCTGTTGAGTCCTTTTCAAGGGATAGGCAGATGTGGATATTTATGGTGTTACACATATTGTCACACCACTTTTTAATTGTTCAGCATGTCTGAAGCAGACTACTATCATTGAATTTTAATATATGGTTATGGTGTCCAGTATTACTTTATATGCCATTGTGAGTGTTTTGAATTGGGCCAGGAAAGCAATTGGACAGTTGCTTATCATATCAAGACATTAATGCAGAAAGGTGTACAGCTTAAGATGAAATCAACTGCAGAGGGATTTAGTTTGGTTTTTCTATGCACAGTTACACATATTGTCACAGGATGAGAGGTGTTCTGAGTAAAGTTGCCTTTTGCAATTGACTTGATGATGAATTTGCCAATGTCGATGATGTTCAAGTGGTGTTGCTGTTGTAATGAAATTGCACCCAAGGCACCTATTAGTATTGGTACTACCTTTGCTTTGCTTTGGCCAAGCTAGCCACTCTTCTGTTATTTCTTATTCTGGTCATTATTCTTTCCAGAACTGGTCCATTCATTTCAAATATACTCTTTTTGGACTTGATCTATAATAATCTGTAAGAATATCTGCATTCTTTGTTTTCAGTCACTATATTTGTAATGGGTAAAAACCTTTTCTTCCAGTAGTTCTGAAATTGTTGATTCTGGTTGCTCAGCCAGCAGTTCAGACTACCAAAATGGTAGTCCATTTTTCACTAGATGTTCAGGAACTCCCAACTTCTAGCATGTCCTTGTTAACTCAGGTGACAACTGAGCCAATATAGATTTCTTTAATTTATGTTTCACCATACTTTTTAAGGGGGAAACACTGTATGTCTATCTCCTCTGATGAGACCTGCCCAGTATGGTTGAACCTACTTCTTATCTTCCTCAGAGCACACAAGCCCTACAACCATGTCAAGGTAGTGTCTCACTGGGGTTATTATTAAATTTATTGGCTGCCCATCTCACCACAAGGCAACTCTGAGTGGCTTGCAAGGTGTAACATGTATATGTCTTGTACATTTCTTGCAGAAGTGAAATAATTCTCATTCTTCTGAAATACGGAATCAGAATTCTTGAAATAGATTTAGGCCTTTGCCTGCTACATAGAAGATACGGTCTATTTCGGCATTTCTTGAGGAAGGATTGCAAGTTCCTATGCCAACAACATCTGGCAGAATTTTCAAAGTATGCAGTCAGTGCAGGACATGACTACAAAGAATGGCTGCCCTCACTCTTACTAGCTGGGTTTAATCCTGTGAATCTTCTCTTTCAAGATTGGTAAGCAAGGCATTATAAGCATATAAATATTTTGTATGATTGTGTATGCGTACTGGTCTGCTGCTAAATGTTTTAAGAAACAGCTCTGCTGGCTCCATTGCTACTATTCATGGTGGAACAGCTGATTAATGTATTAGGTGTTGAGGTTCACCTCTGCTGTGAACCAGCTCACAAAATTAAGAAAACATATCAATTGGCTCAGCAAGCTGGCTCCAGCTCACCACTATGTAAATATATTTACATACATCTTTTTGTAGGCATACGGATATACAAACATCTGTTCATTCATGCATCCATACATTTTATATCATAGGAATTGCTTTTGTTACTCAGCATTATTGTGTGGAAATGCTATCTTGAATATAAGTGGGTAGTTCAGGTAGGATTTCAAATTTATGAAATTTCTCCCCTTCCAAATAGGAATTCACCAATAAAACAAATTACAGAAACAAATTTATTTAGGATTATGGAATGTTGAGGCCTTCATTTGGAGTTGATAACAGAACTGTACTGACTGCCAAGCTCTTCCTAAAGTTAGAATGCATTCCTGATAACTATCAGGCTTTTATCCATTCATATAACGAAAAAATAAGAGATGTGTAATTTTATTATTACCGTGGTTAAAAGTTGTTTGTCAGAAATCCATAATCTCTTGCAGATCAGTAAATTCTGATAGTAATTTTTGGCCACTTCTGTCTCATATACTGTATGTAGTGTCCGTCTCACTATGTGTGGAATGTTGCATATGTTTGGACATACATACACGAAGCTTCTGCAACATGGAGATATGGATCTTATCAGCTTGTGTTTGTGTGACCATGAAGGATGTTTTACAAGTGTATATTCATATGTGTGTAGTAGTCACTTCAGGTGGATATCTAATATGCAATGTTCTGAATACATTATTCAGAGCCTTGTTTAATATCTCGCAGAGTAGGATTGGGCTACAAGCATGAAAACTTTTATATGTTAGCATGTCTGAAGTAGACTACTATCACTGAATTTTAATATATGGTTATATATATCTTACTTATATGCCATTGTGAGTGTCTTGAAGGGTTAGGAAAGCAATCGGGACAGTTGATTATCGTATCAAGACATTCATGCAGGAAGATGTATAGTTTAAGATGAAACCAACAGAATAATTAACTGCAGAGGGATTTAGTTTGGTTTTTCTATGCACAATTAAGAGAAAAAATTAATGTAGGTAGTTAAAAAGCTAATGGGAATGAAACAACAAAAGATGAAATTGGAAATTGAATTATGTACGTGTGATTGCTTAAAAGTACAAACTTCTGTTGAAATTTGAAATTGAAAGAACATGTTAAAAAGTGTACAATGAAATGGATTAAGATTTTGGGTTCCAATATACAGATGGATCAAAGGAAGAGAATGTGATTAAAAGGACTGAAATTCAGATTGTGTTATAATTTAAGAGGAAATTTTATAAAATAATGTACTATTAATAAATGTCACCAGGAAAATTTAAGATGCATAAAGGCATTTCTAACCAATGTTGGAAATGTGAAAAGCACAAAGGGACATTTTTTCATGCATGGTGGATTTGCGAAAAAGCAAAGAAAAACATGAATACAAATACAAATGATTCCAAGATTTTTAATAATTAATATTCAGATGAAATAAGATTTTTTTATTGAGATTTTTGACATCCAATTAGAAAACACTCATAGATGATTATTTTTGTATATGGTAACTAGCTGGATACCCTTGATTCGCTACGAAACTATGTGATGGGGCTTGACAAATCAACACTTACAGCTTGACAATTAATGAGTAGTTATGATCAGCCTGTTCTGTCCCCCCCCCCAACGCTCCCAAGAAAATAAGCCAGTCGAAGGCCTTCTGCCAACAGTTTATTTACACTTGGCCGGGTTCCTTTGGCACAGAAATGTTCTGGCCACGTTTCCCCATGCGCCTGCCAAAATCTCTTATCTCGTAGAAGCGAGCTGAAACAGTGTGTTACCAAGGTAACCAGGAAATTACAGGGAAAGCAAAAGTCACTCACAAAGATATTCAGTTTCAATCCATGAAACAGATTGTCCAAGGAGTTTGCAGCTTTGTCCAACACAAAGAGCCAGGAGCTCCTCCTTCTGCTTTTATCCCCTGTGAGGTGTCGCTCCGTGACTCAGCACTCCCTGGGCCTGCCCCTCCATTTCCTCTGCTGCGCACGCCTATCACGACTTCGCAGTCTCGCATCGAGTCAGGATTGATCCTCAACAACTGGCTCTTGGGGTGTTGCCAAGTAGGAAGAGGGCCCGGGGGAATCAGGCCTTGTCAGCCCCTCCTCCTCTTCCTGGGGCGGTGCCAGGGAGGAAGAGGGCCCGGGGGAATCAAGCTTTGCTAGCTCCTCCTCCTCACTCTCCTCCTCCAGGATGCCAGGCCCGGGGGGCCTGGATCACAACACAGCCTCTCCTCTCCTCTCCCCTTCTCACCCTCAGCCTTGCCCTACAGAAGCCTCCCCTATCCTATCCCCTGGTTGCTGCTGTGAAAGTAAAACTGAAAGTGAAACTCCTCTCCTCTGCTTGTGTTTTGCGTTTGGAACAGATTTCTTTTCAGGTGGGGAGGGGGAATAGAACTCCTTAGCATCAGAGCATGTTAATCATAATATAGGAAATACTAATGCTCTGATGGTCATTTCGAAAAATCCTTTCTTAGTGAGCACCTAGAAGCCAAGAGGAACATATGTGGCAAATTTCAAGTTTGTAGGCTTTACAGTTTGGGAAAGTTCTTGATTATGGCGTGAGTGGTTTTTGCTTTTATATATAGAGACTACAGTGAGGCTATTATATGCATAAAGATTATTAAGTGCATATGATGAGGCAAAGAATTTTAAAGATTAATGTTGAGATGAAATCAGAATTTTTTTAATATGGATTTGGGATTGTCAATTATAGACAACTTATGGAAGACTGGTTTTATATATGGTAATGCAACAAGATTATTATATACACAAAGATGGGGAAATACTGATGTACCTACAATGGAGAAAAGGGTTATGAAGATGGCAGAACTAACAGAGATGGCAAAACTGACCTATGTATTTAGTCAGGAATGAGATAATATTATTTTGACTGATGTAAACATTTTCGTAGATGGATTGGTGGTTTCTATATACAGTTAGTGTGTACCTCAGTCTCCCACCTGTCATTTATCAGAGTATCAGGAATCACAAAAAAACTACTCGCAAGCCTGGGATGAGTGCTTAGATTTCACTCTATGGGTATGGAAAGCAATATTATAACAGCAATAAAAATAGTACTCCGACTTATTATTATTATTTTATTTATTATTTATTAAATTTTTATACCGCCCTTCTCCCGAGGGACTCAGGGCGGTTTGCAGCCAAAATAAAAACGACAGCAATATACACATAAAACCATGAATTGCTTTACAGAACTCTCTGGGCAGTTTACAGTGTTAGCATATTGGCCCCAACATCTGGGTTCTTGGAATAATGGAAGACTGAGTCAACCTTGAACCCATCAGGGTTCGAACTCCAGGCTGTGGGCAGAATCAGCCTGCAATACTGCATTCTAACCACTGTGCCACCAGGGCTTATAACCCATAATACTGCTATCCTGGGAGTCCAGGAGGTAGTCTCATGCTATTATCTGGGCTTGTTGCATAACAATATTACTGTTGTTATTGCAGCAAAGTAATAGAATGTGCCTTTGCATTTATTGGTTTGTCTGCCATCTGTCATTTTTGTGAGATAGCTGGCCATATACATTTATCAAATAAGTAGTGTGGCATATCTTGGCATATCCTTCAGATGGTATGAAAATAATACTGGCTTTTCTCTTATCTTGATTTAAACCTTATATCAGTCTATCCACTCTTTCTGGGATTCTGCCGCCTGACTCTACTAATACTTAGAATTCAGAGCCTGAGCTAAGTTTTAGAACTACAGAATGGAAACTCTATGACCTATGTAAATAATTATGGTTAAAGCTGTTGGAAATGAACTTGCAAATTGCATGTTTTCCCCAGTGGAATAAGCCAGGTTGACAGAAAAGTTAAGTCTCTGAACCAGTTTCAGCTTTCAGTGTCAAGCTCTGATAATCAGGTTTTGCATTAATATGAGTGCTGATGTAACACAACATCATAGTTAATGCTGAAAAAGGGGAGAATTTTTACTACAGAGAAAATATGTGAGTTAGGGCAAATAGCATTTGTTGAATTTTAATGATAATTACGACATTAAAGAAAATTATTTCCACCTTAGGCCTAATGAAGAGCAAACTCGGGACAGCATTTAGCCATGATTATTATGTTAAGCTGCACCATGATTAAATGTTCTAATGGGAGTAGTGAAAAGTTGTAAGGGTCTTTAGGGAAGAAGCATATGTTGTTGCTCCTCAACTCCCTAATATCAGTATTACATCTACACCAGGGGTGAAATGCTACTGGTTCACAACGGTTCAGGCGAACCGGTAGTAATAAAAGCTACCAGTTTGGGTGAACTGGTAGTAAAAAAATGCTAGCGGGTCATCCGAACTGGTATTTCCAACGATCAGCTGTGCCGTGCGATTTAGATTAGGTAGAAAGTAGGAAATCCTGCTTTTTAGCAAATGTAAATCATGTGGCACAGCTGTTCTCCCTCCTCTCTGTTCTACGTACCTTCTTAAGCCTCCTTTTTCTGCGCAAAGCATGCATTTGGTGCTCACGGCGCATGCGCACGCACAGTGAACCAGTGGCAAACCTCAGAGGATTTCACCAGTGATCTACACCTTAGAACATCTTAGATGATAGAACAGGAGGAAGTTTGGAACAAAAGTGAATTATTGGAAGACAATAAGGTTGGAGGTGAGTTTGAAGACCATTGTGCTGGTCCTTCACGGTTGTGTGTTCTGTGTCAAATTCAAGCTGTGTTGATTCTTCAGTGAAAGCAGGTGGTCTGATTTTTTTCCAGTGAAAAGGAAAATTGCTTTATGCTGCGTTCCTAAAACTTTGAACAAATACAAAAAATGAAACATATGCACACTCCTTCCCATGTAGAAAGGTCCAAATATCTTCTCTTTGCTTTTAAAGGGCAGAAGTCATCTTGTTGGAGAATACATTAGATTTACAGCCATTTTAAACTAATAAAAAGGGCCTTGTGTTCTGAAGCCAAATATCATCAAAGGTCACAAGAAACACAGGCTCGATATAATTCTCTTAACTGCTTTGATCCTTTGTGGATACTCTTCACTGCATGTGTGGGAGAATGAAACTGATTGATTACAGTAGTTGAACAAAGTTAGGATTTCCAGTTGGCAATATGATTTTTTAATAATTTACTACATACTCTGTAAGTGGAGTATGTGTGTGTTCATTATGTATTAATATCAGGGTGGATTACAATCGATGATTTTTTTAAAAAAACCACCAGATTTATTTTAATAAAATGCTTTTGGAGTAAAAATCTAAAGATGGTTTTCTATTTAAGATAATTAATAATTTAGTTTATTCAGCATGAAATGGAGCTTAATTATGTAGCATGAGGCTGTATATTCTGCAATATTTATATTTTTTTGTAAACTCAATGAATCTAAATTCTGCAAGCTGAGATAACATACACTGCATTGATGCATTCACACAATTTCACAGTAACCATGAGATAAATCATAAAACAAAGTTCAGGGATATTCCTTTATCACATTGTTTTGCAAATCTATGTACATTATAAACTATGATTGTTTGAAGAGAAATGCATCTGTACCACCAGGCTCTAAGTGTGAGGAGGCAGGGCAAGGAGTAAAAATGAAAGTGAAACTTTCTATGCAGCTTATAAATATAATATTAAAGAGCACCTGTCATTTCAGATCCATCATGGTAGCGCCTGTTAGTGGGCATCCACTCACCTGCTGCCTGCCAAAGTGAATGGGGCTGTCAATGAGTCAACAGTGGGTCAAAGAAGGAGCTGCTGCGGGACAGGGATGACAATTGCTCTTTAAAAATTATGATTTAAATTGAGTTGATTTAAATCAGCCTTTTTATTACTGATTTAAATCATGATTTAAATTGTGATTTAAATCGACTTCATTTAAATCAAATCCACCCTGATTAATACCCAGAATGCAAGCATTCTGTAGTGAAGATCTATTACAAAGATACTCAGATTACAAGAGACGAGTATTCAATTCATTTTATTCGAATGAACAGAGTACCAGTAGTAGAACTGGCCCATATGAATTCTATTAAGTTATATTTGATACAGCATATTTTCCAGTTAAATAAAGTTTTGTATTTTAGGACTACATCACTTAATATCCTCTAAAATTTACTACTATTCATTTTATATTTCTTTTATGAACTGAGAATATTATATGTTTATCTGAAAGATAATAATTGGCCTTAAATCACTCGGTTACATGGCTGATTAGGAATTTGAACTCTTGAACTCTTTTACCAGAAGCTGACACTACTCAATAGGATACACTGGTTCTTATAGTAATTTATTTTTGTTCACTTCTAGGATTTTCTCTGTAAGCAGCGATGCTCTGAACTTCCTGCTGGAGTTTACTAATTGGAAGAGGCTTCCGTGGAATGTGGAGCAAGTTCTTTCCAGCCGCAGGGCCACTTCCATGTGGATGCCCTGTACTTACTTTGGTAAGCAAAGAATGAGCCAGCTTATTTTTGTATGGTCTGTTTATTAATGTCTAAATAACAAATAATTTGTTGTTCAGTAATGCACGGGATTGTAGCCTTGATATACATGCTCTCAGAGAGCATAATGTTGATTTAAGGTAAAGATAAAGGTTCCCCTCGCATATACGTGCTAGTCGTTGCTGACTCTAGGGGGCGGTGCTCATCTCCGTTTAAAAGCTGAAGAGCCAGCACTGTCCAAAGACATCTCTGTGGTCATGTGGCCAGCATGACTCAATGCCAAAGGCGCAGGAACGCTGTTACCTTCCCACCAAAGGTGGTCCCTATTTTTTCTACTTGCATTTTTACGTGCTTTCGAAACTGCTAGGTTGGCAGAAGCTGGGACAAGTAACGGGAGCTCACCCTGTTACACGGCAACACTAGGGATTCGAACTGCTGAGCTGCCGACCTTTTGATTGACAAGCTCAACATCCTAGCCCCTGAGCCACCTTATGTTGATTTAAATATACATAAGAAATGAAGTATTAATCATTGTATAATGTGTTCAAAATAGGATAATTTGAATCTGATAATTTTGTGGTCCAAGTGAAAAGTCTGGATTGATTTGTTCTGTGATCTATTTGTTATCCTAACTCTCCATGGCATTCTCAGGAGTCTTTTCCAACACAAACATTCAAAACTGTCAATAATCTTTGTCTTGCTTCTTTGAAGTCCAACTTTTGCATCCAGAGAGGGTCACAGGAAAAACTGTTTCCTGTACGGTTCTGATCTTTATTATGACCTCTTAAAATCTTTTTCAAGGCCTTTACTGATACTCACCAAATGTAAGTCTATGGTGTGTTTTTTATAGCTGGTTCCTTAACTGTTGATAATCAATTCTATAAAACAGACTATTTGCCTGTATAATGTCTTCATTGTCAATTTTAAGGTTGGTTGCCGTGCTTACTGTATTAGTTTGGTCTTTTTTAGATTTAAGTCTCATTTTTTTCAGTGCCCCTTGACTTTTGTTATTTTGTTTCATTTCAGATCCTTTATTAGAGTATGTATTAGAGTAGCATCATCAACATAGTTCAGGCTACTGAGATTTCTTCCTCCAATTTCAAAATCATGCCATGTTCTTCTAATTCAGGCGCTCTCAACGTACATTAAACTTATAGCTGAATAAATAAGGAAAGACTATACAACTTATTTTCTGACCTGGAGACTGCTTTGCTATGGATTATGGCTTTGTTTTATTTAGGTTTTGTATGACGATATTGAACAGGTTTTGATCTTCCCATTTTTATACTACAGCTTGATGTAGTATAGATGTCAGTCAACAAAGTACATCATGACTTCTTTTTGATAGTGTTTTACTTTCTCACTTATCCCGAAATAATTCATTTTATTGGCCTTTTCTGTATATGTTTCCATCTTCAATGTCTAGAAATGTGATTGTAACAATCCTTCTTAAGAGTTATTTGACATTCTTCTTCCCAAGATCTTGACTTTCTTGTCAAGACTTCCACTTCTCTTTTTTCAGTTTCTGTCATTCTGTTTCCTAGGCCTAGAAACATTCGTGCTGCTTACATTTTAAGCTCTCACTGTAATTCTGTTCATACAGCTCTGCATTTCTCCCCTTCATGACAGCACCAGCTACTAGACACTCCAAAGGCTTTAATGTGGCCACATCATAAACACTATTAATATTCTGAAAAACATAGTTCTTCCTCAGTAGTATATTGACTGCAGTCTGACCTAAGGGGCTCATCATCTGATACTAAATATTGTCAATCACTTTATATTGTCTATCTTAGTGGTTTTGCTGATAACATATATGAGTCATTTACCATTGCTTTTCTTAGCATGGTATGAAATGATGCCTTGTTATGGTAATGGTAAATGACCCTCCTCTTCCACAATGGTAAATGACCCTCCTCTTCCACAATTTTCCAATATTGCTGCTGCCTGATATAGGGGTCAGCTTGCTTCAGCTGAGCAACTGAGATGACCTTCAGGTTTTGAGTGATGCTGCTGGGAATATGCACTCTTGAGATTGATTCTTAGCATTCTTTGCACGTTTCTCCCACAAACACACCCCTTGTCACAATGAGGCATTGTAGCAGCACCTTGGTGCTTTTGTGGGTTAAAAAGCTATACAGAAGAGAAAGCAGATGTATAGATAGTATCTTGGGGTCAGCTTAATGTGTCATAAACACCAATTTATTATTACCAATGAACCACAAATGTTTTGAAAATTGAAGGATCCTGGATTTTCTAGTTTTAAGTAGAGAGACTTTGGGAATATCTAGATTATTCTGGGCCATATGCTGAGTGGCTAGAAGATTTCCTAAACAGTGGATGCTAGTGTTGAAGTATTAGAGGCATCTGTGCAACTTGCCTTTTTCTTTTTCTTTTTTCAAATTAGACTTCTGAAACCAGTGTGCTGTTGTGTTTTTAATAAATGATCCTGTGGCTCTGCTTAATCCTGCTCTGGAAATAAAGGTCATCCAATTACTGCAGGCAACAGTGAAGCTGCAGACTGCCTGCCAGGCGGGGAGAATAGTGCAGATATAGTCTGCAATCATCAGTTGCTAACTAGATACCCTGGAGACCGAAATACCATCTTTTAATAATGGAAAGGTTAGGAAAGCCTCTGATCAGAAAATGTCTCTTTTCTTTTGTGTTCAAATCCGGCAAAGAGAGAGTTCTGCCTGAATGGTGCTTTAATTAATCTCACTTTATGGTCTCTATCAGCTTGCCAACTAGATCTTTTTTTCTTATTTTTTTCTGTTTAAAAATCTTTTTAAAAAATTCAAACTTAACGCTTGTTAGTATGGTCTGAATTGACTTTATTCTAATATTTTCTTTTAAAATATTAGGATACACAACTTTCTTGGTGAACGCTCACATGATTGCATTCCAAAATACATTGACTTAAATGGAAGAATTAAATGATAAAATACCATATTTTATGCTATTAGAATTAAATACAATATTAGTCTCTAGTAATTCATTTATTAATTGCTTTTCTGTCACATTAAACATTGGAATTCGATAATACTTTTGAAGGGTTCTGGGGGCCACATAGAAGCATTTTGAACATTTTGTGGTGCCTTGAAAACATAAAATATACTGCTCTGGTATACAGCAAGAACTGGCTTGATATATCTGATAATCCAGTATCCTTTACCTGTTGTCATCTAAATATTGCCTGGGGAATTCTTGGCAATTGTTATTCTAGTATATCTAGAAAGCACTGAGTCCGAAAAGGTTTGTGTTGGTTGTTAGATTCTGTGCAAAATAGAATTAATCTGCATTTGCTGTTGCAAAATATGATTGCCTCTAACAAATACAGATTTAGAGAGTATTAATAGTTATTATTATTATTAAATTTATTTGCCACCCATCTTTCCACAAGCCATTAATTGTTTATAAATGATTGATAGATACCTGACATGCAAATTTTCCATGTCCAAGTATACTTCTGAATATTACTTGTGGAAAGAAAACAGTGACCCAGGATACTTCTCATGCACTTCTTAGAGTCCCCTAGTTAGCCCTGTGGGAAATAAGATGCTGAACTAGATAGGTTTTTGGTTTGATCCTGCAGAGTGCTTATTAAATTACGTTGTAATGAATCCAAAGGTAAGCCTTTATAGAAGAACGTAAGAGGAGATTAATGAGAACAAATATTTGAGCATATGTGAACCCATAAAACTAGCACCTTTTGCAAAATCTTAGCAATAAATAGGCACACCTGAAATTGACTATTGCTGTCACTTTTATTTTTATTTTGTTCAGTTCCATCCTGAATTTCTCCCTACTTCATCCAGGGGGATTCATCACCACATCTTTTGTCAAACCATCACCCTTTTTTTCTACCGTTCTTACTTTTCCTGCTCATTTTCCTTATTTTAAATAACCCTAATAATATGCTAATTTGCAAAGTGAACATTCACAATTAACCATTCCCAGCCAGTTAACTCAGGAGCTAAAAAGTAATAATACCCCCACCACCTCCAGCACCGTTTTAGAGCATCCGTCCCTTCAGATACAATGCAGAGGAATCTCAATAAAAGAAACCAAATACATGATCTTGACCAATTTATATCTCTTTCGTGGGTAATATTCTGAAATGGGTCTCAGTTAACTGCGGGCCGGTTAAGGGCCGGTTTAGCTCACGCTGGTAAAGCCTGTTATTAAGAACACAGTAGCCTGCAATTACTGCAGGTTCGAGCCCGGCCCAAGGTTGACTCAGCCTTCCATCCTTTATAAGGTAGGTAAAATGAGGACCCAGATTGTTGAGGGGGCAATAAGTTGACTTTGTAAAAATATACAAATAGAATGAGACTATTGCCTTATACACTGTAAGCCGCCCTGAGTCTTCGGAGAAGGGCGGGGTATAAATGTAAACAAAAAAAAAAAAAACTGCCGCCAGTATCACTCACTGTATATACCCATATGGACCTTGGTTTTAAGGTGATCTCTCCCAAAGGAAGAATATGTGCATATATATGCATGGTCACTATTCAAAACTCCTGTGCGCTGTGTTCTTCTTCCCCATGTTTTCAGTAAAGTGAACTCCAGCTGCAGCCAATCTTGGAGATTTCCCTTTTGCTCTGAAAGTGTGCATGTGTTATGTGTGTACACATGTATGTGTACACGTGTATGTGTATACATAGAGAGACAGGCACACAAAATATGTTTGTGTATATACCTGTGTAGTAGACCCAGCTGATAGTAGACTGGGGGTAATGAAATCAGAAAGTAGGAATTTTATCCCAGCCCTCACCTCCAATTTTGGGATAACAGTTTGGTTGTTTCTACTGTCACCATTTCCTGACAGTTAGAACAATTAATCTGAACAGCTTGCTTTCAGAAGTTGTAGGTGCTCCATCACTGGATTTTCAGAAGGTTTTTAAACCATTGTTTTCCTGAATGAACATTATGTGAGGCATCTATTCTTCTGCTTCACCTTTGTTCTTCCTGCTAACTGGGATTCCAGTAAGTTAGATCTGTTATACAGTATATGGAAGGAACTGTTTTTCTAGGCTTAATATACAGTTTTTGCAGTTTTCTTTTTAATTCTGCTCCTAGAATTAAAGTAAGCCAAGTTTTTTCCCTATATTCAGGAGTGGGAAAGCTAAGGTGGTCTGACTCTGGACCCCAGCACAAAGACAAGTTAACTATCATTTGGGGATGGAGAGGGAAGAATAGATTATGTCAGGGGTGTCAAACTCAATTTCATTGAGGGCTGCATCAGGGTTATGTTTGGCCTCAGGGCCGAAATGGGTGTGGCCAGGGTGGGCGTAGCCAACTCAACGTCACTCATGTTGGGGCGCCTTTGGGGGCCTGAGCACTTTGCCAGCGAAAATGGGCTCCCGAACTCCATTTTTGGCTGTGATGGCTCTCCTGCAACCCTCTGCCAGTGAAAACAGAGCTTGAACAGCCTCCTGAGCTCTGTTTTCGCTGGCAGAGATACCGATGGCCGGTCCTTTGCTGTTTCCAGGGTGGCACTGCAAGTCAGATCTAAGCACCGTGTGGGCTGGATCTGGCCCATGGGCCTTGAGTTTGACACCCCTGATTATGTTATCCTCAGCCCACCTCAGCCTGCTGTGAACTCCATCCAAGTTCACACTTAACAACCATTTGTTTAGCGACCGTTCAAAATTGCAACCTGTATCTGATCATGTGGCTGTTATAGCACCCCCTGCATTCATGTGATAGTGATCTGGGCACTTGGTAATCTATTTCAACTTAAGATGGGCTGCCAAGCACCCTATGGTCACATAGTCACCATATTTAGTCTTCCCTGCCAGCTTCCCCAGGAAGTCAATAGGGAAGCCAGCAGGAAAGGTTGGCAGTCATGGCCTCTTGCTCTGAAGATGCTTCCTCTGTTTCCTGGGGGCTGAGTGAAAAAGATCCATTTCAAATATGCTGTATGGTGGAGAGTCTCTGTAAGGAGGCTGACTGAAATTGTTCCTCCCAAAATCCAAGCAGGATTTTGCAAAGGGCATTTAAAGCATAAGGCATTTCCAGCCAGCTTCCTCCAGAAGCGAGAGGATTCCCTCATTTCTGGGGGCTGGCTCAGAATGCACCATACCACAAACACTTCAACGTCCTGCTTGGATTTCAAGATGGAGTTCTCCAGCCCAGTGCTACAGTTTCCTTCTGCTCACAGAAAGGAAACTTTGGCAGGTAATTCTTTTGCTCTGCTTAATGACCCACAGGATCACTTAATCACAACAGGGAGAGTCAGGATTTTGGTTTTTGAGTAATGTGATTATGTGGGGCATCTCACTTAGGATGACTTATGGCTTAAATTCTAGGCTCAATTGTGATAGTAAGTCAAGGACTATGTGTAAAGTTGTGTCTTTAGGGTGTGTAACTTCCAGCTTTGCAAAGTAGCTTCCCAATCAACATTCCCACAGTTTCTGTATAAACAGAAGAAATGTCTTAACAAATGTACTTGATTGAAGGCCAAACTATTTTTGATCAGTCCGTAAAGATTGCTGCCTTCCTTATTGTTTTTTTTTTAACCAAAAGCTGTTGGAAATAAGTTGTTCTTCAACATGAGCCTGTTATCTGAGAATGTTAGCCAAAGCACCCTTTTCCGTTTCCTTTTCCTTCCAACCAATGTAAATATTTTCCATAACTTCGTTCCGTGCAAAGATTTTTCCATCCCCATGATAAAATTGGAAGAAGCTTTTGGGGCCATCCAATCCTTTGGTCAATGCAAGAATCTAGATCAAAGCATTCATATTACATGCCTATCCAGCTCCTACTTGAACATATCCAGAGAACCAGAGCTTACCACCTATTTCAATAATTGGTCCCAGTTGTCAAAATATTGTTAGCTTTACAATTTTCTTAACATTTAAAAGGAATCTTCCTTTGAGTTACCAATAAATCCATTTATTCTATCCTACACTCTGGGACAATGGATAATAGCCTTCTCCTAGGTGAATCTTTTCAAGTATTTGAAGTGAGTCATCAAATCCCTCCCTAGCTGGCTTCTTTCAATTTATATTTCAGCCTCGTATCTGAAATTTCAGTTCTGTTTTCTTCCATATTTAAAAACGTAGGAAATGTAAGTTTTACACATCTAAATCTTTTCCTTCCTTCCTTCCTTCCTTCCTTCCTTCCTTCCTTCCTTCCTTCCTTCCTTCCTTCCTTCCTCCCTCCCTCCCTCCCTCCCTCCCTCCCTCCCTCCCTCCCTCCCTCCAATCCACACAGATAGAACCACACCACATATAGTACATACATGAAATAGAGAAATAGATCAGAAAATTCGAATGAAAAAGAAGGAAAAGAAAAAAGAAAAGTTGCTGTCTCAACACTTAAGCCTGCTGTTTACCCTTATTTCAGGTCCTGATTTAAATCCGCTCTGCTTTGTTAGTGGCTGTCCTTTGATCTTATTTTATTTAATTTTAAAACACTGTTTATTCTTATTGTTTTAGTCCAGAATGTAGCTTTCTTTGAAGATTAGGCATGAGAAAGTCAAGGATTTCCCATTCAGTAAATAATTAACAACCCCCTTTTTTCCTAATATTATCAAAGAGGAAAAATAAATATACAAATTTTTATTGTAAAACAGTAGGAAATCTGTCCAGTCCAGAAGACTGTCTGTACCCCCAAGAGAGACAAAATCAAAGAATGGCTGAGACTAAGAGTAGGTCCTTCAATTCATGAAGGAATACTTCAGTTCAAGACTGTAGAAGTTTTGAATGGGGCCCATTGTTATTCTCTTTGTAAACTACAGAAACCAGCAATTTCCTAAAGTTTTTGGTGTCCCCCAGAACACCAAAAATGGTTATCAAATGGTAACAGTGATAATTTTAATGTGACAGAAAAATAGAAATATTATATTACATAACTTACCAATAATTATTCACTATATATAAGTTGGAATTAGATGAAATAAAATCCAATTTTGCTCTGGACTCTGTTACTCTGTGGTGTATAGCCTGGGACATACTTACTCCTCAGAAGCCAAGCGTAATTCTTGAGTATTGGCCTCCCTCAAAGGTATTGGCCTCCCCTCTGCAGGCCTTTGGCACTGAAGTAGAAGGTTCATGAAACACTCAGTTGTTTTGCTCCTGATAAATGCATGTTTCTTTCTTGTGACAGAACATATCCCATCATTGTCTCATCTGTGCCGCCTGGAGATTCGGTCACTTTTAACAAGTGTTTGTTTGCAGTCAGACCAGCATATCCGCCAGTTGCCGATACCTACTTGCCTACAAGACTTTTTACTTTATTTGGATGTATTAAGAACATACTCCATTTCAGAATCTTGGCTTAAGGTGGGAGAAGTCTATGAAGAAAGGACCCTGCCATCTTGTTCTAATTCAGAACATAAAGAAGAGAAAAAATAGAACTGATTCAAGGTCATCTAAACGTTTATAGAGTTTTCCACTTTTATAAAGAATGAACTATACTGTTTGATGGTTGTTGCAAGGATATTCATTTCTCTTCTGTCACTCACTATAGGATAATTTCATTCAACAGTCCAGAAAATTTTTTCTCATATGTCTCTCAGATGTGTTGGACCTAAATTACTTCCGATCAGCAATGTTTTGAATGCAGCTTGGATTCTTCCAGATAACTTACACCTTTTGCGAGTTCCCACTCAAAAATTTAGAATTTAAATAAATAAAAATGGCATGTAAACATAGATCAGGTCAATGATAGCAATAGCATCTAAAACAAGCTAGGATGACATCAAAATGTCAAACTGTGTGACTTGACATTATGGCATGGACTTTTCATGCTACCATGACATCTGATACAACTACTTCCTTTGTATAACAGAGTCATCATACATGCCTTATTCATTTGCCCTCCAGTGGACACCGATAGCCGTGGTCATTCCAAAATTAAAATAAGTTTCTTAGAAATATTATTGGTAAAGTATCTTGTTGCCTTTGCTCACAATAATATGAATTTATTAATGATAATAAAATGAAATTAATGAAATAAATAAATGAATTCATGTGTTGCCAGAGATCTCATTAAAACAAACTCTGTCCTGAATATCATGCTTTCCCAATCTGGTACTCTCCAGAAGTATGGGACTACTACTGTCTCACTCATGGCCATTGATATGACGGAGGATGGGAATTGTGATTCAGCAAATCTGAAAAGCATAGGCTTTGGGAAGGTTGCCATTCTCTCAATGAAAGGAGCCTCTTAATTAAAATAATTTAGGTTAAAGACAAGGATTGATACTGACTGGGACCCTGGAGAGATGCAGTCAGTCAGAGGAGACAGTATTGGCCTAAACGGATGACTGATCTGATTCATTGTGAAACAGTTTTCTCCCTCCCATACAAAATAGTTACAATTCATCCTCGGAAATTCCAGCCCTTGAGTGAGAGTCAAAAACCTTGAATACACAGAATTTTCAGGCATGTCTGCAGGAAGGCAGGATGGAAAATGCTGCATTGTGATCAAGACCTGCCTTTTTTCTCTGTGTGCCATGCATTTTAAGAAAAGTGGCAGATTCTTGAAGATGCTGCTGCTTTGTGTGTTGCTGTGACTAAAATGTAGCAATTTAAAGAAGATTGGAGGGTATCTTTCTTTCAAATTATGTTATCAACAGCTATTCCCCAAATAATAAAATCAACAGTGCACAGGTCTGCATACACCATCACAGCTAAAAAAAGGCCAGCTGCCTATACTTGCAAGGATTGTATGCTTGTGCAAGATATTTGCAAAGACTGATGACATGCAGATTTTACACTACTTTGAAGAATTACTAGTATACATATGGCAAAAATTAATGCAGCATTCCTGGCTTATGATATTCCTATCAGGATCTTTCAAGCTTTGTTTTTTTTAAAAAAACATCCTGTCATATTTCCAGTATTCACTGCTAAAAGATATGCACCCCCATTCCCTGGACAAATTATATTTCCAACCATTTTTTTTTTCAGACACCCTGCTCAAACTATTTCCCCTGCTTCTACCTTGCTTCTCATCTTACTACCCTGATTCTTTACTGCTGGATTTACATCACAAATGGTTCCCAAATTTCTAAATTTACAGATCAACTCTCTCTCTCTCTCTCTCTCTTTTTTTACAATGCAGTTCTACTCTAGGGAAAAATGCAGTGAAGCCACTTTTGGGCTAACAGAAGTGAGCATAAATATTTGATGGCTCATTCCAACTGAGAGCATGGAAGGTGGAAGCAGAGGCAGGAACAATGTCTCTGTACTTGCTACACTGCAGTGATAGTTTGCTGTGAGATTACATTTTTGCCTTTTAAAAATCAAATACATTTCATTTTGATTCCTCCAAAGAGACAGCAGAGGAGGATGACTGCTGTGTGTCCACATCTAAATGATACTTACTTGATTTTTTAAAATGTAAGTTATGCTGATTGTATGGCATCATGTTGCGGCATGCGGCAGAGTGTCAGGAGATTTATTTCAAATCGTCATGGATCCAGGAGGTTCGGTGAGAGGAAAAATCTCTAATTACTCTCTCTCACAGTAGCTGACTTCATCTGATTGTTAGATAAAATAGCAGGAAGAAGAAAAGTCTCTTCTGAATTTCTTGGATGAAGGCTGGGATAATTGCGCTTAAGGCACCAGGCTAGAAATCTGGAGACCATGAGTTTGATTGAGGCATAAAAGCCAGCTGAGTGAACTTGGGCCAATTACTTTCTCTCAGCCCAACCCACTTTATAGGGTGGTTGCTGGGAAAATAGGATGAAGGAGTACCATGTATGTTTCCTGCCTTGAATTATTTATAAAAATAACACACACACACATACACGCTTTCTCACGTACAAACACAGAAAGTCCCTGAGTTAAAAACATTTGATTTAAGGACCACCCCTACATGTAAAAAGACTACCGATTACTAAAAATGGCAGACAACATTCTCCTTCCTCAAGATGATAAAACTGCTGAAGCTACTTTTTGTATTACCTATAATTATTACAAGTCAGTTTTATAACTACACAAACATTAAATCTTCAAACTAAATTCCTAATTTTGTTTCTGTTTCAAGCATAAAAACCAGAAGCAATATCCCAGGAGAAAAAGACCAAATAAAATGTTTAAAAGTTTATATTGCATTTTAACCATTATTCTGTTAAATCCTGTTAAATCCATTTTCCTCCTTTTTTCCTATTGTGGGAAATGATATATATTTCCATTTTTCATTTATTAATCATTCTAAACCACCATCATCTGTATTAACAAAAATCACTATCCTTTTTCAAAACAATTTTCTATTTAAAATATATATATATGCACAAAACAGTGCATTTGAATTTGAAAGTTCTTTTGAGTTTAAAAGTAAATTATTTACTTATAAAAATGTGGTTGTGAAGGGCTAAAATCATATGAATCCTCTGGCTGTGTTGATAAACACAGATAGTTCACAAATTGAGCCCAAACTTTCTGTTGCTAAGTGAGATACTTATTAATACCTCAGCAGATACATTTATTAAGTGAGTTTTGCCCCATTTTACTTTCTTGGCACAGTTGTTAAGTGAATCATTGCAGTTCTTAGTAATATAGTTGTTAAATGAATCTGCTTTCCACTTTGACTTTGCTTGTTGAGATGAGAAGATTAATAGCAGTGCAGATTTAGTAAATAGTTTGACAGTGTTGAAGGAATTATTTGTTTAGCAGAGTGATGGCGTTCGGGAAGAAACTGTTCTTGTGTCTAGTTGTTTTGGTATGCAGTGCTCTGTAGCGTCGTTTTGAGGGTAGGAGTTGAAACAGTTTATGTCCTGGATGTGAGGAGTCTGTAAATATTTTCACGGCCCTCTTTTTGACTGGTGCAGTATACAGGTCCTCAATGGAAGGCAGGTTGATAGCAATTATTTTTTCTGCAGTTCTAATTATCCTCTGAAGTCTGTGTCTGTCTTGTTGGATTGCAGAACCAAACCAGACAGTTATAGAGATGCAAATGACAGACTCAATAATTCCTCTGTAGAACTGGATCAGCAGCTCCTTGGGCAGTTTGAGCTTTCTGAGTTGGCGCAGAAAGAACATTCTTTGTTGTGCTTTTTTGATGACGTTTTTGATGTTAGCTGTCTATTTTAGATCTTGGGATATGGTAGAACTTAGAAATTTGAAGGTCTCTACTGTTGATGCTGAAGAGATGAGAAGATGATATTGCTTTGTGGGTGTCCTGACCAGAAAGTTCAGAAGAAGCAGTGATGGAAGATGGGCAAAGGCATTTAACTGAACACGAAACACAGTGTAATAAAAGAGTATACTGCTGACTTGCTTATCGCCACTATATCCTTCTGTTTGGGAATGGGTACCTATTGGCATTAGAGACACCAGGAATATATTAGGAAATAAGGACTAAAAGAGAAGATAAAAGTAATGAATACTTGCTGAACATCAGTCGGGGGATAAGTTACTGTTTCCATACCATCTTATCTCTTTCCTTGTATCATAAATTTTTGCGTGTTTAGAAACTATTTACTGGCACAGTGAATTTTTTTTTATCTTCCTGCTAGAAGGTGAGCTGCTTATTGACTGACAATAAATCCTCTTCAGATGCCAGATACCAAGACAGTTAAAACTGTGTTCTTGCAGCTGAGGAATGTTCAACATTTGGCCAGGGAATAAATTTCACAAACTCTTTATGTCAAGTCAATACAGGTCTTCAGTTGTGTAGGGTTCCCCATATTAATACATTGCTTTGATGGAAGAAATACAACATAGAGGTGCCAGTGAGCTGTGGGGCAATTACTGACCCGATAATATAAATGAAAGTTTGTTGGAAAATGACTGGAAATTAATGGCATAATTAGCCTGGAAAATCATTATTGCATAAACAGTGGTGCTGTAATCTTTAAAAGCGTGCAAAAACTTATACAAAACCAAAATAACAAACAATCAGAAGTGTGATCCTACAATCCCTGCTGTCCTGTGAGTGAATAGTTCCGTAATTCCGTAATTGGAGCTCTGCCACTGTCTGGTAAGCCATTAGGAGAAGTCCATGGACAGAAAATGTACTAAAATAAATATATTCACAGATGCATTTGTATATGGCTAGTGTCTGGTTAAATCTAATTGTGAAATGGGTTGGTATGTCGGTCTTTGAATTCTGTAATGCCAGTTTCATCTCTAATTACTATTTATGTACAAGAGTAAGTATCATCTATAAAAGTGGAAGATTTTTAGCAGGTAAATAGAGAGAAAGAAAGCAGGTGTAAAATCATCCATTTTGGATCTCCCATGCGCACTTCATAGGTGAGTTCACCTGTACACTGGACCAGGGGTGAAATGCTACCGGTTCAGACCGGATCGGGAGATTGGATCAGATTGGGGATGGTTTGCCATACCGGTAGCAATTGCTGGCTGGTCACGGCCCCAAACCGGTCCATGGCTTGCAGCGCTGCCATGCTTCCCTGCCTTCCACTCATTATTCGGAGCATCTAAGGAAACGTCTTCCAACTCTTCAAGATTAACTTTAAGAGCTCCGAGCAAAAGTAGCGGCAGCAGGCAGCTTCTTAAGGTCGATCTTGAAGAGCTGAAAGACATTTCCTTAGATCGCCAAACTAAGGAAATGTCGTCTTACACCTCCTCCTCCCCATTCCCCCTCCTGTTTTTCCATTTCTGTTCCTGGATTCTGCTTCTGCAAGAGAAGGCGCCTATGTTCACTTGGGTGGCAGAGGGAAACTCAAAGCGCTGGGGGCTTCAGAAGGGCAGAATGTGTTTTAAAATGTGCAGCTCCTGGCTCTAACAGTGAGTGACGTCAAGTTGGCCATGCCCATCAAGCTACACCCACAGAACTGGTCGCAAACATTTTTACATTTCAGCCTTGCACTGGACTAGACTAAATTTGTGATTTAGAGTATCGTGGAAACTCAACCATACTCTATGAACCAAGCTACTCTATTATACCATAAGATTTATTGGGAGGGAATATATACAAGACCATTTCTCTTTTGCTATCCCTGGCTTAAAATTTAGCATGTTGAGTTGATGGGACTAGTGTGTGTGTTTGTGCGTGTGTGTGTGTGTGTGTGTGTGAGAGAGAGAGAGAGAGAGAGAGAGGGAGTGCAGAGGCAATATCCAGGGTGGAATATCCACAGGGACTAAATTAGGAATCAGGATACTATTCAACAGTGAGACGCAAAGAATGAATGGGCACTCATAGAGTATATCTAAAGATGCTTAGAGTACAACTTATGAGTCAGGGCCAAAAGAAAAACCTAAAAAGACAGAGGCGCACTAGAATTCAAAATAATTCAAGAAAAAAAATGTTGCAGTGGCAGAATTGAGTACTTAATCAGAACTGGCATAACGTCTATGATTATTTGGTGGATAAATACACTTTAATAATGCCCAATTTACAGAGGACCAATTTATAAGCAATTAAAATTTTATTTACCAAAAACATTTCATGATGAAATAAAATAAATGTTTTCTGATTTGAAGTATAGTACTCCATGCTTATTTATTGAATAATACTTTACTTTTTCAAAAGTAAACTCTTCAGCTATCAATGTCTCTTCATTTCTTTCATATAAACTTAATTATTTTCTTTTTATTTCTCTTTCTTATTCAGTCAGTTGACAGCTGCCTCTTTTCTCACTTTTAAGTTCCTTTAATTTTTATCTGCAGACTCTCTATTAAGTACTTCATAAAGATGGGCTTAGTTAATTGTTGCTTCCATTACACTAAAGAAACTATCAACCACTTGATCATGATTACTCCAAGCAACCTGGTTGGGAAATAATGAAGGGTCATCAAATTATTGGTGATTGAATTTATTTCTGCATTTTTATTGCCAAAGAAGGGGGAAAGTGCTTGAGGGGATTCTGTTGGCTGATTTCACATATTATACACACATACATGCGTGCACACACACACACACAATTTTATTAAAGGTTTTTTTTAAAAAGGAAGATAAAAACTTATACAAACCAATATAAAAGAAAAAAGAAAAGAGTTCTTCTCACTGATGCACAATGGCCAGGGAGGAGGGAATTTGTGAATCAACACAACTGGGAAGCACAAAATTTGAGGAAATAGCTATCATCTCAGTGAAGGAAGGAACCATAGTTAAAGTAACTTGGGATAAAACAAGGCTCAGCCTAAATAAGTGAATGATTTGATTCATTGTATAACTATGTTGGAGGATTTGAATTGTGATTCAACAGAGTTCGCAAAGTTTGAAGAGGCTGCTATCCTAGCTATCATCTTTGGATAAAGGACCAAGGCAAATTCCGGCTGATCACATGAAGAAGCTAGGTCTCCCCACCTGTCTACCTACAAATTCAACGGTTTTTAATAACCCTGAAATCTTCACTTAACTTTGACTGGCTTTTAATTTACAGAGTATATAGCTGTTAGATAAGAATGTAAATGCATTAACCCTGGGACTTGGAGGGATAGAAGTGATAATTTTGGATTTGCTTTTCAATTTATGGCAGTAGGTGTTGAGTGCCAATGTCATGCCATTCCTTTGATTAATAATTATATACATAGGGTACTCATAAATGCATTAGCGCTGTACAGTTCAATGAAATGAAAATGAATTTTCAATTCTGACCAATTATAAATGCAAAATCTGATTGCCCACCAGAGGATGCTGTTTAGACATTATTGCAAATGAACATATCTGAGCTTTGCCTGATTCGCTCTTTGAGCTCTTTTGAGTCTTAAAAAGGTAACTCTGTGTGACAAATAAATAATAAACAGGGTTTATCCTTTCATTTAACGCAACAGTTTTTCAAATTTAGCAAATTTGAGATATGTGGATTTCACCTTCCAGAATTCTCCAGCCAACATGCAATCTTAAAGTTGCCACATTTGAAAAACACTGATTCAAGTAATGAGCAATTATATTTTTCAGGGGTTCCAATACTCAGTGCTTATAGAAATGGGCATTATTATGTTTTGATGCAAATGACAAGAAAACTAGGGTCCACCTATATTGGACTGGTGAAGTCATACTGCAAATATATGATCTGTCAGCAGGTCTGCAAACTTGGCTCTTTTAAGACTTGTGGACTTCAACTCCCAGAGTTCCTCAGCCAGCAAAGCTGGAAGTTTTAAAAGAGCCAAGTTTGCAGACCCCTGGCCTAGGACAGGGCTGTCAAACTCGTGGCTTGCGGGCCAGATGTGTCACACACTGGCCACACCCACGCCTGGTTTAGCAAAGGGGGAAAAAGTCACGATATGTCACATGACGCTGCTGTGATAATGCTTTACCCAATTACACTGAGTTTTCAGATTGTACTAACCACTCTGTCCCCCTGCCTCAAACTAGTCAGGGTTAGAGTTTGCAAAGCTTTGTACTTTGTGCAAATGTGATGACTAGACTCTCAATGTGGTTATTCTGTGGAAATACAGCCATTATGTCCCAAGGCCAAGATAGGCTTTGCCCACAGTGGTTTGAAACAATTGTGGCCAGCCAACTAGATAAATCCTTTGTGTTTCATTTCTTTGAAATTAGAAATATTAAGTACTTGCACTGACCACCAGGCAAATTTAAATATTAGTAGGAAAGAAAACAACTTGATTCCCTTCATGCCATGTGGAGTTCACCTAGTTAGAATTAAGGCTAACTCTAAAATGAGATTTGAACATCTTAATAGTACTGGAGGTGCTCAAATAGCAAGAGCTTTTAGTACATTGTAATAGGATTTGATGAACTTCGCAATATATTTATTGCATAAGTATTTATTTTTGTAAGTATTTATTTTTATAAGTATTTATATTTCTTGCATAAGGCATGCATAAGTGCACCTGCGTGCCTACCATTCCTGTCCTAATCTTCCTTTTTACTTACTCTTTTCATGTATCCAAATTATGTTTATACTTTTACCTGTTATCTTATGTATGATTGACAAAATAAATAAATAAATAAATAAATAAATATTTGGTTTATCTGGCTTTCCCCTTCTGATGACTCTGACCAGAGTACAGTTTGCTACATATTCTGGCAGTCTATTTTATTTTATTTTTAAAGAAATACTTCCTTTTCTTTTTAAAATGGAAAGAAAAGAGTGAACTGGATTTGTACAATAGCAATATTTATGATTTGGGGACGGAAGGGAAAAAAAAGGTTCAGTGGTTTGTTCCAGTTGCAACAGTAACAATTCCTTTGAACTGTTGAAACGATTCCTTTGAAGATGTAACAGTTATAACAATTCCTTTGTAGATAGACACATGGTCTATCCCAGCTCAGATCTAGTTACCATAAAGGAATTCTGCTTTATCTGGAGAAGCCAAAAGACAAACAAAAGGCCCTTTTCCTAAAGCCTGCTGGCATTCAGGAACAACAGCAACAAATCTGAAAAACGATGCGCCCAGCTCTGACAGGATAGTGGGGAATGGAAGGATTTATATTCCTTGCAGATGGAATATAAATCTGCAAGGAATATAAATCCTTTCATTCCCCACTATCCTGTCAGAGCTGAAGAAGCTTCTTCAGCTCTGACAGGATAGTGGAATGGAAGGATTTATATTCCTTGCAGATGGAATATAAATCTGCAAGGAATATAAATCTGCAAGGAATATAAATCTGCAAGGAATATAAATCTGCAAGGAATATAAATCTGCAAGGAATATAAATCTGCAAGGAATATAAATCTGCAAGGAATATAAATCTGCAAGGAATATAAATCTGCAAGGAATATAAATCTGCAAGGAATATAAATCTGCAAGGAATATAAATCTGCAAGGAATATAAATCTGCAAGGAATATAAATCTGCAAGGAATATAAATCTGCAAGGAATATAAATCTGCAAGGAATATAAATCTGCAAGGAATATAAATCTGCAAGGAATATAAATCTGCAAGGAATATAAATCTGCAAGGAATATAAATCTGCAAGGAATATAAATCTGCAAGGAATATAAATCTGCAAGGAATATAAATCTGCAAGGAATATAAATCTGCAAGGAATATAAATCTGCAAGGAATATAAATCTGCAAGGAATATAAATCTGCAAGGAATATAAATCTGCAAGGAATATAAATCCTTTGTGTTTCATTTCTTTGAAATTAGAAATATTAAGTACTTGCACTGACCACCAGGCAAATTTAAATATTAGTAGGAAAGAAAACAACTTGATTCCTTCATGCCATGTGGAGTTCACCTAGTTAGAATTAAGGCTAACTCTAAAATGAGATTTGAACATCTTAATAGTACTGGAGGTGCTCAAATAGCAAGAGCTTTTAGTACATTGTAATAGGATTTGATGAACTTCGCAATATATTTATTGCATAAGTATTTATATTTCTTGCATAAGGCATGCATAAGTGCACCTGCGTGCCTACCATCCCTGTCCTAATCTTCCTTTTAAAACTTTGGTTGGATTTGTCTGCTTTCGTCTGGGCAGGACAAGAAGACAAACAAAAGGCCCTTTTCCTAAAGCCTGCTGGCATTCAGGAACAACAGCAACAAATCTGAAAAACGATGCGCCCCTTGCATCTCCTGTCTTTTGCCACTGAGCTTCAAAGGACTCCTGAGTGCTTTTGTTGCCCAAGCCAGGCAGTGGTGGGTTCTAACTGGTGTTACCATCGGTTCACTTCGTGTACACACTTTGTGCATGATCGGTGCACGCATTCACGCTTTGCTCGCATGCACGCCAAACTTGCGCTTTCCGCAAGCACATTGACTAGCTGAATAGCTGAGGCATTGCAATCCGCTCTGCCGCGCCTTTCAGCTCAGCTAAAAACGAAGAAATAAAGGTAGGAATAGCACACGGGCGGGTGGGAGGGCCCAGATGACGGTGGGAGCGAACTGATTTGCTGTCACATCAATATCTCTGCTACCGGCTCTCCCGAACCGGGGAGAACTGGTAGCAACCCACCACTAAAGCCAGGGATCCTCAAACTTGGCAGCTTTAAGACTTGTAAACTCCCAGAATTCCCAGAATTCTCCAGCCAGCTATATGAAGCTATTGTCGTGTCCCACTCCTCCGCTGACGGCTGGGTCCGGGAAATCCGAATCAGGCGTGCCTCTGCAGCTCTGCCCAAAGTCCTAGCAAAGTCCTCAGAGCAGGCAGGAGACCAGTAAGTGACTTCAGCAAGATAAGTTTGACTTTTGCCTGACTCAGAGACTGCCAGAAAGTAGATCCTTTATATAGGCCATGGGGTGTGGCTCCATGACTCAGCACTCATTAAGGCCTGCCCCTCCCTTCCCTCTGTAGCCTCCGCCTCTCCAATCTTCTGATGCGAGGGTCACACCAATCAGCTGTTGGTAATAAACCCTCCTAAGGCTCACCTGCTGTGGAGGAGGGGGAGGGGTCTAGCTGCTCCGTTTGCCTGGGCATGGAGTCAGGGCTGGGGCAGGGAGATTCTCCTTCTGCAGTTTGTGTGGGCATGGAGCCAGGACTGGGACCGGGAGGCATACATTCCTCAGTGTGCGGGAGCAGGTAAGAAGGCCCCGGCTGCTCTGAGGGCGGGCAAGACACAACAGCTATGCTGGCTGGAGAATTCTGGGAATTCTGGGAGTTGAAGTCCACAAGTCTTAAAGCTGCCAAGTTTGAAGACCTCTGTTCCAAGCCCTTCCTTGCAATTCTCCGGTCTTCTCTCTGCACTCCACTTGGCAGAACCCCTTGCTTCTGAACGTTATATCCTGTTGAATCATGTCTTTGGCTCAGAACTCACAGTATTCGCTACCATCTATTTTTCTCTTTTTCAATACATTTCACTATTTTCTTCCTTTTAAAAACTTTGGTTGGATTTGTCTGCTTTCGTCTGGGCAGGACAAGAAGCCATGCATGGAAGCTCGTTAAAGAGAGATCTTACCTGGAACTAGGGTGAAATTTCCTAAGAGTAAGAGGAAGTAAGCAATGGAAGAGCTTGTCTCCTGGAGTTGTAGGTACTCCATTGCTGGAGTCCCAAAGGTGCTTTTTTTGCCCAGGAAGCAACTGAATTTTCTTGTGAGTTTTTTTTTGAAGACGTTTCGCTTCTCATCCAAGAAGCTTCTTCAGCTCTGACAGGATAGTGGGGAATGGAAGGATTTATATTCCTTGCAGATGGAATATAAATCTGCAAGGAATATAAATCCTTTCATTCCCCACTATCCTGTGCCACTTCCAGCACGTGTGCCATAGGTGTTGTGGTCCACCAGCAGCCTGCAGACCTGGCAGCGGAGTCGGACAGTGAGGAGGCTGGGGAAGATGATGGCCCAGTCCTGGAGTCAGGGCTGGGGCAGGAGATTCTCCTTCTGCAGTTTGTGTGGGCATGGAGTCAGGGCTGGGGCAGGAGATTCTCCTTCTGCAGTTTGTGTGGGCATGGAGTCAGGGCTGGGGCAGGAGATTCTCCTTCTGCAGTTTGTGTGGGCATGGAGTCAGGGCTGGGGCAGGAGATTCTCCTTCTGCAGTTTGTGTGGGCATGGAGCCAGGACTGGGACCGGGAGGCATACATTCCTCAGTGTGCGGGAGCAGGTAAGAAGGCCCCGGCTGCTCTGAGGGCGGGCAAGACACAACAGCTATGCTGGCTGGAGAATTCTGGGAATTCTGGGAGTTGAAGTCCACAAGTCTTAAAGCTGCCAAGTTTGAAGATGTAACAGTTATAACAATTCCTTTGAAGATGTAACAGTTATAACAATTCCTTTGAACTGTTGAAACGATTCCTTTGAAGATGTAACAGTTATAACAATTCCTTTGAAGATGTAACAGTTATAACAATTCCTTTGAACTGTTGAAACGATTCCTTTGAACTGTTGAAACGATTCCTTTGAACTGTTGAAACGATTCCTTTGAACTGTTGAAACGATTCCTTTGAAGATGTAACAGTTATAACAATTCCTTTGAACTGTTGAAACGATTCCTTTGAACTGTTGAAACGATTCCTTTGAACTGTTGAAACGATTCCTTTGAAGATGTAACAGTTATAACAATTCCTTTGAACTGTTGAAACGATTCCTTTGAACTGTTGAAACGATTCCTTTGAACTGTTGAAACGATTCCTTTGAACTGTTGAAACGATTCCTTTGAAGATGTAACAGTTATAACAATTCCTTTGAACTGTTGAAACGATTCCTTTGAACTGTTGAAACGATTCCTTTGAACTGTTGAAACGATTCCTTTGAACTGTTGAAACGATTCCTTTGAACTGTTGAAACGATTCCTTTGAACTGTTGAAACGATTCCTTTGAACTGTTGAAACGATTCCTTTGAACTGTTGAAACGATTCCTTTGAACTGTTGAAACGATTCCTTTGAACTGTTGAAACGATTCCTTTGAACTGTTGAAACGATTCCTTTGAACTGTTGAAACGATTCCTTTGAACTGTTGAAACGATTCCTTTGAAGATGTAACAGTTATAACAATTCCTTTGAACTGTTGAAACGATTCCTTTGAAGATGTAACAGTTATAACAATTCCTTTGAAGATGTAACAGTTATAACAATTCCTTTGAACTGTTGAAACGATTCCTTTGAACTGTTGAAACGATTCCTTTGAACTGTTGAAACGATTCCTTTGAAGATGTAACAGTTATAACAATTCCTTTGAAGATGTAACAGTTATAACAATTCCTTTGAAGATGTAACAGTTATAACAATTCCTTTGAAGATGTAACAGTTATAACAATTCCTTTGAAGATGTAACAGTTATAACAATTCCTTTGAAGATGTAACAGTTATAACAATTCCTTTGAAGATGTAACAGTTATAACAATTCCTTTGAAGATGTAACAGTTATAACAATTCCTTTGAAGATGTAACAGTTATAACAATTCCTTTGAACTGTTGAAACGATTCCTTTGAAGATGTAACAGTTATAACAATTCCTTTGAACTGTTGAAACGATTCCTTTGAACTGTTGAAACGATTCCTTTGAAGATGTAACAGTTATAACAATTCCTTTGTAGATAGACACATGGTCTATCCCAGCTCAGATCTAGTTACCATAAAGGAATTCTGCTTTATCTGGAGAAGCCAAAAGACAAACAAAAGGCCCTTTTCCTAAAGCCTGCTGGCATTCAGGAACAACAGCAACAAATCTGAAAAACGATGCGCCCCTTGCATCTCCTGTCTTTTGCCACTGAGCTTCAAAGGACTCCTGAGTGCTTTTGTTGCCCAAGCCAGGCAGTGGTGGGTTCTAACTGGTGTTACCATCGGTTCACTTCGTGTACACACTTTGTGCATGATCGGTGCACGCATTCACGCTTTGCTCGCATGCACGCCAAACTTGCGCTTTCCGCAAGCACATTGACTAGCTGAATAGCTGAGGCATTGCAATCCGCTCTGCCGCGCCTTTCAGCTCAGCTAAAAACGAAGAAATAAAGGTAGGAATAGCACACGGGCGGGTGGGAGGGCCCAGATGACGGTGGGAGCGCCGGAAACTGGAAGACCAGCCAGATTTAAAACTGTCTACTATTGACCTCATCCCATTTCTAAGAGGTCTGTAAGGGGCGTGCATAAGAGCACAAGCGTGCTTATCGTTCCTGTCCTAATCTTCCTTTTACTTACTCTTTTCATGTATCCAAATTATGTTTATACTTTTATCTGTACTCAACATTTTACTATCTTTACGTGGTAAAATGTGTGATAGTACAGTTCATCCACATGTGCACTTTATTTATTTATTTATTTATTTATTTATTTATTTATTTATTTATTTATTTATTTATTTATTTATTTATTTATTTATTTATTTATTTATTTATTTATTTATTTATTTATTTATTTATTTATTTATTTATTTATTTATTTATTTATTTATTTATTTATTTATTTATTTATTTATTTATTTATTTATTTATTTATTTATTTATTTATTTATTTATTTATTTATTTATTTATTTATTTATTTATTTATTTATTTATTTATTTATTTATTTATTTATTTATTTATTTATTTATTTATTTATTTATTTATTTATTTATTTATTTATTTATTTATTTATTTATTTATTTATTTATTTATTTATTTATTTATTTATTTATTTATTTATTTATTTATTTATTTATTTATTTATTTATTTATTTATTTATTTATTTATTTATTTATTTATTTATTTATTTATTTATTTATTTATTTATTTATTTATTTATTTATTTATTTATTTATTTATTTATTTATTTATTTATTTATTTATTTATTTATTTATTTATTTATTTATTTATTTATTTATTTATTTATTTATTTATTTATTTATTTATTTATTTATTTATTTATTTATTTATTTATTTATTTATTTATTTATTTATTTATTTATTTATTTATTTATTTATTTATTTATTTATTTATTTATTTATTTATTTATTTATTTATTTATTTATTTATTTATTTATTTATTTATTTATTTATTTATTTATTTATTTATTTATTTATTTATTTATTTATTTATTTATTTATTTATTTATTTATTTATTTATTTATTTATTTATTTATTTATTTATTTATTTATTTATTTATTTATTTATTTATTTATTTATTTATTTATTTATTTATTTATTTATTTATTTATTTATTTATTTATTTATTTATTTATTTATTTATTTATTTATTTATTTATTTATTTATTTATTTATTTATTTATTTATTTATTTATTTATTTATTTATTTATTTATTTATTTATTTATTTATTTATTTATTTATTTATTTATTTATTTATTTATTTATTTATTTATTTATTTATTTATTTATTTATTTATTTATTTATTTATTTATTTATTTATTTATTTATTTATTTATTTATTTATTTATTTATTTATTTATTTATTTATTTATTTATTTATTTATTTATTTATTTATTTATTTATTTATTTATTTATTTATTTATTTATTTATTTATTTATTTATTTATTTATTTATTTATTTATTTATTTATTTATTTATTTATTTATTTATTTATTTATTTATTTATTTATTTATTTATTTATTTATTTATTTATTTATTTATTTATTTATTTATTTATTTATTTATTTATTTATTTATTTATTTATTTATTTATTTATTTATTTATTTATTTATTTATTTATTTATTTATTTATTTATTTATTTATTTATTTATTTATTTATTTATTTATTTATTTATTTATTTATTTATTTATTTATTTATTTATTTATTTATTTATTTATTTATTTATTTATTTATTTATTTATTTATTTATTTATTTATTTATTTATTTATTTATTTATTTATTTATTTATTTATTTATTTATTTATTTATTTATTTATTTATTTATTTATTTATTTATTTATTTATTTATTTATTTATTTATTTATTTATTTATTTATTTATTTATTTATTTATTTATTTATTTATTTATTTATTTATTTATTTATTTATTTATTTATTTATTTATTTATTTATTTATTTATTTATTTATTTATTTATTTATTTATTTATTTATTTATTTATTTATTTATTTATTTATTTATTTATTTATTTATTTATTTATTTATTTATTTATTTATTTATTTATTTATTTATTTATTTATTTATTTATTTATTTATTTATTTATTTATTTATTTATTTATTTATTTATTTATTTATTTATTTATTTATTTATTTATTTATTTATTTATTTATTTATTTATTTATTTATTTATTTATTTATTTATTTATTTATTTATTTATTTATTTATTTATTTATTTATTTATTTATTTATTTATTTATTTATTTATTTATTTATTTATTTATTTATTTATTTATTTATTTATTTATTTATTTATTTATTTATTTATTTATTTATTTATTTATTTATTTATTTATTTTATACCGCCCTTCTCCCGAAGGACTCAGGGCGTGTGGAACATAGCATACATACCCCCTATTTCCTAACCTGTTTTAGAAGTCTGATTTCCACAAAACATTCTTGGCTCCCCTATCTTTTATTAATGTTGATTTGAAAAAAACGTTCTCAGTTCTTATCTCACTTTTCAAAGAAAGACTGTAGATCAGGGATGGAGCATATGCTTTCCAGGCAGAGGTTCTCACATCCAGCCCTCAGTATCTCCAGTTATCGACTCATTCTGTTTTGTTTTTAAAGCATCAGATAGCAGGAGATGTGAGAGCCCCTCTCCTGGATTGCTGCAGCCAATAATGAAATTAAAAAGCAGATAGTCTGACATGAGTGATGCAGCTTCCTCTGCTCACTGTGTGAATGGGCTGTTACTGATCTGATAGGGAGAATCAAAGATCTAATGAAACTGTAAAGAGTGAGCAGATTTAAACTCTGCTTGTTTTAATCTATGGAATGATATCACCTTGAACGATGCTGCCCTTGAAGAGTATTTAGAAACTCTAGTGAGTGCATTGAGGTTCATATTATATAGACCCGTGATGGCAAATCTATGGCATGCATGCCAGAAGTGGTATACAGATCCATCTCTTGAGCTGTCACCTGTTGCTCTCCTGACTTCTGGTATGCTGGCCAGCAGATCTTCACACACATGGGAGCGCTGGAAACTGGAAGGGCAGTTGCCCAGTGTGCATGCGCATGCCAGGAAGATAATCTTCTGGTTTCTGGCACATGCATGCGTGCCAGCCACCTGGTCTTCCAGTATCTGCTGCGCATGCATGCGCGAAGACCAGCTAGCCAGTGCACATGCGCACGCTGGAAACCGGAAGATCATCGGGTGGCTGCACTTTCAGTTTCCGACATGTGTGTGCATTCCCATTTTGGCACTTGGTGCCGAAAAGGTTCACCAACACTAATACACTAATATAGACTGAGGTTGATTTTAGGTTTATTTATTTAATTTATTTATTTATTTTATTAAATTTTATACGCCCTTCTCCCGAAGGACTCAGGGCGTGTACAGCGAAATAAAATACAAAATATATACAATTAAAAAATTAAAATAAACTATTACTAAATGGCCGGTAATTTAAAAGATTTAAAATTTAAAATATTACTAAAACCCCAATTTAAAATCAACTATTTATGCCAGTCCTGCTTGAATGAATAAATATGTTTTAACTCACGATGAAAGGTCCGAAGATCAGGCACTTGGCGTAAGCCAGGGGAGTTCGTTCCAGGCGTCGGTGCTCCCACAGAGAAGGCCCTACTCCTGGGGCCGCCAGCCGACATTGTTTGGCGGGCGGCACCTGAGAAGGCCCTCTCTGTGAGGCGTCTGGTCGATGGGAGGCATAAGGTAACAGCAGGCGGTCTCGTAAGTACCGGGTCCTAAGCCATGGGAGCGCTGGAAACTGGAAGGGCAGTTGCCCAGTGTGCATGCGCATGCCAGGAAGATAATCTTCTGGTTTCTGGCACATGCATGCGTGCCAGCCACCTGGTCTTCCAGTATCTGCTGCGCATGCATGCACGAAGACCAGCTAGCCAGTGCACATGCGCACGCTGGAAACCGGAAGATCATCAGGTGGCTGCACTTTCAGTTTCCGGCATGTGTGTGCACTCCCATTTTGGCACTTGGTGCCGAAAAGGTTCACCAACACTAATATAGACTGAGGTTGATTTTAGGTTTATTTATTTAATTTATTTATTTATTTTATTAAATTTTTATACCGCCCTTCTCCCGAAGGACTCAGGGCGGTGTACAGCCGAAATAAAATACAAAATATATACAATTAAAAAAATTAAAATAAACTATTACTAAATGGCCGGTAATTTAAAAGATTTAAAAATTTAAAATATTACTAAAACCCCAATTTAAAATCAACTATTTATGCCAGTCCTGCTTGAATGAATAAATATGTTTTTAACTCACGATGAAAGGTCCGAAGATCAGGCACTTGACGTAAGCCAGTGGGGAGTTCGTTCCAGAGCGTCGGTGCTCCCACAGAGAAGGCCCTACTCCTGGGGGCCGCCAGCCGACATTGTTTGGGGGGCGGCACCTGAGAAGGCCCTCTCTGTGAGGCGTCTGGTCGATGGGAGGCATAAGGTAACAGCAGGCGGTCTCGTAAGTACCCGGGTCCTAAGCCATGGAGCGCTTTAAAGGTGGTAACCAGGATCTTGAAGCGCACCCGAAAGACTACAGGAAGCCAGTGCAGACTACGGAGCAGTGGTGTTACATGGGAGCCACGAGCGGCTCCCATTACCACTCGCGCAGCTGCATTCTGGACTAACTGCAGCCTCCGGGTGCACCTCAAGGGCAGCCCCATGTAGAGAGCATTGCAATAATCCAGCCGAGACGTAACCAGAGCGTGAGTGACTGTGCATAAGGCATCCCGGTCAAGGAAGGGACGCAACTGGCGAACCAAGCGAACTTGGTAAAAGGCCCTCCTGGTGACGGCCGCCAGATGTTCATCAAAGGACAGCCGACCATCCAGGAGGACACCCAAGTTGCGAACCACCTCCTTTGGGGCCACTAACTCACCTCCAACAGTCAGCTGCGGGTGCAGCTGACTGTACCGGGGTGCCGGCATCCACAGCCACTCCGTCTTGGAGGGATTGAGCTTGAGTCTGTTTCTCCCCATCCAGACCCGTACGGCTTCCAGGCACCGGGACAGCACTTCGACCGCTTCGTTGGGGTGGTCCGGGGTGGAAAAGTACAGCTGAGTATCATCAGCGTACAGATGATAACTCACCCCGAAACCACTGATGACCTCACCCAGCGGCTTCATGTAGATGTTGGTGAGAGAATCGACCCCTGAGGTACCCCACAAGTGAGGCCCCTCGAGGACGACCTCTGCCCCCCTGTCAACACCGTCTGCGACCGGTCGGAGAGATAGGAGGAGAACCACCGGTAAACGGTGCCTCCCACTCCCAATCCCTCCAACCGGCGCAGCAGGATACCATGGTCGATGGTATCAAAAGCCGCTGAGAGATCTAATAGGACCAAGGCAGAGGAACAACCCCTGTCCCTGGCCCTCCAGAGGTCATCCACCAACGCGACCAAAGCCGTCTCCGTGCTGTAACTGGGTCGGAAGCCGGACTGGAACAGGTCTAGATAGACAGCTTCCTCCAGGTGCCGGGGAAGCTGCCATGCAACCACACTCTCTACAACCTTTGCCACAAAGCGAAGGTTGGAGACTGGACGATAATTTCCCAAAATAGCTGGGTCCAGGGAAGGCTTCTTCAGGAGAGGTCTCACCACCGCCTCCTTCAAGGCGGCGGGGAAGACCCCTTCAACCAAAGAAGCATTTATAATCCCCTGGAGCCAGCCTCGTGTCACTTCCTGAGCAGCCAGTACTAACCAGGAAGGACATGGGTCCAGTAAACACGTAGTTGCATGCAACCTCCCCAGCAACCTGTCCACGTCCTCGAGAGCCACAGACTCAAACTCATCCTAAATAACCTCAACAAGACGAGTCTCTGCCACCTCGGCTGAATCATCGCAATCATGGTCCAAGCCATCACGACGCTGAACGATTTTATCGTATAGATAACCGTTAAACTTCTCGGCTCGCCCCTGTAAGGGGTCATCCCGTCCCTCCTGTTGAAGGAGGGAACGGGTCACCCGAAACAGGGCGGCCGGGCGGTTATCTGCCGATGCAATGAGGGTGGAAGCGTGGGGCGCCGCCTCCTCATTGCCACTAGGTAGGTCCTAGTAAAGGACCTCACTAGTGTCCGATCAGCCTCGAACGGCTGGACCTCCAAACACTCTCTAGGCGTCTTCTCCGGCGTTTCATCTCTCTCAGCTCCCGGAGAACCAGGAGCCAATTGAGATCTCGCGGGTCAGAGGCCGCAAAGGCACAACACGGTCCAAAGCCCCAGCCGCGGCCCGTTCCCAAGCCGCAACCAGTTCTTCAGTTGTGCCGTGGGTAAGATCCTCAGGAAACGGCCCAAGCTCCGTCAGGAACCTCTCTGGGTCCATCAGGTGCCTGGGACGGAACCAACGCATCAGCTCCGTCTCCCTGCGGTGGTGAGCAGTGGTTCGAAAGTCTAGGGGAAGGAGAAAATGATCTGAGCATGACAACGGTTCTTTCACTATATCTCCTAAATCCAGATCATTTACCCACTGACCAGAGATAAAAATCAAGTCTAGCGCGCCACCCCCGATGTGTGTAGGGCCATCAGTTACTTGAATCAGGCCCAAGGCCGTCATGGAGGCCTGGAACTCCTGAACCACTGATGATGACAAGCCGGCCGATGGCAAGTTGAAATCTCCCAAGACCAAAAGTCTGGGAATCTCAACCGCCATGCCAGCAAGTACCTCCAGTAGTTCAGGAAGGGCTGTAGTCACGCAGCAAGGAGCCAGGTACGTGATCAACAACACCATCTGATTTCGATGGCCCCACTTCACAAGGAGGGATTCACAGCCAGCTATCTGAGGAACAGTGGACTCCCTCGGCTCCAGACTTTCTCTAATCACAACCGCCACCCCCCCACCCCTACCCTGGGCCCTCGGCTGATGGAATGCATGGAAACCCGGAGGGCACAGTTCAACCAGGGGTACGCCCCCTTCTGTGCCCAGCCAGGTCTCCGTAATGCCCATAAGGTCCGCGAATTCCCTCTGAATCAGATCGTAAATCAGGCGAGCCTTATTAACCACAGACCGGGCATTGCAGAGCATCAGCCGTAGACCCAAGCTCTGAGGATCCTGACCATCCGGGGAACGAGTGAGGACTGGGGGGCCGGTGCACGTGATCGCCTTTAAACATCGGCCACGTGCTCCCAAAGAACGATACGGCCCCCTGCCTCCGCCATATCTGCCCCTCCCACTTACCGTACAGATGGAATGATACTCTTTGCTCTGTTCAGACCCCTCCCCCCTGTCTTCGGACCAGCTAAAATAGTGTCGTGAGCACGCGCTAGGACTGGACATACCCTCCCCGACGGGTTTCCCCCAACACCCGCCCTTGCCCTCCCCCCCTTTAAAAATTCTCTGTTTAAAAATCCCCAAAGGCTCTTCCTCGACGCATGCCACCTGTGGGTCCCAAGACCCGTCATTGAGGCCGGCCCTTGGTAATGCAGTGGGCCATTCCTGCGAGGCGGGGGCACCTCGCAGGCAGAGGAGTTCATGTGCGGAGTATCGCATGTTGAAAAGTAGAGACAGCGAGAGAGAGTCATATCCTCAGAATGGACAAGGCAAGAATAGATGGTCCAACCAATGGGAGGCCCCTTTGTCCGATGGAAAGTCAAAGTCAAAAATAGGCCAACAAACCCATATGGCAAATAGGTGAGAGGCGTCGTCATCCCCACCATCGCTGGCACTGTCAATTCCCGGAAAGGGAATCCCCAGAAAGATCTTACAACACCGGGTGGAATCCCCTCCCCCACCTCTTCAAACAGGGCGGGGGGGTTCAAAACCCGTCGAAACAACAATGACCCAACAAGGAGAATAGTATATGGGGCCGAGAAGGACGCCGTTCTCAAAGCTCACCCCCCGCGGCCTTAATTCCATGCCGCGGTCTCGTCCAAACTTCCAACACCGATGATGAGGGTGGGCGTAGATGTAAAACTCAGCAGACCAGGTGCCGATAGACAAACGCGGGCGTGGGCCGTGTCCTTCCACCTGTCGCCCCAACCGCCCGCACCATGGCCGCCACCGTCTGCCACCGTCTGCAAACTCCCAACTGGCCCGGTCTTCGTGTCCGCCACCTCCACGAGGACACATACCTCAGCAGCCCAAAAAACACACTCCCGGGCTGCTGGGAAGATGGAAACCGTCCGGTGCCGAGGACGCCAGAGTGTCAAAGACGTCCAAATCAGGAAGATTGCAGTCCGAAAAGTAGCAGGTTGCCAGCAGGCCGCAGGCCGAAAAACAGCAGGCCGCCCGCAGGCTGCCCGCAGCAGGCCGCGCGCCAAATGAAATGGCCACTTGCTCGCCGTTCGCCGCATCGCCCCCCCCGCCCGTTCTCCGCAGGTAATTGTATTGCATTGTTTTGCATCAGCTAAGCAGTAGTGGGTTTCTACCAGTTTGCTCCAATTACATTGCCATTGTAGCAGCAGTGGCAGGAGGCTCCACCCACCCATCCAGACATCATCATGGATGCTCTGCGTATGCACAGAAGGTTCTGCACATGTGCAGAAGCGTTGCACATGAGGGAAGCAAGCTCATGCGCGCGCTCACAGTTCCAAACCAGTAGTGAAGGTAAGTGAAACCCACTACTGCAGCTAAGTGATCTGTAAAGCCCAAGAGCTTTAGATATGAAATATCTGAGAGAAAGAATACTTTCTTTTATATGACGTTCCCTCCAATTTGAAATCTCAAAAGCTAGGAAGAGGGGCAGGACAGTCCAGGGATATCAAAAAGTCAACATGGCAGCAGCCCTGGCACAATCCTGTCCTTTGTGTACAAGAAATACATGTGTGGTAATTTGGAAAGGAGATTGTGATCATGTGATTTCAACTACCATCTTGAATTTTTGGCCACTGTCCTCACACTCTGGATGAAGAAGAAGAAGATGGCATACCACATTTGGTGTCCTTTTGGAACTCTCTCCCCAAGGAGAAAGTTACTATTTTAATTTATGTTTTATTATTTATATTATTTATTTTATTTTATTTATACAGTTTATGGTTATAGGCTGTCCAAACTCCCATTGTCTCTGAGAAGTTAATAATTAAAGAAGTAAACAATTGCGGTAGTCCTTGATTTATGACCACAGAATTGAGCCCAACATTTCTGTTGCTAGGCAAGTCAGTTATTAGGTGAGTTTTGCTCCAGTTTATGATCTTTCTTGCCACAGTTGTTAAGTGAATCATTGCAGTTGTTAAGTTAGTAACATGATTGTCAAGTGAATTTGGGTTCCCTATTGATTTTGCTTGACAGAAGATCGCTAAAGGAGATCACATGACCCCAGGACACTTCAATTGTCATAAATATGAATCAGTTGCCAAGCATCTAAATTTTCATCACAGGACAATGGGAATGCTGCAACGGTCATAAGCGTTGAAACAATCATGAGCCACTTTCTATTCATTGCCATTGTAACTTCAAACAGTCATGAAAGGAACTGTTGTACGTCAAGGACTACCTGTATAACAGACAAAAAGAATTTGTTGATGGTCCCCAAAACAGCATGTAATCAAAAAAGCTTCCAGCATGAGCTCAACCTTCATTCTGCCCTCAATCTTCAGCTGACAGCCAGTTCTTCAATAATTTCCTGAACATCATCATGGTGGGAGACATCTGGATTTCTGGTTGGATACCAATCCAGAGGACAGGTGGTACAACAAAGAAAGCATACTTCTGGAGCCTCACTAGATGACATTGCTTAATTCATGGGCTCTAGAGTCCATCTACTCTACCTGGATGCCCAAGATGGCCAGAAACAACTAGAGACAAGCAGTCCCAACCAGATCAAATGCCATGAAGGGCTTTGTAGGGGATATTTTGAAGAGATGAGCCACGGTAGCACAGTGGTTAGAATGCAGCACTGCAGGCTACTTCTGCTGGCTGCCTGCAATTTGGCAGTTCAAATCTCACCAGGCTTAAGTTTGACTCAGCCTTCCATCCTTCTGAAGTTGGTAAAATGAGGACCCAAATTGTTGTGAGCAGTACTCTCACCCTGTAAACTGCTTAGAGAGGGCTGAAAAGCACTGTGAAGTGGTGTATACAAGTCTAAGTGCTATTACTATTTTGAATTGCACTCAGAAGTAACAGTGTAGCTCATGGAACAAAGGAGTCCCAAGGTCATCACTGCCAGCTCTGCTGCATTCTGGACCAGCTGTAGTTTCTGAAAAGTCTTCAGGCTTACCTCCATGAGGAACACATCATACTAATCCATGTCTTTGTCCCATTCTTGTTTCTTTTGAAGGAGCCCAAAGCTGCTTTACAAAAGATAACTCCTTATCCAAGAAGCTTCTTCAGTTCTTGGATGAGAAGCAAAACATTTTCAAGGAAAAAACCCAAGGAAGTCCAGTTGCCTTTTGAAAAACACCTTTGGGACAACCATGACCGGGATGATTGAGAATCTCCATAGACTTTTAAATGACCATTAGAATACTATGATATTTGGTGTTGCTATGGTTTTCACATGGATTTTGAAATGTAATTGGTATTTGTGATGTTTTAGTTCTCTGTTGCTATAAATTTTATTTATTGTCTTTAACCTTGTCAAGTGAATGCAGAAGAAATAAGTCAGAAATACCTCTATAAATAAGAATAATTCTATGAACATTATTTGATGAATACAACTGTTGCAATGTGCTAGCTCCAGCTGGATAAGCCAGCAACAGAATGTTCCATTCTTTTCTTTCCCATTTCGGTCCTTTCTCCAGCAATCGATTCTTCCTCAATAGCAATAACAATAGCACTTAGACTTATAGACTGCTTCACGGGTTTTTACTGCCCTCTCTAAGCAGTTTACAGAGTCAATATATTGCCACCAACAATCTGGGTACTCTTTTACTGACCTCAGAAGAATGGAAGTCAACTTTGAGCTGGTGAGAATTGAACTCTGGTAGTTGGCAGAATTAGCCTGCAGTATTGCATTCTAACCACTGTGCCACCATGGCACAATCCCACTGACTTTCTCAGGCCTTTCACTATTATTACTGGATGTCTTTCTTGATAGACCCCCCACTCTGTTTTTAGTAAACTTTGGGGTTCCTCTCAGCCTGCAGTTACTTAGCTATTGTTGGAAAGAAGAACTTTGAGAATGGAAGTTAGGTTTGCTCTGGCTAAAAACTTTCAACAATAATAATAAAAAATATTTTTCCTCTGGGACAAGCAGAATGTGCCAGAATAGGTGTCCCAAACACTTTTGTAATAAAAAGAGAATGAATTTATTCTCTGGTATTTGGGGAAGGAAACAAAATAGATCTTAATAAAATCCATAGATTCCACAGTTTCTAAAATCCATAGATTTTCCTCTTCTCTATCCCCCTCCTTTGGCCTTCTAAGGAGATGCTCGAAAGAAGAAGGTATCCTGTCATGGTGATTAAACTATTCTAGGAGTCTCATTGAAATCAACAGGATTTATTCTGCTTCAGCATACATAGGGTTATACTGCTGGTATTTATTATGTTACAGAAATTAGAAAACAAAGGAAATAAATTTTATCTAGTTTTCCATTCTTGGTAGTGGTAAAACTATTTTTATTAGATTCCTGCCCCTCCCAATGCTGAGCTCACATCTTTTTCTTCAGATTTTGCATCAAAGGATTCTCTAAGTAGAGGAGTGTACTGCCAAGACATTTACACAATTTTAATTACGTCCCTTTGTTCAGTTTGTGAACTAATACTTTTTTTCTATTCTGATATGCATATGTATGAACATTTAAAGTTCCCTGTACCCTGATGCTTAAAACAACCATATTAGACCCATGAAGGGGTTTTTAAAGCTGTTTTTAATTCTATAGGAGTTGCCCCTTGGAATGTAATTAAATCTGATCTCTTTCACTTGAAACCAAATGAATAATTCATAGGTTTTAATCAGCTTTTGTGCTTTGTGAAATTCTCAGATGATGCATAGAAAGTTTTTTTTTCACTCTTGAAAAAGAAGAGAAGAAATATTCTGTTTCCTTTTCAGCATACAGGTCTGTGTATGATTGCATATGTACAGACCTATTATCTCAGATGTACAACAATGCAAGTTGTGTAGAATACCATATTATTGGGTAGCAACCCATGTGTGTATCACTCAGTGCTCACAAGCAATTTTCATAATGTTAGATAAACAGAGCCTCCATGTTTAGTGGCAGGCTGCTACCTGGCAACAGCAGGGGAAAGTTGACACCATCAAGTGATATATGTTAGGTTCTTGGTGGTATTTTCTTGCTATAATAACAGAAATGCTGAATTAAAATGAATACTGATGTATTTGTCTGGTTTTGTTATGTGATTACCTTTTAATAGAATTAAATTCAACATGGTTCACATTCATAAGCTCTTTCACTCTCTCCAGGTCTCTTTCACAGTAAGACATATAATATATGTTGAAGGTTTGGGGAAACCACAGGGCATTTAAACTCCTGATTAAACTTTCAAGAAATAAAATAATGCTGAACAAAAAACACATCAACTCACCCCTATATGACTCTAGCAAAATGTTATAGGCTGGAGTGCTTCTGTTTAAGCTCTGACTCACAACTTTCCACTCCCCTTCTCTTTCATGTTATTTCCATTTTTTCCTTTCAATAGATAGCATTCTGGGCCCCACTTAGGCCCAAATTATATTTGCTTTTTAATGCAGTCTTTCTGTATTCTATAGAATTGTTTCCAATTGTTATGGTACTTTTCATGTCTTGGTCTATTTAGATATATAAAGAGCAACATCCAGACAATACTGTTAGTATAAATAAGGCTTGTATGCCTATGGGCTGCCTGAAATTGTGAACTGTTTAATCTTGCAGTACAGCCAAAGGCTCTGGGAAATCACCAGAACTCACCAGCTAATTGGTATCTAAAGAACCACCCAGACTTTTATTTGCACACTTTGAAAGATAGATCAAAATCAGAGTGCCCTATTCTGGGCAACTAGACCAGGGCTGTCAAACTCGTGTTGTCATGGCATCATCATGTGATGTATCGTGACTTTTCTCCCCTTTGCTAAACCGGCCATGGCTTAGCCAGTGAGTAACACATCTGGCCTGCGGGCCGTGAGTTTGACAGCCCTGATCTAGATTACATCTTCTTCCCTTATGTTTTTCCAGTTTTGGAGGACTCCTTGTTCCTCTTAGTGTTGTCTTCAAGATTTGATTGTTGTCTCATACAGCCAACCTGAATATTGGCCAGACTATTTTGTGTCATTCTCATATCTGACTAAGAGCCTATCAATTCTGTTCTCAAGGCATTAATAAAAATGTCGAGTAACATTGGTGTCTGTAGGACCCCATTGGTTATCATTCTCTAACATGAGGTAGAGATATTAATGTTGACTTTGTGAGAGTAGTCAGCCAGCCACTGCAGGTGCTCAGTTTATAGCAATGATTGAATTGTCAATTTGTGAAAAGACATTTCCTTATTTTTCTCAGAATTGGCTCATCAGTTAGCAGGAAGCTTTGATCAGCCATCTATAACAGTATAGCATCAAAATATGTCAGCAGAAGTCAACCATCTCCTGCTTACTGCTTCAGTGTCTGCAAGTGTTGTGCCTCTTTTTCCAACAGAGAGAAAACAGCAGGATGGAATAAGATGGAAAAGCTCACATCATGCAACTTGAACATTAAATAAATTCCTTGAGTGGAGGCATCATGTAAATCTATTAATAATAATAATGATTGATTTTAAGATTCATAAAAAAAAAGAATTCTCCATATAGTGATTCACTTGTATTCTTTCATGTTCTCCAGAACTAAAGTAGACCTTTGAGAAATTATCTTGAAAAGTAATGTGTGGAAAGGAAACCTAACACTATATTTTTTCCCTTGGCCCCAGACAACAAAATTCCCTATCCAAAACTCCTATTTGTATTGAGTCTCTGTTGAACCCAATTGGAGTTTCTTCGAGATGTAAAGGGAAAATTCACAAATAGGCTTGCATCATCAACAAACTGCAGGAGGGAAGTGCCAAGATGAGTCTAAGTGTTTCCCTGGGTTAGAGCTTAGTAAACCATTCACTGCCTTTTCCAATCTGCCTATGCCATCCCCTCAATCCTTTTCATTTCTGCCTGTTGAGATCAGAGCAGGAAGGGCCTTGGAAATCCTAGCAGAACTCCAGGCTAGAGATGCCAACAGAACTGTAGCCCAACCAAAACTGGAGTCAAAATTAATTATTCAGCTGCAGTGAAGAGCTAGACTATTTGTGACTGCATGCTCTGGATATAGGAAATGACAACTCTGTAACCTCAGTAAGGATGTGAGCAGGAATGGCCTGGATTTGGCTAAAAATGTAGAATTTGTTTATTTATTTAATCAAATTTATAGGGATACCTATCTTACCAAGGTGATTCTGACCAGCACAAAACAGATTTTAGATAAACAGATTAAAAAAATCAATGTTTAATATAGAAGCATGATCAGGCATGCAAGATTATTTAGAACTAAAACAAAGATGATTGCCTATATGATGGAATGGAAGCATGCTAAAGATGTCAATCTTCTTAGCTGTATCCCCAATGTTTGACATCTTTATAATCTTCAAGAATGTGGCTTTGGGAACATAGGAAAGTAGTAGTACTGTTTACTAATATTATAATTATTTTGACAAAAGGGCAAAGCGGGGAACTTTCAAGCATCACACTGTAGTAAAATTTGGAATGTGTATGTTCTACCATGTTTCCCCCAAAATAAGACTGGGTCTTATATTAATTTTTGCTCCAAAAGATGCATCATGGCTTATTTTCCAGTTAGGTGTTATTTTGGGGGAAATAGGTACTAAATGTGTCTGTTTGGCTGACAATCTTAATTGGGGCATCCTGAAAAATCATGCTAGGCTTATTTTCCATTTGGGTCTTATTTTCTGGGAAACATGGTAGTTATAATGCAATTTTCAGAACTTTTTAAAAAATGATTTTCCTTCTCCTTTTTATTATCATGATTAATTCTGAAATTACTTTGTTGTTAATAACATTGTTATATACTAATCTTTTTTCTTTAGTTAACTACTGTAACATTTTGTAAGAATTTTGCTACTGCAGGACTATTATATGCACACAAGACTTTGAAATATCCACAATGGAGGAATGGTTAGTGAAGACCCCAGAACAATCAGAGGTGGCAAAAGTAACATGTTTGGCTGGAGCAAGTTTGATAATTACATTTATCAGTGACTAGAAATCCCTTATGGACTTTTTGCTGAAATTAATGAATGGATAAATGAAGTTCTTGGTTGGTTGGTTACAAATTGTAATGCAATTTTGCTTAGTGTAGCATTCTATATGGATCTCCTTTATGGAGTTTAAAAACACGTAGATAAAAATAAATAAGCTGCTAAATAGGCATAGTGGTTTGGGAAGTCTGAGAAAACATTTCCTACCTCAGAATAATGGAATCCTACAATAATTCATTTACCAAGCCAGCACTATTTTGGCTGACATTGTATAATGTTTATTTATTAGTCCGTTTTGAGGTGATCTGAATTTTGATATACATACTTTCAGCAGTGTCAGCAGGAAGGGCAAGATGGTCAGGTTGATATAGAATAGAATAGAATAGAATAGAATTTTTTATTGGCCAAGTGTGGATGGCCACACAAGGAATTTGTCTTGGTGCAACTGCTCTCAGTGTACATAGAAGTAAAGATATGTTCATCAAGAATTCTAAGCTACAACAATGATAGTCATAGGGTACAAATAAGCAATCAGGAAACAATCAAATCAATATATATCATAAGGATACAAGCAACAAAATTACAGTCATACAGTCATAAGTGGAAGAAATGGGTGATGGGAACAATGAGAAGATTAAGTGCAGATTAAGTAAATAGAATAATAATAACAACAACAACAACAACAACAACAATAGAGTTGGAAGGGACTTTGGAGGTCTTCTAGTCCAACCCCCTGCCCAGGCAGGAAACCCTACACCATTTCAGACAAATGGTTATCCAACATTTTCTTAAAAATTTCCAGTGTTGGAGCACTCACAACTTCTGTGGGCAAGTTGTTCCACTGATTAATTGTTCTGTCAGGAAATTTCTAAGTTGCTTCTCTCCTTGATTAGTTTCCACCCATTGCTTCTTGTTCTACCCTCAGGTGCTTTGGAGGATAGTTTGACTCCCTCTTCTTTGTGGCAACCCCTGAGATATTGGAACACTGCTATTATGTCTCCCCTAGTCCTTCTTTTCATTAAACTAGACATACCCAGTTCCTGCAACCGTTCTTCATATGTTTTAGCCTCTAGTCGCCTAATCATATTTGTTGCTCTTCTCTGCACTCTTTCTAGAGTCTCAACATCTTTTTTACATTGTGGCGACCAATATATTGACAAAATTTGACAGTGTTGAGGGAATTATTTATTTAACAGAGTGATGGCGTGTCTAGTTGTTCTGGTGTCTAGTTGTTCTGGTGTGCAGTGCTCTGTAACATCGTTTTGAGGGTAGGAGTTGAGTTATGTCCAGGATGTGAGGGGTCTGTAAATATTTTCACAGCCCTCTTTTTGACTCGTACAATATACAGGTCCTCAATGGAAGGCAGGTTGGTAGCGATTGGTTTTTCTGTAGTTCTAATTATGCTCTGAAGTCTGTGTTTGTCTTGTTGGGTTGCAGATGACAGACTCAATAATTCCTCTGTAAAACTGAATCAGCAGCTCCTTGGGCAGTTTGAGCTTTCTGAGTTGGTGCAGAAAGAATATTCTTTGTTGTGCTTTTTTGATGACATTTTTGATGTTAGCTGTCCATTTTAGATTTATCTAAAATTTATTTTATTTATTTATTTATTTATTTATTTATTTATTTATTCGTATTTTTATACCGCCCTATCTCCCTAAGGACTCAGGGCGGTGTACAGCCATAATATACATAAATATACAAAGTAAAACATTCATCTAAAAAACTTATAATAAAGGCCAAATATTTAAAATAAACATATAAATAATAAAATCCAATTTAAAACCAAAATCTAAAATTTAGTCATTTAAAATTTAAAACCCTAGTCCAGTCCTGCGCAAATGAATAGATGTGTCTTAAGCTCGCGGCGGAAGGTCCGAAGGTCAGGAAGTTGACGAAGTCCTGGGAGAAGCTCGTTCCAGAGGGTGGGAGCCCCCACAGAAAAGGCCCTTCCCCTGGGCATCGGCAGTTAGCACTGCCTGGCCGACGGCACCCTGAGGATTCCCTCCCTGTGAGAGCGCACGGGTCGGTGGGAGGCATTCGGTGGCAGCAGACGGTCCCGTAAGTAACCCGGCCCTATGCCATGGAGCGCATTTATTTATTAGATTTATTTATCAATAGTGGTGTGGAGTTGCAATACCAAAGCTTAGCCTTTTTCTATGTATATTTCAATAGTGCATTGGGGGAGGGGTGGTTGGATGCAATGTTGGAATTCTATTTTTGTTATTCTGATGAAAGTAGGGAGCTCTTCCAGATGCCACCATTTAAATCTTTCCTTGTGCAACATGTGTAATCTTGGATAATTAACGCCTAACACTGACCATTCTGTACTATGAGATTTGGAAGCTCCCATGACCCTCAAAGCCTTGATCTTCATTTTATTTTTCATTCTCTGGAATTATCTGTAGAAAGGGAAATGGAGAAGAGAGGAGATTAGATAGGCTGCTCCCACTCCTTTCTATTCCAGGGTTTTTTGAGAGAAGATGGCACGCAGAAATCAGTTTTCTTGTTCTGAACCAGAGGTGGGTTTCAGCAGGTTCTGACCAGTTCTGGAGAACTGGTAGCGGAAATTTTGAGTAATTTGGAGAACCGGTAGTAAAAATTCTGACTGGCCCTGCCCCATCTATTCTCTGCCTCCTAAGTCCCAGCTGAAGAGGAGAAAATGTGGATTTTGCAGTAACCTTCCCCTGGATTGGGGAGGGAATGGAGATTTTATAGTATCCTTCCCCTGTCATGCCCACCAAGCCACACACACCAAGCCATGCCACGCCCACAGAACTGGTAGTAAATATTTTTGAAACCCACCACTGTTCTGAACCCACCCTTTAACATTTTTGGAATAAGATTTTCGTGCCCTAAAATAGTGTACATGCAAATTGCCAGGAGTTCAGTCTGGAAACCAAAGTCTGGAAACTCTCCCCTTCTGATTCTTCCTTGCAATCAAGGAAGATTACAAGGTGGGACTCAGTTCATCTAATGGTTTTATTTAAATTTTGAATCATCCTGATGAACACATTGAAAGCCAAAGACCCCTACATTCCAAAGGCCAATGGATTCCTTAGTAGGTCATTGTTATTTTTAAGACACTGGGAAGGGAGAAACAACTTTTGAACAATGAGTGAAACAATATGAAGGGCAAGAGAAAATAAAAATGTTTTATCTTCCCATCTGCTTTTTTCATAGGTTTTTTTGGCTCTTGTGTCAATGAGGCTGATGACATTAATGCAGATAGCAGCTACAGGTAATCCTATAGTTATGGCAGTTCACTTAGTGACTGCTTGAAGTTATATGATAATCCCTCTCCAAGTATTTATGACACACAAATTATGAATGTTGCAGCACACGGCAGTTATTCATCCACCCTTACAAATGACTGTAGAGGCACTGCAACATTCCCCCTGCCTATCCCCCCACCTGCTCCCCACAACTGCTTCTCCCCTCCCATCCTGAAGCACTGGACTCACTTACCTTGTGAAGAAGTCTCTCATCTCTGCCACAATTTTTTTGAGAGCAGGACAATTTCGCTTCCAGAATCCATTTGGCTTGCACATACTTTTCACACACTGAGAGTGAAATGTTCTGTGTGCCGTGATCTTGTGAGAGTTCAGGCCATGAGATCACAGTGCCCAGAACATTTCACTCTTGGCTCAAAATGTTTGCAAGCCAACAGGCCAGGGGTGAAATGCTACCAGTTTGGGCCGGTTTGCTTGAATTTGTAATAAAAAAATACTGCTGGTTTGCCAAACGGGTAGTACAAAAATGTAAAAAAAAATGTTCCAACAATCAGCTGAGCGACATGCGATCGTCAGAACTTTTTTTTTTAAACTTTTTAAGCATTTTTTTACTACTGGTTCTCCGGAATTGGTAGTTAAAATGTTTTAAAAAGTAAAAAAAAAGTTCCGATGATCACACGTTGCTCAGCTGATAAGTCAGAACGTTTTTAAAAACTTTTTAAGCATTTTTTTACTACCTGTTCGGGCAAATAGATAGTAAAAAATGCTTTAAAAAAGTTTTTTAAAAAAGGTTCTGACGATCGCGCAGCACAGCTGAGTCCCCCCCCCCCGCTGTTCTATTTACCTTCCCAAGCCTCCTTTTGGTGTGTACTGTGCACGTGAACATAGCGTGCGTTTGGTGCAAACTGCACTTACGCGCACACAGCACACACTTGGCATACAGTGCGCATGCGTGGCCAGTGAGCCAGTTGGAAGCCAGTTCAGATTTCACCACTGTGACAGGCTGCTTTGAAGCAGCACGATTTTGCTCCCTCAAAGTGTCCCATCAGCTTGCAAATGTTTTGTGCAGAGACTGGAAGCTTCTGGGCACTGTGATCTCATGGCTTTAAGTCCCACAAGATCACACAGAACATTTCACTCTCGGCACAAAACATTTGCAAGCCAGCAGGATCCTTTGACGCAGCATGATTTCATGATTTTGTGCATCAGAAAGGCTGGAGAGGAGACAGCTTGCTAGATCTTCGCAAGGTGAGTAAGCCAGCGTTTGGCACATTGCACGCATGTGCAGCCAGTGAACCCGTAGTAAACCGGTTCAGATTTCACCACTAAATGTGTGACTGTTTAATTATGACCAAGTTGATTGATCGAGAGACTGCCTACACCTTTTCAACCTTCTTTTTAATTATTAAGGTGTACAAGAAATACCTGGATTGGTATGTTATTTCCTAGCTTCTTTTCTGTTACAATAAATGAATGCAATTTGTTATAAATAAGTAGGACTAAAAAGCTGTGAAAAACTAAACCATTTTCTCACTGTCAGTACTAAGGGAATAACACACTTATCTTAGGCTAACAATCATGCTTTATCAACTGATAGATATTGTGGTAATTTTTGCATGAGGCAAGCTGCACTGGCTTCCACTATGCATTTGGCTGCTCTTCAAAGTGCTGGGGGTCGTCTTTAAAACCCTTCATGGCTTTGGATTGACTTGCCTGAGGGCCTATTTTCTTTCTGATGTTTCTATCTGATCTGCCAGGAAGAGCATATTCCATGTACCATCAAACCAGACAGGGCCAATTGGCAGGGCCCACAGAGAGAGCTTTTTTGGCTGGGGCACCCACCCTTTGATACATTATTCCACCTGAGATTGGATTGGTCCGGTCCCTGTTGAAAACTTGACTTTCTGCTCAGGTAAAAGCACAATGCACTTTTATGTGGATGATGGATGGATTAGAAGACGACAAGAAACAATGGATGGAAAGTAATCAAGGTGAGAAGCAACCTGGAATTAAGGAGAAACTTTCTAACATAACAATTAACCAGTAGAACACTTGCCTTCAGAAGTTGTGGGTGCTTCATCACCAGAAGTCTTTAAGAGGAGACTAGACAGTCACTTGTCCGAAATAATATAGGATCTCCTGCTTGAGAACAGAGAGTTGGATTAGAAGCCCTTCAAGGTCTCTTCCAGCTCTATTCTGATAGATAGATAGATAGATAGATAGATAGATAGATAGATAGATAGATTGATTGATTATCTGATGCCCAAGTCCTATGCTTTTTAATTTTTGCTTTATATTATATATTTAGTGTTTTTATTTGTTTTATTGTAAGCTGCTTAGAATCATGTAAAAGTGAGATAGGCAGCTATATAATTGAGTAAGTAAGTAAATAAATAAATAACATTTTCTGTTTAAACTAGATTTATCCTTATTTAATAGATCATTGAAAATTAGAATATTAAGACTTCATGTTCAGAGAAACTTATATTTTGATAAAAGTCCATATGTAGAATATAAACCAAATTGGTTTGCAAGTTTTATTAAAATCTGTGTCCGGTTTAGTTTGAAATGCAAAGTTATTCTAGACACCAAGGTGTACACCCAGAAGTTAATTAGCCATTCTTCTGCAGAAAGAAATGCATGTACTCGGTAATAAGAAGTACTCTCTAACGAGAAGTATTCCGCAGCAATTGCCTTACACAAAGCTAGTTTCGTATACTTTATGGGGAAATGAAGTTTAGTATTATTTAATTGGAAATAGAGTAGCTTACAGTTCGTTTCATTCATTTCAATTTATTCAGTTCATTTATTCATAAATCATTTCCCAAAATGACACATCTTTTCAATATTGTTTCCAAATGTGGAAAAATTATCCAAACTAATTGTTAGGTTTCCAACCTTTTAGAAAGCAAAATGTCCATTTTAACAATCAGTGCTGAAGTCATATACTGATGGTAAAACATATTATATCAGATTTCTTTAATATTTGGTGTAAATTTAATGTTTTTTCCCAGTGACAATCCCATTGCTGCATATCAATTATTGCATTTAAATTCTTCATCCATTTAACCTGTTCAGTTTCTGAGACATATCTTGCCAAGAGCTTATAAATAAGCCCCCCCATGCTGATTTTTTAATTATATTTCCCCCTGAATTTTTAATTAAATTTTAATCAGGTTTCTAAGTATTCCCCTTCGTTCTTGAAGTCTTTTAAAACTATATTGCTTATTTGAAGGTATTGAAATCAGACCGATGGCTCCAGCCACTCCAAAGAAAACGTTTCAAATGACTGTTTTCCTGCTCTTATTTAAGTGAATAGCTGGATGGGTAGTAAAATGATAAAATAAGCATCACAATCCTGCAACACAGGCTCATTTTGTTATTTTGATGAAACCTCCAGTAGTCATCTTGATTTCATCAAATCTATAAAAATCAATCAAATAGTAAGATTAACTAAAACAGTTTCTGGACTATTCAAATTTATTTTCTGACAAGGATAGGCAAAATAGTAATGATATTTACTTAAACCAGAAATAAAGGATTGGAATTGCACTTATATTTTTCTCTCACCAGCTATATTATCTTTGAATGTGGCTTCACCAGATTTAGATGGAGATTCAAATAAACATATTTGAGGCCCAGACATTATCTCTGGGACCTCACAATAGTATGCACTGTGCTTAATTGTCCTAATTATTTCTCATTTAAGTACTGATCTGAAAGTTCCAATATAATACAACAACAACAATAATAATTCATATGTACAATTACTGTATTTTTTGGACCATAAGATGCTCTGGACTATAAGATGCACCTAACTTTTGGGGAGGAAAACAAGAAAAAAAACCCTGCCTCTGCCTCTGCCTCCCAGCAATTTGCCTCCTTGCAGCAAACAGCAAACAGCCTGATCAGTTTCAGCACAGCCTGATTTAGCACAAGCAGCTGATTGGCAGTTAGATCTGCCTCCCAGAATACTGCTTATCAGCTGTTCCAGGCTGCAGGGATTACCACCGCCCATCACCACTGTCACCGGCCATTGCTGCTGCTGCCTATCACTGCCTCCACACACCCTATTTTCAGTCTCTGCACATCTCATTTTTGGCCTCCACACACCCTATTTTCATCCCGTTACAGCTGGCAGAGATAGGCGGCAGTGGTGGCGATTCCCGCTGCCTGGAACAGTTGATAGGTGGTACTTCGGGAGGCAGATGCAACCGCCAATCAGTTGCTTGTGCTAAATCGGGCTATGCTGAATCTGGCCAGGCTGTTTGCTTTTTGCTGCAAGGAGGCAAGTTGCTGGGAGCCAAAGGCCGAAGGGTGGGGGCCAGCGGCTTCAGCACATTCGCTGTATAAGATGCACAGACATTTCCACCTACTTTTGGAGTGGGGGGGGGAAGTGCATCTTATTCACTGAAAAATACGGTAGATAGCTAATTGTGAAGACTCTGATTTCTTAGAAACATGCATCCAGAAGTGAAAATCAAATATACTTAATTGATTTTCCTCCATAGCATTGATGTTTGGCAATCCCTCTTTCTCCTTATTATCTCTGCCTAAGCTACTGTCCAAATAAGATTACTAGATGCTAGAAAATGGAATTGAAAAAAATTGTCATATTGATTTGATTTTAATTGTTCAGAATGTTGAATTAGTAGCTTTTTGACAGAAGTGTGTGATTTTGGAGTGCTCATGCGATGCCTGGTGTATAGTGTATCATTGTGTATGGTGTATCATGTATGGTGTATTGTGTATGGTGTATCATTGTGTATGGTGTATGTATCAGTGGTGGGTTGCTCCTGGTTTGCCTGGTTCGGGAGAACCTGTAGCGGCGGTGGCAGGAGGCTCCACCTACCCACTCAGACGTCATCAAAAATGCTCTGCGCATGCACAGAAGTGCTGCACGCTCGCGCGCACACCCATGCACTACCAACAGCAAACCGGTAGCGCCAGGCTTTGAAACCCACTACTGCTATGTATCATTATGTATGGTAATCAATTGCACAAAGTACAAGTACAGCATATTAAAAACCAGGGTTTGGAAGAAATTGTCAAAATGTTACAACAAAGTAAAGAACTGCTGTTTTCATTGAAACTTCTAGTAAGACTCCTAAAATGAGGAAATCAGAGAGAGGAATCCTTTTGTTGGAGGTTCTCTTTCTTGCTCCCTATCACTGGATCCTGGGCATTCTACACCATCTGTATTTGTATTTAGCTGGAGCTAAAGCAGATCTGACTTATTTTTAGGGAAAAGGTACATAGTTGATTATTTCAAATTTGGTTTTGGTTAAGAAAGAGCTGTCTGTAACTTGCATTCCTGACAACTACTCAACTTAGACAAGGTGAAAAACCTAGGGTCCCTTTTCATTTTGTTTTGGGTAGGGACTGTTAAGTAAAATGAATGTTTTAAAACTACTAAGCAGTTAAGGCAGCAATAGCAATGCTTAGTATTTCTTATTTATAAATAATTTAAACATGCATTCAAAACCATATCATTGTAGCAGGGAAAACTGTTGGGCACAGAAGGGGGTGTACCCCTGGTTGGACTGTGTCCTCCGGGTTTCCGTGCATTCCATCAGCCGAGGGCCCAGGGTAGGGGTGGGGGGATGGCGGTTGTGATTAGAGAAAGTCTGGAGCCGAGGGAGTCCACTGTTCCTCAGATAGCTGGCTGTGAATCCCTCCTTGTGAAGTGGGGCCATCGAAATCAGATGGGGTTGTTGATCACGTACCTGGCTCCTTGCTGCATGACTACAGCCCTACCTGAACTACTAGAGGTGCTTGCTGGCGTGGCGGTTGAGATTCCCAGACTTCTGGTCTTGGGAGATTTCAACTTGCCATCGGCCGGCTTGTCATCAATGGTGGTTCAGGAGTTCCAGGCCTCCATGACGGCCTTGGGCCTGATTCAAGTAACTGATGGCCCTACACACATTGGGGGAGGCACGCTAGACTTGATTTTTATCTCTGGTCAGTGGGTAAATGATCTGGATTTAGGAGATATAGTGAAATATTAATGTTTATTTTAAATTGTATATAAGTGTTTTATATGCCTGTGAACCGCCCTGAGTCCTTCGGGAGATAGGGCGGTATATAAATATGAATAATAAATAAATAAATAAAATAAATAAATAAATAAAGAACCGTTGTCATGGTCAGATCATTTTCTCCTTCACCTAGACTTTCAAACCGCTGCTCACCACTGCAGGGAGACGGAGCCGATGTGTTGGTTCCATCCCAGGCGCCTGATGGACCCGGAGAGGTTCCTGACGGAGCTTGGGCCGTTTCCTGAGGATCTTACCCACGGCACGACTGAAGAACTGGTTGCGGCTTGGGAACGGGCCGCGGCTGGGGCTTTGGACCGTGTCGTGCCTTTGCGGCCTCTGACCCGGCGTAGATCTCAATTGGCTCCCTGGTTCTCCGGGGAGCTGAGAGAGATGAAACGCCGGAGAAGACGCCTAGAGAGTGTTTGGAGGTCCAGCCGTTCCGAGGCTGATCGGACACTAGTGAGGTCCTTTACTAGGACCTACCTAGTGGCAATGAGGGAGGTGAAGCATTTCTACGTTTCCACCCTCATTGCATCGGCAGATAACCGCCTGGCCGCCCTGTTTTGGGTGACCCGTTCCCTCCTTCAACAGGAGGGACGGGATGACCCCCTACGGGGACGAGCTGAGGAGTTTAACGGTTATCTATACGATAAAATCGTTCAGCTTTGTGATGGCTTGGACCATGATTGCGATGATTCAGCCGAGGTGTCAGAGACACGTCTTGTTGAGGTTATTTGGGATGAGTTTGAGTCTGTGGCTCTCGAGGACGTGGACAGGTTGCTGGGGAGGTTGCATGCAACTACGTGTTTACTGGACCCGTGTCCTTCCTGGTTAGTACTGGCTGCTCAGGAAGTGACACGAGGCTGGCTCCAGGGGATTATAAATGCTTCTTTGGTTGAAGGGGTTTTCCCCACCGCCTTGAAGGAGGCGGTGGTGAGATCTCTCCTGAAGAAGCCTTCCCTGGACCCAGCTATTTTGGGAAATTACCGTCCAGTTTCCAACCTTCGCTTTGTGGCGAATGTTGTAGAGAGTGTGGTTGCATGGCAGCTTCCCCGGCACCTGGAGGAAGCTGTCTATCTAGACCTGTTCCAGTCCGGCTTCCGACCCGGTTACAGCATGGAGATGGCTTTGGTCGCGTTGGTGGATGACCTCTGGAGGGCCAGGGACAAGGGTTGTTCCTCTGCCTTGGTCCTATTAGATCTCTCAGCAGCTTTTGATACCATCGACCATGGTATCCTGCTGCGCCGGTTGGAGGGATTGGGAGTGGGAGGCACCGTTTATCGGTGGTTCTCCTCCTATCTCTCCGACCGGTCACAGACGGTGTTGACAGGGGGGCAGAGGTCGTCCTCGAGGTGCCTCACTTGTGGAGTACCTCAGGGGTCGATTCTCTCGCCTACCCTGTTCAACATCTATATGAAGCCGCTGGGCGAGGTCATCAGTGGTTTCGGAGTGAGTTATCATCTGTACGCTAATGATACTCAGCTGTACTTTTCCACCCCGGACCACCCCAACGAAGCGGTTGAAGTGCTGTCCCGGTGTCTGGAAGCCATACGGGTCTGGATGGGGACAAACAGACTCAAGCTCAATCCCTCCAAGACGGAGTGGCTGTGGATGCCGGCACTCCGGTACAGTCAGCTGCACCCGCAGCTGACTGTTGGGGGCGAGTTAGTGGCCCCAAAGGAGGTGGTTCGCAACTTGGGCGTCCTCCTGGATGGTCGGCTGTCCTTTGATGAACATCTGGCGGCCGTCTCCAGGAGGGCCTTTTACCAAGTTCGTTTGGTCCGCCAGTTGCGTCCCTTCCTTGACCGGGATGCCTTATGCACAGTCACTCACGCTCTGGTTACGTCTCGGCTGGATTATTGCAATGCTCTCTACATGGGGCTGCCCTTGAGGTGCACCCGGAGGCTGCAGTTAGTCCAGAATGCAGCTGCGCGAGTGGTAATGGGAGCCGCTCGTGGCTCCCACGTAACACCACTGCTCCGTAGTCTGCACTGGCTTCCTGTAGTCTTTTGGGTGCGCTTCAAGATCCTGGTTACTACCTTTAAAGCGCTCCATGGCTTAGGACCCGGGTACCTACGAGACCGCCTGCTGTTACCTTATGCCTCCCATCGACCCGTACGCTCTCACAGAGAGGGCCTTCTCAGGGTGCCGTCCGCCAAACAATGTTGGCTGGCGGCCCCCAGGAGTAGGGCCTTCTCTGTGGGAGCACCGACGCTCTGGAACGAACTCCTCCCTGGCTTACGTCAAGTGCCTGATCTTCGGACCTTTCGTCGTGAGCTAAAAACATATTTATTCATTCAAGCAGGACTGGCATAAATAGTTGATTTTAAATTGGGGTTTTATTAATATTTTAAATTTTTAAATCTTTTTAATTATCAGCCGTTTGTAATAGTTTTATTTTAAATTCTTTTAATTGTATATATTCTGTATTTTATTCTGGCTGTACACCACCCTGAGTCCTTCGGGAGAAGGGCGGTATAAAAATCTAATAAAATAAATAAATAAATAAAATAAAACTGACCAGGTGATTTGTAGGACTTAACAGGTCTTAGCAAATCATTTGGAAGAGTGCTTTCTAGTTAAGGGCAGTTGCGTCCTCCTGCAGCATAGGCAATGCCTCTTTCAGGCACTTTCCCAAACGGTATAGGCATCTGATGTAAATCTGGGCTTGAGAATGAAAAAGGAAAAAAAGCAGCAAGGGAGCAAAATCCAATCAATCCTAGAAGAGAAGAAAATTTAAGAAAGAAACTCAAAACAATCCTGCCTTGATTTTGGTGTAAATTGTAGTAGAATATCTTGACAATTTCCCAGATTATTATTATACCCCACAATAAAAAAAGAACAGTCCTGAAACTTCTCCTGATGTTTTTCCTGACCGTGTCTACATCAGAGGGCTGATAGTGTGCATTCACAGGAAGCAATTATACTGGAGCTGCTACAGAAGTAGAAGAGATGGACAATTTAAATGGAAAGAACTTCCTGTAGGATCAGAGGCTTTATATGTGCAATGCAATTATCCATATTTGCTTTTTGTGGTTTTATTTGTATCAGTCTTGTTGTGCCTCCTTTAATTATGGTCTCTTCAAATAAAGTTTTTTAGGAGTTTAAACTTCTACAGTCTTATTATTGAGCCAGTTGCTATTATTAGTATAATTACAATTTGCTGTGTAGGTCTTTGCATCTTAACTCTCCTTTTAGCTCCTGAATCCCTTAAGAGATTTCTAGGTACCATGATTGAGTTGGAATTACTCACAAGAAACTACACCTCAATTCTTGTCTTTGTTCTGCCAATCTTCTCTGTTTTCTCTGTCCACTGAAATTTACCTTCTCAGCAGTTTCAGACAGTGTTACAGAAGAGCTTATGATGTGTTGGCACTCTGTTCACGTACCATCATCCAGTACAGTTTATATTTGTCATACCTTGACACTTTGGGTCAAGACTTTGTTTTGTTCTGGAAAGAACAGCAAAGCTAAAGGCTCAGGAAAACACCAGGAACAAGAATCACATAAGGCAAGAGAAATGATATGGCAAAACAAAGGTGAGAGGAGAACTATTTTGTGGAACATTAATCCCAATTTCTGGATACATTTCACAAAGGTGGAATTGGATCTTTAATTTTCAGAAGCTTGGAAATTGGAAGCAGATGAGCCTCGTCTCTGTGTGTCTCTGTGTGTCCCACATACTTTTGCAATGTGGGATTTTATTCCTCCTCAGCATTTTAATGGTTTTTCAGCTACTCCTTGACATTATTAAATATTATAATTTATTCCAGAAGTTTCAATGTTGTTTTTTGCTGGAATATGCTTGGTTTAAGGCTGACACGAGTAGCTCAAAACACATTTATGAACATGAGCTATATTTGTGATAATCAAATTATTCTGTCCTTTAAAATGTATTTATACCTTTATCCTGTCTGCTTCTCAAGCTATTAAGTTACAGTGTCATCAAAATTTCATGTCTTATGAATATTTATTGTTTCCTATGTTTAAAAAAGTTAGTCTCTAAGTTGTTTCTGAAACAGATTAAAATTTCATGAGTTTTTCTTCATGGAATTTTTGCTATCAATGACTGAATCCTGGTTGAAATTTACATAATGGAATAGATTCCTAAGCATTTATCTCCTACTTCCTTTATTCATAAGAGCTTTAACTTTGGGTTGTTACGGTAGGTATTTTTTGTATGCAGATAATCCAGATGAATAATGGCACTCATGCTTATGAATGATTGCAGCATTGGAATAAACATAAAATTGTTGCAGCAAAATGTTAAATAAAGAGCTTTGGCTGCTGCAAATATTGTAAATTATTACCATTATAAAATGTTTTCAGTGTGCTCCCTGCTGGGTTTTGCAAAATTAGACTGTAAGAAAAACTATACCGACTCTGACAAAATGTCCATCTAGTTCCATATTTTGTATTAAGGATTATGAAGAGAAAGCCATGCTAATATTGCATAATAGCAAAATATGAATAGAAGGGGAAAAACCATGCAGGGTGTAGAAAAGTACTGGATCTGAAACCACAGTCTGCAACTATCTGCGAAATCCAGGCCTGGAAATCTCCTGGCCTGGAAAGTAAAGACTCTGCTTTCATATTGGCCAAAGAGATCTTTTGGAAAACAATTGCTTTTATTGATTGAACAAAGGACCATAGAATCAGCAACAGGTTTTCTTGTTGAGTGCTTTATTGAAACTTCTAGAACTGAGTTTCTCAACCTTGGCTACTTTTAAGATGTATAGGATTTCAGATGGGACTTCAACTCTCACAGTTTTCCAGCCAATCATGGAGAATTCATGGAATTGAAGGGCACATATCTTAAAGTTGCTTAGGGTGAGAAAAATTAATTCTAAAAATACAAACTCGCAGCCATGCTTAATCAACTAACAACAACAATAACAACAACCAAAATACTACATACAGCAACAGCTTTTATTAGATCAATGATCTGTAAAATTAGGAAGAATTCTCGTAACTGTCTTGAGCAATAACTAGACTCTACAAGGAAGTAGTGAAAAATAAAATACTGGGAAACTAGTTAGGGCAATATTGGACACTAATTTATTTATTTATTTATTTTTGTCACAACAGTATACGTAAACATCAACATAAAACAACAACATATCATAAAAGAAAAGAACATATATATGAGCAAAAGTATGCATCAACTATATTAATTAGTTATAATGAAAGGGAACAATAGGACAGGAACGGTAGGCACTTTTGTGCTCTTATGCACGCCCCTTATAGTCCTCTTAGGAATGGGGTGAGGTCAATAGTTTTTGGTTGAAGTTTTTGGGATTTTGAGTTGAGACTATAGAGTCAGGTAGTGCGTTCCAAGCGTTAACAACTCTGTTACAGAAGTCATATTTTCTGGAATCAAGTTTGAAGCGGTTGACATTAAATTTGAATCTATTGTTTGCTCTTGTATTATTGCGATTGAAGCTGAAGTAGTCTTTTACAGGAAGGATATTGCAATAGATGATTTTGTGTGTTAAACACAGGTCATGTCAGAGTCGGCGGAGTTCTAAATTTTCTAATCCCAGGATTTCAAGTCTGGTGTTATAAGGTATTTTGTTGCTTTCAGAGGAGCGGAGAACTCGTCTTGTAAAATATTTCTGGATGGAGAGTTTCAATCTTTAGGCTGTTAAAAGGCTGTTAAAGGCACAGATTCTAGATACAATGAAAATACTGCTGCTGCTGGGTTAGCATAAGGAGGCCTGGTTTAGAGTTTGGAGAAGTAGCTATGCTTTTCATTCTGGCAGCAAGTTTAGGGACTGCAAGCTGATCAGGGAGGATTAGCGACTGCCCTTTGCTAGAAAGAACAGGAAAACTTGACAAATAAGAGAAGAGCTCTTTAAGTGCCATCACTGATTCTAAGTCGATATAGATTAGCCTTCTTAAAGATTTACTTTGGACTATTACAGTGTACAGTGTACAATGTACCTTGGTCTTTGTGAGTAATTGGTTGAGGAAAATCCGCCAAATACTAAAACCAACAGGTACCGAGAAAATCATGTGACTTACTAAGTGACCCATTATTTCAGCTGGAAGAAATAGCAAGTCATGAGGCATCAACAACTTCTCTTGCATGTCGACTACCAGGAGAAAGATGGGCGACAGGAGAAGATTTCTGCTTCAAAAAGCATCCAATACCGAATTCAACAATTTTTGAAGCAGTCCAATGCCTAGGTATGACTATTCTTTGTATACTGTAGGCCATTTATTGTTGATTAGTCATTTGGCCATATAAAAATACAGACTGTTTGTACATTGTAAGGTAACCAATAAAAAAAAGAGATGGAAATACAGCAGTCCAGGGCTGCTGTAATTTTACTTCTGGGGGAATGGAAAAGAACAGGAACTGGTTTCTATTTCCACAAATCTTCTGTTGTGGCCTGTCAGCTGCCGGCCCCTCCAGCAGCTGAATCAGAGAAGGAGGCGGGATGGGAGTCAGGGTCAGCATCAAGGCAACCTGAGAGCTCTGAGGGGGAAGAGGGAATGGAGCTGGCAGAGAGACAGAGGCAGAGGCAGAGCCTGGGCCATCCGTCAGCCCTCAGATGGAGAGTCAACAGCCCCCAGGTCTGGAGGTGGCTGATGGGGAAGAGGAGGAACAGCTGGGTCCAGTGCCTGATGCACGGATGCTATAGAGTTGGTTAATTTTGATGGAGCTCATTTGGGGTAGATGACATACAAATATTTCAATAAGTTCATCATTAAAAGACAACATTTGGATGAAAATAGTAATAAAACCCACTTATTGGCCAGGTTTGCTTATCGCATTACATTAGATTCAAATCGGGTTGACTAGTCTGCATGACGTGGAAATGCAGCCATTGTCAGCATATTTTATGAACGAAGCTGTCATTGAATTACAATATATTTTCTTTAGAATACCATATTATGTGTTTTATTAAATTAATTTAGGGTTTAGTATACTATGTGAACCCAACTTCTCATTGCTATCATGCTGTCTTTTTAATCCAAGAATGGATGCTTTCCTTTCCTTAAATACATATTTATTTTGTTTGAAACAAGATTAAAATATAAAATATAGAACTCTAAAAAAAATTCAAAAAATCAAAAAGACAAAAAGCACAAAGCAACCAAAACATTAAAGAAGAAAAAGATGCATAAAAAAGACCAATAAATATAATATTCCCACTAGCTGAATACTGATTGATAGATTACTACAACGCTAGTTCTCACCCCTTGCAAACCAGGCCCTCTCAAAATTTTTAAACTACTAAATCTATTTACAGATTGTTAATTGGTCTTCTATAAATTATTTTAATAACAAAGTAGTTAAAAGGAATAATAAGAATACTACTAAAACAAAACAAAATTATAGTTTCAAAACTCTCTGTTAACAAACTATTATTGTAAACCACTCATAGTAAGTTTATCACAACATCTAATTTATCTGAAGTCATCTCAAAGGTTATAAATAGTTCATCTTGGATCAAATATCCATGCTTGTTTCTTAGTGCCATCTCTTATTAATTGTTATTTGACTAAATATAATAGATTTTATTTATTTATTTATTTGTCACAACAGTATATGTAAGCATAAGCATGAAATAACTATACAATATATAAGCATATATATAAGCATAAGTATAAAAAAAACTACAAATTGGATACAATCAAAGGGGACATTGGGACAGGAACGGTAGGCATGTTGGTGCTCTTATGCACGCCCCTTACAGACCTCTTAGGAATGGGGTGAGGTCAATAGTAGATAGTTTTTGGTTAAAGCTCTGGGGATTTTGGGAAGAGACCACAGAGTCAGGTAGTATATTCCAGGCATTAACAACTCTGTTACTGAAGTCATATTTTCCGCAATCAAGATTGGAGTGGTTCACATTAAGCTTAAATCTATTGTGTGCTCGTGTAATGTTGCGATTGAAGCTGAAGTAGTCTTCAACAGGAAGGACATTGTAATAGATTATTCTATGAGTTAAACTCAGGTCATATCGAAGGCAGTGTAGTTTTAAATTTTCTAAACCCAGGATTTCTAAACCCAGGATTTCAAGTCTGGTGGCATAAGGTATTTTGTTGTATTCAGAGGAGTAAAATATTTTTGGACACGCTCAATTGTATTAATTTCCGAAATGAGGTGTGGGTTCCAGATAGGCGAGTTGTATTCAAGAATTGGTCTATCAAATGTTTTATATGCTCTGGTTAGTAGTGTAATGTTTCTGGAGAAGAAGCTACGCAAGATTAAGTTTACAACTCTTAAAGCCTTTTTTGCGATGTAGTTGCAGTGGGCTTTGGCACTTAGATAATTTGATATGAAAACTCCAAGGTCTTTAACGGGGTGGGGGTCATCTATAAGGTAATGTCCATCGAGTTTGTATTTAGTGTTCTGATTCTTTTTTCCAATGTGTAAGACAGAGCATTTGCTGGTTGAGATTTGGAGTTGCCAAATTTTTGACCATTCTGACACAAAGTCAAGGTCTTTTTGAAGGGTAGCCGTATTGTTGGTAGTGTTAAATAGTTTGACATCATCAGCGAAAAGAACACAATTACTTATAATATGGTCACAGAGATCATTAATGTATAATATGAAGAGTGTTGGTCCTAGAACGCTGCCTTGAGGAACGCCACTATTGACAGGAGCGGGATTTGATAGGGCACTGCCTATTTTGACCACTTGTTGTCTGTTTGACAGGAACGTTGTTATCCAATTATGGAGGGGTCCGGAGATGCCATAGCATTTTAGTTTTAGGAGAAGTTTGTCATGTACCACTGATTCAAAAGCTTTACAGAAGTCTATGTAAATTGCATCTATTGCTTTGCCTTGATCAAGATTTGTAGTCCATATGTTTTTGCAGTGAAGAAGTTGTAAATTACAGGATAAGTTTTTTCTGAAACCAAATTATTTATTAAAGAGTAGGCTGTTTGTTTCCAGGTGGAGGGTAATTGATTGGTTGATGATTGATTCCATTACTTTGCAGGTGACGCAGCATAAAGAAATTGGTCTGTAATTTTCAACTAGGCTGGGGTCTGCTTTTTTGAAGACAGGGATGACCATGGCTTGTGACCATAGTTTGAGAAGGGAGCTGGTCTTGAAAGATTTTTCAGATTATGCTTAGGGGTTCTGCTATATTAGTGGAAAGTTTTTTTAAGAAGTAAGCACATAGACCATCAGGTCCAATAGATAGAGATGGTTTCAGTTTGCGAAGGGCCTTTTCAACATTATCTTCTGTGAAATCTATTTGTGTAGGTCGTTGTACTTATTGTTGGTACGAATGGGGAATGTTGGGTATGAGCCATTACTGTTAACAAAGGCTGAGTTGAAGAATGTGTTAAAGAGGTTTGCTTTAACTGTTTCATCATTATATTCTTTACCGTTAGATCCTTTTAGGGGTGGGATAGATCTCGAGTCTTTAGGTTTGATGTTCACAGAATTATAAAAAGCCCAATTGGATTTTGTGTGCAGAAGGTCTTCTTCTTGTTTGATGTGGTATTTGGTGCATTCGATCTTTATTTGGTTGCATATATTTTTGTAGCGGTTTCTGAAGTTGGCTACATAGCCAGTTTTTTTTTTTTTGCCAGAGGGATTTTTTTTTTGGATTGGAGCTTTTTTATTGATATGGGTAATTTGTTTTTTCTGCTTTTGTTGGTGGTTTGTGGTACATATAGTTTAATGACTCTATTGACTTTGAGTAAGAAAACTCTATAGTGGTCTTCAGCAGTGATACAGTTTGAGAATAAATTTTGCCAGTCAATAGATGAGAGGTCGGTGTTTATAAGGTCATAGTTGGCTTTTTTGAAATTGAAGTTTGGAATTCTATTGTTATGGAGATTATTGTAAGGGCATATACTAAGTCTCCAGAATAAGCCTATTTCCGATTAAAGTCCAAATAGAAATAGTTACCAGTTAACTGTAATACATCCGTCCAATATCCTTCAGTCTTTGTAAAAAAGACTTTGTAAAAAAGAGAAATTTGTCACTTCCCTTTCCCTAAGTGCTGATAATGTAAGAATACACAGATTTAAACTTTGGAACAGCAGATGAAATCCCACGTTAGTCCTCCTGCTGTGGGAGTATCTCTTTGAGAACTGATGCTTTCCTAAGAGTAGTTTTCCCAACATGATATTTGTTGGTAACATTTTTTTCCCTATGCCTTGAAAGCTCCTGAAATGTCAGCCTTTGAAAGTTTTTTTTCTTAATTGCAAAAGGAAAAATCTGTGTGAAGTGGTTAGCCTAATTTTAGGGTGCAATTTTCTGATTTTTATTATGGAATCCATTGTACCACTCCATTTCTGGCACATGATTTGGCATGTCAATCTGTTTTATGAAGACTAATCTTTCTGTAGCTGCCAAGAAACCTTCAAAATTGCTGGCTTGAAAATGCCTTGCGAAGGTAATAATCTAAGTAATAGAGCAAAGCCTGGCATTCTTTTTATAAAACATTGTGTAATTTTCTCTGGCTCTTGGAAAAATGACTTGTATTCTTAAGTGCAGGATCAAGATATATTCTAAAATTCTGCCAAAATGACATGTCAAAAGTTTCCTCATTTATTAGTATAGTTGGACAGTTTTTCATATACTCCCTACCTTCAATATTTTTAAAAGTTTGCAATTTATGGTTGTAGTGGGTTTTAAAGCCTGCATGTGCATTTGATAATAACATGTTATGCTGATATTTTTTATTTCCTGGAGGAGTGTACTTAATGCAGATGAAAGTAATAAAAATGATCAAGGAGTAAAAACATTTTTCCTAAGAGGCACAGCTAAAGCATTTGGGATTTTTCACTACAGAACAAAAAAATGGGATTATGCTTCAGTTCAGTGGTGGGTTTGCTTTGCTACTGGTTCACTTCTGCACATGCACAGAAGATTTTGCACATGCGCAGAGCGTATTTGATGACTTCTGGGCGGGTGGATGGAGCCTCCCGCCACCGCTACTATCGGTTCTCCTGAATTGGTGTGAACCGGGAGCAACCCACCACTACTTCAGTTATTGATTTAATATTTTCCCTTTTTGTTACCTTAATAATTACAATTTGCTGACAATATTTGTAGATTTTGGTAGCCCACAACTATGGCATGCAGAAATGGAAAAAGCCAAAATGCATCAAGATGCTATTTTCTTCAATGATCATCGGTGAATCATATTTATTTGTTTGTTTGTTTGTTTGTTTGTTTGTTTTGTCACACAGTATATATAAGCATAAGCATGAAATAACTATACAATATATAAGCATATATATAAGCATAAGTATGCAATAACTATATTAATTGGCTATAATGAAAGGAAACAATAGGACAGGAACGATAGGCACGATTGTGCTCTTATGCACGCCCCTTACAGACCTCTTAGGAATGGGGTGAGGTCAATGGTAGATAGTTTTTGGTTGAAACTTTGGGGATTTTGGGAAGAGACCACAGAATCAGGTAGTGTATTCCAAGCATTAACAACTCTGTTACTGAAGTCATATTTTCTGCAATCAAGATTGGAGCGGTTAACATTAAGCTTAAATCTATTGTGTGCTCGTGTATTGTTGCAATTGAAGCTGAAGTAGTCTTCGACAGAAAGGACATTGTAATAGATGATTCTATGAGTTAAACTCAGGTCATGTCGAAGGCGGCATAGTTTTAAATTTTCTAAACCCAGGATTTCAAGTCTGGTGGCATAAGGTAATTTGTTGTATTCAGAGGAGTGGAGAACTCTTTTTGTAAAATATTTCTGGACACGTTCAATTGTATTGATGTCAGAAATGTGGTATGGGTTCCAGACAGCCGAGCTGTATTCAAGAATTGGACTAGCAAATGTTTTATATGCTCTGGTTAGTAGTGTAGTGTTTTTGGAGAAATTAGCAATACAGTTTTAACAATTTGATACACCTTGTGGATTCTAAAACCACCATATACTAAAATTGGTGGGAGAAATATCCATGTTGTTGCTACAAAGTCTGAACACTGTATTGTAATTTATGTAGCTGCATATTGTAATAATATACCCTGATGGATAATTTAGCAGACATATATTTCAGTTACTGAGAAATATGCTACCAAGCCTGATTAGCAGAATTTTTTATTTATACATCTGACTAATTTGTGTGTCATTTCTCAAAGACTCTAGATATCTTTCACCCCTAAAACAGTATACCTGTGCAATAAAACGTTATAGCAAAATTGAATCTGAAGCACCCCCCCACCCAAAGGCAGTTCTTATTGCACCCTGCAAGATGTGTCATCTCCTTCTCCAAATTCATTGGGGAAAAGCTCCAATTCATTGGGGTCAACCGATGAAAATGCCGTTAGCCACACTGTGACATCAAGTCTTTAACTGCCCAGTAACCTGCAAATACAATCTCGGCTTTTAGAATGTAATTGTCATGATAATGAGTCTGCTGAGGTTTGCACTGAAAATTCTTTGGTGGAATAAGTGCCTTTGGCTGGACTAGTTATTGATTTTCCCTCCCCTCCTCACCCCAATAGCAGCAATGCATCTATTGAGCTTCTCAAGATAATGAACCCTGCCAGACTTTTAGCTTCAACAAATCCTATCTAGAGAAGCACTTAAACTGCTTGAAATGAACCAGGATTTCCACAATGGATCTCTGGGTGTGCATTGCTTTTAGCTAAAAGACAAAGAAGGATAAGGAGGTAAGTAACTAGAATTCCAGCTGTTCAAAGGAGCCCCCAATACAATACTGTATTGTATTGTGGGTATTCAGCAAGCTATGCAGTTTTCTAGGATGCTACAAGGCCATCTTCCCTCATTAATATCCACCGGTCTTCTGCATTCCCTGAGAGAAGTTGTTCTGAGATACCCTGTATGCAGAGGTGGGCTTCACATAATTTGGTTCACCTTAGTACCGAAAATGTGAGCGCGCTTAAAAAACACAACTAAATAGGACGGCATAGCGCCCACAGGTCACAACTACCAGTTTGCCTGAACCGCTACGAACTTGCTGAATCCCCACCCCTGCCTGTGTGAAATGGGAGTGGCTGGAAGCTTACCCAGATGCCTTCTCAATGGCTGTCAATCCTCTTTGGAGCACCCTGCCTCTGTCATGCAGAATACAACCACCTACCTGCCTTCTGAGACTTTTTTCTTTTTTTACAGAGCATTTGGGCACTGATGGAGGAAGGGCAACCAACAAATGAGCTACCTACATTAACTGATTTAGTTTGATTTAGTTTGCTTTAAAACCTATATGCCTTCAGAAACCAATAGGATAAAAATAGCCTAAACATACACACAGTACGTAAATACATATTTCCAGGCTTCAAAGACATCCAAACTTCAGTCACCATTCTTTGCTTATTCAGCAAAATCTTCATTTATCTGGCTTCTTATTTTTTTCCTTTCCATTTCCTCCATAAATATTTATTTATTCATCTTGTTCTTTCCCCAACCAAGCTTACTAATGGCTCTCTCACTTTCAGCGAATGAATGTTAATATATATGATGTGTTATCCAGCTAGCCAACTCTATTGTCCAAGTATGGATTGTGCTAGGTTTAGGGACATACAATCAGGGGTGGAGAAACTTCTACTATTGTATAGTTTCTCATTTTCTCCCAGTATCTCATTTATTTCCTATCATTTGTGCATCAGTCTGCAAATTCTTAAATCCAAACAAATGCATCTTTTTCTGCCTATTTCCTAATACATTTCTGTACTTCCATTTTCTAATAAACACATTTTTGAAAGCTGTCGTCAAAATGTAATGTGATTGTATTGTTTTCTGTAAATATATATAAGCACCCCATTTATATATGTATGTGTGTGTATGCATGCATCAAATTGAAGATCTGCATGTCAGCTATTGAAAGGATGTGCATATCGGTATATAACTGCAAAATAAAATGCATAACTGCTTTTTGGTTCTCGTGTGGTGGCAGCGCAGTAGTTAGAATGTAGGATTGCAGACTAACTCTGCCCACTGCCAGGAGTCTGATCCCGACTGCCTCAAAGTTGACTCAGCCTTCTATCCTTCTGAGGTCGGTAAAATGAGAACCCAGATTGTTGGGGGAAATATTCACAGTGTAAACCACTCAGAGAATGCTGTAAAGCACCACGGAGAAGTATATAAGTCTAACTGCTATTACTGTTCCAATATGGATTTTGTACAAACAAATCACTCAAGTCAGTATTAAAATTAAGTTTGGGCAAATTTCTCTTCTCCTCCAAACTGTTCAACATAACAAAATAGGCTGTTCCGTCATAACTATATGCTGTGAATCAAAGCCAACAGATAGACTTGGATGCATTGAAGTATTTTTTGGAAATAAAGTAATTCATCATTCATCCACCGAATATATGAAAAAAAATATTGGTTTAATTTTAAACTGTTACTTGTTTTATATTTTTGCCAAGATAAAATACACTTTATTGTCTTTTATAGGATCAATTTTCTTGCACCTGCAGTATTTTTGTCTTTCTCTAATGATTCTCCCATTTCAGCCTCTTCTCTTTTTGTGCTTCTGAATTGGGGAATATAAAATATGGTACAGCTAAAAAAAAGTAGAAACAGAACCTTTATTTTGAGTAATGTCTGAATTTTAAGCTTTATGTGCCGTTGTCTGCCAAGCACTAGGGGGAGCCCTCAGGCTACTTTTTTTAAAACTGCTGTCCTAGTCAGGAAGGAGCATAGGTAGATTCTACCAGTGATAAATATCATTGGGCTTTATTGCTTCCCGTAACAATACCATCAATTTAAGATTGAACAAAGATCTTGAAGAGCTCAGATAATTCTCTTTCCACCCATTAAATGATTACGTGGGGTGAAGTGAAATCATACATGCTAGCCACCAGCCGCATCTTTGCACCTACTAATCATGTCCCCCAGTGATACATTTAGGTAGTATTTATTTATCAAATTTAGGTACCACTCATCTCACTCTCAGAGTGACTTGTGTTCAAACAGCATGCTAAACTCTTTATTCTATTTTTTGGAGTATAGGATGCTCCGGATTATAAGAAGCACCTACCTTTTTTGGTGAGGAAAACAAGAAAAAGAAATCCGCCTCTGCCTCCCTGCAATTTTGCCTCGTTGTAGCAAACAGCAAACAGCTGCTTTACTTTCATTTTCGTTTTCAGCATAGCTTGATTAGCACAAGAAAAAAAAATTTGCTCCCAGCAATTCACCTCCTTGCAGCAAGCAGCAGAGGCTCGAGTAGCAATAGGCAATGGTAATCCCTGAAGCCTGAAATAGCTGAGAGTCGGAAGGCCAATCCAATGGACAATCAACTTGTGCTAATTAGGCTGTGCTGAAGCTGAAACAGGCTGTTTCTTCTTGCTGCTTGCTGCAAGGAGGTAAATTACTGGGAGGCAGCAGCCAAAGGGTGGGGGCCAGTGGGTGGGCGGGGCTACATTCGGTGTGTAAGACACACCTAAATTTTCACTCCCTTTTAGGGGGGGGGGAAAGTGCGTCTTATACTCTGAAAAATACGATAACAACTGCAATGACTCACTTAACAACTGTGGCCAGAAAGGTCGTAAAACGGGGCAAAACTCACAATTTTGGTCAAAGATCACAATTTTGGTGAATATAAAGACTTACTACATCTTTCTCTCCTGATTGATATCCTTATACCAGGAGACTCCTGGGAGGGCTTGAGAATGACCAGAGAGAGAGCTGGTGGGGGAAGAAGAGGGAGACTTTAGCCCTGCAGATCGTTGTGTTTCAGTGGGGGGTTCTGTAACTGCCAAGACTTGGCCACCACAATTGCAATGGTGTTTCTGATTATTATTTTTTGTTTCATTTCCTTGCAAGTCTGACTGGGGAAATTGCTTCAGTAATATTTATCTTAGAATAATTACTGGGTTAGTATTGGCCATGTTCTGATCCTGAATTGAGTGGCTTCTGTAGGTTAGGAATTGGGTCCAATGTTAGTATGAATGTGTAGATTATGTGGTTTTCTCCCTGCATCTGAAATCTGTGATGGGCCAAGATTTTTCATGCACCTTATGTGTACAAATATACATTTGTATGAGAATTGCCTTTATTTTTGCACTCATAATAACTGCATTAAAGATTGAACCTAGAATCTTATGCCCTGCTATGGAACTAGCCTTTTTTTCAGGCAGAAATGCTATATGGGCTAAAGAAAGATAAAGATTTCCCACCTTTGGTTGTGTCTGACTTTAGGGGCAGTTGCTCATCTGTTTTTCCCAGCCAAGGGAACCAGCGTTGTTCAAAAACATTTCCGTGGTCATATGGCTGGGTCTATGACAATTTGCCACGGCCAACCCACCACAGCCAATTCACCACAGCCAACTTGCCACGGCTAACTCGCTTTGTGACAAGTTGTTGCAGGACAAGAGTTACACTAACATCAAAGAAATAGTGGAATAGAATCATTAAAGAAAGGACGCAAAAGGAGGGGCAGAAGGAATTGTGAATGACAAAAATTAAAAAATATATTTAATTTATTTTAAATAATTACATTGAATTATTAAATTGTCCTGCCGTGAGGTGGCTGTGATGAGTTGGCTTTGGCGAGTTGTCCCATTCATGATGTCACTGGCATGACTATACACTAAGGCGCATGGAACTCTGTTACCTTCCCACCGAAGTGGTGAATATTTATCTACTCTCATTTATATACTTTTGAACTGCTAGGTAAGCAGGAGCTGGGCCAAGGACAGCAGCTCACCTTGTTACACAATGCTTGGGTTTCAAACTGCTAACCTTCTGATTAACAAGCCCAGCATTAATTGCTAGGCTACTACACCCCCTTGCTATGGGCTACGGATATACTTTTTCTGCTCTCATTCTATTTGTTTCAGCTGCCCATTGGATTTTCACATATTGAAGGGCCTCCTAAAAGACCCTTCAGACAGGTACCCTTAAAGTACACCATTTAGACAAATGTGTTTAAGAACACTTTTTTGATCTTTGCGCATTAACTCTGCAAAGATCCAAGAGTGATTCAAGAGTTTGGGGTTATTGGGAGGTAGGAGTCAGTTTAGAAAATGTTCATGTGCAGTTGTCTGGCTTTAATATTTTGCCACATGTTAAAAGCTGTCAAGGAATATGCAATGTTTATATTGAAAAGTAAGCTCTTTTCAGAAAAGTTCTTTTTGCCACTGCACTCATCTTTTAAAAAAAACACCTTCCCTTTTTAAAGCAACTGATTGCTTTCTTTCTTTTAAGTTGCATCGGTCCCAGTGTTCTTGGAACTGCTGTTGTCAGTCGCATCATAATAATGGCCATATCCCCCTAACCTACTTGTTAAGATCACAATTTCATCTCCTGTGGCTGAAAAGAAGAAGGAAACACAGAAAAACAATAATTAAAGGAACTCACCAATAGAAGAGTGGAGGAAACAATTACTTAAAGACAATTCAGGAATTTGAATGAGGACAATAGCAGAAGAAACAACTAGCTTCTCCTTAAAAAGAAATGGGCAAATAGGAGACTGCTAATTAAAGAGATGGTAGCCTTGAGAAAATATATTTCAGAAGAAATAATAATAATAATAATAATAATAATAATAATAATAATAATAATAATAATAATAATAATAATAATTTTATTTACACAAAATGACAGTATACACAGCAAACGAGATAACTATGCTGGATTTCGTATCACAGATCACTAGTCGAACACTTCCCAAGTGTTTAGGACTGCGTGATGTATCGGCGAATTATGCGAGTAGATCCCAGTAAGGTGGTCTTCTGCAGTTGACCAATGGTGTTCTTGTCAGTGCCAATTGCTTTTAAGTGCTTGCCTAGGTCTTTAGGCACAGCTCCCAGTGTGCCGAGTACCACTGGAACTACCTGCACTGGTTTATGCCAGAGTCTCTGAATTCGATTCTCAAATCTTGATATCTGGTGACTTTTTCAAGTTGTTTCTCATCAATTCTGCTGTCACCAGGTATAGCAATGTCGACTATCCACACTTTTTTCTTTTCCACAATCGTGATATCCGGGGTATTGTGTTCCAAAACTTTATCAGTCTGTATTCGGAAATCCCACAGTAGTTTTGCATGCTCATTTTCAATCATTTTTTCAGGCTGCTGCTGCTGCTGCTTCTTTCTTCTTCTTCTTCTTCTTCTTCTTCTTCTTCTTCTTCTTCTTCTTCTTCTTCTTCTTCTTCTTCTTCTTCTTCTTCTTCTTCTTCTTCTTCTTCTTCTATGTAAACATTTCCTCTGAGAAAAAAAAGTCCACTTTTGTTTGAATTTCCTTAAAGAAATAAGAAACAAGTATGGGAACTCTCCCCACTCCCAAGTAAATATCATATTGCCTCTTTTCACACAATTTACTGCTAGTCCTCACGTAACAACCACAATTGGGAATGGCAACTCCGTGGCTAAGCAATGTAATTGTTAAGCAAAAAGCATGTGATTATGACTTGTATTTTTTATTGCTGTCTTCACATTGACTCTGCTGGTCAGAAGCCATCTGTAAAGCACACAAATTGTGGTCATGTGATCACAGGATCCTGTAACAATTGTAAATGCCCCCCAGGTGTGAAGTGCCCAAATGCTAATCACATGATTGTGGGGATATCCTGACGGTTGAAAATGTAAGGACCAGTTGTAAAGTTACTTTTTCAATCCATCATTTATTATTTATTTATTTCGATCATAACTTTGAATGGTTGCTAAACAGGGCAGTTGTTAAGAGGGGAGTGCTGTACTGATTTCATCCTTTTCCTGGCTTTTACAAGACATTCAAACTAATGAAACACTCTGGGTTTACCTCATGCAACAGGTCAAGTCACCAAAATTAAAAACCAAGATTAACACTACCAGGTATAAATGACCTGGTTGAGTTTATTGTGTGTTGTGTGTATGTATATCTGTAATAGGGAAATAATGGTGAGGAACATACATAACAAACAGAAATTGGACTTCTGGGTGAGCAATTGCAAACTAACACGTCTCTGAATGAGTGGAGATGATGTGGCCATGACTGAAGGATGGCTAGTTGATTGGTCTCATAGAAACTCTCTGGAAAAGGATGGGAGCTTCCCCATTTGTACTCTGGATGGCTGCTCCTCGTGAGGAGACTGCAAGACAGCAGTTTACTGTTGAGCACCGGCCATCAAGCTTTTGATAGGAATTAAATAGGGTGAATGAATATAATGAATGAATATAATTGTATTAGTAGTAGTTTTACTCATAGAGCACTTACAATTAAGTGCAGTACAGATTCAAAAAGGTTTTATGCATTATAAAACAATTTCACAAACAGTATAATATTCAAAATAAGGCATTTGGAGGATCCAACTTTGAGGTTTTGTTTTCCAAGTTTTTGGACTTGTGCTGGAGCCCATCTTCAGGGAACTTCTCTAGCAGCCAGTCCCAGTGACTGACCCAGATTGGATCCTGCTAGAGCCAGCTGCTAGAGAGAAGTTCCCCGAGGAAGGGCTCTAACATGAATCCAAAAGCTTGGAAGACAAAACCTCTGGTCCCAATGACCGACCAAGATTGAATCATGCGACATTATCCTGGGACATGTATATTTGCCTTCATTCATAAGGCATTTGTTTTGATTTTTGAACAATAACGGTAAAAACCCACCAGATGAAGATACATCCCACGAGGAACACAATATACAGTATACCAATATTATAACAGATAGAATGTGCTGTTATGTTGTGTATTCTTTCACACTACTTCATTGGTTGTCTTGAGGTTTATGTTTGGGATTAGATCCTAAAGTTTGGTCTCCCTCCCCTTCCAGATTTATCTTAAAGTCCTTTGGATAAACTGAGCCAGTTGTTTTCCCAAAACATTCCTCCTGGTTCTTCTAAGGCATAGCCCATCCCCTGCCAGAAGCCCTTCATGTAGGCAATTTAGATCGTGTACTAGGAATCCATGAATTAATTTGCATCAGGTCTAGATGCATTTACAACTCTGAGAAGACTTAATTTCTGCCTAAATGCTCTGATAGCTTACGACTAGTTTAAATGTGATGCTGAATAAATTTACTTTATAAAACTTGAAATCTTAATTTCTCAAATGTAATGGAGACTTTGGTGAAAGTTTTATACCTATCCATTTTAGACACTCCTGGTAAGGCGTATAGCAGCCAGTTTCATTGGGACTACAGTATTTGCAGTTCTGGGGAACTTTTATATTTCCTTTGCTTTTTGCTAATATTGCACCTATATGTCACTTTCATCCTCGTTCTCATCTGAAAAAGATTGCTGGCAGCCCTGTGGTGATGCTGCCCAGAGAAACCTGTCGACAGTCTACTGGTGCGTATGGGCTACCAGTGTTGAGAACATTGGTCCCCCTCCCCAATGCTGGGAAAACTGGCATCAAAAAAAGCACACTTTTCTTTATTCAACATAGATGTGAAAGAAACAGGGAGAATGGTTCCTGTGCTGCCAGTAGTTTGATTGCAAAAGTGATCACTCTGTGGATTGAAAATCTGAATCTCTACTTTGCTCTGTGTTTGAGCTTTTTATTAGAGATCAAAAAGTTTCTAATGCAATCTTAAAATATAGTAATAATCAAGGGAGACTATGCTCTTGCAGCAATACAAAGCAAAAATTCTGGGTTTGTTGCTATATAGTGTAGATAAGCGTGCTCCTACTTTAGAAGGTTTTCATGACTACAGATGTTAGAGCAACTGGTCTGTAGTCATTCAGTTCCTTGATGGTGGGCTTCTTCGGCACTGGGATGATGGTAGAGCGTTTGAAGCAAGAAGGAACATAGCACATCTCTAGTGATTTATTGAAAATATGGGTGAAGATGGGGCCAATTGGTCAGCACAGACTTTTAAGCAAGAAGGAGTTATCTTGTCTGGGCCTGGAGCTTTTCCTGGCTTTTGTCTGTGAAATAGGTCCTGCACTTCCTTTTCTGTGATCACTAGGGGTTGTGAACCCAATGAAATGGGGTCAGTTGTAGGAGGCTTGGCTGTTGTTGGTGTGTCTGAGATGGGGGTTGTGGAGATAGGTGGCTGTAGTTTCCTTTCAAACCTGCAGTAAAACTCATTCAGGTCATCTGCCAGTTGTTGATTACCTTCAGCCTGGGAAGGAGGTTTGCCATAGCCGGTGATATTTTTAAGAGTTTTCCACATGTTTGCTGGTTCATTTGCTGAAAATTGATTCTTTAGCTTTTCAGAGTAGCTTCTTTTGCTGCTCTTATCTCCTTGTTAGTGCATTTCTGGCCTGATTGTACAGCATTTTATCACCTTTTCTGTAGGCTTCCTCTTGGAATGTCGAGCTGCTTAAGTTTAGGTGTAAACCAAGGTTTGTTATTACTGTGTATTCGCAAGTTCCTTGTAGGTACACATAGGTCTTCACAGAAGCTGACATATGATGTTACAGTATCTGTGAGTTCATCCAGGTCTGCAGAGGTATCTTTAAAAATATTCCAATCAGTGCAGTCAAAACATGCCTGTAGCTTTAATTCTGATTCCTCCGTCCAGGTTTTCACTGATTTAATTATTGGTTTTATGGCTTTAAGTCTTTGCCTGTAAGCAGGTACAAGGTGAATCATGCAATGATCAGAGTGTCCTACAGCTGCACGTGGTAAAGACCGATAGGCATCTTTTAGTGTTGTGTAGCAGTGGTCTAGAGTATTCTTGCCTCTGGTGGGACAATTGACATGCTGAAAGTATTTTGGTAGTTGATTGGTCTCATAGAAACTCTCTGGAAAAGGATGGGAGCTTCCCCATTTGTACTCTGGATGGCTGCTCCTCGTGAGGAGACTGCAAGACAGCAGTTTACTGTTGAGCACCGGCCATCAAGCTTTTGATAGGAATTAAATAGGGTGAATGAATATAATGAATGAATATAATCGTATTAGTAGTAGTTTTACTCATAGAGCACTTACAATTAAGTGCAGTACAGATTCAAAAAGGTTTTATGCATTATAAAACAATTTCACAAACAGTATAATATTCAAAATAAGGCATTTGGAGGATCCAACTTTGAGGTTTTGTTTTCCAAGTTTTTGGACTTGTGCTGGAGCCCATCTTCAGGGAACTTCTCTAGCAGCCAGTCCCAGTGACTGACCCAGATTGGATCCTGCTAGAGCCAGCTGCTAGAGAGAAGTTCCCCGAGGAAGGGCTCTAACATGAATCCAAAAGCTTGGAAGACAAAACCTCTGGTCCTAATGACCGACCAAGATTGAATCATGCAACATTATCCTGGGACATGTATATTTGCCTTCATTCATAAGGCATTTGTTTTGATTTTTGAACAATAACGGTAAAAACCCACCAGATGAAGATACATCCCACGAGGAACACAATATACAGTATACCAATATTATAACAGATAGAATGTGCTGTTATGTTGTGTATTCTTTCACACTACTTCATTGGTTGTCTTGAGGTTTATGTTTGGGATTAGATCCTAAAGTTTGGTCTCCCTCCCCTTCCAGATTTATCTTAAAGTCCTTTGGATAAACTGAGCCAGTTGTTTTCCCAAAACATTCCTCCTGGTTCTTCTAAGGCATAGCCCATCCCCTGCCAGAAGCCCTTCATGTAGGCAATTTAGATCGTGTACTAGGAATCCATGAATTAATTTGCATCAGGTCTAGATGCATTTACAACTCTGAGAAGACTTAATTTCTGCCTAAATGCTCTGATAGCTTACGACTAGTTTAAATGTGATGCTGAATAAATTTACTTTGTAAAGCTTGAACTCTTAATTTCTCAAATGTAATGGAGACTTTGGTGAAAGTTTTATACCTATCCATTTTAGACACTCCTGGTAAGGCGTATAGCAGCCAGTTTCATTGGGACTACAGTATTTGCAGTTCTGGGGAATTTTTATATTTCCTTTCCTTTTTGCTAATATTGCACCTATATGTCACTTTCATCCTCGTTCTCACCTGAAAAAGATTGCTGGCAGCCCTGTGGTGATGCTGCCCAGAGAAACCTGTCGACAGTCTACTGGTGCGTATGGGCTACCAGTGTTGAGAACACTGGTCCCCCTCCCCAATGCTGGGAAAACTGGCATCAAAAAAAGCACACTTTTCTCTACTCAACATAGATGTGAAAGAAACAGGGAGAATGGTTCCTGTGCTGCCAGTAGTTTGATTGCAAAAGTGATCACTCTGTGGATTGAAAATCTGAATCTCTACTTTGCTCTGTGTTTGAGCTTTTTATTAGAGATCAAAAAGTTTCTAATGCAATCTTAAAATATAGTAATAATCAAGGGAGACTATGCTCTTGCAGCAATACAAAGCAAAAATTCTGGGTTTGTTGCTATATAGTGTAGATAAGCGTGCTCCTACTTTAGAAGCTATACAGTCTAAGATTCTGAAAGCTATACTCCATGTCCATTACTCAGCTTCAAATGCCCTCGTTTGGTAGAGCTTGGCACTTTTCCCTTGTGCTGTGTCAGGTTTTGGCTGAAACAAATTCTTTGGGTTGAATTCTGGATCACCTCATGCTACTGGGTAGGTTTTTTCTCATCCCTGAGGCGGTGAATTGATTCTGATATGGCACATTGTGGCCTTGCACTTCTTCAGGCAATATTATCACTTAGACTAGATAAAGCATTAAATGAACAAACAGGATTCAAGATTTAGATCTACAAAAAGAGAAGGCTAAAATCATCCATCCCTATTACATTGCAATTGTCAGTTCTCCACAGACAATTTCTAGGTACTCTATAATCTTACATGTAAGATTTTTTTTTACCTTGGCTCAAATTGATGCACTATCTTTTATGAAGATATACATGAAAATGTGTATTTGTGATTTTATGAAGATATACAGAAAAACACAAGTCTCACATATTGCAGTGGTATATGTGTCTGCTCAGATATAGAGTCAATAATTCATGTATTGTTATATTGCCAATTGTACCACCCATGGTATAGAGGGGAAAATAGAAATGTAGATGGGTGGTAATTTAACATTTGTTTTGAATAAAACTCTCTGGTTGATTTTGTGCTTCCTGTTCTTTTTCAGCTAAATCTACATTGGAAGGCTGCTAAGAAGACAAAACGTATTTTTTGCAAAGTAAAGACCAAGAAACCAAAGTACTTTCTGAGATTTCTTTGCATGAATTCAATGAAGACTGTAAATTATGACATGGTTCCCCAGCTCCCAGAATTCTCAGCAATGATCATGATGGCTGGGGATATTTACAGTATGGATTATATGAAATCAGACAATTATGTTTATTCATCAATCTATAATTAAAATTGTGATTTGTGCAATGTGAGAAGCCAGCCATTATATGCTCACATTTGGGTTCTCATACACTCTTTCCTTTTATCCCCAAATTTAATAAGTGCATGAAAGACCCACATAATGCAGAGTTCAAAGGTATAGGGATAGTAGGTCAAAAGGTTGGCATCTCTTACCTGGCTCTTATTCAGGCATTTTGCCAACCAGTGATGCATTTTTATGATGCTCCATGGCTATATTCATTCAACAGGCTTAATTGGGATGAGCCTGGTTAAGATTTAGTCCCTGCATTTCGATAGCTTAGCTTGTGGTGTAAATTCAGAGCATGTTATATAACCAGAATACATTGCATGAATGACCATTGCTCAACAGATTCCTGAATCCCACATAAATTTTCCTTTCCTTTCCTTTCCTTTCCTTTCCTTTCCTTTCCTTTCCTTTCCTTTCCTTTCCTTTCCCTCTCCTCTCCTGTCCTCTCCTGTCCTCTCCTCTCCTCCATTCCTCTCCTCCCCCCTCCCCCCCAATTCCTTTCCTTCCCCTCCCCTCCTTCTTTCCTACATTTTAATAAAAACCTATCAGTTTTGAAATTTCTCCAAGCATACTGATTTCTCAGGAGACTTATTTTTGGCTCTCTGTCTCTTGACATGCACTTCCTCCATTCTCTTTTTATATAATTTCTGGTCTTTGGGGCCTGGACTTTTTTGAGAGAGAGAGTTTTGCTGCTGTCCACTGGGTTTCCTTACAGGAAATATATATATATATAGGTCTGGTTTACAGGTGATAGCTCATTAAGAAGGGAAGCCTTCCAGCAGTTTTAGCAGGGAGCATTTTTTTTTTTGCACCTTGAAATGGAAATATATCATCTTGATGGTAGCATCTGGCACCTTCTACATTTCTCAGCTCTAACCATGAATGATAAGGAAATGCTGAAGAAGAGAAGAAGAAGACAAAAAAAATCAGACCTGTGTCACTGAAGGGAACCTGATATCACAGCTTTGACAGTTCTCTTTGCTCCAGAGAAAACAAAACAGTTGCCTAGCTATGTAACTGTCAAGTTATGCACTAAAGAGATATAAAAAGGATTTGGTAATATTCTGTGCCTCAGCAGAGGTCGGGGGGGGGGGGAGTTGACATGTCATGGCAGATTGCAGGAACAATTAGGAGACACTGAACCATGAAGGGGATGCATGCATTTTTCTTCTTCTTTTAATCTGGTCAACCCTCCAAACGAGTCAGAGGAAGCAAATGCTGCTATTAATAGATATGTTCCCTTCATTGTTTGTAAGGATCTACGTGCTTGTTTTGCTTCGGGTGTGCTCATGGCAGAGTGGTGTTCTCAGCAGAAGGGATGTTTGTGTGAAAATTAGGTGTGAAAGACAGGTGGCTTGCGGGGGGGGGTGTGGAATTTCAAATTTAGTTTACCACTTGCTCTGCTGTCAAGACCTGTGTTGCCTACAAATAATTAGAAATAAAAGGTGTGCAGATAGAGGAGTGTGAGACAGTCAGAAAAAGGAGGCGTCCCAACAATTCGAAACAGAAATGGATATAACAGCCATCAATCCGGCAGGTGGCCGTACTTTATAAGTTTTGTCTCGCCTCGGAATCTAAGCAGGGTTAGGCTTAATTGGTACAGTATTTCAAAGAATTTTAGATTGTTAGTTAGACTGAGAAACTGATCAAACATCCTGCCCAGAAAACAATGGATATGTCTATGTAGACACAGCAGTTGAGTTCAATTCAAAGACATCTTTACTCTTTTTTAAAATCTTAGAATAAAATTCAGAATAAGTTCCAGTAGTTCTGGGACTCAGTGAATTAGATGTTCGGGCCTAAGAATAAGTAACTGTAAAGGATGGAAACTTGGTGATTCAGGAAGGAGTTAAGTGACGTTTCTTCCAGAACAAACTCATTGTACTTAATACAGATGCTACATGCTTCTTTTCAAGGAAAACCCAAAACTTAAGTGAGCCAAGTATCAAGTTGCAGCTGCCTGCCTTTGGCTCTGATCAGGTGTGACTCTGGAGATGCAATAGGGTTTTGCTACCACCACCATAATTTACTCATCACTGTGATCTCTTTCTTACTTCTTCTGTACGCTGACTATCTCTTAGTAATTTTAATACTGAGCTTATATTTTGGTCATATCCATTTAGATCTCTTGACACACCACAAAAATGGTATGCTATTGTCATCTTACATGATCACTGAATTCTCAGTCTGCCTCAGAGTTCTGGAATAAACTGTGATCTTTCATCCAAGTATTAACCAGGCTTGACTCTGTTCAGTTTTTTAAGATTAACAAAAGTTGATAAGTCCATGTTACATATGGCATGGTATAAGGATACATGTAAATCAGGGGTGAAATGCTCCTGGATCGGATGGGATCACGCAACCCGGTAGCAATGGCGGCTGCTGGTTCGGAGGACCGGTAGCAAAAATCCCTGCCCCCCCCGCCTCTGCTGAGCCGCACCAGCTGCAGAGGTTTTTTTTTTTAACTTTTAAAAGCCGGTTTTACTTCAGCCGAAACAGGCCTTTAAAAGTAAAAAACAGCAGAACCTTACTTGTACTCTTACTTGTAGAAAACATGTTTAGAGATTCTAAGGCACTTACCTGATTACTGATGAACGTATGGGTCTCTTTCCAGCCAGAAAGCAGTTTCAGTTTCAGCCAGACAGAATCAATCGCTCAGCTAATCTATTTCCTCGGTGATCAACTGGCTGGCTGAGGAACTCTGGGATTTGAAGTCCACAATAAAATAAAATAAAATAAAATAATAAAATAAAATATTTGTGCAGCTTTCTGAGATTTGGTGTGTTTCTGTAGTGTTTTACTCTAACTACACAAACACACAAAATCTCAGAAAGCTGTATGTGTCATATTTTGTGTGTGTGTGTGTGTGTGTTAGTTGTGTGTGTGTAAAGTGTGAAAGTTGGTTTTTGAGCTTTTTGTGGCTGTGTGAAGTGTGAAGTGCAGCTGCTTTTACATTGTGTGTGAGTCAGTTGTGTTGTGTTGTGTGTGTGTAAAGTGTGAAAGTTGGTTTTTGGTACCTCTTATTGTTTTTTTATACTTTGTTTATTATTTTTATTATTTATTGTTACTGGCCACGCCCACCAAGCCATCTGACCACCAAACCACGCCCACCAATTAGGCCACGCCCACAGAACTGGTAGGGAAAATTTTTAGATTTCACCCCTAATGTAAATCCATGATGGATGCTGGCATTATAGTGATGTTTTTAGGATGCACTTATCTGTTGGTGGGATTCAAGGTCATCTGGTTGCTCAACTGTTATGAAGCCCAATTGAACAATGAACTGACAGCCACAGGAACTACTGCAACATGAGCAGGAGGAAATTGGAGTGAGTAGGATAATGGGAAAGCAAAAATATCTGCTGTTACTACAGCAATTAGAATTTTATGGGTGGCAAAGATGTTAGATCTGGGAGGAGGTGAGATTGGAATGCAGAATGGCAAGAAATTTCCTTTATTTTGTTTATTCATTACTGAATTTGATTGTGTTTATTGCAAGATTTGTGGGAGCTTACAACACTAAAACTCTGTATAACCAGAGAAAATAAGATGCTTGCTTGCTTGCTTGATTATGTGGCATTTAGTTGTTTTCAACTTCTCACAACCACATAGATTTTCTTGATTATGATCTATGTTTAATCTGACTTAATGCACTTAGAATAAAACCAAGATTAAAAATAAAATAAAATAATTAATCTTTAAAAGTTGGAAAGAGATGTATTCTTAGAACAATTAATCAGTGGAACAACTTGACTCCAGAAGTTGTGAATGCTCCAACATTGGAAGTTTTAAAGAAGATATTGGATAACCATCTGTCTGGAGTGGCATAGGGCTTCCTGCCTAAGCAGAGGGTTGCACTAGAACACCTCCAAGGTCCCTTCCTATTCTGTTATTCTGTTTCTAGTATCTTCCCAAATATTGGGAGTGTGGCAGCCAAACACATCTCTTTAGCCAAAGGAATAGGCCTTCCCCATCCTCAGTAGCTGCATTTTTGGCACCAGAGCAATCTTCGAAATGGCTTCACTGGCTGACTATGAATAATTTACACAATAGAAAGAGTAATGGAATTTTTTTGAGCCCCACATGTCATAGAAGCTACCAGATGATGCCAGTATCTGATATCAACCCTGCCAGTTTTCAAAGAAGAAAATATTTAAAAACACACCTGAGATATGTAAGGTGTACAACTTTACAAATACCCTTTACAAATATATGAATCACAGCAATCACTTAAAACTGGAGTCAGAATCAATGGCATTCTAAACTGCATGACTGCCACAATTATGAATTTGCATCATGATATCAGATGCATGTCATAAGTTTCAGCTTTTGAATTATAGCATCAGCACTTAGACTTATGTACCGCGTCACAGTGGTATATAAGTAGCCCTCTCTAAGAGGTTTACAGGGTCAGCATATTGCCCCCAACAATCTGGGTCCTCATTTTAACTTACCTCAGAAGAATGGAAGACTGAGTCAACCTTGAGCTGCTCAGAATCAAATTCCTGGAGGAGCAGGGAGTTAGCCTGCAGTACTGCATTCTCACCACTGCGCCTCAACGACTCGGTGTGGATCATCATTTGCTTCCCCCTGTGCCCAGCTATGTGAATGTTTATGGAATGATAGAAACAACATTGTAGTTGCTGCAATCCAAGTAATTTTTTCCATCGGCTTATGAATGACTTATTATTTTTTCCAGTATCGATCTTGCTTTTCAGTTCTCAACGGCTTCTGAATGATCAGCAAAGGGGCTTGAAGAAATATTTATATAGCTGAGCATCTGCGTTGCATGCAGCAGTTCCTCAAGTTATTCCTTGGTAAATGGATGAGAGCATGGGAATTACAACAAATCAGTACAAGATGGGCACAAAGTCTGGGCTGGTATAAACCTGTTTTCTGTATTTATCCAAGTTGGCAGATAAATAACTGAAACGATCACTTGCAGGAAGAACTTGAATTGAATTAATTGAATTATTTATTTATTTATTTTATTTATTTTGTCACAACAGTATATATAAGCATAAGCATGAAAATAACTATATAATATATAAGTATATATATAAGCATAAGTATGTAATAACTATATTAATTGGATATAATGAAAGGAAACAATAGGACAGGAACAGTAGGCACATTTGTGCTCTTATGCACAAAATTAAGGAAAATTCAGATTAATTAATTAATTAAAATTAATTAAAAAATTAAGGAAAGGGTGCTCCCAATACATTTTGTTTGGCCCTGAGTGTCTGCTCATGATGACAAAGAATGGAGGAAATGAGTGGATAAAGTGAAAACTGATCATATTCAGGTCACTAGTAATGCATTATTAATACTGCTTCAGAATTAGAAGCAGAATGAGATCTTGCTGCTGCAGTCAACAAATCAAACTCAACTGCTTCTCCTGGTTGTAGCTACAATTTCAGGCACTTACATAAATACAAAATAATTCTGACCTTGGAACTACCTGTAATAAATGGAAGCTCTATCTTATAGCTACCATGCACTGGCTGTGCATGCCTTGTTGAAGTTGTATTGCAGTCCACTTAGCATCTGGATTCATAGGGAAATCTTTAATGTTTGTCTAGGATTTTAGGTTATCTAATGTTCTTTCAAACCTTTCACTTTTTAGTTAAATTACATGTATTTCTTAATGCTGTACATCAACCATTTCTGACTCTCCAGTGTCATACTCTAGCCCTTATTCAGCAGTTTCTAATTTGCTCCTTGAATGTGATTGTTTCTTCTCAGAGTCCAAAAATGGCAGGGTGATTAGAAGAACTAGTAGAATGAAGAGTCTCATTTCCTTTAATAGAATAGTTAATGAAAGTCAACTGAAAAGTTCTATTGCTTAAATGAGAACATTTCTTAGCACCTTTATTGCTGTTGCCAAGAAAACAACACAGAAAGATCCATGTAGTCACCACAGATTGAGGTTGGCTGAAATGAAAATGTATCTTTATTTTACCATTCTTATAAATATACTCTTTTAGAATGGTATATACAGTCAACCTTTCCTTCATTCTTAGAGCAGAGATACATACATCTACATTATGTCATGACTCCACTTACATGACTTCCATCCCTTTCTATGGAAAGAGGGTGGTTTCTGTATTTTTACACAGTATATTTCTTATGTGATATTTTAGTTACATTGACTTCCAGGGTCACCATGTTGCCAGTTACATCCTTATTAGGAATCATCAAATGTAGCCAGCCAGATGTTCTGCTCTAAGAATTTAAGGCTTAAGTATATACCATTCTGACAGCCTTTGTACAGTATATCTCTTCTTGCAAGCCAGTGACCACCAGGATCCAGTTAGTTCCTAAAGGAAAGCACTGTAAATAGTCATTTAAATATGAAAGTCTGTGAGTTCAATTCTTTGTAGGAATTGAAACCCATAGAGCAGGGTGTTAAACTCAAGGCCTGGGGGCCAGATTCAGCCCCCAGGGTGCTTAGATCTGGCCCGTGGGTTCGCCCTGGAAACAGCAAAGGATTGACCCACACTGACTCTGCCAGCGAAAACGGAGCTCAGGAGGGCTGTGTTTTCACTGGCAGAGAGTTGCAGGAGGCTGTCGCAGCTGAAGACAGAACTCAGGAGCCCGTTTTTGCTGGCAGAGCATTTGGGCCACCACAGGCGCCCCCGACACAAGTGATGTCAGGCTGGTCATGCCCACCCTGGCCACAGCCACTCCGGCCCCCAAAGGTCAAACACAACCCTAATGCAGCCCTCAATGAAATCAAGTTTGACACCCCTGCCATATAGTGAGAGTGGACTATCAACATCTGACAATTGAAGGATGAAACTGGTCACATACTGCTCTCTGGCAGTCAATGTTACTGAAAATACTCCTATAGAAATCTTAATCCAAATTTCCCTGATTTCCATTTTTTTATTAGACTTTTTTTACTTTTTTTTTTTTAACTATGGAGACTGTTATTGGGGAAAAATGGTTTCTTGCTCTGAGTTGTGCTTGATGTCTAAAGTCTTCTCCCAAGTTTATACAGAAGTGATAATCATATAGTTATAGCCATGAATCCCATAATAACCCCTTTGCTGCATGAGCTGCTTTGGATGCTGGTTTGCTTCCAGGGCCAGTTCAAGGAGCTGGTTATTACCTTTAAAGGCTCACATGAGATGGAGCCAGGTCACCTGAGGAATTGTCTTATTCAATCACACTGTCCCATTCCACCTGGTTAGGCAAGGAACGTATGTTACAGACTGTCAGTTAAAGAATTTTGACTGGCAGGCTCTAGGAAGAAATTCTTCTCTGCTGTTGTCTGCACCCTTCCCCCTCATCCCAGGTGAGAAGGACCTACACTCTCCTGGCCTTTCAGGAGAATGTGAAGACATGGCTCTCCCTACTTGTATCGGGGTCAAAGAGAGGGATACAAACTTGGGGGTGGTCCTGAAGGCACTCCTGCCACCTTTCAACTTTTAATTTATTTTATCTGCATTTTTACTTGGGTCTCATTTTACTGAACTTGGTATGTATTGTGTTGGTTTTATGCTTTTCTCTGTAAACTACCCTTAGAGTGAGATGAGTGATACCTAAATTTGATTAATTAATTAATTCCAATTTCTAAGAAAAAAAGAATTTCCTTTTTCTTATCCTGAACTTTTTCAAATTAATTCAGTATGATGAGAGAGACAGAGAAGAAAGTTACAGTGCTTTTTATAGCAATTATAAACTAATGTCTGTTTAGGAAATAGAAAACGACCATGGTACCAGGTTGTTGTTTTTTTTCAACTGGGAATTAGCACCTTTTTGAGGGATAGGATTTTAACTGCAGGTTAGAAATCTGCAACTAAAGAGATTAAAATATTGCAATTATGTAACAGTCTGATTTAGGTCAAATGTGGGGAGGAAGCTTAGTTCAAACTTATGTTTTGCATACTGTTTAGATTAAGTATCTGAATCATAGTTATTGGGTAAATCAATTAAGTCCAGCATCACTGAATTGCTCAAAATTTTGAATTAAAAAAGAAACCACTTCTTTTTATGTATTTTTCAAATATATACATTTTCAAATGGCTTTTTAAATATATTGCACCTGATATGTATTTCCCCCTAATAAACATGCGTATTTGCACTTTTATCTAATGCATAGTGTATAGTGTTTTTGTGTATATTCTGTAAATTGAACTTCAAAGTGAGTCACAGAATTAAGAAAACCACATTCCAATTCTCATAAGTACAAGAGATATGAATTTACTAAATCTTCATAAAAATTAATGCTGGCTAAAGGGATTGTTCTGCATTTCTTTCTTGCCAGTTCTGATTCAATTAATGAAACTGTTTTAGATATTCTTTCAAAGGAGAAAACTTTAAAGAATTTCTCATGGTATAATATGCTGTTCTTGAATTTAGTTAGCTATAGGGTAGCCAAGAACTATGTGTGCAAATCTGCCTTCCCAGTAGAATAATTTCTCTAGTTATTTATAGTGCTCCCTTTCATCTTCAGTTAAATCCCAAAGGATGTTAACTGAAAAAAACTCCTTTCCTGGGACCTTGTCCGCTGTATAAGGTAGACTAATTTAAGAAATAGACACCATGCAGATCTATAGCTACTTTTATTGGAACAGTTACAGTAACAGAATCTTGCAAGCCTAATGTACTTCCTTTTCTCCTTCTTTTGTGTTTATAAGAACTGGGGTGTGTCTGTGCTGTCTAAGGCATTTTTACAAGACACTTTTTTGGTTTGGGCTTAAATTTTATTTATCTGATTATTGCGTTGATAGCAGATCTTTTTTGTTACAGGCCATCCTTTTCAGTAGTTGTGCTTCTCTCAGTGCTAAAATGGCCTCTGCTCTTCAGAAATTGTTGGACAAATTCACAGAAATCACAGGAGCCATCCACTCAATATCTTTGTTCGGAGATTTCGTGGATAATTTCCAAAGGTTATTTGTGCCCAGTTTAAATTACTTACTCAATAGTAGTAACTGTGAGAGGGATCTTGGAGTCCTAGTGGACAACCATTTAGATATGAGCCAGCAGCTGCCAAAAAAGCCAATGCAGTTCTGGGCTGCATAAACAGAGGGATAGAATCACGATCACGTGAAGTGTTAATACCGCTTTATAATGCCTTGGTAAAGCCACACTTGGAATACTGCATTCAGTTTTGGTCGCCACGATGTAAAAAATATGTTGAGACTCTAGAAAGAGTGCAGAGAAGAGCAACAAAGATGATTAACATGGCTCTGCACTACATCCTATAACATCTTGAATCTCCAAAGACCTACACAAGGATCCTCTTTGTAGACTTTAGTTCAGCATTTAATACCATCATTCCAGACACTTTCTAACTAAGCCAAACCTGCTACAGGTACCTGAACAGACTTGTAAGTGGATCACAAGCTTCCTAACAAACAGGAAGCAGCAGGTGAAGCTAAACAGAATCACATCAGATACCTGTACAATTAGCACAGGGCCCCCCCAAGGCGGTGTGTTCTCCCCACTTCTCTTCTCTCTGTATACCAATGACTGCATCTCTAACGATCCATCTGTTAAACTACTGAAGTTCACAGATGACACAACAGTGATTGGTCTCATTCGAGACAATGATGAATCCGCATACAGGCGGGAGGTTGAACAACTAGCCTTGTTGTGCGACCGGAACAATCTGGAACTGAACACACTCAAAACCATAGAAATGGTGGTAGATTTAGGAGAAACCCTTCCATATTTCTACCTCTCACAATACTAGACATAATATCAACAGTAGAGACCTTCAAATTTCTAGGTTCTACCATATTGCAAGGTCTAAAATGGACAGATAACATCAAAAATGTCATTAAAAAAGCACAATAAAGAATGTTCTTTCTGCGCCAACTCAGAAAGATCAAACAGCTGTAGAGCTGCTGATACACTTCTACAAAGGAATTATTGAGTCTGTCATTTGCATCTCTATAACTGTCTGGTTTGGTTCTGCAACCCAACAAGACAGACACAGACGTTAGAGGATAATTAGAACTGCAGAAAAAACAATTGTTACCAACCTGCCTTCCATTGAGGACCTGTATACTCCCACAAGTCAAAAAGAGGGCTGTGAAAATATTTACGAGACCCCTCACATCCTGGACATAAACTGTTTCAACTCCTACCCTCAAAATGACGCTACAGAGCACTGCACACCAGAACAACTAGACACAAGAACAGTTTCTTCCTGAATGCCATCACTCTGCTAAACAAATAATTCCTTCAACACTATCAAACTATTTATTAAATCTGCATTACTATTAATCTTCTCATCATTCCCATCACCCATTTCCTTCCACTTATGACTGTATGATTGTAACTTTGTTGCTTGTATCCTTACAATTTAAATTGATATTGATTATTTCCTGAGTGCTTCCCTATGACTATCATTAAGTGTTGTACCTTAAAATTCTTGATGAACGTATCTTTTCTTTTATGTACACTGAGAGCATATGCACCAAGACAAATTCCTTGTGTGTTCAATCACACTTGGCCAATAAAAATTCTATTCTATTCTATTCTATTCTATTCTATTCTATTCTATTCCATTCTATTCCATTCCATTCCATTCCATTCCATTCCATTCTATTAGGAGACTGGATATGAAGAATGGTTGCAGGAACTGGGTATGTCTAGTTTAATGAAAAGAAGGGCTAGAGGAGAATGATAGCAATGTTCCAATATCTCAGGGGTTGCCACAAAGAAGAGAGAGTCAAGCTATTCTCCAAAGCACCTGAGGGTAGGACAAGAAGAAACAGGTGGAAACTAATCAAAGAGAAGAGCAACTTAGAACTAAGGAGAAATTTCCTGACAGTTAGAACAATTAATAAGTGGAACAACTTGCCTCCAGAAGTTGTGAATGCTCCAACACTGGAGATTTTTAAGAAGATGCTGGATAACCATTTGTCTGAAGTGGTATAGGGTTTCCTGCCTAAGCAAGGAGTTGGACTAGAAGACCTCCAAGGTCCCTTCCAACTCTGTTATTTTATTCTAAATAGGTGGAATAATTGAATAATGAAATTAAAATTAATTAAAACAGAAGTCTCAACCATCTAGTATAAGGCAGCTTCATAAAACTCCCTGCAACATCTCTTTCTTTTGAAGCCCCAAAGATCTGTAGTGGGCTAGTTCCAAATTATAGCCGAGGATGAAGAAGTCATTGATTGAGGTCAGACAGTATGTTAGCACTGGTGGAAGGAAAAGTGACTTCTAGCTCTACCAATTGTGTGAGATGGGTGTACAGGAGCTGGGATTCTGACCCAAAGCTGCCTGTTTGGGTGTCTTTCAGTGATTCAGAGATGGTTGAAAGACAAAGTACAACACAGCACATCTAGACTGGTTTGCTTTACAGGGGTGGCAACTTTACTCAGGTCAGTCAAAGGTTCATTGCATGTATTCCTCAGTGACTCTTGGCTTCTTTATTTAATGTTCATAAATAGTTGATCGCCCAAGGCAGAAAGAACTTTCTCTTTGGAGTATTTCTTGAGAAATTACTGGTGAAAACTCCTTACACTTCCTCTCCCCCTCCCCCCAGTTCAGTACTAACACTTCTGGAATAACTTTATACCATTTGAAGTGACATGAAAGATATACAGACCAAATTGTGAAGAAGGAGGAATGGTTTTATTCATGCCCATTAAGACTCAGGGCAGACTGATAATCTCCCTCCAAAGGTACAAATCAAACATCTGCCTTAAACTAGGTGCAGCAACATATAAATTCTAATTTTTTTGTATAGGTGCCATTTTAATTTCTCAAGTGTTCAGTGGCACACTAGCATTTTTGAGATGCAAGCTTGCCTGATTCTGTAAGGATCTATTGCTGGGGAAGGGAGATTATATGATTATAATGAAATTCTCAGCATTATTGAAGAATTGTCTTTTCTTCCCTTATTTATTATTAGGGCAGTAAGCTATTGACACTTTCCATAATATTTAAAAGTAGGAGTATACGTTCCAAGAATATATGAACAATACTGGATCCTGAGGGAAGTTGTGTGTTTATTTTTAGCTGGTAGATTCCTGGAAAATTTAGAAGTAGGTCAGCTATGATGATGCCTAATGGGTATTAAGAGATGTCTCCTTCCCTCCAGATCTATGGAGCAATATGACTAGTAGATACTTACTAGCTGATTCTCCAGGAATTTATCTGGTGTCCTGTTAAAATCATGCAAATTGATTGATATCCTGTGGGAATAAATTTCATAATATTATTATGTACACATAAAAACCTACTTTCCTTAATATGTGCTGAATCTTTCATTTAATAAGATTGTTTGGGTGCCAACATTATCTTTTTTCATTCTTCTATCACGTTTCCCTTTAATAGGCTTTTTTTCTCAGGTGATAAGCCAAAAATGTGTTTGTGGTATATGTGTATACAAACATGTACACACACACACACACACACACACACACACACACACACACATTTCAATAGGAAAATTATAAAATAATAGAATAGAATAGAATTCTTTATTGGCCAAGTGTGATTGGACACACAAGGAATTTATCTTTGGTGCATATGCTCTCAGTGTACATAAAAAGACAAGATACACGCATCAAGAATCACAAGGCTCAATACCCAGTGACAGTCATATGGTACAATAAGCAATTAAATCATACTAGGAAACAATCAATATCAATATAAATCACAATGATACAAGCAACAAAGTTACAGTTATGCAGTCACAAGTGGGTGGAGATGGGGGACAGGAACGATGAGAAGACCAATAGCAATAGCAATGCAGCCTAATGTGAATAGTTTGACAGTGTTGAGGGAATTATTTGTTTAGCAGAATGATGGTGTTCAGGAATAATCTTTTGATGTATGCATTTTGGGAGCTGGGCTTTTGTCATCATCACAAGTTTTGGACAGCCTAATACAGGGGTCAGCAACCTGTGGCTCTGGAGCCGCATGTGGCTCTTTCAACCCTCTGCTGTGGCTCCCTGTCACTCAAAAAATGCATCACAACCACCAATGTGTGACACCTGCCGGCATGCAATTTATTGAGTTTTTCAACCCCCGGTAGGCCAACCATAGATAAATCCAAGAAAAGAAAAGTTTCAGAAGAAAATAGAATTTTTAATTCAACTACATATGCTAGATTTGTGGCCACTCAAGAAGTAGTCAGGCACGGGAAGAGTTTTGTGGTTCCCGGTGTTTTCTTTTCTGTAGGAAACGGGTCCAAATGGCTCTTTAAGTTTTTAAGGTTGCAGACCCCTGGCCTAGTAAAATGCCCTCTGATGGCATCCTTCCTGATTGCTGGGTCTCTCAAGTGTTTTGCTGATTCAGATGGCTAGCTGTACATATTCCTGCTAATTTCCTGCTAGTGGATCCACACAGTTAGCTAAACTATAAAACCCCAATTAACAAAATATGCTTGTTATTTTCATACAAAGTGTTATACTCAAATGTAATGATAGCTTAAAGTGACAGCCTCTGTTCTGATGCCAGCTTGCATTCACAAGAAGGAGAGCTGGCTTTCCTGACTGGGAATATACATTCCTTTAACTCCAGCAGAATCAACACTCTGGGAGGCATCACTTCCATTAGATAAACCAAAAGCGGATGCCTCAGCCTTTTCTTCTCCTGGATAAGAAAAAAGCTTAGTTCTTTTAAAAGACAGAATTCTGGGGGATTGAGAGGAGTTGCTGTGCCTGAGCAGGGATGTAATACCTCTCCAAAAACCCTGCTAAATTACCTCTAGGGCTGAGGGAAGTCCAGGGGGTTTTGCTTCAGGATGCAGGTTTTATTTTATTTTATTTATTTTGTCACAACATCATACAAAAAGATTATATAGTATATACACATATAAACATATATAGGAAGAAGAAAAGAAAAACAATAGGACAGGAACGGTAGGCACGTTTGTGCGCTTATGCACGCCCCTTATGGTCCTCTTAGGAATGGGGTGAGGTCAATAGTAGAAAGTTTTTGGTTAAAGCTTTTAGGTTCTCTCTAAGAAACAAGTAAATATTCCAAACTGAAAGTGCATCAAATGTCAATTTCATCTGTCATTGTGATTTTAGTCTAATATTTATCTATTTTCCCTAGGAAATTCTTTGAGATGCGTAAAACTCAGAATCTGGGGGAGGGAATTGTAACAGATCAGTGTCATTTTGTGATCTTTAGAATTTCTACTTTCACCTCTTTGCTAGCTGTTGTATATCATAAATCAAGCAGCTCCATCTCCACAGCTTATCTCATTGAATACTGTATATTTATGATTTTAACACTGAAAAGTGAAAAACTTTCCTTCCATGTTTTAAAAAATGTTTCTGTATCTCTTGTGAGATTAGTCCATCTCCTAAGAGGCGAAAGAAAGGCTGCTCCCGCTGAGTTGCACATGTTGATGCTTTATAGTGGCACTATGACAATTACTTAATCATATCATTTGTTTAAATTTTTACTTGTCAGGAAGGTAGGAGAATTTGAGAGCCCTCTTTCTCCTACATCAAAGTTTAGGAGGGAGAAAGACAAGAGAGTTATCCCTTGGATGATAGTAATGGCATGTCTGTTAAGGAATGAAGACTCTGAAGTTTTGGAGAAAGGACGTTTGATGCTTTCTTCTCACAGGGTCAACCCATTTGCTGTAGTCTCAATCACACAACATGCCAAGAGTCAGCCCTTTGAGGTAGGCTAAGTCAGGAAACAGACACTCCAAGAATGACTGGAACTCCATTGATATAGACTGTAGCAGCAGAACTTGAAAACGTGATAGCATTGTCCCTCTCTTTCTCTTGTATCTTGAAGAATTAAGATGGAGTTATTGTAGTTTAAGTGACAGTACTTTCTAATCTTTTCTTTTTGTCCTGGATTTAAAGTATGCTTTGTAACTCCCAGGTCACCTCCATGGTTCCTTAGATTAAGAAAACGGCTTGATTCTTATGTGATGCCAACTTACAAATTGTCCAATTTCATTTTAGTCTTCTCTGGTGTATTATATGGACCCAAACATAACTTGCAGAAAAGCTACAGGTTAGGGACATTTGTAAAACGGGGACAGAACATAGATCTGAGTAGGCCAATAAAATAATTAAAATTAATAACATTGTTTAAAAAAGATAATGAGATAATATATATACCTTACAAAAGAATTTAGGCCAAGAAAGCTAGATGATGATGCTAGTATTCATTTATTTATTTATTTATTTATTTATTTGATTTTTATACCGCCCTTCTCCCGAAGGACTCAGGGCGGTGTACAGGCAAGATAAAAACAATACAATATACAGATTAAAATACCATTTAAAAAACTTATTTAAATTAGCCTAAAATTAAAAATTTCCGTAAACTAAAAACCCCGTTTAAAAAATTGATAAAATTTCACATTAAATCCAATTTAAGCCAGCCCCGCGCGGATAAAGAGATGTGTCTTCAGTTCGCGACGGAATGTCCGAAGGTCAGGTATTTGACGTAAACCCGGGGGAAGCTCGTTCCAAAGTGTGGGAGCCCCCACAGAGAAGGCCCTTCCCCTGGGGGCCGCCAGCCGGCATTGTTTGGTGGATGGCACCCTGAGAAGTCCCTCTCTGTGGGAGCGTACGGGTCGGTGGGAGGCGTGTGGTAGCAGCAGGCGGTCCCGTAAGTACCCAGGTCCTAAGCCATGGAGCGCTTTAAAGGTCGTAACCAACACCTTAAAGTGCACTCGGAAGGCCACAGGCAGCCAGTGCAGTCTGCGCAGGAGCGGTGTTACATGGGAGCTACGTGTAGCTCCCTCTATCACCCGCGCAGCTGCATTCTGGACTAACTGAAGCCTCCGAATGCACTTCAAGGGGAGCCCCATGTAGAGAGCATTACAGTAATCCAAGCGAGAGGTAACGAGCACATGAGTGACCGTGCATAAGGCATCCCGATCAAGGAAGGGGCGCAACTGCCGAACCAGGCGAACCTGGTGGAAGGCCCTCCTGGAGACGGCCGTCAAATGATCTTCAAACGACAGCCGATCATCCAGGAGGACACCTAAGTTGCGCACCCTATCCTTTGGGGCCAATAACTCGCCTCCAACAGCCAGCTGCGGCTGCAGCTGACTGAATCGGGATGCCGGCATCCACAGCCACTCCGTCTTGGAGGGATTAAGCTTGAGCCTGTTTCTCCCCATCCAGACCCGTACGGCTTCTAAACACCGGGACAGCACTTCAACAACTTCATTGGGGTGGTCCGGGGTGGAAAAGTACAGCTGGGTGTCATCAGCGTACTGCTGGTATCTCACCCCGAAACCACTGATGATCTCACCCAACGGCTTCATGTAGATGTTGAACAGCAGGGGCGAGAGAATCGACCCCTGAGGGACCCCACAAGTGAGGCCCCTCGCGATCGACCTCTGCCCCCCTGTCAACACCGTCTGTGACCGGTCGGAGAGATAGGAGGAGAACAACCGATATTCGGTGCCTCCCACTCCCAATCCCCCCAACCGGCGCAGCAAGATACCATGGTCGATGGTATCGAACGCCGCTGAGAGGTCTAATAGGACCAGGGCAGAGGAATAACCCCTGTCCCTAGCCCTCCAGAGATCATCCACCAATGCGACCAAAGCTGTCTCCGTGCTGTATCCGGGTCGGAAGCCGGACTGGAACGGGTCTAGATAGACATCTTCATCCAGGTATTGGGGTAGCTGTCGCGCCACGGCACTCTCTACAACCTTCGCAACAAAGCGAAGGTTGGAGACTGGACGATAATTACCCAAAATAGCTGGGTCCAGGGAGGGCTTCTTAAGGAGGGGTCTCACCACCGCCTCTTTCATATTTAATATTTCATCTATATTTTTTTGTGGGGGAAAAAGATTTAAGTACAGAGTTAGGGACATTTGTAAAACGGAGACAGAACATAGATCTGAGTAGGCCAATAAAATAATTAAAATTAATAACATTGTTTAAAAAAGATAATGAGATAATATATATACCTTACAAAAGAATTTAGGCCAAGAAAGTTAGATGATGATGCTAGTATTCATTTCATCTATATTTTTTTGTGGGGGGAAAAGATTTAAGTACAGAGGTTTTTTTTCAGTTGCAGAACTCATTTCAAAAGGTATAAGAATGTTTATTTTATTCTTAAATAGCAAGAATGCAAGTGGCATTTGCTTTGCTCACCTTTATTCTCAGAGTCCTTCAAGCTGATGGAAAAGGGTATCAAGAATTCAGCCAACATAGCAGGATACATTTCATTTCTTTTTGTCCTATCTTTTGCTGATGCTTGCGATCTCAAACGATGCCAAGGATCTCCTTCTGCTTAATGCACATTTATAAATGCTATTGAAAGAGCCTTTCATTCATGTATCAAGGGCTGCTGCAGTGACAGCAGAAGTGATGCATCAACCCTGCTGAACAATGGAATAGGGAAAATCACCTGCAAGTGCCACCTGCATTCAGCAGATCAGGATGGCGCCTTTTTACTGCAAAAGTCTCCCATCCCGCACCTGTCATCATTAGTGCCCTGTGCTGTAAGTGCAAAAAAAATAAAATAAAAATAAAAATCAGGCAAGACATGTCAAAGTCTAGAAACATTTTGTTTTAAATATATCTTTAATTTTAAACAAAATAATAAAGATAAAATGCTGAAAAGCACCGGTCCCCAAAATCATCTCTTATCCCCAATATCTTTAGATTCCATATTGATTTCAAGGCTATTTTTAGGCTGATTGTGAATAATGATGACAGGACATTCTCAAGGGCAGCCATTTTAAAAAATTTCTACATCATGCTTCTAACCTTTCACCCTGAATACTTGTGGGGGGGGGAATTCATAAGCAGTAATGCAAATGAATTCCTGTTGTTTTATTTAACAACTATGTTAAATAGTTCTAACTATGTTAAATAGCTCTAAAATTACAACAGTTCATTTAGTGACCGTTCAAAATTACAACGGCACTGAAAAAAGTGACTTATGACCATTTTTCACACTTATGACCATTGCAGCATCCCCATGGTCACATGATCAAAATTCAGACACTTGGCAACTGGTTCATATTTATGGCAATTGCAGAGTCCTGGGGTCATGCGATCACCTTTTGCGGCCATCTAATAAGCAAAATCAATGGGAAAGCCAGATTCACTTAACAACCTGTGTTACTAAATTAACAACTGCAGTGATTCATTCACTTAACAACTGTTTATTTATTTATTAATTAGATTTTTATACCGCCCTTCTCCCGAAGGACTCAGGGCGGTTCACAGCCACTATAAAACAATGACAATTTACAGATAAAAACAGAAATTAAAAACTTATTATATATTTGGCAAAAGATTTAAAACATTTATAGCTGTAAACTGTAAACTGTGGCAAGAATAGTCATAAAATGAGGCAAAACTCAGTTAACAGTGTTTCATTTATCAATAGAAATTTTGGGTTCAATTGTGGTCATAAGTCGAGGATTACCTGTATCTTATTTAAAGCAGGGGTCTCCAACCTTGGCAACTTTAAGACTTGTGGACTTCAACTCCCAGAGTTCCTCAGCCAGAAAAGCTGGCTGAGGGATTCTGGGAGTTGAAGTCCACAATTCTTAAAGTTGCCAAGGTTGGAGACCCCTGATTTAAAGGGAATGAGAGTGTGACAATTAGCTATTCAGAAGTGAAATAGGATTCCAAGTATCCTATGACATAACAAAAATCATTTACAATTACTGAGAAAAATGAAAAAAATTGAATTCAACAAAAACACTCACACTAATAAGATCAATACTAATCAGAACCCTTTATAATTTTAATATTCTAGCCACTGCAATGCCATTGGCTATTCCTCACACACTGGTAAGTGTTCTCAACAGTCATATGACCAATGCAATCTTAAAGGAGTTTTATGAATATCCCTTTTGAGTCAAAGAATGACTGGGCAGCTTTTCAATTGGTTGTTAATGTAAAATGATACCCCAAAGTCATTTTTTAATTAAAAATGGAAAAACAACCAGATGGGTAAACATACTTATGCATCAGGCCCAGGCTACCCTTAGCCCCAGCATTAATGTTGCGTGTTGGCTCCTAAATGGCTGCAACCTCAGTAAGAACTCGGCATTTATTAAGCACTAATTCAGTCTAATGAGTTGGGTAATTCAGACAAGAGGGAAGAGGTGATCCACCAGCCAAATGTAGAAGCATTTTTAATTGTCAGTAATGTGTTTACAAGTCTCTGAGGCATAACAAAGCTTTGACAGCAATCATCAGAAAAAGTATGTTCAGTAAGATGTAACAATAGCAGAAGGAGGTCTTAAAAATAGAGCAAATATACTGATCAAATGCATGAACCAGAGGTATTTTAATCATGTTTGAACTCCCTTTTTTGTGTTTTATCAATCACATAGGAGAGGTTCTCAGTTTTATAGATCTGCTTTCAGTTTGATATTTGAATACATAAAGGACCTAGACCGGGATTGTCAAATTCGCAGCCTATGGGCCGGATGGGTCATGCGCTGGCCACGCCTGCCCCCATTTTAGCAAAGGGGAAAAAAGTCACGATACATCACATGATGACAATGTGACTATGTGAGTTTGACACCCCTGACAAAGACCTTCCAAGTACATCATCCAGTCCTATATGAATTAGAATCGTTCCAAACTGATCAGGATGATTTTTGTTGAGAATTTAGAGAATTTAGAAGTTATCCATACTGTCTAATCAAGGAGTGACACTTTTCTCAGGTTTTTTTTACTTCACTTTTCTTAGTTCTTGATCCAATAATAGATTACAACAGTTTGTGCTCAATTTTCTCTTATTCTCCTCCCTATATTTATTAATATCAAAGGTCATTGTTTTTACTTATGTTCCATTTAGAATGGGATAGCATTTCAAGGGAGGATAAAAGCTACTTGAAAGAAGAGAACATATGTAGCTCAGGGATGAACTGTAGAGTCCTTGGTGGTCTCTGAGCTTGGTTGTTTGCTTGCAGTCTTAACTGATTAAGTAACATCATTAGTGCTACTGCGTGTGGGATTTGCTCCCTGATGATATCTAGTAACTTGCCAGTGTTGGTGTGGGGTGTGTGGTTTTCCTTGGTGATTTTCTGCTTGATATTTTTAATCTGTTGTTGCTGTTGTTAGTTGTGAAGTCGTGTCCTACCCATCGTGACCCCATAGACAATGTTTCTCCAGCCACCTCATTCTCTGTCATCCTCTTCTTCGTTTGCCCTCAATTGTTCCCAGCACTAGGCTCTTCTCCAGTGAGTCCTTCCTTCTCATTAGTTGGCCAAAGCATTTGAGTTTCATTTTCAGGATCTGGCCTTCTAAAAAGCAGTCAGGGTTTATCTCCTCTAGGATTGATCGATTTGATCGCCTTGCAGTCCAAGGGACTCAAAGGAGTCTTCTCCAGCACCATAGTTCAAAGACCTCAATTCTGTGACACTCAGCCTTCCTTATGGTCCAACTTTCACAGCCGTACATTGCAACTGGGAAAACCATAGCCTTGACTATGTGCACTTTTGTTAATCTGGTGTTAATATGGCTCTGCACTACATCCTACAACATCTTGAGTCTCCAAAGACCTATGCAAGGGTCCTTTTTGTAGACTTTAGTTCAGCATTCAATACCATCATTCCAGACATTCTTCTAACTAAGCTAAACCAGCTACAGGTACCGGAACAGACTTGTAAGTGGATCACAAGCTTCCTAACAAACAGGAAGCAGCAGGTGAAGCTAAGCAAGATCACATCAAATACCTGTACAATTAGCACAGGGGCCCCCCAAGGCTGTGTGCTCTCCCCACTTCTCTTCTCTCTGTATACCAATGACTGCATCTCCAATGATCCATTTGTTAAGCTACTGAAGTTCGCAGATGACACAACAGTGATTGGTCTCATTCGAGACAATGACGAATCCGCATATAGACGAGAGGTCGAACGACTAGCCTTGTGGTGCAACCAAAACAATCTGGAACTGAACACACACAAAACCGTAGAAATGGTGGTAGACTTTAGGAAAAACCCTTCCATACTTCCACCTCTCACAATACTTGACAACACAGTATCAACAGTAGAAACCTTCAAATTTCTGGGTTCTATCATATCGCAAGATCTCAAATGGACAGCTAACATCAAAAACATCATTAAAAAAGGACAACAAAGAATGTTCTTTCTGCGCCAACTCAGTAAGCTCAAACTGCCCAAGGAGCTGCTGATCCAATTCTACAGAGGAATTATTGAGTCTGTCATTTGCACCTCTATAACTGTCTGGTTCGGTTCTGCAACCCAACACAGACTCCAGAGGATAATTAGAACTGCAGAAAAAATAATTGCTACCAACTTGCCTTCCATTGAGGACCTGTATACTGCACGAATCAAGAAGAGGGCCGTGAAAATATTTGCAGATCCCTCGCATCCTGGACATAAACTGTTTCAACTCCTACCCTCAAAACGACGCTATAGAGCACTGCACACCAGAACAACTAGACACAAGAACAGTTTTTTCCCGAAGGCCATCACTCTGCTAAACAAATAATTCCCTCAACACTGTCAGACTATTTACTGAATCTGCACTACTATTAATCGTTTCATAGTTCCCATCACCAATCTCTTTCCACTTATGACTGTATGACTATAACTTGTTGCTGGCAATCCTTATGATTTATATTGCTATATTGATCATCAATTGTGTTGTAAATGTTGTACCTTGATGAACGTATCTTTTCTTTTATGTACACTGAGAGCATATGCACCAAGACAAATTCCTTGTGTGTCCAATCACACTTGGCCAATAAAATTCTATTCTATTCTATTCTATTCTATTCTATTCTTAATCCATGCTTATCTGGTGAAAGATGCTGAAGAGGCAGTTTTCTGGTCTCTTTGTTTACTTCTTACCTTTTTTTTTTTGGTCCCTTTTGAATTGTTTAAATGTGGTTTATCTCTATGAGGGCTGATTTGTCTGGATGCCAAGCTCCAAGAATTCCCTACATTTTTCTATTTAGTTTGGTCTAGCATGCTCACAGTTTCCAGCTTGAAACTATGATTGAATGTCCATGTTTTATGAGATTAAGAAGTTTTCATTGTGTCTTCTGACTGCTAGTTGGCGTTCCTGGATGTGCCCTCCTAGTCTTCTGTTTGTCTGTCCTACATATTGGCTGCTACACACTGGATGTTGTAGATTACTTCTGAAAGAGATTCAAGTAATTACATTGTTACTACTAGTATGACACTGCTGGTGATTTAATTGATGGTGCTGGACTTCCATGTTGATTTAATCAACATCCAAAATGTTTGCTTAGCAATTGAGTGGCTCATTAATTTGAGTAGTAATGAGCTGATCTGTCTTGCATGTCCCCTCAATCTGTTTTGCCACTGAGTCTCTCAGTGCCCTTCAGTGTCCAAGGCAGGGCTGTCTCCTGCTGCTTTCCCATCTATATCACCAGTCATGATTTATATTTCCTTTTTGGTGGTTAACCTGTCTTATGTTCGAGTTTACCAAGCCATTAATTTTCTTAGGGCACCCTTTTCACATCACTTTGCCTTCTGACAAACTGTTATGCATTAGCCACAAAACACTTGGAGAGAAAGACATAATAAGAAAGTGTATTTTAGGGCTCCTTTTTAGATCATAAAGTAGGGCTGGTGGTGACATTTATTTCTTTTGCTTTTTAATAAAGGGAAGCCTAATATTCTCAAAAAATGTAAACAGGATTCTGATTATTCGTTTGCAATTTTTGTACTTTTCCAGATGTGTACTGCAGTTCTTTGATTAAAAATACACATATACATGTATATCAAGGAAAATTCTTGAGGAAAAAAAGGAATATTACAAGAAAACATTTCCTGTATTCAAATTCTATACAAGATGTACAGATTCCAAAAATGCAAACTGGTGTAGGAATGGGAGAGAATGAATTTGCAAGCAATCCAGAGAATAAAAAAGATGGTTTGTTTTTCCTTATATTTTGAAGGACATGCAAAATCTGTTAAGCCCCAATTAACAAATTACAGTAACTCAAGAACTAATCACATCTTTTTTCAAAAAAATGTATTAAAGCAGCATGGTATGGTTTATGGCAGGATCACCAACCTTTTGGACTTCAGGGACCACTAAATTCATAATTTTAAATCCCAAGGACCACTAATATGATTTTTTTAAAAAAAGATAAGTAGTATTTAGCGCAATATAAAAAATGCAAATAATTTTTCTGCGGACCACCAAAATTTTCTCGCGTACCACCAGTGGTCCACGGACTATTGGTTGGTGACCACTGGTTTAGGGAACTTAAGTGCCCTGATGTGTGGACTTCAATAGTGTTGCACCAAGTTATAGCTTCTGGGTCAGACAATTTAGTATTCCCCAAATATTCCATTATTCCTTTTCAGCACAGCCAGTATTTCCTAAAACTTATGGGAATAACAAAACAGTTCCAAAACTGAAATATCCTTTTTGGTTTTGGGGGGAGGGGTTGTTGGGGGAGAACTAAATGTAACTCTGGTGTTACAGCAGAATATGAGTTTGTTCTGACTACCTTAAAGCTCAAATGATTAGGCAAAGATGAATTCTAGAAGAAAAGCAAATGTCAAATGCTTCTACATAATGTTAGACAAACAAAGAAAGCTAAAATGAACAAAGTCTTTAGGAAAACAAACTCATTGCTTGGAAAAGAAGGTAGACCAGGGAAAAGAGATTTTCTGAGATTTTGTTCTTCCTTCCCTAGACTTAGCTTATTCCGATACCGACACATTGTTTCCTTGAGCTGTTCCTTCCCTTATTATAGCTCAGGTAGAACAGATCAAGAGCAGTTAGAACAGTGGTTCTCAACCTTTATAGTGCTGTGACCCCTTTAATACAATTCCCCATGATGTGGCAACCCCTGAGGATCTCAGCACGCCTCAGCAGCTGCAGAAGGGGAAAAAAAGCGGCAAACTGTTTTTTTGAATTTATCGCGCCTGAAGCCGTATTGGCTAGCGATCTGAACTGCTTGCGATTGCCTTGAGGACGGAGGCATTAAAGCAGAGACTCCTCCCCTATTAAGTTTATTGCTCCTGAAGCCAGATTAGGCTAGCGATTGGGAGTGACTGCAGCTGGCTTGAGAGGGAGACATCAGAGCAAAGATTTCTCTCTTTTTAAATACATCACGCCTGAAGCCGAATTCGACTAGCGATTTGAAGAGCCTGCAGCTGGCTTGTGGAGTCAACCATTGGAGCGCGATTCTTCGACTCGCAAGTATACTTCCCATATTTCTGATGGTCTTAGGTGACCCCTGGCAAATTGTCATTCGACCCCCAACGGAGTCGCGACCCACAGGTTGAGAACCGCTGAGTTAGAAGGTATTAGGCTTGGAATATGGGAAAAGATATTTAAGATCAAGTTATGTTACCTGCGTAATAGAAGAAAACTGCAAAAGCTATACAAAGAGAAATCAAGTTATGATCTGATGATTTCTAGTAAGAGAGAAAAAAAGACCTGTTAAGCTTGTTGACACTTGTATCTTGGGTAATATTGCTTCCTCCCTCAAAAATGGGCTAAGCTGTGCTTACTTGAGTGACACTGTTATATCACCCCCTCTCTATGTGGTTCTTGTTATCAAAAACAATAGAAGAAAAATATGTGATATTTGGATTTCAAAATATTGCCTTCTCTGAACTAAATGACCCAGTAACTGAATAGCTTCAAATGTCTATTTGATCTGTTTACTTCTGTGTGAATTTACTCACAGGAAGGCTATAGTTCAAATCAGTGTTTCCTAGTCTGTAGTTCCTCAGAGTTATTGGGACCATAACTCCCAGAATATCCAACCAACATGACCAATAGCTGTGTATTTTGGGACCCTTTATCCCAAAATATCTGAAAGACACAATTTGCGGAAGGATTGTATGAATATTTTATCATATGAGCCAATGGAATTTGAAATGGAAAACAGTTCCATCATTTCAAGGCTGCATCCAGATTCATTGTTTAAGCAAACATAAGATGGTGAAGTATGGAAAGTTTCCCAGCATTTGCTTTCAGTGGGTGTTTTGTTGCTCAAGGTTAATGGTTCAGCAGGCAGCCTTGGAATGGATGCTTGACTATCAAAATGGTGATATGTCCTGGGAGGAGAGAAAAACAGATAACTGTGTGAAGAGCAGCAATCTTGACAAACGCAGATGAAAAAGTGACAGCTTTTATTCATACAAAGAGACAAATCTTTTTAAAAGCTAATAAATACATGACAAGATAGCTCTCTCGGCACTGATGAACGGTGACAAGTCCGTCTGGCTACAAGAGAGCACAATTCAACATATAGAATTAGTGCCATGATGTTCGTTGTGCATGACATTGACTGTGGAAAATGAAGAGGAAGATGGAATTAAAGACGACCAAGGACTCTGGATGCTATTAAATCAAAGGCTGTGGCACCCCACAGTTATGTTTTCAAAAGATTTCCTAAAGAGTGAGAAAAAAAATAATAATTGAATAGGGCACATACAGATACACACATAAAATATGGACAGAATTGCAGAAATAAGAAAAAATATATTCTTTTAGTAGATATTGGAGGAAATTATTGCAATCTCTTTTTTTTAATGATGTATGCTGAGGCCTTTCTAAATCATATTGATATATGGTTTGGACAAATGAAATATGGGCAGCAAAGTGAAAAAGATAGAGGGCAAGTAGGAAGAGAGATTATACCACAAGATAAAAAGAGTAGCTCGTGTTATTTAAGGACAATAAATGAGAAGTACCATTTGTAAGAATGATTGTTAAGCAAATATGGCTTTGTTAATTGAATGGTTTCATGGAAGGGGAAAGAAGAAACTGGGTCCTTCCATGGAAGACTGGGAAAAACTGATTCTGAATAAGCATTCCTGTTCTAGTAAGCTTCTTTTTCTTACACAGTGCAAAATGCTTGCTTCAAAATATACATTTCTGCTCCAAGGAACCTGTGTGCAATTGGAAACATAAAATAGAAGGGGAATGATTGTGTGTGTGTGTGTGTGTGTGTGTGTGTGAGAGAGAGAGAGAGAGAGAGAGAGAGAGAGAGAGAGAGGGAGAAATGCAGGGATTGTTTTAATTATATATTCCTTCTCAGAGGATAGCTTGCCCAATCACAAGCCTTTTCTACATGTTGGGACTACAAGTCCCAGATTTCATAGCCAGCATCGCCATTATAGGCTCTGGGTTGAGCTTTGTGAAAAAATGGTTTTGGAGAAGGATTTGAAGGAAATTAAGGAAATACTATCATTCAGATATCTTATTCCAAGGGTAAGGGATAGCAAAGGAGAAAGGTTGAATTTAATGACAAAAGTTCCTCAGAGGGCTGTGGGTGATGAGGATAATGAAGCCTGAGAAAAGGGTTATTTCATGATTTTTTAAATCTATTAGTTTTTATCCTATTTCCCACCAAATGCTGCTAAAGGTTGCTTACAATAGTAAAATTCACAGTACAGGTTCTGAAAAGAGAAAAATAAGGCAAATAGAGCAAGGAAATTTGATCACATAAAACTACAATTTATGTTATAAAGGCCTAGATAAACAAAAATGTTTTGCTAGCAAAAACTCAAGGAGGCAAATAGACAAAACTTTGATAAGGAGTTCCAGCCCTATCCCCACCACTTCAGATATTGGTGGGAGAAAACGCAAAGCATTTCCTGAAGATTTTAAAAGGTTTTAAACTTGTATATTGTAGTATGTGGGAAATACCTTGGGAGGCAGGTGGAAGACCACAGATTAGACAAATGGCAGTTCAATCAGCAGAAGAAATGTGGACATAGAAAACACCTCAGGAGGTGCTCCCCCTCGTTTCTTGGACTGCTAGGCAGTCTTGGACTAAAGGTGAGGCAGGTGGAGAAATGTATTTTGCTAAAAGATTATCAGCCTTGCAAGGTAGCCCAGGCGAGAAACACAACCAGAAGTACTAGCTCTAACTTTATTGTAAGATTACCTTTACAGAATTTTGCAAGTCTTGGAGAAGAAGACTGAACGAATTCAACAAGACTCCTGCTGGATCAAAGCTTTAGCTAAGCCAACCAATTATTTCTGGAACTACAACAATCCATGAAAGCAGTCAGTTATATGGCTAGTGTTCTCTTACACGAGGGGAGTAGTTCAAGGGAGAGCACTCACTTGACTGCAGAAGATCCCTTGTTTATTCCTGCCATTTTCTGTTAAATAAGGATTAAGTAGTAATTGGTAGGGAATTTGTGACTGTGAGACCTTCAGAAAAAAGATAAAAATGACATTAAAAGAACAGATATTATGCTAAGATTTTTCCTCCAATGCTACAATGTCTGGTGCGCTAGCAGCATACACAATGTGGTCACCAGTCACTTGTCATGCATGAAGGCTGACTCTTTAGTGTATTATTATGCAGACTTCTTTAATTCATAGCTTTTTCCTTTATTCCACAAAACCTGAGAAAATGGGGATTTATCTTTCATTTGCCAACTGTTATCAATGAGCGTGTATAGTTGGTTGTTTACTGTTTCTTAACAAAACTTTTCAGTGCACAGCCACAAAGGTCCATAGCTATAAGTAACTGTAATGTTTATATTTAATTATCTAGGCAGAATATGAAGCAGCACAGATGGGCACAACAGGTAGCCTTTGCAATCCTATTACAGAAAGAAAAAAGTTAGCAGCACTTTAAAAGAGGAGACAGTAAATGAGTATCAGCAGTTTTACTGTGGGTGGAGGGCTGTTAGCAGCTTTCCTAGAGAGCCTTCTCATCTTCTGGATCTCTAATCCCCTTTAAAATTTCAGAATGAAAATGACTTAAAGTAATACTGTATTGCATCTTCCTCTTTATTATTCCTTCCTTCCTTTTTTTTAAAAAGGAAAGCAACCTTCAATTGTTTTTTTTTTGGCTTTTGCAATGATCTCTCTTTCATTCTTATGCCTCAGTAAAAAAAATCATGACAAAATGTGGAATGGTGAACTTTGATGGGGGGAACCAAGAAAAACAAAAAAAGGAAGTGATGAACTTGAATCAGGACAAATGGGGTATTGCAGGAGAGGGGCCCATTAGATTTCAGATTGCTCTGTGTGTTTAAAAGGAATTTTAAAAATTGAATTCATGATACAGTGAGAAAGAACAAAGGAAAAAATATGGTCAATGTCCATGCCATTGAAGGATGCTTTTGATATTGGACATGGGTAGAATTTCAGTTAAGGGAACCCCCAAGTCACAATCCTTGGATTGTTATAAGTTAAAGTTATGGTGTAAACAATGGACCCATGTTAGGTGTATAATGGGGACCAGCAAGATGTACAATGACATGTATTTGTACATGACAAATAAGAGTGTGACCTATGACTCTTTCTATTAATACTTTTTATTAATACTGTTACTCAAGAGAAACGAATAGTTTAATCTGATTCTTTGATTAACATGAACCTCCTATAACATGAGAGTTCAGAAAACTAGTTCTTTGGATATGATAGTAAGAGGCAAGGAAATGGTTGGCCTACCGGGTTGAGACAATGACAAGGTAATGACAGTCAACAGGAACAAAAACTACAAAATATGAGATGGTAAGGATACTACTATTTTTGTTACACAACATCTTAATCATCATTGCAGGAACTTGTAAATTAAATGTTACCTGTTATAAATATTATTTATCTTAGTACTTGAAACAACAAGAAATATTACATATTTTCAGGTATGGGAGAGATGACAGGTTACTAATGGGTGTTATAAATAATTCATATCTTGGGGGAAACTGAGGCTTCTAACAGATAGGATAAAATGACACTTCCTGATAGTTACTAGAGGGCAATGTTCTCTGCTTAGAAGTCATCTTCTTATCTGAAGGTCTGTATGGCCATTGGACATGTTCTTTGAAATGGTGATTATCTTGCATCCCCTGATATATAAACTAAACTTACTGGGAATGTGAGTGGGACTCCTGTTCTTCCTTCTTTAATCAAGTAGGAAGGCTTAATATTTTTCTAGCTTCCTTTGTCAGAGTAGAAAGTATGTAACATAACATAACATAACATAACATAACATAACATAACATAACATAACATAACATAACATAACATCAGAGTTGGAAGGGACCTTGGAGGCCTTCTAGTCCAACCCCCTGCCCAGGCAGGAAACCCTACACCATCTCAGTCAGATGGTTATCCAACATTTTCTTAAAAATTTCCAGTGTTGGAGCATTCACAACTTCTGAAGGCAAGTCGTAATGTAATTAAATGTAATTAAAGTGCATTCTTGGGAAAGGTGTCAACGTCTGCAAGATGCCAGATGCAGCACATTTTGCTCCTTGGACAAGTCACATATTTTAGGAGGACTCTATTTACCTGACAAAAGGTCCAGTGAACTCAATGGGACTTATCTCTTAGTGGTCACATATACAACCAAATATGTTTTATGTGGGTCATGTATTGTAGATTTCCGTATCTTCCACAATATGTTTTCAAGAGGTATTTTTTGGGAATTGAAATAAGTTTTATTTGGGGACCCAGAGAGTGCAGAATTAGTTTAGTTTTCTAAAAATGATGATGCTTCAACATTTTTCTGGGGACTACCTGCAGCTACCATTATTTATTTATTTACTCAGCCCAACTTTGCCTGTGCAATATATTTTTACATTCTTCTAGTGAGCGCCTCTCTATCAAATATTCAAGGGCATTTGGATTAAAAACAAATTTATTCCCCAGTCTGAGAACCCCATGAGAATGTATTTGAGGCTGAGCTTCAGACAGCCTTCTTATCCTGAAATCCCTAAGGCTGTTTCTGAATGTATCCCATCTAAACCCTATAATTCCTTATGAATTTAAATCAGACTGGTAATTATACTTGTTCTGGAAACACAAACCTCTGATGATACGAATGTGGTGATCTATTGGAATGGCTAACATATTTAAGCAGAAAGAAGGAAGCCCACAAATCCCTCCCAAATAAATGGCATTTCACAAGTCCAATGGATAATGTAATGCTGGGTGCCAATTTTGTACTACAAGGGTCACACAAGGATTTTTTCCAAGTATTTTAAAATTTATTTTAAAATTAATAAATGTGTATATATTTGTAGTACAAATATTGTTCTCATTTGATTTTATAGGATTTTTGCTAGGCAACTAACTAAAGTTACATTTTTGGAATGAATTTCAAAAGTGTCTAGGTTAACCCACTTCTGATGATGGAAATTACCATTACATCTTTCATAGATGAGCATGCAGTCTTCTGCTTAAAAGGGATCATTAAGGGAAGCCTCACTACCTTCTGAGGCCATGTGTTGCTCCTGTTGGGAGAAAAATCAGGTCCAGTTCCAAGCCGGAAGAAAGACACTGGAAATAAAATCATGGCAGGCTGCAGGAAAAGAAGTCTCTTTATTTGGTAGCCAGAAAGTAGATACAGCAGGGTGTTTCTGAGGTGACTAACAAAATGAGGTTGAGAGTAGGTGGGTTTTTATACATTCTTTGGGGCTTTATCAGAGGTGGGTTTCAGCAGGTTCTGACCAGTTCTGGAGAACTGATAGCGGAAATTTTGAACAGTCCAGAGAACCGGTAGTAAAAATTCTGACTGGCGCCGCCTCCATCTATTCTCTTCCTCCCAAGTCCCAGCTGATTGGGAGGAAATAGGGATTTTGCAGTAACCTTCCCCTGCCACGCCCACCAAGCCGTGCCCACCAAGCCACGCCCACCAAGCCACACAACGCCCACCACACCATACCCACAGAACTGGTAGTAAAAATTTTTGAAACCCACTACTAGGCTTTATGATTGAGATGTCTGTCCCTAGATTTCCTTTAATATTCCTATATGTTCCTATATGTCCTTTAATATTTTAATGGCTGTTGCCAGTTTTCTATAGGGTCATGTAGGGATCAGGCTGGCTCTACAGGCAAGAGGGGAAATGCAAATCCTAGGTGTTTTGTTTGTCTCAGCTAATTTTGTTGGTTTGGATTCCTTGCCTCTTGTGTTGCTTATTTAGGGTTTGTGGCTGCTCTTTGCTTATGAATAGTTTGGCCCAGTCTTTCTGAATGGATACAAAATCTCTATTCCTAAAGACCAACCTCTTCAAGCTTCTGCTTGAGGCTGTTTTCCTATGGCAGGAAGACTGGAGCTGCTTTCTGCCTTTGTTAAGATTTTCTCTTCTTCTTCTTTAGGGGAAATATTCTAACCTGCCTCTTTTTAATATTAAGAATAAAGAATATTTTAATCTGGAGGGGGAGGTTCCTATACCCCATTAAGTTCTTCACAGTATCAGGAAGTTTTTTCCAATGTTTATACAAACTTCCCTTTCTTCTAACTAGAAAACCTATTAGTTGATTTCCCCCTTTGCAACCTTCCCCGAATTAGGCATCTTCCAGATATATAGTTGTCTATCCTCACAGTTCCATTGCCATTATCACTATTGTTGAGAAATCTGAGAATTCCATATATTTGGAGGACACCCAAACTAAAAAAGCCTTCTCTGGAATGACATTGCCAAAAAGGCACTAAGAGTTGTTAATCTAAACTTGTGTAGCTTCTTCTCTGGTAATATTGTACTACTAACCAGAGCATACAAAACATTTGCTAGACCAATCCTTGAATACAGCTCATCTGTCTGGAACCCGCACTGCATATTGGACATAAATACAATCGAGAGACTCCAGAGATATTTCACAAGAAGAGTCCTCCACTCCTCTGCTTGCAATAAAATCCTTGTGCCACCAGACTCCAAATTTTGGGCTTAGACAACTTAGAACTACACAGACTTCAATCTGACCTAAGCATAGTACATAAAATTATCTACCATAATGTCCTACCTGTCAATGACTACTTTAGCTTCAACCACAACAATACATGAGCACACAATAGATACAAACTTAAAATGAACTTGATTGCAGAAAATATGACTTCAGTAACAGAGTGGTCAATGCCTGGAATGCACTACCTGACTCTGTAGTTTCTTCCCCAAATCCCCATTAAGCTTAAACTGTTTACTGTTGATGTCACCCCATTCCTAACAGGTCTGTGCATAAGTGCACCCCTGTGCCTACCGTCCCTGTCTTAACATTCCTTTTTTTTACTTACTCTTTTCATGTATCCAAATTATGTTTATACTTTTACCTGTTATCTTATATGTAATTGACAAAATAAAATAAATAAATAAATAAATGAGCTTTATTACACTACAACCCTCCTAAATTTGCAAATTACTCCAAATGCATTTCAATCAGTCTGCAATTCCTCTGCTTTTTCCTCACCATCAGCAATATAAACTGCTTTTCAGCACAAAGATGTGTATGTGTTTCCTAGTTTGGAGCTCACAGATAGTCCCTTGACTTAATCTAAACAGGCTAAAAACTGACCACAGTATTGATTTCTCACTTTGCCTGTTTCAAACTTGTCAGTTGCTGAGCATGCTGCTCCTGGAATTTCCTGTGCTTTCTGAAACAGCCTTTTATCCTTCCTATAGAGAAAGGACCTTCCTTCTACCAAACTGTTACATATTGGTATGGATGTGCATTTGTTTCCTGGTTTGCAAATCATCCATGCTGAGATACCACTATAGGTTGCAAGGAAGGATTGATTTTGGAAAGCATTAGTAGTGGCACTCGGAAGCCTGAAAGGCTTTCATCTCTCCATGGTGCCAGATCAGCCTTACAGATGAAGTATGCTTTCCTAGCAAATCCTAAAAGTGTTGCATTACTGCCAACAAACATGCCAAGAAAATGTTAAGTCAAAGGCTTTTCTCTGAGTTGGGATTCCTGAAATGCAAGCAGAGAAGTAGGGGAGATGGCTGCCTCTCAAATAAGAAAACAATTACTAAATGAACTTTGAATGATGCATTTCTCCTTCTGAAGTGAAAAAAAAGCCCTCTCCTTCCAATGTCAGTTTTGGAAGACAGTTTTCCTTTTTGCTTCCTAACTGCCATTTTAGCCTGGGAAATTGGGAGGGGTTTTTTGTTGGAGTGGTAGAAAGTTAGTCATAACAAAATTCCATATTCAAGGACACTTTTGCCTGCATCTGCTGGAGATTGCCTGGAGATTGTATCCAGTTGAATGTGAAGAGTTGATTGGACTAAGTGATGATTTTGTGGGTGTGGGGCAGGGCTGTGAACTGTTAGCGGGGTGGAGAAAACCTGGACGGTTTCAGATTCGGGTTTTCCCAGATGTGCCAACATGACATCTCTAATAAAATGAAACTTTGAGGAACCTCAGGCCTCAGAGTTTTATTTCATTGGGGGTGTTCCTTGGAACCCTGACATCCAATTTCTTATGATGACATGGTCCCCAAAATAGTAGAAATGTAGAATAGAATACTGACCTGTTGCAGGCAATATCATAAGACTGGCATGAAGATGTGTCTGCAGCGGCAGAAGAAATGGTCAAGTAGACTCAGTAAAAAAACTGTTAATTGAAGAAAATGGTATCCCACCTTCCCTTATTTATTGGGGACTATATCTGTCAGAGTTATAAGCTAAAATGGAAATAAAAAAGTCTCAGAAGAATGCAATGACAAGCAATTGCCAATTTGGTTCCAAGAAAATTGCATGGACATTTGTATGGAATCACTGGAACTGAACTCTGTTTGAAAGAGATCTTAACTTTTTTACCTCTTTCAGAAAACCTCTTAAGAAATAAAACACTTCATAGAAACATAAATTAAAATTTTGCTCACATTAATTAGATTTTTTTCAATATAAGGAGACCATTACTCAAATGCTGGTAAGAAAGCTCTAGGTTTAGCCTTGGCATTTCTTTGGCCTTTTTAGGCTAGTGTACCAACATGGAATGTTCAAACTGTGTTAGGAACATTCCTGAAAAATATTAATAATATTAATAACAGAAGTAGCAGCAATAATATTGGATTTGGTAATTCACAAAATGACTGCTCTGAAGATATAACCAAGCACCAGAATATCTGAATGTTACCCATCACCCTTTCTATCCAATCCTATTCTTTTGCAGGAAACTCTTAATCCTTGTCCTTTTTCTTTTTTAGGGAGTTCCAAACAAAGCACAGGATTCTAATCACTCAATTTTTAAAAAATCTAAATGTTTATGGGCCAAGAGACATTATTGCAGAGCAAAATTGTGCTGGAGTGTAGCATTTTCCCATTCTTCAATTGATTTTTCTTTTCAGGGTCAAAAGCAAAGCAGGGCAGGGAGCTTGGCAGGTATTAAGGGAAGTGTCTGTGGGCACAGGGACATCCAGTGGATGATAAGGCGGAGGGATAGATCAGGTTGTAAAGGTTTTTGCTTTTTTTAATATTGAGGGCTGCATTTCCTCAGGAGCAATTATGTAGGGCTAGAAGAACTCAGTGACAAGGAGTAGACCAAAAATGGCATGAACTCTTCTCTGACTCTCTCTTTTTCTCTTGTAAAACTCTCTTCCCTGCCAGCAGTCTCCAAGGAGAGGACTGGTGACTTTTACTGGAGATTCGAACTGATCTCTTGAACAGGGATTTGGCAAAGAAGCTGAGAGCTTCTATGGAATTTGAACTGTATGGTGGCTGCAGGCTTACTGTGCTAGTTAGTTAAAATGTTGTTTGGTGATTATGCAATGCCTGACAGCTACTATAGCATTTTGAGTGTGTGGTTAAAAGTTAGCAAGAGGTCACAATAACCTTGCCCTTTCCAACTACAATGTAGAGCTAATGTTCTATTGCTATTATTGGGATTCCTGACTCAGTGTACAACAACCACTTAAACTGAATGTATAATAGCTGGCCTTGTTCTACAGAAAGAGAGAAGATAACAAGAACAGTCTTGATGTCAACAGTGCTTCTAGGACTCTTATATCTCCTAACATGATCAACAATAAATTGGTGCAGTTGCCACTGAGGTTGCTAAACATTTCTCTTTAAGAGATGGATGAATCCAAAGGAATTTGAAGGACATCATGAGGACTTTAGTCCCAATAAAGAAGTTTACCCTTATCCAAACAGGTTCATTACTAGGATGCAAAGTGAGCTGAACAAGCACAAAATAGATTAAGTAAACAATTACTATACTTAAGCGGGTGCAAGAATGTGTTTAAGTTTAAGGATGTGGTAGAATTGTATACCACACTATGAATCAGTTGATATAAATAAGGTCAAACTCTAAAGCAGGTTAAACTGTGTCCTGACTGAGTAGAGGATGGACTGGAACCTAGCCATCCTGGTGACAAAAAAGAGAGAAGGGCCCTTCTCTCTCCTTCAACTCCCTCTTCCCCATTGTCTGCAATACAATGAAGTCTTCATATAAACTTGCATATCTAATGCAAGGATATAAATTGAAGCTTTGCATGGTATTGTCATGCTCCATGTGGAGGTGGCCAGTCTTTAGCCTGCTTATTTGCCCCACTTTGTTTACTTCTGTGGGGAAAATGGAAGATTATATATATTGGAGCAAAATCACTATCGTGTTTTTGTGGTCTAGCTTCTAACCATAAATCATACTGTCATCTCTCCCCTCATTTCTTACCCCAATGGCTCCTGAAATATCCAGTCATGTATTGTTGTCATCATTTTTGTTGGCCTGAGTCCCAAGGAAGTAGTAACTCGGTTCTTCATCTGTATATGGTTGTTGTTACCTTTCGGCATTCTTCCATGCAACTGTTTTATTCAGGTAGACAGATTGCATTCAGAAGAAGGGGTTCTAATTTGGTTTACATTGACTTAGAACTGGAGTTTAATGTCTTGTATAGCAAGACATTTTATTATTTATTTATTTCTATACTGTGTTTTTATTGTTTGTAAGCCAGCTAGAATTACTGTGAATTTGCAGCTAAATAAATTTTCTAAATAAACAAATAAAAACAAATAGGTTCTGAGTTCCAGAGTGTCTCTACGCAGTCAGGCTTCACTTGGAAATATAAATACATTTGTATATACCTCATTTTTCCATTAAAGTCAAGAAGAGAGTAAAGAGGAAGAAGAGGAATAGGAAGAGAGTCCTTTTGAGAAAAATTGGTAGGCATTATTGCTTTAACTTTGTTTTCTAACTCCTTCTTGGCATCCGAAATCATAGTCCTGTCCTTCCAGATAGTTTGGTTAATACTGTGGGTCCCCAAGCAAGTTATAAGCTCATATAAAATTTTTGGTTTTTATAGAGTACCTTTGGTACTCTAATGAATGGGGGTGTCTTGTAGCATTTTGGGATCAATCTTTCTCCGTCCTCTTTTTTTCTATTTTCTGTCGCAGAGTAAGAGCTACCGTTTTATTGTGATAGAAGCTCTTTGTTACATAACCAGTTTCACAGACTACCACTTCTGTTGGATAGACTACACTGATAATGTAACTCCCTTATGAAGATGGGAAAATTATATGGGACAGCTCCTCTCTTACACTTACTCTTTTTAACAGCTGTATAATTAAACATCTATATTGTTACAAACTGAGCCAAGCCGCCAAGCTCCTGATAAGTTTCTTTTCTCTCATCTTCCCTTCTTTCTCTCTAGGAGAATAGGCACTGAAAAACATGACCAGAAGTAGCTGTCTTTATATCAAAAACTTTAATTAAGCTATTCTGGAAATAAAAGTTTAGCACAAGAAGCATAAAAATAGCCTTTAAGTTAATTGCACATCTTTTCTACTGCTATTGTATTGAATGCTTCAGACTTCTCACTGGAGTTAGTCATTTTGTCTTGGAAGTTGATTAAATTGTACTTCAAGTGTTAAAGAGCAGGGGAAGTATTGCAGCTTGGGAGAAAAGAAAACTGAGAATAGGAAGGACATTCTGCTGGTTAATGTTCACAATCTTCCCATCTTCAGAAAACCATTATCACATTAACTGGTTTACTGAGGTAACCTGGACTCTGCCATAGATACTGAATCATGATACTGAGGCATAAGAAGTATGTGCTACCATACTGAAGAAAAGAGGATGGGGATTTTGTTCTGATGTAGCTTCATCAGGATGACCTGGATTCCAAGTGGAGATTTTTCCTATTTGCAGGGGTTCTCAAATATATTTTAGAAACTGCTAGTAGTTACAGCTCCATGTACCGTATATACTCGAGTATAAGCCGAGTTTTTCAGCACGTTTTTTGTGCTGAAAAGCACCCCCTCGGCTTATACTCGAGTCTACCCTTGCAGCTGGGCCAGCAGGACGAGCCCAAATGCTGCCGGCATGCTTTGCCAGCTCGGCCGGCTCGTTTTGGGGTGGCGGCTGGCCTCCGGCGTTTTCTTCTGCCACTTTTTGATGGCGGCGGTGGTCGGCGGAGGGGGCGGGGGGCGGAGGGGGCATTCGACATTTTTGCCCCCCTCTCACTCGTCCTCCTCTTGCGGTGGGGCGGAGGGGCGGGGCGGAGGGGCATTCGACATTTTGCCCCCTCTTACTCGTCCTCCTCTCGCCCTCGCCCTCCCGCCCTCCTCTCCCGCCCTCCTCTCGCCCTCGCCCTCCCCAACCAAGGACGCGGGTTGAATTTGCCATTCAAAAGACAAAGCCAGGGACTGAATCCGAAGCGATCTCGAGAAGGTCTGGGAGAGTTTTCCCCGTCCTCCGGGGGAGAAGGAGAAAAAGAAAGACGCCGAGCGGGAAGGACCAAGGTCCCTTACGGGGGAAACGGGCGGTTCTCTTTGCAGCCCCTTTGCCAGCTGCTGAGACCCGCCGTTCATGAGGAACACAGAACAACCCTGCCGGCACATTCGAGGGGTTTCCCTGCGCCCTTCGGTCCGCTTTTTGATGGCGGCGGCGGCGGTGGTCGGCGGAGGGGGCGGGGGGCGGAGGGGGCGTTCGGCATTTTCGCCCCCTCTCACTCGTCCTCCTCTTGCGGTGGGGGCGACGCTGCCGAGAAGCCGCTGCTTACAGAGAGCGAAAAAGCCAGGGAGACCTTGGCATAGGTGGGCGGCTGGTGTAAGGCAGGGCAGAACCTTCGACCCGCAAGGATCCCGGGAGGGGGGGGACGAAAGAGAGGCAGAGAAGGAGGGAGGGAGGGAGGGAAGGAAGGAAAAGAAAAGAAAAGAAAAGGGGGAGTGAAAATAAGAGCAGTCCGAGCTCTGAACTGGGGAACGAGAAGGAAAGAAAGAGGGAGAGAGAGAGAGACAGAGAGGGAGAGAGAAAAAGCGAAGAAGGAAGAGAACAGTGCAATGAGTAAGGACTGCCACTGGGGTCAGGGAGCAGAGCACCAGGAAACAGGGCGGCCAACGCGCATACAACACACACACAAACACAGAGCCAGCTCCTCCCTGCCGCTGTTGAATCTTACTTCACCGCACCCCCTCCACCCCGGCCACACTCACAGCCAAAAAAAAAGGCAGAGCAGCATCCCTCGCCGAACGGCGGCGAATCTTTTGCCTTCCCTGAAAGATTAAAGATTAAATAGGAGAGGAGACCCAAGGCGTGCAAATCATCAGAATGCCTCGACGTTTCGCACTCATTATGTCGTCATCTTAATTAATCAGACCGTGGTGGGGTTCCCTACACCTTCCTCTCCCTTTAAGAAATAGAACACTTGGCTCTATCTTTATTTTTTACATTGACCAGTAGCTGCCTCATTTCCCACCCTAGGCTTATACTCGAGTCAATAGTTTTTCCCAGTTTTTTGTGGTAAAATTAGGTACCTCGGCTTATATTCGGGTCGGCTTATACTCGAGTATATACGGTACCTTCTTTAATGGAAACTAACCCTGATGGAAAGGATGAAGAACTCAAGCACAGATATACTTGGATTGCAGTTTTTTCTCCCAATGATAAAAGTTGAGGCTGTTTTCACCAGGGAACGAAGTTGTTCTCAGAAGTCTGAGCTCTGGACCTAAACCAGTATCAAGACTCCACTTGTTTTGAGGTTTACTGGATTTAATGAGCCGGACTCTGGCACGCAATGAGTTTCAAACAAGAAAACAGAATGTAAAGTCAGTGCTGGGAGTGTCTGCTTTCCAGTACCTTTTAAAATCCATGATAATTAGCTAGCAGTCAAGCCCAATCAGCTGATTGCTGGCAGACTCCCAGAGATGCTTGCTGGCTGGTCTGTAGGTCCACTCAATCCAGCTGATTGTCGGTGGAACAGCTGAATGTCGGGCGGGCCAAACCGTCTTTCGGCTCCTCGCTCCTTTGTGTGCTGGCTCCTGCGCTGGTTAGTCACCACACCCCCGAACAGCTGATCATTGGCCAGATCTCAGCCGCTGTGATCAGCTGTGGTTCAACTTCTCTGTGTGTCAGCTGCAATCTTTGTCATTCCACTGCCCAGCAGTCCAGAAGCCCTCTCCCAAGTATAGCAAACCCAGTTGTGCTTAATGACATTTTAATTGTTCTCTTCTTTCAAATCCAAATCCAACACCATAATAAATGTTAAGATTTAGAAAATAAAACAATAAGCGCACAACAAGCTTTGATTTGGAGGACAGATAATATAAGATTAATGTAAAGAGTATACTTATACAAACTGAAACCTGAACGATGGTAAGATATAATTTGAAAATTGAAGCAGAAAAAAAGTATTCCCTTGGTGGTGCAGTGGTTAGAATGCAGTACTGCAGGCTACTTCTGCTGACTGCCGGCTGCCTGCAATTTGGCAATTTGAATCTCACCAGGCTCAAAATTGACTCAGACTTCCATCCTTCCGAGGTTGGTAAAATGAGGATCCAGATTATTGGGAGCAATATGCTGACTCCGTAAAACTCTTAGGGAGTGCTGTAAAGCACTGTGAAGCAGTAAATAAAATTAAGTGCTATTGCTATTGCTATTCCCAAAAATGCAGATAAGGTAAGATTTTGGTGACTTTCAGAATAAGCTATCGTGATATAGCCAAGGAAAGATGGAGGATGAAAGCCTTGGGCACCAACAACATATGATTATCAAATGCAAGCTTTCAGCATCAAACAAGAATGGATAAGGAAGGATATCTCAATCAAGGCACACACACACACACAATTATAAAAGAAAAATTAAAGTTGTTTTAAAATTGAAAAATATCAGTAAAATAAATAAGAAGAGAATAATAATGGAATAGATCTAATAGGGTAAATAAGGTTAAGAAACAAATAAATATTATATTATCTCCCTTTACAAGTGAGATTACAGAATGACAGAAAGCTTTATAGAGAAAAATATCTGATTTTGCTTGAAAGTGAAGTACAAGAGTGGTCAAATAGGAAAGTACCAGATAGAGATGAAATACTCACTGAAATGTTTAAGGCTACAGGAGAAAAGGCAATTAAACTGCCAACATCTCTATGTCAACAAAAATGGATCAAGACAGTAACCCAGAGATTGGAAAAGACTGGTACAAATGACCAAATCATTGTTCTAATTCCTCACAAGCAAGCTTTTCTTTAAAGATCTTCCAAAGAAGAATAGGATCACACATATAATGAAAAATGACAAATGAATAGGCATGTCCTAGAAAAAGAACAGGGATATAAGGTTGGATAACCAATCCCAACATGTATAATGAAGAAGGGGAAATAATTGAAGATAGAAGTTATCTTTGCTATCATGAACCCTTCAAGTGATAAAATGGATGATTCCACTGAAATCTGTTTACTTTTGTATGTTGTTTAAAATCTGGGTTTGAAAACTGAGTTCATATGATACTTTCTAAAAACTAGTTCTCTATTGATACAGTAAAAGGATTGATAAAATTACTTTGGACAGAGTTTCAAAAAAACAGACTGAAAGATTTCATCTATGAAATATATCAAGTTTTGGTAGGTTTTTTCCCTGTTTATTTTTGTGGTTTTATCCTTTTAAGATTTTGTTCTCTTTTTTCCACCCCCAATTAGAACAATAAAAAGCAAGGTTGAGAGAAGTAGAAGAGGAAGACCATAAATACAGCTGGAGGATCAGAGATCATGCTGGAAATTCTTGGAAGAACTAAGGATTATCTCCCAGCCAAAACAGATCAAGATGGAGGGCATTTGTCCATCAGCTCACCAGCACAGGAGTCAAGCTTAACTAAAGGTTAAAATGGATATTTGTTATATCTCACTTTGTAGAACTTTGCTTGCAAAAGTAGGAACATTTGGTTATTAAAAATTGGATTTGCAGAATATAAAATATGAAATCTGCCAACAGTTTAATTTAAAAAAAGGTTGAACCCTTCTGATTTAATTATGGCTCTGTTTAAATTTCTTAATTTATTTCTACAGTGGGATCTGAGATTTAGGTAAAAAAGGGTTAAAAATACAAGAAAGAGTACTTAATGTTTCTTAATGATCAGCCTGCTCACCAAGTAGGAAGACTGCTGGCAAATTGTTTCAATAGTTGAAATGTCATTTGGTTTTCTAAAAGGAGGAATAATTATCTTCTGTCTAAGGATAATTTAGATGTTTTTGTAAAATGCAGTCTGAGAGAGAAAGAGAGAGGTAGATTCCAAATTAGAAAAGCCGGAGCCTTCTAACATCAAGCAATTGATTTGACTATACTCAACCTGACTATACTCAACCTGTGTATTCATTCATACATGAATTCAATTAATATAAAACATCCTAATTCTCCAGTCATACTACTTTCTAAAATCTATGCATGTGTGTAGAAAATAGGATTAAGTGATGGGTTCCAGTGATGTGATAAACTATGTTTTTTCAAAAACACAATTTCTGGAACAAACCTTAATTGATGGAGTTTTGTATAGCATGCTAGACAGTGGTGGGTTTCTACCGGTTCACCTCGGTTCAGGCGAATCGGTAGTGGCAGCAGCAGGAGGCTCCGCCCACCTGCCCAGACATCATCACGGATGCTCTGCGCCATGCGCGCTCACAGTTCCAAAACAATAGTGAAGGTAAGTGGAACCCACTACTGATGCTAGACCATCTTTTTATACTTTGCTGTGACAGTGTTCACACAAAACACTAACCAAAACACTAACCAAATCCATTAAGGCTTAAGATAATATGTCAATATAGATTCCAGTGTAAGCCACAACAGTGCACATGTGCCATGATGTCATTGTGCAAAGGACACAAATTACATAATTTCTGTTATTTGTACAATGGTATTACAACACATGATGTCACTATCTCACTTTTGCCATCCTTGCTCTCCCTCTCTCCCTTCCCCCCTCCATTCCATTTATATATATATCTGCAAGCAGTATGGAATCTGGCTGTCATAAACTTGATATGTAATTTAAAACCAGAAGCAAGGAGAGCTGGAATGATCCAACTTATCCCTTTACAGCATTTCTATATATGTGATAAGTGCTTGGGTATAGGTGTTAACTTGTACAATAACATATTTTAAAATTAACTTTAGTAACTGCTATATTAAGGTGCTTTATGAATAAACATAATTGAAAACATAATTACATTCAATCTCAATGTTAAAAATCACATTGCTCCAATTTAATATGAGTAGAAATTATTCAGAAGTATCATAATTCATGAAATGCAGGTGAAATTATAAAAACTTTTCTCATCCCTCCCCCCCACAAATTCTGTAATGAGAAGGACGTACTTTTTCCTAAGTAAGAACTTTTCATATATTGGAGCCATTATCCCTAGTCAGACATTTAATTAAACATATGGAAAATTTCAAATTGGTTAGAGTGTCATCTTTATGACCTCCAGACTTTCAACTGGTGGGCTGATGGGAAAGCAATTGTTACAAAACTTTTGGCATGATTCAGGATTTTTATTGTGTTTAGAGTTGTACTCATCTTACATTTCAAAGATGAAATTATAACAGAGGACTAGCATGCCTGCCCAGTTTGAGCCTTCCACATGATCAGATGTATGCCCTTCTCTCCAAGCTATTGATATTGCTATTGAAGGCAATAACTTTACAACTCATCTCAGACTTTGGAAAGACACATGAAGTAGGAATGTTCTCTCACTCTGCTATTATATAGCCTACCAACGGAAGTTTCGAATCCATCTTGGAAGGAGCTCCAACTATGAGAACACCACAAAGTAATGTTGATTAAATCTCTGGAATTTGATGAATGAGGTTCCCACATGAATTTTATAATTCTTCCCAAAATAGTTCTTTTCTTAAAGCATTGATCATTTTTATGTGGAACTGTTAATTTTACAAAGAACTCATACATATACACATTAAATTTTAACATTTTTTGTCTATATTAAATTGTAGACAAAAGATAGTTGGGTTGAAATTTCTGCTGTATAATATCAATAATGATGGCAAGGGCAGTGGTAGGATTCAGCCGGTTCTGTCTGGATTGTGCAAACCTGTAACGGTGACTGCGGGAGGCTCTGCCCACCCACCAGGATGTAATGCGTGACTACTGTGCATGTACAGAAGGCAGTGGGAATGCCCAGAGGTGGCGCATGTGCTCACATTTGTGTATCGGTAGAGAAGGTTAGTGAATCCCACCTTTGGGCAAGGGTATATAACATTTTAATGTTATAAACAAAGTAATGGCATCATTCTTTAAAAGAATCTTTTTGCTTTAAATTTATAGCTTGATTTTTTTTTATTAAGAAAGTCTCCTCAAATGATATATTAAACTGTATACTGTTGGGAACATTATTAAAAATAGAAGCTGATGAAGCTACAGAAGTTGGCCTTATTTTAAATGCTAAAGGGACGTGGTGGCTCAGGGGTTAGGACATTGAGCTTGTTGATCGAAAGGTCGGCAGCTCAGCGGTTTGAATCCCTAGTGCTGCTGTGTAACGGGGTGAACTCTCGTTACTTGTCCCAGCTTCTGCCAACCTAGCAGTTTCGAAAGCATGTAAAAAATGCAAGTAGAAAAAATAGGGACCACCTTTGGTGGGAAGGTAACAGCGTTCCGTGCGCCTTTGGCAATGAGTCATGCGGGCCACATGACCAAGGAGACGTCTTCGGACAGCGCTGGCTCTTCGGCTTTGAAACAGAGATGAGCACCGCCCCCTAGAGTTGGCAATGACTAGCACGTATGTACGAGGGGAACCTTTACTTTTACCTTTTTTAAATGCTAAAAAGGTGACTTTTGCTTAAATAAAGCGTTATCTTTGTCTAAATAAATAATTTTAAAGTAGTAATTCAGTTGCTTTATTCCATAGTCATCAACTTGCTTAGTATAGCAGCATTTTATGACTTGGAAACAAACCAGAGATGGAACTAATCTATGACTTGAACATTGAGGGATGAACTGGATATTTCAGTTCCTTGGACAGGAAAAGGAATGTATATTTTATAGGAAAATGAAATTGGTTCTACGTAAAATCTAATGATCCCTGAAAAGGAAACATGGAATTTCAAAAGTAGGATTTAATGTGGAGTGAAAGGTAAACACAAACACAAATCCTCAGCCCTTATCTATGTACTTCTGCTGTAAATAATACAGCTGTTTGATGATTTTGGATTGATTGAAAGTTATAGCTGCAGCCAGAATGACGGGTCAAACAACATATCCTTCATATTTACTGTATGTATCTCCTGCCCTTCCTCCAGGGACCCCAGAACATTTCTCATCATATCTTCACAGTGTGTGAATTTTGTAACACTATATCTCCCGTAGGAGTCCTTGAGGGTGGCAGGCAAGGCAAACCTCAAAATATGTGTGATGGTATACTCACACAAATACCTTGATTTATATCCTTGTGTCAGACATCTTGATGGCAGTACTTTATTGTAGCATTTGTAATTACATCATTGTGCATGTGTCATCCCATTGGCATTACTGTGGTTTGCTGTGAACCTCACTGATAACTAGTTATCAGAGTTATATTGCTTTCCACCCATCCTTGAATCAACAGAAAATATATCAGTATAAAAGGTGCTGTTTCCACTGCCACCCTCCATATTGCCTCTCATCTCTGTTTTCAAATCATTGTTGGTTACCAGATTTCTTTCCAAGGTAATGGCAATGAGACAGATTTTACATATCTTGCAGTTTCCCTTGAATGGTGTTAGAATAAGAAAATATTACTTTTAATACTGAGCTACATCTATCTCACTTGTGGAGTGGAAATGGGATGAAAGCAGCACAAATGGGGATACAGATGTTTCTAAGGCATGCTTGTGCTATGGCCAGGTGCATGGCTTAAGGGAAGGAAATGTCGTAGGTTTAAGATTACTCAACCTAGATGTGAAGTAACCTTGAACCTAGATCTTGTTATGCAAGTACACACTACTGTACCTACAGTTCTTGGTATGATAACAGTAATGGTTAATGCAGATGTCAAGAATCAAAAGACTTTCATATAGCACAATAATATCTGATAAACAGTATCTGCTGTTCATAAGAATCTGATAAATTGACTCTTTATTGAGAGATCTCAATAGATGAAATCCAGTTTTTGTTTCCCAGTGTAGTCTGTCCCATTTAATCCCATTTATACTTAGGCATAACCGCTGAGAACAAAACAACATTTTAAAAAATTCTACAAAGAGTAATTAGGCAAGCAGTTAGCCCCTAGATAATGTGTGATTTGCTGACTAAACCTAGGATATTATATATGGAGTTCATAATTGAGTTCATAACTCAGTATAAAAATTCATAACTGAGCAAAGCAACATTTAGTTTCCCTAGGCAGATCAGCTTTTATTTATCCCACACATTTTGCATAACTCAGAATAGGTGCTCAGAGCAGGAAGAAGGGGGTGAGGGGAACAGGCCCTAAACACCAGTGTACAACCAACGAAGCAAGTTTTATACAATCTCATTAATGCCCCTCCCCTCAAGAGATTAGTTTACAGCAGAGGTCTTCAAACTTGGCAGCTTTAAGACTTCAACTCCCAGAATTCTCCAGCCAGCTATGCTTGTTGTTGGAGTTGAAGTCCACAAGTCTTAAAGCTGCCAAGTTTGAAGACCTCTGGTTTTCATCTTGGAATCTTGGAAACAAATATATTGAAGTCCTCATTCATTACTGATTACATTAAGGTGCTGTTTCCACTGCCACCCTCCATATTGCCTCTCATCTCTGTTTTCAAATCATTGTTGGTTACCAGATTTCTTTCCAAGGTAATGGCAATGAGACAGATTTTACATATCTTGCAGTTTCCCTTGAATGGTGTTAGAATAAGAAAATATTACTTTTAATACTGAGCTACATCTATCTCACTTGTGGAGTGGAAATGGGATGAAAGCAGCACAAATGGGGATACAGATGTTTCTAAGGCATGCTTGTGCTATGGCCAGGTGCATGGCTTAAGGGAAGGAAATGTCGTAGGTTTAAGATTACTCAACCTAGATGTGAAGTAACCTTGAACCTAGATCTTGTTATGCAAGTACACACTACTGTACCTACAGTTCTTGGTATGATAACAGTAATGGTTAATGCAGATGTCAAGAATCAAAAGACTTTCATATAGCACAATAATATCTGATAAACAGTATCTGCTGTTCATAAGAATCTGATAAATTGACTCTTTATTGAGAGATCTCAATAGATGAAATCCAGTTTTTGTTTCCCAGTGTAGTCTGTCCCATTTAATCCCATTTATACTTAGGCATAACCGCTGAGAACAAAACAACATTTTAAAAAATTCTACAAAGAGTAATTAGGCAAGCAGTTAGCCCTAGATAATGTGTGATTTGCTGACTAAACCTAGGATATTATATATGGAGTTCATAATTGAGTTCATAACTCAGTATAAAAATTCATAACTGAGCAAAGCAACATTTAGTTTCCCTAGGCAGATCAGCTTTTATTTATCCCACACATTTTGCATAACTCAGAATAGGTGCTCAGAGCAGGAAGAAGGGGGTGAGGGGAACAGGCCCTAAACACCAGTGTACAACCAACGAAGCAAGTTTTATACAATCTCATTAATGCCCCTCCCCTCAAGAGATTAGTTTACAGCAGAGGTCTTCAAACTTGGCAGCTTTAAGACTTCAACTCCCAGAATTCTCCAGCCAGCTATGCTTGTTGTTGGAGTTGAAGTCCACAAGTCTTAAAGCTGCCAAGTTTGAAGACCTCTGGTTTTCATCTTGGAATCTTGGAAACAAATATATTGAAGTCCTCATTCATTACTGATTACATTAAGGTGGGGGTCTCTGTTTGAACTTCTTTCTCACAGAATCCCTAATGGATAGATTGATGCTGCACTTAAGAAATGAGGCTGAAATGTCTATTTGTTCTTCATTTGCCATGCTCTGAAAACCTACTTTCCTTTTCTTTTCCAGGCTCTTGAGAATATGTTTACAACCTGCCTGTGAACATTCCAGATAAACTCTTTCCAAACATCTTTTCAGTAGCAAACATGGGCTGAAACCAAGAGCTTATTCAAACTAAAATATTACTGGAACTGATTTATCTGGAATTCTGTTTGTTGAACATAATTGTTGAACATCATTGTTCCTTATATTTGCCTTTATTCAACAAACTTAGCAAATCTACTATTGAAACCTAAATGCTAGACTACAGAATAAAATAGTGTTTTATTCTTTGTGCAAGCTCTTGTGTTTAAGAGCTTGCACAAAGATTCTTGAACTCTCTATTTGGGAGAAAGACTCTTAATAATCCATTATAATTATAATTGTCTTTTGCTGGGCAATCCTTAAAACAGTTCACCAAGTTTTAAGCTATTTATCCTTTCTAGTTGATAATAAAGTTTTTGTAAAGACAGTAAACAAATCAGGTTTGATTTTTGTCTCACTGATCTGAATGAATATTTTCAAAACTTTGCTTGTAGTCACAGTTCATTTTTCTTTTGTTTCTACCTAAACCACTTCAGCAACTTGATGTTCTTTATGGAGCCTTGTTGCTGCCACAAACTTTTTTATAGCAATAAATATTTTAAACAACATGTATGACAAGTCTCTGAAATATTGCTTTATAAAATAAAAATACAGTGTATAATCTTCTTTTCCTTTCTAGTGCTAAAATCACACTGTACTGTACAATATTGATATTTAAATTAGACAAATGACTTTGCACTTTCAAAAAGTTCTCCGAAGTTAAAGAATTATTTCTTAAGTTAACATGGCACTTCAGACAATTTAATTAAAGGGAAAACTTTTAGACTTCTCTAAAGCATTCCCAGATAAAATGCAGCAAATTAAACTGAAATTCTTTTCACATTACTTTCTGAAGCCTTCTCAGATGTGTTTATCTCTCTCTGGTCATTAATAATTAAAAATTCAGGAATATACACAGCTATTGGAAATTATTCCTATCCTAATTTTACATTCATTCCTGAATCAAGCAAGGATTTTCTGTTGACCTTTAAAGAGATTTGCACCTCTCCATTCTGTCTCTGTCTCTGCATATTTTCTTATTTCAGGCCAAAGGCTGGCCAAAAAAGAATAACCCATGAAATGGGAAGTAGTGTATTCTATAAGGTAGCAGCTACAGAAAAGCCTTCTCTTTTGGCCTACATTCCTCTTCTCATGAAGGTGGGTCCTTCAATCGATCCTTAGATGTCTGCATTGGACAGGCAGAATAATGCTTAGCAAGGTAGCATTTGAGCTATCCTAGTGCCATACCATGTGAACCTCCACTGGAGATAATGAGCCCTTTGAACTGGAAGTTTCTGGCAATTAGTAAAACAAAACATAAGTAAAACATAAGTAAAACATAAGATGGGCATAGAGGATTCCACAGAAGTGGGCTTCTGCATATTGGACTGATACAGCAAGTTGCAGTAATTTAGTCATCTGATAATTAGGTATGGTTTGCCAGGACCAAGGCTTCTAGTGCATCAGCTGAAGTTGGACCAAAGTCTCCCAGACCACATCTTCCATCTGCTATTGCAGGAAAACTTCCAAAGAATGGATCAATCATTTCAGGGGGAGTGAATCCCACCTAGAATAACCAACATAACTGATTTTCTATGTAGCCTAGATGCTTACAGAGAAGCAACACCTCCATCTTGCTAGGATTCAGTCTGAACTTATTTATTCCAGTCTGGTCTCTTATTGTCCCTAGAACCAGTTCAAAACGTGATTTCTAAGAAATGCCCTATTCATAAAAAAATAAAAAAATAGCAATATCACTAAAACTCTCTGTAGGTTTTTCCGTTGAACATGGTTTATTTGTTTGATCAATGGTTCTCATATATCTTTAGAAAATCCTTTCCATGCTGACAGATAAGATCCTTTTGAGCCTGCATATTGGGTGGCCACTTGTATTAGTGGGAAAGAAGGATGTCTATACATTTCTATATGGTAATTAAAATATAAAAAGTTGCAAACTTAGTTTTTAAGTTCTTTAAATAAAAGCACAAATTATTTCAGCATGTTAATGGTGAATTGCAGCATGCTACAATTTAACTTGTACATCTGTCCTTTCTTTCCCAAATGTTAAGCATTGATGAGCAATTTCAAAGTCTCTTGTTTGCTTCTCTCAGTTTTTATTAATCAGCTTTCGTTTTGCTTTCTGGGGTAAAGAGAACAGGCCTGTTCCATCAACAATTTTTATGCCTCTGTTATGAGAGTAACACTTCTGTTTAACCAGGAACTCACCTGGATAGCATTGACTGATAATCATTTGGATGATGAAACAACTGTATATTGTGATTGTTGGAACCTCAACTTATTATCACTTGGAGGAAGTAGGTATTTTAAATTGATATTTTAACTTTGTATACTTGCTGTTTTTATTTTTGGCTGTACACCGCCCTGAGTCCTTCGGGAGAAGGGCGGTATAAAAATTTAAATAAATAAATAAAATAAAAAATAAATAAGTAAAAATTTGCAAAACATTTTTAACATTGCAAGGTTTAAGATGATCTGAATTTTAAAACCAGCATGAATTGTAAATCACATATTCTGAGATTATGGACTTTATTTATTGTTTGTCTAGCTAGATTGTTTATTCTTTTAAAATTGTTCTACTGTACTCTATCCCAGAGCTTTGTTATTAGATAGAAGATAAGTATATTTATTGGCCTATTTTCCTTCCAGGAGTTCAATGTTAGTATAATACTCCCTCATTCAGTTCCCCCCATACAAAAACCAGGTGATATCCCATGATAATCCAGTGAGCTTCCATGGCTGAAGGTAGACTTGAACATTTTATGTATTTATTCAAATGTATGGCTGCCCATATCACATGCACAACTCTGGGTAACCATTGATTTCTCCACATCTAGTCCACCGCCTTGCCCACTACACCATACTATCTCTTAATTCACTACATTTAAAATCTGTTGGGGTGAGTCCATCAGATGGCATTACCATACCTTTCCTTTCTTATTCTTTAATAGTGAGAACAGAAATAGTTATCATATTAAATAAGATACATTACAGTAAATTATGGATGAAATAGAGAAGGGTGCTTCCAGGAGTTGTGGTTGTGAAGTGCTGATTTATATTTGCTGAACAATATATGGGAACTTTGGCTCGTTGGATAAAAGAGCTTTGTCCAAGGTATTGTTCACTATGTAGTTTGGGTTACTAATTGAACAAAAAAACCAAGGAAAAAGGTATCAAGGATTTTCAAGGTATCTTTGTGCAAGAGATTATGTTAAGCAAAGCTCAGGAAAGCAATAACACAATTATGTCAAGAACTTTGTCTCCCAATTGAATAAAAACCCTTATTTTAATGGCTTTGTTTTTATAATATAAAAGGGATCATTCAAAAGTGTAATCCTACCACTTTAAGTCTAAAATTCTATAGCCTAAATAGGACTTTATTATATGATCTTGTTTTCCCTGTTTGAAAGTTTAAATAAGACATATTTGTTAATATAAACCAGTCTACTGTTGAAGTCATTATTTAAAAGCATGTATTTTTCCTCTCTCCAAATACATATTGTGCTATTTTGGTGATTAAGCTTGCCAGTGAAAAAAACAAGGGAAACAAAATTAGGGACCCCCAGATGTTGTGGGATTAAATACATCAGCCTCAGACTGCTTGGCTAAATCAAACAATTGTGAGATCTGTAGCCCAAACTATTTGGAAGACACAAGATTACCAGCTCCTATTGAACTACTTTCATATAAGCAAACAAACAGAATACAACCCTCTGCTCTCTCTCATATAAGCAAACAAACGGAATACAACCTTTTGAAGTAGAATATCCTATACTATTCCAGACAAATAGCTACCCAATCTCTTCTTAAAAACCTCCAGTGATGGAGCAACCACAACTTTTGGAGGCAAGCCATTCTGCTGATTAATTTTTCTCACTGACAGGAAATTTGCCCTTAATTGTCCTTAAGGTTGGATCCTGCTATCATGTCAATCCTACCCCTTCTCTTTGTTAGACAAGACGTACCCAGTTTCCCCAACTGTTCATCATAATCTTTAGCCTCCAGTCTCATAATAGAAATAGAATAACAGAGTTGGAAGGGATCTTGGAGGTCTTCTAGTCCAAACCCCTGCCTAGGCAAGAAACCCTACACCACTTCAGACAAATGATTATCCAACATCCTCTTAAAAGCTTCCAGTGTTGGAGCATTTGCAACTTCTGGAGGCAAGTTGTTCTACTGATTAATTGTTCTAACTGTCAGGAAATTTCTCTTTAGTTCTAAGTTGCTTCTCTCCTTGATTAGTTTCCACCCATTGTTTCTTGTTCTTCCCTCAGGTGCTTTGGACAATAGCTTGACTTCCTCTTCTTTGTAGCAGCCGCTGAGATATTGGAAAACTGCTATCATGTCTCCCCTAGTCCTTCTTTTCATTGAACTAGACATACCCAATTTCTGAAACCGTTCTTCATATGTTTTAGCCTCCAGTCCCCTAATCATCTTTGTTGCTCTTCTCTGCATTCTTTCTAGAGTCTCCACATTGCTGCTCTTTACATCTTTTTTGTATTGTGATGACCAAAACTGGAGAAAGTATTCCAGTAAGTGTGGTTATCCATAATTGGACAACAGTTTTAAAGCAAAATAGTGTTTGACTACATGATTCCTATGAAGTCATACTGTTATACTGCTTTATACCACTTTTTGCATAATGCATTCTGATTCTACTGTTGTTCATATCCCGGGCAAGGCACTGTAATATTTGAGATCTCAGACATTAGTCTCAACACTGTTTATGAGATTATATAGTGATTTTATTGTTTGGGTTTGTTGTTATTGTTTAGAATGTGTAATTCCCACTGAATAAGCATTCACAAAAGCCAGTGAAAGCATATCAGAAGGGGTTTAAAAAGATTAAAATAAACTTGCTGCAGGAGATAGATAGAGGACATCTATCTGCATGTAAATACAAATGAATTGTTTGGCCTCAAGTCAAGAAAACCCAGCCTCTGACATCTTCTTTACTAATAAATGCACAGAATAATTCTTATGTATAAAGAAAGCTTGGGATGCCTAACAAAAGGAATTTCCCCCAGGAAGAGCCTGTTGAGAAAAATCTAAGTGTTACAATTAATGTATTGTTTTGTTAATAGGAAACGGGTTGCCAAGCAAATCTAGCCGATTTAAAAACAAAATATATGGCAGATTACTTCTAATTCTTAATTGTTCAGAAGTAATTCCATAATCAAAGCTGAAACCTTCAACTGATAAATCAATTATCATGGGTTAATACTTCTGACACCTGTTTTCATTAGAAAGGCAAAACAAAACTGCAGTTTAAACTTTTGGATGACTTCTCCCATTTTCTCAGGAAGTCTTTCCCTGACTTCTCAAGCAATCTAGAATGCAAAACAGAACTGTATGTTTCCTTACAAAAGATTAGAAAACTGAGCAGGTATTCTCCAGCTTTTCTGACAAAGTAGTCTGGAACCATCATCACAATATGCACCCTGATTTCAGTCAAACCAAAAGATTTAGCAAAGATACCATGGTGGGATATAGCAAAAGCTTCTTAGAGATTCAGAAACAGCAGAACCATATTTTTCACTTATTATCCAACATGTCTCATTCATGTAGATCCCCTACAAAGGTTTAATCCATTTAGGATTAATAGCATAGTCTCAATGCATGCTAATTTTCACAGAAGTGCTTCTGCGATCTGTCTGATTTTTTTTTTTTAGTTACCCCCACTATTTTTTAAATATATAAATAAAGAAATGGAAGATATTTCAGAAGCAAAGCATCAGCCAGGAGCACTTTATTTATTTATAATATTTTATATCACTTATGGAAAAAATATTCCATGCTGCTAACCAAAAATTAAAATTTGAATTAAAAATACAAGTAACATTTGAAAGCACAAATAAAAGAGTTAAATCTGTGTCTTTAAAGTATCAGAAGACTGAAAAAGATCTCATCCACACACTTTTCTTGCCCTGGAACCAAGAGGGTCAGTCTCTAAATTTAATAAATAAACAAAGAAACATATAAATACACTTATTGTTGTGTCTTGCCCGCCCTCAGAGCAGCCGGGGCCTTCTTATCTGCTCCCGAACACGGAGGAATGTATGCCTCCCGGCCCCAGTCCTGGCTCCATGCCCAGACAAACTGCAGAAGAAGGAGCACCTCCTGGCCCCAGCCCTGACTCCATGCCCAGGCAAACGGAGCAGCTAGACCCCTCCCCCTCCTCCACAGCATGTGAGCCTGAGGAGGGTTTATTACCAACAGCTGATTGGAGTGACCCTCGCATCAGAAGATTGGATAGGCAGAGGCAACAGAAGGAAGGGAGGGGCAGGCCTTAATGAGTGCTGAGTCATGGAGCCACACCCCATGGCCTATATAAAGGATCTGCTTTCTGGCAGTCTCTGAGTCAGGCAAAGTCGAACTTATCTTGCTGAAGTCACTTACTGGTCTCCTGCCTGCTCTGAGGACTTTGCTAGGACTTTGGGCAGAGCTGCAGAGGCAAGCCTGATTCGGATTTCCCTGACCCGGCCGTCAGCGGAGGAGTGGGACACGACACTTATGACCACAATTGACCCCAAACTTTCTGCTGTTAAGTGGACATTTGTTGAGTTTTACCCCATTTTACGACCTTTCTTTCCACAGTTGTTAAGTGAATCAATGCAGTTGATAAGTTGGTAACACAGCTGTTAAATAAATCTGGCTTCCCTATTGACTTGGCTTGTCAGAAGGTTGCAAAAAGGGATCACAGGACCCTGGGCCACAGCAGGGATGAACCAATTGCCAAATATCTGAATTTTGATTACATGATCATAGGGATGCTGCAAAGGTCATAACTGTGAAAAACGGTCATAAGTCGCATTTTTCAGGGCTGTTGTAACTTGGAACAGTCATCAAATGAACTGTTATAAGTTGAGGACCATCTGTAAAGGTAGCCTGCTAACCAATGATGACACATGCATTCACCCTTCTTTCCGGCACAACTTACAGTTATCGACATGATGGTATTTGGATACAATTATTAAACTAAATGCTTACGGAACAACTGGTTATTAATTTCTTTCAGTATTTGCTTGGTATTAACATCAGGGTGACTGGTCTGTAGTTACTTGAAGCTTCACTTTCCATTTCTTTGAACATGGGAATGTCACTTGCCCTTCTACAATCCTCGATCACTATGCCTGTCCTCTATGATTTCTGAAAGATCATAGAAAGAGTTCAAAAATGATACTGGGAAGCTGCTTTAAGATTCCCATATGTAGCTGGTTTTGTTTGGAGATTTAAACTTGTTCATGGTAGCCAAGTCCTCCATAAACATACATTTATTTACCTTGAAGGGTCGCTTCTTTCTGCTAATTGTTTTGCTCAGGTTTATTCGAACACAGTTCCCCTTTCTAAGTAAGAGACAACTGAAACTAGGTTGGAACTCAGAAAGCCTCTCTTCATTGTTTCATTACCTCTCCCTCCCTTTCTTTTTCTTCTTCTTTTTTTTAATACTACAGTACTGCCATAGATCCAGAAGCAGTTTTTGTTGTTTTTAGCTTATTTTACAAGCTAAAGTCCTTTTGGGCTTTAGCCTTTCTCTTTCTACAGCTATTAGCAATTTGCTGAGATACCTCCTTGGTGATTATAACCATCTTCCCATTTACTATATAAGTCCCTGTTAAATGTTAGCGCAGCTGAGATGGTTTAAGAAACCATTGCATTCGCAATGGTTTCTTAAACTGCCCTCCCCATTTCTTCTCGTTGAACTGCACTGAGATTATATTTTTCACAATTTATTTTTCAGAAGTTACTAGTTCATCAGCATTTCCATTGACTTGAACATTTCTATTCATGAGATCCTACTTTTTAAAGCTTATTGAAATTGGCTGTGCTGTAATTGTATGTCCCTGTATGACTATGCAACAGTGATTCACTGTTACCATCTTACAATTACACTACTGGAAAGTGCTCTACATGGGGCTGATTTGAAGACAATTTGGCATCTTCAACTGTTTAAAATTTAGCAGCTTGCCTAACATTTGAAATGGAGGTTGAACAAGTAAAAGGGTCTAAGATAAAATGCGCTAAGGACTTCGGACGTATTTGTTGGAACAGTAGGAAAATGTGATTGAAAGGACTGTAATTCACATTATGTCATAATCTAAAAGAGAATTTTTTATAAAATGATGCCGTGTTGGTGTATGACTTGAGAAAGAAATATCCAGAATGTATAAAGGTAGTTCAAATTTATGTTGGAAATGTGGACAATGTGAAGGGTAATTTTTATTGTGCTTGGTGGATTTGTACAAAAGTCAGAAAAGTTTGGGTTCAAATACATTTTGTTGTTGTTGATAGTTGCAAAGTCATGTCTGATCCATCGTGACCCCATGGATAAAATTCCTCCAGGCCTTCCTGTCCTCTACCATGCCCTGGAAACCATTTAAGCTCACGCCGACTGCTTCAGTGACTCCATCCAGCCACCTCGTTCTCTGTTGTCCTGTTCTTTTTTTGCCCTCAATCGTTCCCAGCATTAGGCTCTTCTCCAGTGAGTCCTTCCTTGTCATTAGGTGGCCAAAGTATTTGAGTTTCATCTTCAGGATCTGGCCTTCTAAAGAGCAGTCAGGGCTGATCTCCTCTAGGACTTGCAGTCCAAGGGACTCGCAGGAGTCTTCTCCAGCACCATAGTTCAAATACATATACTGATACAAATAATTTTAAAACTTAGATTCAACTGAGACCAGAACATTTTTGTTGTGATTAATGGACAGAAAACCAGAAAAATGTCATGGCAGATTATTTTTATATATGACCATGGTGATATATAAAATATATATGCGCAAAATGGAATGCTGAAATATTCCCACTGGAATGGTTGGTGAAGATAACAGATTTAGCAAAGATGGTAAAATTAACTTGTTTGCTTAGGGAAAGGCTACATTTATTAATGACTGAAAACCCTTTATGGACTCCCCCCCCCAAAAAAAGTAATGTCTTGATGATTTATGGATTTGATGATTAGAAAGGATAGATTATGGAAAGAAGGAAGCTTTGATATAATCTTAGAGCAAGAGAGGGTAAAATACAAATGTATTTATGAATGCTATTAAGAATGCCAGAATCCACTTCTTTATCCATTCTTTTTTTCTTTTTCCCTCTTTTCTACTTCTGTATGTTTTTTTAATTTTTCTATTACCTTTCTCCATTTTCTCTTTAACTTTGTATCGGGTGAAATCCAACAGGTTCTGACAGGTTCTGGAGAACCGGTAGTGGAAATTTTGAGCACTTTGGAGAACCAGTAGCAGAAATTTTGAGTAGTTCAAAGAACTGGCAGATACCATCTCTGGCTGGCCCCAGAGATGGTATCTCTGGTTGGGAATGGAGTTTTTGGGAATGGAGATTTTGCAGTGTCCTTCCCCTGCCACACCCACCAAACCACGCCCACCAAGCCATACCCACAGAACCGGGAGTAAAAGAAATTGGATTTCACCACTGGTTTGTACGGTTTGCTACTATGACAAAACTTCTTTTAAAAATAAAAATTATATGTATGTATGTATGTATGTATGTATGTATGTATGTATGTATGTATCTATCTATCTATCTATCTATCTATCTATCTATCTATCTATCTATCTATCTATCTATCTATCTATCTATCTATCATACTCAGAAGCTGAAAGTAGAGAATTTAATAGCATAACAGTCATGTTACAGTAGCTGTTTTGGCTACTCGGGTACTTTGAAATTAAATTTGGTGCTGCTGGTCTCCTTCAAAGCCTTACAAGACTTGGCACATGGGTCAAGGACCATCTATTCTGACCAGAAATAGTTTCCTCCATTCATTATATGAGGGAAGGAATATTGAAGGTTTCCTCCCCATGGGAGGTGGGGTGGTGAAGCAGTAATTGTCTCTTCTTGTGAAACGTTTTGTTTATCAAAATAAGGAGAGCTTCCTATCTTCAAGCAGGCCTTAAATACTTTAGCTAGTTGAATTATTTTTTATTTGATGGATTTAATTGGTATACTATGATAAAATACTTCAAGTCTTTGGGGGATGGTTTATAAATAATTGTTAAAGAAAACAACTTTCTCTGATGAACCTTGAGATGAACATTTTCTCTCCAGGTCCCTATTGCATTAACTTTTTTGTAATAATTTAAAAGAAAAATGCATTTTCAAGAAAGACCTTAGAATCCTTACTCTAAGTGCTTGCATTTACCTTACTGCATAATATAGAATATATGGAATTCTATATAGAATTAATATGTGGAAGGAATTTTTGCTTAAATTTAGATACATTTCTGTTATGTATATATACTATTGCTTTCACCATTGCTGCATATTCTCCAGGTTTAAATTCCCCTCCAGTATAACCTTTGCATTAACTCTTCAACCAACTCTTCCCTCTTGGTTAGGATCAGATATAGGACAGCTGATTCCTTTGTCCTTGCCTTAGCTTTGTGGAAAAATGGAACAGTTAAGGAGACCTTTCAGTTTTGGCTGAGATGACATCTAGGTAATGATTTATGTCCCCTCCCCACTCGCCTCAGGTTTTGAAATTTAGTCTGGGAAGGCATTATCCAGATCTGCCAGGATTGTAATCTATAATCACCCCCTCCGATGTATTCACTTTCATCCATACCAAAATGATCTTAACTGAATTCTAGTGCTTGAATTTCCACGTTCTTATGGATTTGTGTATAAATTGAAGCTTGAATCGTCTGAAGCATCCTTACATTTTTTTCATAAAAGAAAGGCAAGCATCATCTTATAAAGTTAGCATGCCCAGAACCTCCACAATAAAGGATATTACAGATTGCAATGTTGTGAGAATTGTTATATATATAAATTCTCAGAAATAAAAAAAAATCATCTTTTGTTTACATGGTTCAAGTAAGGTCACTGTTAGGTAAAAAAAAATTGAAAAGAAGAAAAAGACATATTCACAATGTAAATCTATTTATATGCATGTTATACAGAGAAACATTTCAGCCCTCATTGAAGTGTGACCTCTATACACTTTTGTTAGTGTCATATTTCTTCCTGTGTAGCTAATAAAAATATTTCTTGTCATAACTTATTAAATCAGTCGTTCAGTTGGGAAGACCAGATGTTCTAGGAAAAGAAAGGCCTTACTTGAATAATGGTCACTGGGACTGACCAGATTGAAGTTGATTAACATCTATATTAAATTAGATTAGATTACAGATTAACAGAGTTGGAAGGGATCTTGTAGGTCATCTAGTCCAACTCCCCACCGAAGCAGGAGACCCTACACCCATGATGGTGAACCTATGGTATGTGTGCCCAAAGTGGCATGTGAAGCCATGTCGCCTAGCATGCGTGGCATTTCTTATTCCTCTTCCGGGTTTCTGGCGTACATGCGCATGCGTTGATTAGCTGGCCTTTGAGCGTGCAGCGGTGCCATTTTCCGGTGTGAGCATGTGTGCCGACCAGCTGATTGGTGTGTGTGCATGCGCGGCAGTAACCAGTGGGCATGCGTGTGCCAGAAGCTGGAAGTACCTTATCTGCCACGCGCATGCCCCCTAAGCACTCCTCTTCCAGGTCGCAGTCCTGATGAGTGCGTGCACATGCAGTGCTTCCTTTTTGGTACTTGGTGCCGCATGCGTGCGTGTGTGCTTCCTTTTCGGCACTTAGACAAATGGCAGTCCAGTCTCTTCTTGACTGAGGGATGATAGGAGTTGGCTGGTGCCTGAGCTGATAAGAAAGGAAACATCTTGTGCATAATGATATTTGGCATCAATGCACCGTTCCAAGATTCATCTTCTCTGTCTGAGAGAATCGAATACATCTGTTATTCCTTGCAAATATAATGTTTAGTTCAGACATCAAACAACAGTTGGCATAAGCTATGCAAGTTCTTGGCACACCTGGGCCTCTGACACATATTCTTCTTTTGTGGACACAAGGGCAATAGGCAACTGCTTCCAACTGATTGTCATGTAAAAAGAAATGCCCTTGTAAATTTCTAGTGTTCTGCTTTTAATCCAATTTATTTAGGTCTTGGTTTGCTGGTCATCTATCTTTCGAATGCTCAGTATCTTTGTTTCTTTTGACTGCAATCCAATCATTTTTACTTGGTGCACAGAGGTGGGTTTGTACCAGTTTGCACTGGTTCGCTAATTTTCTAAGCAGTTTGGAGAACCGGTTGTTAAAAGAAATCTCCTTTTTTTATTTTCCACTTTACAGGGTTAATCCTGTAAGGAATTACAACATTCTGGTGTTGTTTCTAGCCTAATCTGTATTGCCCAGCTTACAGAAACTGCCTCTCCATTGACCCTTATTACATTCTTGGCAGTACGCCTAGACTTACTGTTGCTTCCGGAGCTTCTCCGGAGTTTTTTTTTCTTTCATAAAAGGGAAGGGTTGTTTTAAGCTTTTTACACTGCTATGGAAGGAAATACTTTCCTGTTGGAGTTCTTCCAGCAGGAATGCAACAATCAGCACTTTGAAGAAATAATTGAATAATGAAGCAGAGCTGCTGGAAAGAAGCTTTTAATGATAAGGAACCAAGATGAGTGACATTCAGCAAGTCTTCTTGGCTAGCTAGAAAGATTGACATTCAAATGTGAATTTACATACCGTTTCTGACTTTTGATCTAAAACTGGTTTTTGGTGAAGTTTAAGTCTGTGCTTGGTGATGTTTAATCTTGTGTTTATTGATGGGAGAATTTTCCTTATTCAGCCTTTTTTGGAAGGAAAAAGTTAATCTCTGTTCCTAAAAAGAAGCAACTCCAGAAATCTGGGTAGTTCCTGTGTCTATTAGTTCTGGTAATTGGTTTAAGAAGATTTAAGAGGATGGTAGAGGACAGGAAGGCCTGGAGGAATGTTGTCCATGGGGTCGTGATGGGTCGGACATGACTTCGCAACTAACAACAACAAAATTGGTTTAACAAACAACAGCTACAGTGTTTGCTCCTTTGCTTCATTGTAGTGTTAATTGCTTTCTTTGTAGTTAGGCTTATCTCAAGCGCTTTTTCTATCTGGGGAGGGGGTCTTCCTTCACTGCTTTAGTGGTTCTTGGCACTGTCCTTTTGAGGTGTACTTCCAAGAGGCAGGATCGCAAGCTTGGCACTGATTTTTTACTGCCTTTCTGGGGGGCATTCCTTAAATCTGGATGATTTCCTTAGGATACCTTATGAGGTGAGTGAGACCAGCTGGTATCTTTAAATGGTACAAATGTATGACCTCTCTGCTAAAGGGTTTCACTTTATGAGCAAGAGTTGGCTGTTGATAGTTATCATTGCAGTTTAACTATTTTAATTCCTCAAGGTGCTCTGGTACCCACCTGATTTGTAACTCTGGCTTGCAGGTATTTCTAATCTAATGATTGGTATTTAGGGCAGCTTTTTGCATGCAAAGAAGCTTTTTGTACTTTTGTACGGGTAACCCTTGACTTACAGCAGTTCATTTAGTGACCATTCAAAGTTACAATGCAACTGAAAAAAGTGACTTATGACTGTTTTTCACACTTACAACCATTGCAGAATCCCCATGGTCATGAGAGGCCAGGTGAGACGAAGCACCCCTCGACATGAGTGACATCAAGTTGGCCATGCCCAGCCAGTCACATGACCACCAAGCCATGCCTATCAAGCCACGCCCACAGAACCAGTAGGAAAAAAATTTGAATCCCACCACTGGTGCACTCTTTCTTGTTTATTTACATCAGATTCTGCATAATATCTGGCTTTATCACTGCAAATATGATAGGAACTTTCTAGTTCCCATCTTCTGCTAATTTTTATTGATTAGTAGCTCATCATTTAATCTTATTTTAAAAAGTATTCCTTTGGATCGTCTTCTGCCTTTATGCTTCTGATTGAGTACTTTTTCTCTGAATGCCAAGAAATGTCACTTAATTCTTCTACTTCTATCAGAGAAACAGAGAACTGAGAAACAGTGATCAAAATTCGTTGTAGGTTCCCTCCATATCCAAGGCTGAGTAATAAGCAGCAAAAAATCTATTTCCACGTTATGGTTGAAGAAATCCTAACAACTCTGGGCTTGGTGGTTTGATTCTTGACTTTTCATTGCTACCTGTTAGGAGTGGGTTTGAATTCCTAGAAGGAATTTTTTTGGGGGGTTGGTGAAACTCTGATAGTTTAGATGTTCCATAATGTTAAGAGATAAATCTTATTTCTACTAATTGCCTGTAATCAGACCATCTACATAAGTCAGAATTAATATTTGTGAATGTCAGAATGAATACAAGAAGAGATACATGTGCATAATTAAAAGAGAGATTTCATATAGATTAAAAAGTAATTGGAATTGAACAATACAAAACGGAATTTGAAACTGAATTATGTACTCATGATGAACATGTGATTGCTAAAATATATAAAATTTTGCTGAGATTGAAATGGAGAAAGAACAAGTTAAAGAGTGCACGATATAATGGACAAAGAATTGTGCTTATAATATTACCAATTGACCAATAGGAATGAATGTGGTCAAAAGGACTGAAATTCATACTGTGTTACAATTTAAGGGATTTACAATTTAATTTAACTTTTATAAAATGATACACTGTTAGTATATGACATATGAGAAATTATCTAAGATATATAAAGGTACTTGTACCTTTATATATTGGAAATTTGGAAGACATGAAGGATCATTTAACATGCTTGGGATAGCTTGCAAAAAAGCAAAAACATATTGGATACAAATATAACGATACAAATAATTTTAAAGAAATCTTAAAGTCTAATAATGAAACCATAAGTTTTTGTACTCAGACAAATACATTTGACAAGACGTATACAAAATTTCTTTTGTACATGAGACTTCCGCTGGCAACGCAGGCTTCGCGGACGTTCCCTTGGGATCGTCTGCCCTGGGTTTCGTCAAACCGTCCCTGACAGCGTACATGGGCTGTCAAACGGTTTGTGATTCCCTCCCCCGGATGAAGGGAGAGGGAAGAGTGGTCAGGATTTGGGTAGAGCTCCCCGGGATCCCCTGGAATTTAACCAGGGGATCGAAGGGTGAGAGCTCCCCTATAGCCTGACGAAGCTCCGTGCCCAGGGTGCTTCTGTTTACACAGAACGAGAAGCCGCGACCATCTCTGTGTCAAGATTTATTCCTAAAAGAGAATTCAACACAGACAGAACAGAGCAGGAGGACTAGCAAGAATTTGCAAATTTTACAGTTTATGAATGGCTCTTAAGCAAACAGAACTAACTATTAAAATCTTGCAAACTTTTTCATTTTAAATACGGAAACTTTTATTTTTTATTTTTTATTTTTTTTTAATAGAGAATTTGCAAGTAATAAATTTTAACTTCAGCTCTTAAATAGCTTTCCTTTGAACTAACTTTCAACTTGAGTGGATTTAAAATGGCGTTTGCAATATACAAAGGAAAGCGAAGCTATAAAGAAGAGCATAACAAGCTACTTTTTAAAATGAAATGAAATGAACAAGAACTGTTAATGATTTTCACAACTAACTTTCAACTTGAGTGGATTTAAAATGGCGTTTGCAATAAACAAAGGAAAACGAAACTATAAAGAAGAAGAATATAACAAGCTACTTTTACAAGAACTGTTAATAATTTTTTTCTCCTTTTACCTTTTTCTTTATCACAATGTTTAAGAAGAAAAGTTTATTGAAATTTTTCTTTTTCTTTTTTGGTAGATTTTACAGTTTATGAATGGCTCTTAAGCAAACAGAACTAACTATTAAAATCTTGCAAACTTCTTTATTTTAAATATGGATCTTTTTTTTTTATTCTCTTCTTTTTTTTTTTAATAGGAACTTTTGGAGGCTTATCTTTTCTTAATAAGTTTTTAAACAAAAGATTTTTACACCAATATATTAAGGATTGGAAAGTCTTTATTGTTAGATGTTGTTGATTGGGTGAGCAGATGGAGGAGAATGTGTAAGAAATGTAAGGAAATGTGTAAGATAGAAGACAAGGGGAAGGAGAATGCTTAAGGTGTTTTTGATGGTATTTTCTTTTTTTTAATATATATACATAGGGTTTAATTTTTACAACTGACTTATTTTGGGTATATCACTATTTGATATATGTGAGGTATAAAGGAATGGGAAGATGGAATATTGTTTAACTTTTGGAGGACAGAGAAAAATTTATGGATGTAATGTTGGTATTTGGTTAAATAGAATTTAATTGTTATAATTGATATATTTTGGATATAAGTTATAATTTTAATAATGTTATTTGTTAGATGTAAGGTAAATTGAAGAAATATTAATATTTGTAATGTTATTTGATTTATGTAAGTGATATTTTGGAGATTGAAAATGTGTAAGGAAATGTGTAAGATAGAAGACAAGGGAAGGAGAATGTTTAAGATGTGATTTTGATGGTATCTTTTTTATATATATATATATATAGGGTTTAATTGTAAGGTAAATTGAAGAAATATTAATATTAGGAATGTTATTTGATTTAGGTAAGTGATATTAAAGATATGAGAAGATAGAATATTGTTTACTTTTGGAGATTGGATAAAATTTAAGAATTTAAGCTGGAAATATGAATTATGTTTGGGACACTGTTAAGGAAGAAAGGTATATTATAGAAGAATTTTGATGAATACTGGAAGATGGAATATCGTTTTGGTCTTGATCGATGAAGATTGGATATATATTTGGTCTTAATTGATGAAGATATTTTATTGATGAACTGAAATACTAATTTAATTGGAAGATTCTGAAGATTTTAGGAGTGGAATGGACTGATATATAATGGACTGGAAGAAGAATGTTTTTGTTTTTGTTTTGGAAGGGAGTTAAGGTTTTGACTTATGTTGTATTTTAATTTATGATTGTTAATTTTATACCCTGTACTTTGTTCTGGGAAGTCTCGGGGTGGAGGGGGGGGGGAGGGGAGATGAAGGATCAATGTAAAGGAATGATTGACGATATGTAATTAAGAAATAGAAATAATTTGAAATGAAAGCGGGCTGCTCAGCTGCCATTTCAGAAGGGAATGGAGAGGAGAGGAGGGAGTGAAGGAAGAAAGCAGGTAGGAAAGAGAGAGGTAGAAAAGGGGAAAGGAGAGGAAGAAGAAAGGGAAAGAGAGAGGTTAGAAAGGGTGGAAGAGAAGAGTAGGGAAAGAGGAGAGGACGTAGAAAAGCGAAGGAGAGGAAGGATGAAGAAAGTAGAAGAAAGTAGAGAAGGGAGGAGGAAGGTTTGTTAAGGAAGGAAGTGGTAGCTGGGCAGGTCCGAATAAGTAACAAATGAAAGTTAATGATTAATGTTGAATAAGAGACTGTATATTGAATAGGTTGTTGGAAAATGAAAATAAAACTTTTTACGTTAAAAAAAAAAATTTCTTTTGTACATTGTAACAGCAGCAAGATTATTAAATGCACAAAGTCAGAAAAATAATGAAATGCCCACATGGAGGAAAGGAATTGTAAAGATGATAGAATTCATGGAAATGACAATACTGACCTGTTTAATCAGGAATAAGACAACAAGTACTTTTATTAAGGACTGGAGAACACTTATATACTTTACTGAAAATGGAAAAAACTGAAGTAGTGACTTATAGATTTGCTGATTAAAAAGGATTGCATATAGGAGGAAGTCTATTATGATATAACTTTAAAGAGGGAGAAGAGATCATAAATTTTAACTGCTGTAAAGTTGCTTCATTATACAGCTTTTATTTTTTCTTCTATTTGTACAACTTCTACACTGTCTTTTATCTTTTCCTCTTTTGAAGAATTAATTCATATAATTTCATGTTTACCTTTTATTTCTGTGAACATCTTAAAGAAAAATCATTAAAAAATGGAAGATAAATGTATACAGGAAGAATGAAACTTTCCTTTTTTATTTTAAAAAAGTGCATTATAAAAAGTAAAGAAAAAAAAGAATCCAATACATATATAGATGTATTATCCCCTTGTTGAATACTGATTAATACATTGCTACAATATTAGTTCCAACTGGTGAAACAGCTCCCCCCTCATTTTTTAAACTACTTGCAAACTATTGACCTGTCATCTATATGCTATATTAATGACAAAATATTTAACAGGAAGAACAATAACGATGAAAACGACTTACATTAAAGTTTCAAAACTCTCTGTTAACAAACTGTTATTGTAATCAACTTGAAGAAAAATTTACCCCGGCATCTTATCTATCCCAGATCACCCCAAAATTTAAGAGTAATCCATCCTGGATCAAATATTTGTTTCTTGATACAATTTCTTACCCCAGTACCTGGATGAAACTGTCTATTTAGACCCGTTCCAGTCCGGCTTTCGACCCGGATACAGTACGGAGACGGCTTTGGTCGCGTTGGTTGATGATCTCTGGAGGGCCAGGGACAAGGGTTACTCCTCTGCCCTGGTCCTATTAGATCTCTCAGCGGCCTTCAATACCATTGACCATGGTATCCTGCTGCGCCGGCTGGGGAGTTTGGGAGTGGGAGGCACCGTCTATCGGTGTTCTCCTCCTATCTCTCTGACCGGACACAGACGGTGTTGGCAGGGGGGCAGAGATCGACCCCGAGGCGCCTCATGTGTGGGGTGCCACAGGGGTCGATTCTCTCGCCTCTCCTGTTCAACATCTATATGAAGCCGCTGGGTGAGATCATCAGTGGCTTTGGGGTGAGATACCAACTGTACGCTGATGATACGCAGCTGTACTTTTCCACCCCAGGCCACCCCAACGAAGCTGTTGAAGTACTGTCCTGGTGTCTAGAAGCCGTACGGGTCTGGATGGGGAGGAACAGGCTCAAGCTTAATCCCTCCAAGACGGAGTGGCTGTGGATGCCGGCACCCCGGTACAGTCAGCTGCAGCTGCGGCTGACCGTTGGGGGCGAGTCATTGGCCCCGATGGAAAGGGTGCACAACTTAGGCATGCTCCTGGACAGGCAGTTGTCTTTCGAAGATCACTTGACGACCGTCGCCAGGAGAGATTTTTACCAGGTTCGCCTGGTTCGCCAGTTGCGCCCCTTCCTGGACCGGGATGCTCTATGCACGGTCATTCATGCTCTCGTCACTTCTCGCCTGGACTACTGCAATGCTCTCTACATGGGGCTCCCCTTGAAGAGTACCCGGAGGCTTCAGTTAGTCCAGAATGCAGCTGCGCGGGTGATAGAGGGAGCCACTCGTGGCTCCCATATAACACCTATCCTGCGCAGGCTGCACTGGCTACCTGTGGTCTTCCGGGTGCACTTCAAGGTGTTGGTTACCACCTTTAAAGCGCTCCATGGCTTAGGACCGGGGTATTTACGGGATCGCTTTCTGCCACCATTTGCCTCCCACTGACCCGTGCGCTCCCACAGAGAGGGTCTCCTCAGGGTGCCGTCTGCCAAACAATGTCGGCTGGCGGCCCCCAGGGGGAGGGCCTTCTCTGTGGGGGCTCCTTCCCTCTGGAACGAACTTCCCCCAGGACTTCGTCAACTCCCTGATCTCCGGACCTTTTGCCGCGAGCTGAAGACCTATCTATTTTTCCGTGCTGGACTGGCATAAATTTTTATTATTAGTATTTTAATTGGGGTTTTATGGTTTTATTTTAATTATGGGCCAAATTTAATAAGTTTTTTATCATTGTTTTTATTGTATTGTATTTATTGACTGTCTTTTTACTTGGCTGTGAACCGCCCTGAGTCCTTCGGGAGAAGGGCGGTATACAAATTAAATAATAATAATAATAATAATAATAATAATAATAATAATAATAATAATAATAATAATAATAATCAGTTGTTGTCTAGTTAAATGTAATACATTCAATTTCTACAATCGGTATGTCTTCCCAACAAAGTCCAGATAAATGTCAGGCTTCTGCTATTGTAAACAAATGCAGACTTGAAGTTGAGAGAGATGTATGGCGTCAACTCAGTTAGTTCTCCATCTGTACATCCGATATCTCTTTGACCTACAGCTTTCAAATCAGATTCCTCCATACATTCATACCTCCAAATTTTTTTCACTACCATTATCATCTCCTCAAACTTTTTAAAAAAGGCTTTCAACTAAAAGTTGCAGGTTGCCAAAAGGTCTTTTCTCAGATTTCAGCCACCACTTGACAGTAATCAGGGAACAAAGAAACTGAAGCAGAAGGATGCCTTTTTGGATATTTCGATCCAAGATTAAAAGAAAAATTAAAAAGAAATAAACTCCAAGTATTTTGCAAATTAAAAAGATACAAAAATCCTGTGGCGAGAGTCCAATATTAATGTAAATCAAATGAAAGTACTTCACCATCCACAAGAACAGCCTATGGAAAACAAAGGTTATTTAGAAAAACAGCATAAATCAAAGGGAAAAGGAAAATGAGAACAGCTAAAGTCCAGCAGGGGATTGAAATAGCCAGCTGGTCTACTTTTAAAGGTAAAAAAACAAAGTAAAAAAAAAAAGTGAAATTAAGACCTAGACATGCTTTAAAAAACCCAAAATGCTGACAGGAAGATAAATGCCCATGACTTTCCCACCGCTCCCAAATGGAACTGGAATCTTCATGACTTCCCTTCCCAAATGGGTCCATGGCCATCCAAAAGTCATCTTGGTCATCTTCCTAAGTGGTCCCATCCAGATCCATGGAGCAATATTGCCAGAGAGCCAGCTTCAGCAGCACAATTGGTATATCAATGGCAGGAAAGAAAAATTTCTTTTTTTAGGAGTTAGAGGAGAAGCTTTCCTTATATGAGCTTCTCCTTAAGAAGATTTAAGATTTAAGATTTGTAAATCTAATCTTACGTAGCTTCTTCTCCAGAAACACTACACTGCTAACCAGAGCTTATAAAACATTTGCTAGACCAATTCTTTTTTTTTTTTTTTATTCAAAAAGTTTTACAACATTTTTTCCCTTTCCCCTCATCCCCCTCTTCAGCCCCCTCCCCCGACTTCCCGGAACGAGCACAAGGTATAGTTAAAAATAAAACAATCATATGCTAAAAAATTTTCGTCCCAACTTAATTATACCCCTACAATCATCAATTCCTAACTTCCCCCAAAAGCAATCAAAAATAATACATCATAATCATTCAAAAACAGTCTGATAACTCTTAGTCTGATATCTACGTTGAATATAGTCAATCCATTTTTTCCATTCCTTTAAGTATCTTTCTTGCGTATTGTCTTTCAAAAAGGCTGATATCTTCGCCATCTCAGCCAAATTGGCAACTTTCAATATCCATTCTTGTATTGTTGGTACTTCTTTTTTCTTCCAATATTGTCCTATTAGTAATCTTGCTGCAGTTATTAGATTTAAAATCAATTTAGTCTCAATTACTGTACAATCCGTAATAATTCCCAACAAGAAAAATTGCGGCAGGAACTTTATCTTCTTTTTCAGAACATTTTGTAAAATCCACCAAATTTTTATCCAAAAGGCCTTTATGTCCTTACAAGTCCACCAAATGTGAAAATATGTAGCGTCATCACAATTACATCTCCAACATTTTGCTTGCATTTCTGGATACATACACGATAATTTTTTAGGATCTAGATGCCATCTGTAAAACATTTTATAAAAATTTTCCCTCAAATTCTGTGCCTCGTGAATTTAACATTTCTAACCCAAATTTTTCCCACGTTTCCAATAATATTGGCTCCTGAAAATTTTGTGCCCACTTTATCATACAGTCCTTTACCAAGTCCCTTTCAGAATCTATTTCAAGTAACACATTATACAATCTTTTTATGTGCTCCTGAGACTGATTTCTAATTTGCTTTACCAAATTTCCCTCGTTCTGCTCTATACCAATTTTCTGATCTCCCTTCCATCTAGCACGTAATTGCTCATATTGAAACCAAGTATAATTTTTCCCTTCCTCTCTTAACACTTGCAGAGATTTTAACTGCAAATTACCTCTTTCAGTATACAAAAGATCTTTATATGTAATCATTTCCTGATTCTGTTCTATGTTTATATTTTCTACTGTATGTCTAGGACATGCCCATATAGGAACCTTATAATTTAGTTTATAAGAGTATTTTTTCCAAACACGCAGAAGGGCATTTCTTAGCACATGATTTTTAAAGGCCTTATCCACTTTTTTGTCATAAATTAAATATGCATGCCATCCATATAACAAATCATAACCTTCTATATTCAAAATTCTGTCCTCTGTTAAATTAAACCAATCACTTATTGCAGAGAGAGCAGCTGCTTCATAATATAATTTAAAATTAGGCATTTTTAAACCTCCCCTTTCCCGAGAATCTTGAATTATTTTCATTTTAACCCTAGCTTTTTTACCTTCCCATATAAATTTGTTAATTCCTTCTGCCATTCCTCAAGATTCTTATCTTTCTTAATTATTGGTATCATCTGAAAGAGGAATAAAATCTAGGTAAAACATTCATTTTAATAGCAGCAATTCTCCCCAGCAAAGATAATTGCAATTTTTTCCAAACAATCAACTCCTTCTGAACTTTTTGCCATAAAACCTCATAGTTATTCTTATACAATTTCACATTTGATGACGTAATATAAATCCTAAGTACTTAACCTTCTTTACAATTTCAAATCCTGTTAGTTCCTCTAGTTTTTCTTTCTGTTGTCTGGCCATATTTTTATTATCACTTTTGTCTTTTCTGATTTACCTTAAACCCTGAGACATTCCCATATTGATCAATTATTTCCAACAAAGATTTACTAGAATTTATAGGGTTTGTTAAAGTAATCACCAAATCATCTGCAAAAGCTCTTAACTTATATTCATACTGTCTAACTCTAATTCCTCTATCTCCTTTACTTCTCGTATTTTATCCAATAATGGTTCTAGAGTTAAAATAAACAATAATGGTGATAAAGGACATCCCTGTCTTGTTCCTTTCGCAATCTTAAAAGGTTCTGTTAAGCTACCATTGATTATAATCTGTGCTGTTTGCTCTCCATAAATTGCCCTAATTATTCTTAAAAAACCATCTCCAAATTGCATCTTTTCTATTAATTTAAATAAAAAATCCCAATGCAATCGATCAAAAGCTTTCTCTGCATCGAGAAAAATAAATGCTGCTGGAATAAAAATTTTCTTTTCTAAGTACTCCAGTAAATTAACAATCTGCCTAACATTATTCCTCATCTGTCTCCCTTTTATAAATCCAGATTGATCATTATGAATTCTTCGCTGCAGAATCAACATTAATCTATTAGCTATTATTTTAACAAAATCTTATAATCATTATTTAAAAGTGAGATTGGCCTATAATTCCCAGGTTTAGAACAATCCTGTTCCTCTTTGGTATCAATGAAATAAAAGAGGTTCTCCATGAGGGGAATTCCCCTCCCAAATGGAACTGGAATCTTCATGACTTCCCTTCCCAAATGGGTCCATGGCCATCCAAAAGTCATCTTGGTCATCTTCCTAAGTGGTCCCATCCAGATCCATGGAGCAATATTGCCAGAGAGCCAGCTTCAGCAGCACAATTGGTATATCAATGGCAGGAAAGAAAAATTTCTTTTTTTAGGAGTTAGAGGAGAAGCTTTCCTTATATGAGCTTCTCCTTAAGAAGATTTAAGATTTAAGATTTGTAAATCTAATCTTACGTAGCTTCTTCTCCAGAAACACTACACTGCTAACCAGAGCTTATAAAACATTTGCTAGACCAATTCTTGAATACAGCTCACCTGTCTGGAACCCATACCACATTTCAGACATCAATACAATTGAACGTGTCCAGAAATATTTTACAAGAAGAGTTCTCCACTCCTCTGAATACAACAAAATACTTTATGCCACCAGACTTGAAATCCTGGGTTTAGAAAACTTAGAACTCCGCCGCCTCTGACAGGATCTGTGTTTAACTCATAGAATCATCTATTGCAATGTCCTTCCTGTTGAAGACTACTTCAGCTTCAATCACAACAATACAAGAGTAAACAATAGATTTAAACTTAATGTTAACTGCTCCAATCTTGATTGCAGAAAATATGACTTCAGTAACAGCGTTGTTAATGCTTGGAATACACTACCTGACTCTGTGGTCTCCTCTCAAAGTCCCCAAAGCTTCAACCAAAAACTGTCTACTATTGACCTCACCCCATTCCTAAGAGGTCTATAAGGGGCGTGCATAAGAACACAAACTTGCCTACCGTTCCTGTCCTACTGTTGCTTCATGCTTATACTTATGTATGGTATTATGACAAATTAAAAAAAAAAAGATCTAAAATGGTCAGTTAACATCAAAAACATCTTCAAAAAAGGACAACAAAGACTGTTCTTTCTGCGCCAACTCAGAAAGCTCAAACTGCCCAAGGAGCTACTGATCCAGTTCTACAGAGGAATTATTGAGTCTGTCATTTACACCTCTATAACTGTCTGGTTTGGTTCTGCAACCCAACAAGAAAGACACAGACTTCAGAAGATAATTAGAACTGCAGAAAAAATAATTGCTACCAATCTGCCTTCCATTGAGGACCTATATACTGCACGAATCAAGAAGAGGGCCATGAAAATATTTACAGACCCCTCACATCCTGCACATAAACTGTTTCAACTCCTACCCTCAAAACGACGCTATAGAGCACTGCACAACAGAACAACTAGACACAAGAACAGTTTTTTCCTGAAGGCCATCACTCTGCTAAACAAATAATTCCCTCAACACTGTCAAACTATTTACTGTCAAATCTACACTACTATTAATCTTCTCATTGTTTCCATCACCAATCTCTTTCCACTTATGACTGTATGACTGTAACTTTTTGTTGCTATCATTAAAGGTTAAATTGTACCCTATGACCATCATTTGTTTTGTAAATGTTGTACCTTGATGAAGGTATTTTTTTTCTTTTTCTTTTATGTTCACTGAGAGCATATGCACCAAAACAAATTCCTTGTGTGTCCAATCACACTTGGCCAATAAATTCCATTCCATTCTATTTCTATTCTATTCTAAGTAATTTTTTTTTAAAAAGTCTATTTTTCTTGCATGTCTTGTTTATAAGAAAGTTATCTCCACTGATAACAAAATGATGCCTTTCTTCACGTTGTTGTCTTTCTCGGTTGCATATTTTACTGACATCAAACAAGCATTTAGCATAGAACCCTATAAGGCATCTTTAATAATGAGCTCAACTGTGTTCCTTTCCCCATCTGCCATGCACCATTGTGGTTCCTTTGCCTTCAGCAAAGATTCATCTTCTATCTGCCAGATAGATGGGAGATTTGTAATTCATGTTCAATTCAATGAATCTCTCTTTTTTAATTAAATTACTGGTTACACTAGAGTCAGTGCAGATCGCCCTGAGTCCTTCGGGAGAAGGGCAGTATAAAAATCTAATAAATAATAATAAATAATAATAATAATCCTTCATAATGCTCTTTAGAGTTAGTTCCGCAAATCTCTGTATCAATCGGATAAAAAAAAATTCTTGCCATTTTTATCACTTTTCTGCCTGGGTGTGTTTTTAGTCCCTTGGTGAATTACCCACTTTGGAATATAGTTTGACTGTCTCTTGCAGCATTTCCTTTCTCTGGGGGGTCCTAATTTGCATAAGTTTAGGGCTGCAGCAGAGGTAATATCTATCTTTTAGCTTGATTTTAAATACAGCTTCTCCGTTCCCTGCTGGTTTCTTCTTAGCACCTCTGCATATATTAAATTTTTTAAACAGCTTATTACAAATTGAAAGTTCATGTCTTCTCTCATTTCTAGAGCATTCACAATAATTTCAAAGCATTTTGGTCAACCACTATTTAATCCAATTAAGATTGCTTCAGGTAGAGTCAGCCTTGAACCTCTGCCTGGTTGGATATCTGTAGCTTTTTCTTAACTTGCAAAACTAGATTGATCACAGCTATTCTCCATAGCCTCAGTATTGTTCTAGTATTTCCCAATGCCCTCCAACAGCTTCTCCATGTTCACCTGCCTCTGTCTGAAGAGCGCCTATGGCCTTTGGAAATAGGAGGAGAGGATGGCTGTTAACATGCATCAATTAGTTCATTCTTTCCATCAGTTGGAATATCAGAACACATTCATTTTAGAAATGATGAGATATTTTTTTCTTCTTCTTTCTCACATCTCCTTGGTTTGCCTCTTATTCCTCAAAAGAACAAAAATTGAATGGCTTATTGCCAAGCAAAGCCAGACTCATTCTTTTTCACGGGCTTTGACCCAACAATTATTCATCTCTTGCTTCTCTGGTCATTGAGTTTGCAAGACATTGCTGACTCTTTGGCTTTTCAAAGGCATTTCCATTTTAAAGGATCAGAGCTCAGGTTCAGAATTTTCTAGCATCTCAGTTGCCCGAAATGGTGTTGTTTTTTTTCCTATCTCCGGGCAGAACATTCTTTGCTTTCCTTCACAACTCATTCAAGTGTATGGGCAATTCTCTCATTTCCTGGGCTCAGTGTAGAAAAGATATTGAGGTAATCAGTCAATGAAGGCAGCATTTAGCAGAGCAAACATGTGAGTACAAAAAAGCCCCTAAACACTAAAGACAGATGGTTAAGATCCCAAAGACCAAATGGTTTATTTCTGATAGAAATCCTGTACAGTATCTCTGAACTTTTTCTACTCCTGCTACAGGAAAGAAGGAGAAGAAGGGAATATATGATCCTGCTTTTAGAAAGCAATTGAAAGAAAAAGCTGAAAGTATCCGTCTTGCAATTGGAAAAGCAGAGCAGAAACAAAAAGAATAACAATGACAGAGTCCCATTAGCACCCAATGGTGCAAAAAGTTGATGCTTCTGAAGCTTTGTCTTGAGTATATTAATCTAGGATTAGATTTTTAGAGCAGGGGTCTCCAACCTTGGTCCCTTTAAGACTTGTGGACTTCAACTCCCAGAATCAACTCTGGGAGTTGAAGTCCACAAGTCTTAAAGGGACCAAGGTTGGAGACCCCTGTTCTACTTAGCTTAGGGGGAGAAAAATATATAGCTTATCCCTTCCCCTTGGCTCTGATCAGTTTCAGGTGTCCTGAAAAACTTCAGGTTTTTTATTGAATGCTTGAGCTTGAGGGCCAAAATAAGCTTTCTGTGGCATGTTCATTCCTGATTGGTATAGGGGGAAGAGGCATATTTGGTTAACATTTTCAATAACAAGTGCCTTTGATTAATGTTTCTAGTTTCTTTGAAGTGAGAAGCAGATTCTCACGTCTGATTCTGATAAGGATTCTGATAAGGAATCTGATAAGGACAGTTCCAATTGGCTGAAGGCAAGAATTGTCTTGAAAAGTGAACTTTAGTAACTCAAAAACTCATTATAATGGTAAAAACACAACCCTTGAATATAACAAAATCATGCTAAGAATATTATGGAATAGCATAAACTGATACAGATTACTGAGCATAGATGACTTTATGACTCAACCTATGCTAGCAATGAAAAAAACGTTCCAAACCTAATAATTTGGAACTATATACTGTATAAAGCAATCTCTCTCCTTTCTAAGGGTCTTTTCACCTTGTATCTGTGGGAGACCTGTCCTTTACTGGTGCATAAATAAAAGATAAATATCTATCTTTCTGGCTTAGATGCTATTTTGGCCAGGGTCATACCAGGCTAAAAAACCAAATCATGATTTATGGCCAACAGCCCTGCAATCGAAAAATAGGTGGGGCCTCTGTCTGTTTTGGAAAAGTGTTTCATGAATTTTAAGGGGTGAATTATGTGCTTTAGAATCATAGGGTTGAAAAGGTCAAAAGTCTTCTAGTTTAGCCTCCTGCCCAGAGCAGGAGTCCTTGTTCCATCCTGGTGGAATAAGAACAACAGTTGTCCAGTCCATTTTTGAAAAGCTCCAGTGATGCAGCTCCCACCATTCTGGGAGACAAGCTGCCCCACTGATTAATCATTCACACTGTCATTCTTCATTCCAAGTTGGATCTCTCTTTAACAAGCTTCCACCCATTGCTTTTTGTCCTTTTGTCAGGTGATATGGAGAATAAATCAAGCCCATGTTCTCCGTGAACTGTGAAATTAATTCATTTAATAATAAGCACGCGCAGGTCTTTATGAATTTATTTTGCCTTTTAAATCCCACCCACCCCCTCTACAAAAAACCTCCAATGGTTTGGTATGCACATTTTGCAAGGAGGCTTTAATGATCACTCTGGTGCTGGTTGTTGCACATGGCCCCTGCTCTGTGCTTCTTTAACCTTTGCACTAAGACCTAGCCTAACATGACATTCAAACTCAGATCTTGTTCAATTCTGTTAAGGTGGAATCTTTACCCAGGCTTTGTACCTCTAGCTTTATAGTTTTACTTACTTGAATCATGGCTTCCTGCATCCCTCAAGCTTGAAGGCTTAACCTGTACTTAGTTTCCGACAGAAGTCAGTTGGGAGATAGAACTTGCTGCAAAATATGAGCACAACAGCTGTACTGCTCCTGGCTCCCTACTCACATAATCATAAAAAATATACAATGTGTGTAACGTGACAACTCAGAATCTGTTACTTCACTGGGGTGACAACGCTATCATACCATCTCATTTTGGACTCCCTCCCCCCCCACCTCACACAAAAAAGAGATATTTATTTAAAATTAAGGGATTGGATTGGGCAGAACTGTGGAATTGGCTGGAATGCTGACAATGAAGTGATTGATGAATCAGAAGTATCCAATTATGATTAGCTAAGACTGGCTCAACATATTCCAACACTTGGCCTCTGTATTAATTTAAGGCAAATCCATAGTAATAAGTCAGTTCACAGTAGTCAAATGAACACCCATAATGACATTTTTATGAAGTTTTTATCAAAACACAATTCCATCTAATTTATTGGTGGACTAGATTCTTTTCTACAAATCAGGAAGGGAAATATATGTTGTGGCCTGCTGGCAGCCAGTGGAGCTCGCAGCAGAGTCAGACAGTGAGGAGGTTGGGGAGGAACATGGGCCAGTCCTGGGAGCTGGGGAAAGCTCAGACGAGGGCTCTTTGTTTGAGGCAGAGAGGGAGATAGACAGCAGTGAAGCAGAGGAGCAGCTGGGGCCTGTTCCCAGTGTGTGCATACGCAGAGCTGCCAGAAGACAAGAACAACTCAGAAAGCAGGGTTGACTTGGGAGTAAAGCCACACCTTGGAGATGATTGGCCCCTCCCACAGGAAACAAAAGAGGAGCGAACAGGGAGGGGCCTTTTGCAGGAAACCATTCATTCGGTAATTTCAAGAGTGAAAAGTTCTGTTCGTGACTTTAAGAGACTCTGTGTCAAGTTTTGCCTTACACTGTGTTTGGAAACAAGTTATGTGGCAGTTTGCCAAGCAAGATAAGGTGCGTTGAGAAATATTCCTTTGAAAAACTGTCTGAATAAACTTTGCTGACTGTGAATGAAAGAAATTCACAGTCGTGTAAATAAAAGAGGTTTTACTGGGACCAATTCCTGCTTCCTGCTTTTTAAGGGAGCCTAGGTCAGAACAATATAGTACTCATATTCCAATATATTCGTCTTAAACTATTTTCTTTAGCTAATTAGACTGTAGGGAAGATTGGACATATCTATACAAAAGGAAAGCAATTGCTTTATTTTCCAAAATAAGCAAATTCTCAAATTAGAGCAAGAGGATCCATGGATGAATGTGAGCAGCTGCAAAGAATATTAAATCATCTTGATGTGGTTGTTATTTAATCGCCAAGCATGTAATCAATGCAGTACATTGTTCAAATGAGATCAGTCTTCTTATGTTTGGTATGTTAATTTTATTCATTGCTTTTTAGAAATATTGAATGAAATTGGAATTCATGGTAAGCATAGAGATGAGTAAGTGATCAGTGTAACACAATCAATGTAACAATTTTTCATTTCTGAATGAGAAGAATATAAGTAATTCTCAGAACAGTCATTATGCTATGCTATGCTATGCTATGCTATGCTATGCTATGCTATGCTATGCTATGCTATGCTATGCTATGCTATGCTATGCTATGCTATGCTATGCTTCAGAGGATAATTAAAACTGCAGAAAAAATAATTGCTACCAACCTGCCTTCCATTGAGGACCTGTATACTGCACGAATCAAGAAGAGGGCCGTGAAAATATTTACAGATCCCTCACATCCAGGACATTAACTGTTTCAACTACTACTCTCAAAACAACTCTATAGAGCACTGCACAACAGAACAACTAGACACAAGAACAGTTTTTTCCCGAAGGCCATCACTCTGCTAAAAAAATAATTCCCTCAACACTGTCAAACTATTTACTATATCTGCACTACTATTAATCTTCTCATCGTTCCCATCACCAATCTCTTTCCACTTATGACTGTATGATTGTAACTTTGTTGCTGGCAATCCTTATGATTTATATTGATATATTGACCATCAATTGTGTTGTAAATGTTGTACCGTGATGAACGTATCTTTTCTTTTATGTACACTGAGAGCATCTGCACCAAGACAAATTCCTTGTGTGTCCAATCACACTTGGCCAATAAAAAATTCTATTCTATTCTATTCTATTCTATTCTATTCTATTCTATTCTATTCTATTCTATTCTATTCTATTCTATTCTATGCTATGCTATGCTATGCTATGCTATGCTATGCTATGCTATGCTATGCTATGCTATGCCATGCTATCCTCTTTCTATATATGAAGTCAATCATCTGGTTATTCCCAACTGATGTTATCTGACTACTAAAAAACACTATGCAACTTTTGGGCACAGTAGAAACATTTGGAATTTGGAGAATATAGATTGGATGCTCTTCATGGTTCCTAGATTGGAGATGGTTGCATATTCACAAAATGGCCATTGATTTCTACTCTCCCTGTAACATCTGCCATTTCCAGTATGTTGCTTTCCACAATGAGAAATTTGTGTCTTCCCTCCTCCCTTGCCTCCCTTGTGAACAAATTTTCAAAAAAGCAGCAGGAAGATGCAACAGCTATCTTCCTCATTTTTTTTAGTGATTAAAAGAATATCTAAAAATGATGCAGCAGCTGCAAATGAAAATCTCTGGGGACTTCAAAACTACAAAATCTCTTTCTTTTTTCCCTCCTTCATTTCATTGGGTTGTTAATATTTTATATTAAAACTGTGTATGTGATGGAACGTTTAGATCTACTTACAAGCAGAAGATAAATGGCAGAAAACCTAAGAATGGGTTAAAAATTAAAATGCACATTAAAGGCCTGGGATATTTACCAGGTGCAGAAAAAGGATAACAAAGTTGGCATTGTTATCAAGTAGGCTTTTCAGGGAAGAAAATTTCATAAATGGAAAACTGCCATTGAGAAAGCACTTTCATTAGTTGCAGCTTGGTGGGAGCAGCTGAAAAAGAACCATTGAAATATTAACAGAGCACAGAAAGGATTATATGGACTGGAACAGACATTTCTTCAAGTACCTTCAAGTCCTAAACCACATAGGGTGTTAAACATAAATGCTAATACTATTTAAATTGTTTTGGAGACTGACTGGAAGCTAATAAAGTTGTTTCAATATCATCAACCTCTGTCAAAAGCTCAGCTGCCATTTTTAAAAAGCTTTATTTATAAATAAGTTTTAAATGAAGCTGTGACAAGCTATCAGTCAGCTCTGCCTTGGTTCTAGATGGCTGTGGTTCAGAGGTGGGTTTCAGCAGGTTCTGACGAGTTCTGGAGAGCCGGTAGTGGAAGTTTTGATTAGTTTGGAGAACCGGTAGTAAAAATTCTGACTGGCCCTGCCCCCATCTATTCTCTGCCTCCCAAGTCCCAGCTGATTGGGAGGAAATGGGAATTTGGCAGTAACCTTCCCTGGCCACACCCACCAAGTCATGCCCACCAAACCATGTCACACCCACCAAGCCACACCCACAGAACTGATAGTAAAATTTTTTGAAACCCACCACTGCCATAGATCTGTCCAGCTGTATGAACTCTGAAGTAGATGCTGGGAAGAAAAAAGCGAACCCCCCCCCCCAAATCTGCTGCTCTAACTTTATATTTTGTTTTGGCTGATAAGAAATTGGGAATAGAAGATGGTATCACTTCTCACACGATAATAGAAGAAGGAAGAGCAAATAGGAATTAGCCCAAAAGGGAAAGTCTTTAAAAACCTACACGATGACCGATCAACAGTATTTTAGGGAAAAGAAGCTGAGCTATGAAGATACTGATTGCTGGTGAAATAAATTTTTAAATAAAACTTGGCAAAATGCTCTGTATATGGGGCATTTTATTCAATATCTTCCTATTTGAAATAATGACATGTGGCAAATATAAGAGCCCCAGGATTTGTCCATGGTGAACAATGAATTTACAGAAATGTTTCTGGGCAGTTTTTCCTATCCACGCATCATTCACTGATGAAGCTCCCATTGAAGCAGAAGTAAGTAAATAGTATGACAACTTTTTGTTTCCTTTGAAACTTGGAACCAGAGACAGAGGAAGGGTGTTTAGGCAAACCTATGTAGCTCTACATCATATTAGGCCATATTGCAACTTGTTCAGTTTTGATTCGACATAGTATATGAACTCAACTATTGCAATTGGTATATCATTGGTTTAAGGAAAAGATTTCCCGTCCAGTCATGTCTGACTTTAGGGCAGGGTTCCTCACTCCTGGACTGTTGCCAGGGGTCGGCTTCAAAAAAATTGAAGTTTCTGGGTTGGTGGGTGGGCATAGCCATTGTGGGTGTGGCCTAGTTAGCCTCCTGCACCACAGCGGGGTGGGGAGTGTCTTTCCCTGGGCTCCGGAGGCTTTCCTTGCATTTGCATCAGTGGTGGGTTTCTCCTGGTTCTCTCCAGTTCTATAGAACTGGCAGTAAAAGCAGCGGGAGGTTCTGCCCACCCGCCCAGTCATCATAATTGATGATCTGTGCATGCACAGAAGCTTCCCGTTATGAACTGGTAGTAAAGGTAAGTAGAACCTACTCCTGATTTGCATGCTTTTGAACTGCTAGGTGCGCAGGAGTTGGGACAAATAACAGGAGCTCACCCTGTCAGGCAGTGTTTGGGTCTTGAACCCAGGCTGTCAGCTTTCCAGGTGACAAACTCAGCATATTTAACTGCAAAACCATCATCTCTCCCTCACACAACATTGGTTTATGGCCTAGCTCATACTGTAGACACACCTGGCTATGGTTTATTCAATAAACTATGGCTTGGTACAATGTGAAACTCGGTCTATGTATATGTATGTATATAAAAAAAGAGTCAAAACCAAACAAATCACATTATAGCTCAGCATTATGTCTCAATCAAATAACTAGAGATTGTCCGAGATACCATGGTCTAAACAAATCTGGCTTTGACCAGAGAGATATTACATATAACTAGCCCAAGAGGAAATGAGTATTGAGGGAAGAGGTGGATGGATGTTTTAATGAGATATTCAGAGCATTTTATTTTGTACTAAGTTTTAGGAGAAATGACTAAGGCTCTGTAACTGAGTATAGCTATATGGCATCAATTTTATGGTGATGCCTTGGACAGTTTGTCAGATTTCCAAAGATTTGAACAGCCTCCCCCCAAAAGTGGGAGCTTTTCCTGTAAGATTTTCTTGAAATATCAACTTGACTAAATATAAATCCATAACATTATTAATAAATCAGCTTGATAGAGCTTTGTTGTCAAAGGCTGTTACTCAGGTGTGAAAAACTTTGCAGTATGTCTTGTTTGGTGACAGCAGATTGGAAACTTATTAGCAGGCTGAAGAGCATAGTTGTGTCATTCGGTTTATCGTATGATTGCCAGGATATTTGAAATGACTCAACTGATCAACTAATGTGTTCATTATTTTCCAGAAGAGAATTCATATGAATTGTCATGCAATAGCTCACATTTAAATGAAAATGTCTTTCTTTTTCTATTTTTCAATCTCAGCATGTACACACAATCTTTTAAAACCAGTTCTTGGTATCATCTCATTTTTATTGAGTCCCAAATGAGACTGGGCGCATGCTTTCTGAGAAAGCTGTCAGAAATATAATATTAGCTGCTTACCCTCTTACCTAATTATTATTCCAAGTGCCAAGAAGCTATTTCATTTCTCATGGGTTATCATTTGTTTCTTAAGTTTCTGTATGCAAACAACCTTATTCTATAGCCTAATGCAAGGATTTTTATTCTATTTGTTCATGTGGAGCCTGGTTAATACAAACAGCAGCTATGGTGCTAAGACTGTCCCTCAAATATATACCTCAATACAGATATGTGCACATGCATATATAGCTAGATTCATCTATCCTACTGACCTAAAACCACATTCTTAATAAAACATGTAAAAGCTGCTTCTTAGGGTTTTTAAATCATGATACATGTCTTAGCGATGTCTGAGCATAGCCAGTCATGGCTTATTCAATAAACTATGGCTAAACACCATGATTTAGAATCAAAGAAACATCCATTCTTAGCAACTTGAAATGTGCAGTATGAAAAAAAATGTGCATTATAATGTTGTGATGTAAACTCTGCTCTTTATATACTTGAGTGAAATACACAACTATGTGTGAATAGGCAGAAATTATGATATAGATTTTGTAATTTTGGTGTCATAGTGATTAGGAACAAATACCGATGATTAGAAGCCTATGGATTATTACAGTCAGGACATCTCTGTTCTGTCAGTAAATATAAAATAGGAAAATATGATTTATTGATAGCACAATTTGTCCATTAAATTAAATGCAATGAAACCAGGCCTTAGCAAGTTCAATCCTAAAAAGTATACTTCAAAGTTCAGACTCACCAAACTTGGTGGGAGAGGGTGTGGCTTGCTCCCATGTAAATAGAGTAAAAAGTACTTTTGTAGACACTTACACTAACAAACATTTCATTTTCACTAAACACTGTGAATAAAAATAAGTTTTTCAAAAAAAAAAGTTTTGAACTGTCAATTTCTTTATTAAAACAGAAAAGTTTTGCAACGCAAATGTTTGTGCTCCTGGAAGATGAAAGTCTGAATCAAACTGACAGGTACAACATGTGATTGGCCTTGCACTGATTTCTATTTAGCTGTTACTAGAGATTTTAGAAGATGGCAACTGAGTGTTTGGAGTATAGTTTTTATTTATTTCAAAGAAAACAGGAGAGGAAATGTAATAAATGATTTTACTTATCTCCCTTCCACTGAATCCTATCTTGCTTTCTGCTTTTCAGAAAAATATAATGCCAGAAAATACAACCTCAAACAAGTATCTATTGAAACAAAAAGAAAAAATTCAGAAACAATCTGAAAATGTGGTCAAAGTACCATATTTTTTTCCTTCCATTCAAGCATGTCTGATTCTTGGACACTGTCTGGACAAGATTCTGCTGTTCTCTTGGTAAGTTTTTTTTTAAAAGAAGTAGTTTACTATTGCTTTCTTCGTATATGACTGGCCCTAGGTCACCCAGCTGGTTTTGTGCAAGGTGGGACTAGAACCCACAGTCCCTGGTTTCTAGCCTGTTGACACAACCATACCACCAAACTGGCTCTTCTAATATGCCACTACTAAAAAATAAACTTAATTGAGATCCTGCTTTCTGAGGAAAAGCTGCATTGTACTATATAAGGCAATTCCACATGGCATCCTCAACTGCTGCTTCCAGCTTTTCCAAAAGCCTATTTAACAATTTCCACTCTGGAAATTGCAGTAATTTGGCAATAGGACCAATTTGCTTATCAGTTTGGATTGTATTCAACAGAGGCCCTGACTGACAATTCAAATCATCCTTCTTCTCTGTTTTATCCAGTAAAATATGCTCCTCTTTCATAACTTATTTTGAATTCATTTTTATAATAACAGATATTCTTAAGAGTAATTTTTGCTTCATGTTTTTGTAAAATTTAATACATCTCATAGAAGTATTCTTGTAATGAATAGTTCAGGTTTGTCTAGACCCCTAATTTGTTTATAATTTTCCAAAATCAACATTCTAGTCACTGTTAACATAATACGCAAACATGTATGAAACTTTCTTTGTCAAGGCTAGAAGGAATTTGCCTTTCTAAAGATTCTTAATATCCAAAAAGTCATTAACAAGCAATTTCCTAAAGTGGTTTAGAAAGGAAGCATGCAAATCCAGTGTCCTTTTGAAGGCGTTGAATCCTGGTAGATGAGATTACTTTCCTCTGGCTCTTAGAGTGCTAAACCACACCAGAGATCACTATTTTATGGTCTCCTTGTTGGGAGCACTATATGGAGTGCTCTGCAGAGGAATTCAGAGTACTTGATCAATTCATGGGGTCCTCTTTCTGCTGTGGCCATTGTCTCCAGTCTTGTGGGGCTGTTTTTAGCCCACCATTACTTTCCTGAAAGTCTGGACAGAAGTTCTTTTTCCAGTGTTATGGAGTATGTTACAGACAGATGCATTGTGCTTTAGAATAGGGGGTCCAGGCTTAAAGTTGCCAAGGTTGGAGACTCTTGCTTTAGAAGAACCACCATTTCTAAAGCGGATAATCATCAAGTTAATCAACAATCTCTGCTGACATGAAAGGGATTTCTATCATATTGTGATTAAAATGTAGCTGGATTCTGGATCCTGAGATACACTGGGATAATTCATATTAAATTTATATTTACCTGGATGGGATCAGAGGATTCTGAACCTGTCCTGGAACTTGTAGGCAAGCTAAAGGATATGTTATGATAGTAATACAAAAAAAATATGTTTGCCATTTATATAAATGTTCATAATAAGAGAACATTTTCAAACGTTTTCCCTAAATCAGAGTTGTTTCAATGATCAGGCTCCTAAGGGTTACCTATGACCTAATTTTTTGAAATGTTCTTGGGAACTGAGAGATCCCAGGATAATGTTTCCCCAGTTCTATATGGGAGTGTGTCAGTGGTGGGGTTTCAAATTTTTTTACTATCAGTTCTATGGGTGTGGCTTGGTGGGTGTGGCAGGGGAAGGATACTGTAAAATCTCCATTCCCACCCCACTCCAGAGGAAGGTTACTGCAAAATCCTTATTTCCTCCCAATCAGCTGGGACTTGGGAGGCAGAGAATAGATGGGGGTGGGGCCAGTCAGAATTTTTCTACCTGTTCTCTGAAATACTCAAAATTTCCACTACCGGTTCTCCAGAACTGGTCAGAACTTGTTGAAACCCACTTCTGGAGTGAGTGTATCTCAGAATCTTGTCCTGTCAATTCAAACATTTTTTCTTGAGCGGCATTATAAAGCTGACATGATTTTGCTCTTGTTGATTCTCAGTGCTAGCCTAGAAATCTGAGATTTCTAATTCAAAATTCAGGGAATGCTGTAGTTTTTGTAGGCATTTGCTCAACAGAAATGGATAAATGGAAGAGTAAACGCAGAAAATTCAGCTCCCCCCTCCATAAAAGAAACATTACTGAATTCAGCATGGGATTTCTCATTATTTACGAACACCTTATTCCCTTTACACAACCTCTCTGAAAGGTGACATAGCTATTCTTTACCACAGGGGTCATCACTGCTGCAAATATTTATTTATTTATTTATTTTTATTTATTTATTTTGTCACAACAGTATATATAAGCATAAGCATGAAAGTAACTATATAATATATAAGCATATATATATAAGCATAAGAATGCAATAACTATATTAATTGGATATAATGAAAGAAAACAATAGGACAGGAATGGTAGGCACGTTTGTGCTCTTATGCACGCCCCTTACAGACCTCTTAGGAATGGGGTGAGGTCAATAGTAGACAGTTTTTGATTAAAGCTTTGGGGATTTTGAGAAGAGACCACAGAGTCAGGTAGTGTGTTCCAAGCATTAACAACTCTGTTACAGAAGTCATATTTTCTGCAATCAAGATTGAAGCGGTTAACATTAAGTTTAAATCTATTGTTTGCTCTTGTATTGTTGTGATTGAAGCTGAAGTAGTCTTTAACAGGAAGGACATTACAATAGATGATTCTATGAGTTAAACATTATCCATTCCATCTCAAAACAACAAAACAACCCACTATTAAATCTCTAGACCAATTTCAATGAAATTTGACATGCTTCACTCTCTAACAGAGGCCAAACTTATCTGCAAAGTTCATCCCATTATACTGAAAAGGAAAAAGCTATAACCATTTGTGTTTCCCTAGTGCTAGACTATGAATAAAATCCATTCTGAATCCAGGCAATGAATTGGACTGGACTGTCTTTGGACTATCTTTGGAGTTCCTCAGAACAGATCAGGCCATTTCAAAAAGATTGAATCTCTTTGCATACTTAGAATTGGTGGGCAAATTTTCCCTCCAATATTCTGGACTGGTCAATTTGCAGGTACTGTAAGTTACTTGATTGGTTTGCAATTTAACACTTAGGTAATCATTTGCACACTTCAGTAGTTTCCTTTTGTCAGTTTAATCAGTGCTCTAATTATATTAAACTTTGATCTCTCTGCTGAAATCCTTTATCGGGTCTCGAGATCTGCTGCTTTTTTCAGAACAGATATATTCTTGAGTCACAATGTAATAGAAATTGTATAACTATATATGGACAGCTGTCATTTTTTTTAGCTGTTGCCATAAACTGATCAGAAGTTTGATGTGATGATGGAACTGAAATTAATATTTGCTAACATATAGTAGCTGAAAAACGGCAACCTTTCATATTGCACCATTTGAATTTCAGATATTGATTTCTAGAAGAAACCTGTAAACTTGAATTGTTTCACATTATTTGCATCTCTTTCACCCATCATGTGTTATTTTAATACTCTTACCAGACTTACATTAGTCCATACCAACTCACAATTATCACTTGATAAGCTTTTCCATAAATATTACAACTACTAGATCTATTATGTAGTGTCACTTGGGTGGATGAAATTTAACTGTTTTTTCAATTGATGGTATATTATCTACTGGTAAGTCCCACCCCTTCTTCTGCAACTGTTCCACCTTAAATCTGTCCTGAAATGGGACAACAGGGAGGGAAGATTTAGAGGACACAGGAAATGGGCTGGATGCTGCTTAAACTGAGATCTGCTAGCATGATATTGGGTATAACTAATCATATTCCGATCATTGTAATTAATATAGAGAGTAGCCAGTGAAAAACACATTCTAATTAACAAAGAACCCAGATGAAGAAAGTGTTAGCTAGTTTTGGAAATATTTTCAATGTCCATCCTAAATTTTAGGCCACAATTTTGTCCAAATATACAAAAGCCTGTGGTCAGATAATCTGAGCTGTGGAGCTCATGGAAAGAGTTTGAACAGGTTACTCTATGTCTTCTTCTCCATTAATGATTTAGAGTATATTTATGCTAACATTGAAGTGATATATAGGTTGTTCTCATTGCTGTTATTTTGGTATAACGATGACAGGATGACTCTAAAAGTCACTTTGTCACTAGTAAGAAAATTATGTGTCTCAGCTTGACTGATAGATCATGCATAAAATCTTCTGTTTAATCATCAACATCTATGGGTAAAAAGCTGACCCTGCTGTTTAGAACAAAAATAGTTGGCTAGAATGATCAATAATCTTATTGTTTAGGTTATTTATGGTAATACCCTAAGCTCCTTCAACTGTTAGGGCATGTTGGTAGAGAGGACATTTCAATATTTTGCTTTTTTATTTATATACAAAATGTCTACTAGACCAAAAAAAGTATATAGTGTGATATAATGTGATCCATAAGTAGTTCCCACTTAAAAACTGTGGGTCTTGTAATGTATTTAAACTTTAGGAGGGAAGTTTGGGCGGGAACTAGCACGTTGCTGATTGGTTGAAGCCTCAGCCAAAATAGTATTTAAAGAGGGGTTTCTGCCTGTTGTCTTTTGCTGGGATCACTATAAACTAAAGAGCTGTTGTCACTCACTGGTCTCCTGCCTCTTTATTGCCCAAACATAACATTGGCGACGAAGGTGGGATTTTGAGGCAGTGAGATTGGGAAAAAGAGCTGAAGGAGCAAAGGAATTCGCGAACCCAGCCAGTTTCAAAGGGTGGATATTAGCGATGTCCAGCTACACGCCGCCAGAGCCATTTGACCCAGCCAAGGAGAAGTGGGGGTCGTACATGACTCGTTTCGAGTGTTTCCTCAAAGCAAACGAACTACAAGGAGTCTCGGATAATCGGAAGCGAGCGTACTTCCTGAGCCACTGCGGTCCAGAGGTTTTCGATACCGCGGAGTCACTTTCAGAGCCAACGCCGGTACAATCGGTACCGTGGCAAACACTACAAACAACACTTTGAGCACACTACACACCGGTACCCTCAAAGTTCGTCCAACGGTTCGAGTTGAGGCAACGGGTACAGCGAGAGGGCGAATCGATAAGCCTGTACATGGCTGCGTTGAAGAAAGCCGCGAACCACTGTGAGTACAGAGATTTGGAGGACTCCTTACTCGAACAACTCATTTGTGGGGTCAGGGACATCCGACTACAAAGGCGGCTGCTGTCTAAGAGCAACCTGACTTTGGCAATAGCCTTGGACGAGGCCAGGGCTCACGAGATGTCCACCAAAGCGGCGGAGACCTTGCAAAAGCCGAACGCGCAGGGTGCCGGAGCGAAAACAAGCATTCTTAGGGCTTGATAACTTCTATGCGGTATTCTTAAAGAATAAGGCAACAATAGCCGAACCGTTACATAAATTACTAGCAAAGAAAGCTGTTTGGTCTTGGGGCAGGGTGGAGGCTAGGGCATTTGAGGGGGTAAAAAACCTTTTGTCCAGCGATAGCCTCCTCATCCAGTACAATGGCACGTTGCCACTAGTACTAGTTTGTGATGCATCTCCCTACGGGGTGGGGGCTGTTTAAGAGTTTAGCGAGGAGTTATGTATGGTGGCCCCTAATGGATAAGGACATTAGCGACAGGGTAGGGAAATGCCAATCCTGCCAAGAGTCAAGGCCACTACCCCCTACAGCCCCAATTAGAGAGTGGGAGAAACCCCAGGGGCCATGGTCCAGGATTCACATAGATTTTGCCGGGCCATTCCATGGGCAGACCTTTTTAATTGTAGTAGATGCCTACTCAAAATGGTTAGAAATCATCATCATGAAAACCACGATGGCCGAAGCAGTTATCACAGTCCTGAGGCATCTATTCGTAACACACGGCCTGCCCGACACCCTAGTTTCCGACAACGGCCCGCAATTCATGGCAAACCAGGGGTACTTAGCGGAAGAGGGCATCAGACATGTCCTCTCGGCGCCTTTCCACCCGGTGACGAACGGACTTGCAGAATGTTTCGTTCGGAGCGCCAAGGAAGCGCTGTCTAGGATAAGTCCAGGCGATTGGCAAACCAAAATCGATACCTTCTTAGCAGTCCAACATAGAACCCCCCTGTGTGACAACTGGCCGCAGCCCAGTGGAACTATTGATGGGCAGGAAATTCAGGTGCCCATTAGACCGACTAAACCCAACCTATACCCCAGATGGGTACAAGGGTATCCAAGAAAAAACTAGGGAGATGACAGCGGGTGACCCAGTATGGGCACACAACTATAGTGAGGGCCCAACATGGTTAAAAGGGAAAATTCTAGGCATAACCGGGCCGAAATCATATGTAGCAGACATGGAGGATGGCCGGGTTTGGAGACGCCATATAGACCAATTAAGAAAACGAATATCAAGTAATACAGAAACCAAACAGCCAGGCCCTGACTACCAAATGTTTGAATCTACAGCTGACTAAAACCCGAGGCGAGCGGGGGACTTATCTGAATCCGATGAAGTCCAGCGACGCCAACCGGTTCCTCCTGAAGACAGCAGGGATGACTCTGCCAATAATCCAGGGCCGGACGGCCCAGAGGAGGAGCTGGGAGGAACAAACAGTCCCTCCGACCAGCTCGACTCACTCCCAGAGAATGAATTGTGCAGGTCAGAAAGAGTTAGGAGACGCCCTGTCTACCTGCGTGACTACGTGGAAAAATAACATGCAAATTTTATGTAAATATGGGTACAATGCGTTCTGGGAGGGAAGGAGTGTAATGTATTTAAACTTTAGGAGGGAAGTTTGGGCGGGAACTAGCACGTTGCTGATTGGTTGAAGCCTCAGCCAAAATAGTATTTAAAGAGGGGTTTCTGCCTGTTGTCTTTTGCTGGGATCACTATAAACTAAAGAGCTGTTGTCACTCACTGGTCTCCTGCCTCTTTATTGCCCAAATATAACAGGTCTGATGTTTGCTTTGATAGGAGATCCATAGGAGAACATATTTATGGAAAATAGATTGATGGTGTATGCTTGAGCATTGGATTACAATGCAAGCATAATTAAGCAAACTTCCTCAGACATCTTGAAAAATGTATAGAGGATTGAACCTGAATATTTAACTCGAACATTAGGGGTGGTCAATAGTGATTTCAAAACAATCTGTACCCCCCTATTCCATTTTTGGTAATATGAAATAGCAGTTGAGATGTTGAATGAAGACTGGAAAGACTCAGGATCATCCTGAGCTATGGAGATGAACGTTCCATAGCTCAAGATTTCTATAGTTCAGGACTTTCCAGTCATTCCCTCTCAGAAAAAGCGGGGTATAGATTTAAACAATTAACAATAAACCTGATGTAGAAATATTGAATATGGTTCTAACCATGCTTGGTCAGATTCAGTCCTCATTTTATATTAACATTGCTTTCTAGATTTACTTCATACCCAAGAAGTCCTCAGGAAATCAAGCTTTTCCCCAGATCAGGAAACAAGGAAAGAACATTCAAGTGCAATTTGAATGAATTTGATCCATGCTCTGACCCCCTCTTTCAAAAGTTGATTTGGGTCTCAACCAAACTGCCATGATCTATTTGGGAATCCTCCATCACAGTCTGGAAACTACGTAGTTCCATTAGATATCTGGTGTGGGCTCTCAAATAGCTTATTCTTCCTGCAAAGGTTTATGACAAACCTTTTGAGTTATCTGAGCATCATAAGGGACAAATATTAATGTACCTGAGCCATAAATCATCTAATGTGTGGCTTCTAGAATATATTGGAACCTATAGGCCCATGGTTGTTATGGCCATCATGTACTTTGGAGCTGCTAACGATCTTCTCCTTAGGGAAGGCAAGTTGAAGTTCTCAAAGAAAGATCAGCCACAGGGACTCCACTGCCAAATTGTGTGATGTGGTTCAGCAGGGCCAAACAAGGAAATTGCCTTGCAGCAAAGCAGACAGTACAAAGAGCAATGTACCTATCCTGTCTCTATAATTGAGCTTTACCAGTAAAGCTGATATCTGACGACCCTTAATACCAACAGTCTCTCTCAAATGAAAACTCATTCCATCTCTTCTGAGTTTAGAGCTGGCACAAAACCCAAAATCCAGATGGGTACATCTCTGACACAAGAAGATCCCTTTGTCATTTATATGACAAAGAACAGTTCATGCTGCCCAATCACTCAGCCTAATGAAGCTCTTGAATCTCCAAAAGGTTAAATGTGATCCTGACTGTAGAAATCCATCTTGAAATCCCTGCATCCAGTTATTTAACCAAACAGGTATTCACATTTTTTTATTGTTTTAGTTTTCATTAGAAATAACTCAATCACTGCTCAGCACACTCTTTGTGTTGTTTTTATTAGCATTCAAATGCTTCACTTACTGGAAAGAGGCAAAGAAGGGAGATAGAGATAAAAATGAACACATTTTCTCTACCACCATCCTTGAAATTTTTTGATCCTCTTCTTGTTTTCCCTTCTCCTGAGATTAAAAATATCAGGTGGTTTCATCAATAAAAGTTAGTTCAGTCAGTCCCTCTATATCAGAAATACAGGAAGAAAAACAAGGAGCAAAAAAACAGTGTCAAATATGTGCTGGACCTGCAGAATAATTGCTTATACCGCATGTCAACATTCTGCTTTTTTCTTCCTTTATTATTGCTATTGACAATTTGACTTTTTATCACTATTTTACAATCTAAATGGGTTGCTGGCAAGGACTCTGATCAATTCCAAGAGCCATATGTCAAAATTCTGCTGTCGGCATCAGCCTCCTGCCCCTTCTGTTTTTAAAAGGCAAAACGAATGTGGGACACATGCCGAATTAATCTAATTAAGGTTTTTAGTTCTCCCTAAATTCCATCTACCAGAATTTCAAAGCATTAGGTTGTCAGTGTGTGACAATGTTCTATGTCCAGCTGTGAAATAATATTGAGCTGAATAAAGAAAAGTGTTAATTTTCATTTGTCTTTTATTTCCCAATTATTTAACAACTCAGTAACAATAAGAACAAAAGTCTTTGTCTCTTTCCATGTGGGTATTCCACATGATTCAAAGGTTGTCCAGCATTTTCTTTCTTCTTCTTATATATATATATGCTTATACTTCCTTATATTACTTCATATATATGTTTATATACTATATATTCTTTTTATGTGATGCTTATATATAATGTTGTGACAAAATTAATTAATTAATTAATTAATTAATTTATACTTAAGTAAATAGCTCCTATCTTTCCAATAGGAATTGCCAACATTTTTGTGTATCCAGCTCTAAATATCCTTACTGTGGCATGAGTCTCATTGAACAAAATAGAACTCAGTTTTAAATAAACATACTTATGGTGAAGGGAAAACACCAGCCTCTTTTTGAGTAAACCACAGTAGCAGAGTTTGAGTGTTTGCTGATTCAGTGCCTGCTGAGCAAAAGGGCTGGTGTGAGGAAGGAGCTGATATGGGGATTGGAGACAATTGAGGGAGACATCATAGGATAACAAAGAGAAAACTAGGAGAACACATCTCCTGTATTATTCTCATCAAGCCTCTAAACAAACTCCCCCACCTTTTATGGTGGGACTCCAGCTTATTGCCTGGGCAAAGAAGAATGCTGGTCCTTGAAACTGGCAATCCTTTTCCAGAAGGAAGGAAGAGAGGGAGGAGCCAGACTCTAAACAAGTAAGGAGTTGCACTCTTGAGACTTACTGTTGGTGCAAGAGCAGGAGTTCAAGCCTCAGACTACCAGATCAGTTGATTCCTTGGTTAGTCATATTATTTTGAATATTATGTTGGGGTTTTGGTTTGGACTATTGTGAGAAATGGAATTATTCCTGTAAAGAACATAGCCTAAGTAACTCCATATTGTACTCTTTCTATGACCTGAGTTAACCTGAGTTATTTTAGCAGTGTAAGACATTTAAAAAAGGGAAGTTTGTGTGACACCTGTTCTGAGGAAACAAGCCATAAAATGATGTTTGTACCCTTTAAGTGGGACAGGCTGACCCAAGCAAAATTAATAAAAGAAAGAAATCATGTTCCACTTAATTGTTCCACTTAGGCTCCAAAGAGCATATTTTTTATTTTCAGCCATTATCCCTGATTGCTGAAGGCACCCTGGAGCAAAACCTTCAGTAGGTTTTCCATGTCTTTGGAGACTTTGGAGGGTCAGGGAAGATGGGACTGCAGCGGTAAATTCAAGTCAGGGTGATGATTCCAGAGGTGGGTTTCAGCAGGTCCTGACCAGTTCTGGAGAACCGGTAGCGGAAATTTTGAGTAGTTCGGAGAATCGGTAGTAAAAATTCTGATTGGCCCCACCCCCATCTATTCTCTGCCTCCCAAGTCCCAGCTGATTGGGAGGAAATGGGGCTTTTGCAGGAACCTTCCTCTGGATTGGGGAGGGAATGGAGATTTTACTGTATCCTTCCCCTGCCACACCCACCACACCAATAGAACCGGTAGTAAAAATTTTGAAACCCACCACTGGATGACTCCTCTTATGAGCTTGTTCAAATATGACTGCACGTACTTGCAGACCAAGTGACAAACAGATAGATCCCATTTGAGACACTTTGAAGACACATTGAAAGTTTGGAATGACACAAACAAAGCTGGCAAGAGTATACACAGTAACATCACTTTGAATGGAATAGGTTTGCCAGAGAGGAGAGAGTCTGCTATGAATACAGGCACGAGGAACCGGTATCAGCTATTTGGGAGTTCTGCAGATGGGGATACCCTTGTCTTGAACCTTCCTGCCAAGTTTCTTCCTCACTGCATAAAAATAAAATTGAAGAAGATGAGGAACAATGAAGATATAGATGCTTTGTTTCAAAGAGTAGCTGCTATGCACTACTGGCCAGAATAAGAGTGTGGTCCAGTGGTGGGTTTCAAAGTTTTTTAGTAACGGTTCTGTGGGTGTAACTTGGTGGGCATGGCATGTCTTGGTGGGCATGTCTTGGTGGGTGTGGCAGGGGAAGCATATTGCAAAATTCCCATTTCCTCCCGATCAGCTGGGACTTGGGAGGCAGAGAATAGATGGGGGTGGGGCCAGTCAGAATTTTTACTACTCTCTGAACTACTCAAAATTTCCACTACCGGTTCTCCAGAACTAGTCAAAACCTCCCGAAACCCACCTCTCGTGTGGCCCCTTAACTGATTGGGAAGGTCTCAAAAGCTTTTAGCATTTTGGGAGACTGACAGGTATAAGCCCTGTGTGAAAAAATAGAGGATTCATCCTCATGACTATTAATCCAAAGAAGGCATTCTCTGTCCCACCCTGGTCCATGCTAAAAGAATACAGGACTAAATACTTTCATCCAACACTACTTTAATTGGTGATCAATATAAGATTCAGCTTATTGGCTTGATGGCCATTTCCTTTCTTTTAATAGTTTACAACTGGGAATTTCTTCCACAGTTTGAGATTACATCTGCCAAAAATTTAAATGCTTATATATATGCTACAAAGATTTTTAGACCAGATACTCTTCAGTTTGCTGTCTTGGGTACGCCCATCTGTTCCTTGCCACCGTTTCCATCATTATCTGTTCATCAGTCTCTTCCTTTTACCATTCATTGGAGAAGATTAATGAAGTACATCAGAAAACAGAAGAGTCCTTCGGAACAGGCCAAAGATCTACCTAGTTCAATATTCCATTTCCTAAAGCGGCAGCCAGTCATCTCTGAGTGCAGTAGCATCCCATGGTTAGAATGACACCTTTCCCAACAACTGATATTCAGACTCTGTACAGGATGAACGTAATCAAGGCTGGCTTATGGATATCAAAGAATATCTGTGCCCTTAAGAGCAAATAATTTATTTATTTATTTATTTATTTCGATTTTTATACCGCCCTTCTCCCGGAGGACTCAGGGCGGTGTACAGCCAAGTAAAAATTCAATATATAAACATTAAAAAGAAGTTAAAAAGAAATATTATAATGTGGCCAAAATTTTAAAACCATTTAAAATCTTAAAACATAAATACCCCAATAAAATTTCAATCCAGTCCCGCTTGAATAAATAGGTGCATTTTCAGCTCACGCCGAAAGGTCCGAAGATCAGGCAATTGACGTAAACCGGGGGGAAGTTCATTCCAGAGCGTAGGAGCTCCAACAGAGGAGGCCCTTCCTGGGGCCGCCAGCCGACATTGCTTGGCGGACGGCACCCTGAGAAGGCCCTCTGTGTGAGCGACGGGTCGGTGGGAGGCACAAGGTAACAGCAGGCGGTCCCGTAAGTACCGGGTCCTAAGCCATGGAGCGCTTTAAAGGTGGTAACCAAAATCTTGAAGCGCACCGAAAGACCACAGGAAGCCAGTGCAAGCTGCGCAGGATTGGTGTTACATGGGAGCAACGAGTTGCCCCCACTATTACCCGCGCAGCTGCATTCTGGACTAGCTGCAGCCTCCGGGTGCACTTCAAGGGCAGCCCCATGTAGAGAGCATTGCAATAGTCCAAGCGGGAAGTGACAAGGGCATGAGTGACCGTGCATAAGGCATCCCGGTCAAGAAAGGGGCGCAACTGGCGCACCAAGCGCACTTGGTGGAAGGCCCTCTTGGAGACGGCCGCCAAATGATCGTCAAACGACAGTCGCCCATCCAAGAGGACACCCAAGTTGCGCACCCTCTCCGTTGGGGCCAATAACTGCTTCACAGCCAGCTGCAGCTGCAGCTGACTGTACCGGGGTGCCGGCATCCACAGCCACTCCGTCTTGGAGGGATTGAGCTTGAGTCTGTTTCTCCCCATCCAGACCCGTACAGCTTCCAGACACCGGGACAGCACTTCGACAGCTTCGTTGGGGTGGTTCGGGGTGGAAAAGTACAGCTGAGTATCATCAGCGTACAGATGATAACTCACCCCGAAACCACTGATGACCTCACCCAGCGGCTTCATGTAGATGTTGAACAGGAGGGGCGAGAGAATCGACCCCTGAGGCACCCCACAAGTAAGGTGCCTCGCGGTCGACCTCTGCCCCCCTGTCAACACCGTCTGCGACCGGTCGGAGAGATAGGAGGAGAACCACCGATAAACGGTGCCTCCCACTCCCAACCCCTCCAACCGGTGCAGCAAGATACCATGGTCGATGGTATCAAACGCCGCTGAGAGATCTAATAGGACCAGGGCAGAGGAACAACCCCTATCCCTGGCCCTCCAGAGGTCATCCACCAACGCGACCAAAGCTGTCTCCGTACTGTGACCGGCCCGGAAGCCGGACTGGAACGGGTCTAGATAGACAGCTTCATCCAGGTACCGGGGAAGCTGCCATGCAACCACACTCTTTACAACCTCCGCCACAAAGGGAAGGTTGGAGACAGGACGATAATTTCCCAAAATAGCTGGGTCCAGGGAAGGCTTCTTGAGGAGGGGTCTCACCACTGCCTCTTTCAAAGCAGCGGGGAAAACCCCTTCCATCAATGAAGCATTTATAATCCCCTGGAGCCAGCCTCGTGTCACTTCCTGAGTAGCCAGCACCAGCCAGGAAGGACACGGGTCCAGTAAACATGTGGTCACATGTAGCCTCCCCAGTAACCAGTCCACGTCCTCGAGAGCCACAGTCTCAAACTCATCCCAAATAACCTCAACAAGACGTGCCTCTGCCATCCCACTTGGATCATCGCAATTTTGGTCTAGACTATCCCGAAGCTGAACGATTTTATCGTATAGATAACCGTTAAACTCCTCAGCACGTCCCTGTAGGGGGTCATCCCGCCCCTCCTGATGAAGGAGGGAGCGAGTCACCCGGAACAGGGCGGCCGGGCGGTTATCTGCCGATGCAATGAGGGTGGAAACGTAGGAACGTTTCACCTCCCTCATTGCCACTAGGTAGGTCTTAGTAAAAGATCTCACTAGTGTCCGATCAGCCTCGGAACGGCTAGACCTCCAGGTACTCTCTAGGCGTCTTCTCCGGCGTTTCATCTCCCTCAGCTCCTCAGAGAACCAAGGAGCCAAGTGAGATCTGCGCCGGGTCAGAGGCCGCAAAGGCACGACACGGTCCAAAGCCACCGTCGCGGCCCGCTCCCAGGCCGCAACGAGTTCTTCAGTCGTGCCGTGGGCAAGATCCTCAGGGAACGGCCCAAGCTCCGTCCGGAACCTCTCAGGGTCCATCAGGCGCCTGGGACGGAACCAACGCATTGGCTCCGTCTCCCTGCGGTGGTGAGCGGTGGTCTGAAAGTCCAGGCGAAGGAGAAAATGATCCGACCATGACACCGGTTCCGTCATTAAATCTCCTAATACCAGATCATTAATCCACTGTCCAGAGATAAAAATCAGATCTAGTGTGCCTCCCCCCGTGTGTGTGGGGCCATCAGTTACTTGAATCAGGTCCATGGCCGTCATGGAAGCCAGGAACTCCTGAGCTACCGTTGATGACAAGCCGGCCGATGGCAAGTTGAAGTCCCCCATGACCAAAAGTCTGGGAGTCTCAACTGCCACCCCGGCAAGCACCTCCAGCAGCTCAGGCAGGGCTGTAGTCACGCAGCAAGGAGCCAGGTACGCGATCAACAGACCCATCTGATTCCTATGGCCCCACTTCACAAGGAGGGATTCACAACCAGCTATCTGAGGCACAGTGGACTCCCTCGGCTCTAGACTTTCTCTAATCACAATCGCCACCCCCCCACCCCTACCTTGGGCCCTCGGCTGGTGGAGTGCACGGAAACCTGGAGGCACAGTTCAACCAGGGAACACCCCTCTGTGCCCAACCAGGTCTCCGTAATGCCCGTAATGTCCGCGGACTCCCTCTGTATAAGATCGTAAATCAAGGGAGCCTTATTTACCACGGACCGGACATTGCACAGCATCAGCCGAAGACCCAAGCTCTGAGGATCTTGGCCATCCGGGGAACAGGTAAGGACTGAGGGGCCGGAGCACGTGATCGCCTTTAAACATCGAGCACGTGCTCCCAGGGGACGATGCGACCCCTTGCTTCTGCCATATCTGCCTCTCCCACTTACCGTACAGATGGAATGACACTCTATGCTCTGAACATCCACCTCCCCCCCTGTCTTCGGACCCAATGAAATAAAGCCGTGAGCACGCACTGGGACTGGACATACCCTCCCCTCCCACCCCAATGGGTTTCCCCCCCCCATCTCCACCCTCCCCCCGCTCCCAACCCTTAAAATCCCCATTAATACTCCCCTTAAAAAATCTATTAAAACAACTAATTAAAAAGCCCCTAAGCCTCCTATTTTTAGCATGCCACCATAATGAAACATGAACCATGTTTTGGCTTGTCAATGGAGGTTTTCAGTCATCCAGGTCATGGTTGTCCCAAAGGTGCTTTTCCAAGAGGCAACTGGACTTTCTGGTTTTTCTTTGAAGATGTTTCACTTCTCATCCAGGAAGCTTCTTCAACTCTGGCTGGATGGTGGGGAATGGAAGGATTTATATTCCTTGCAGATAGCAGGTGATTTGTATTCATTCAACATTTCCAAGAAGGCTCCACACTAATGGTTAAATCTGAACCAGTTTGCCACTGTTTTGGTGGCTGTGCATGCATGCTGCACACTGCAAATGTGCAGTGCGCACCAAACGCATGCTGAGCGCACAGTATGCGCCAAAAGGAGGCTTGGGAAGCCAAGTAGAACAGCAGGGGGAGGGATCAGCTGTACCTCATGATTTAGATTCACTAGAAACCAGATTTCCTGCTGTCTAGCGATTTTAAATCGTGTGGCACAGCTGATTGTCGGAAATACTGATTTGGGGGAACTGGTAGCTTTTTTTTTTACTACCTGTTTGCCCGAACCGGTAGTTTTTATCACCACCAATTTGGCTGAACCAAGTAGCATTTCCCCACTGCTCAACACCTAGTTGCATCACACAGGTGACCCTGATGACATAGATAAACCTCCAGGTGGCCTTAACAGCTCACTAAAAGGATGCAAATGACCAGCTGTCTGCAAGAGCTGAAGAAGCTTCTTGGATGAGAAATGAAATGTCTTCAAAGAAAAAACAGAAAGTCCAGTTGCCTCTTGAAAAAGCACCTTTGGGACATGTGTTGTCTTATAGTGCAACCTTAGTTTAATCAGTTTCATGATTTCCAACTTGATCTTTGTTGCATCTTGGTTACATAGTAACATTTCATTTTTTATAGTCCTCCCTGAGAACACACAGCATTTCTCTCTCTTTGCCTTATTTTTTTCTGCCAAATACTCTTTTATTTTTTTTTCTGCACACAGTAGGGAGAATTATTGCCTTTGGTCATGTTTTAAACCTGTCTGATGGTATCTTAAACTAGTGACTGAGTACCAGTGATTGTTTGGGGCTTACAATATGTCTTTTTGGAAAGGGCCTTTTCTTTTAGAAAGCTGTAATGGTAGAAAAAGAAGTTGAAGGAATTTTATTAGTCTCTTCAATCAAAAGTTCTTTCTTTCTTTCTTTCTTTCTTTCTTTCTTTCTTTCTTTCTTTCTTTCTTTCTTTCTTTCTTTCTTTCTCTCTCTCTCTCTCTCTCTCTCTTTCTTAAAATTCAGAAAATATATATAAAATGCTTTGCTTTTGTTCAATTATTTTGCAGGTTTTTAATGAGCAATGTTATTTTCATTCCTTTCTTCCTTAGTATTAACACTTCTATCAAATACTCAGTATTTTATGGCCAGAATATCCTCAGGGTACCTCTGATCATCCAAATATTTTTCTAAATATCTTTTTTGTTTCTACAAATGTTAGTTATTTTCTAAGTCTGTTGTACTCGCTCTCTGTCCTCAAATAGTGCCATTCTAGCTATTCATCTTTTTATACCTACAGTATGATGTCTTAGTAGCCTGTTATTCCTCCTAGGAATTCAGAGCAGTGAATATCTCACTTCATGATGTCATCTCTGCAGCAAAATATGAAAGAACGCCACTCCTTACTGCATCTACACATAGCCGATTTTAGGAGTTGCTTCACAATTTTTTGTGGTATGTTTCTTCTGTTAAAATTTTAATGTTTTAGCTTGCAGAACTGCATTCCCCAGTTTTTAATAAACCATCCTAAGTAGATATTAACTATAATTAAACATGGCAACTGCTGCCATCAACATGTTTCTCTGAATCTTGTCATACCTTCATGATTTGATACTATGGTAAAATTATGGCATTGATATCACTTGGGACAACCTTTCTAGAGGAGCAAGATTAAAATGTTTCTGAAGGGAATTGTTTTATGAAGGTATAGGTAATTATTTTTCAAACAGTAAATTAAAAATACTTAACTCAGGAGCAGCCAACTTTGGGGGGTAAATGAAAACTTTTGTAACATTTACCAACTGGCTGTTATGAATAGACTTAATCAGTTGCTCACAAAATACTAATTTACAGAAGACAAATCAGTTGAGTATCTCTCTCGTCCTCAGCTCTACAAATTATCATCTTCATTTATGTTTGTCTTTTTATACTTCCAAACCAAAATCCTTTACTGAAACTAATACCATTCCTCGCCCCACAAATGCCCATAGAGTCCAGAGGACTTCTTGTAGATAAAAATAATGCTGTAGTCTTGAGACTAGCTTTGCCATCATCACCACCACCACCACCATCATCATCATCATCACAGTGGTGGGCTACTGTAATGCAGCAGCTTCACAGGAAGCAGGAAACACATTCCAAGGAGAGGGACAAGAGAAGAGACAACACAATCCAGAGTTGAAATGTGGGAAGAGGAAGAGATTTAGGATACTTACTTCCTACAATCTCCCAGGCTATATCCATTAAATTAGGGTAGTATAGGTTTAGTCTGTATGGTGTATGCCAGGGGTGTCAAACTCGATTTCATTGAGGTCCGCATCAGGGTTGTGTTTAACCTTGGGGGACCGGGGTGGGTGTGGCCAACTTGACTTCACTCGTGTCAGGGGTGCCTGTGTGGCCTGAATGCTCTGCCAGTGAAAATGGGCTCCCAATCTCTGTTTTCGGCTGGGACGGCCTCCTGCAGCAAAAACAGAGTTTGGGAGGGCAGCCCTTCCAAGCTCCGTTTTTGATGTCAGAGGTTGCAGGAGGCCATCCCAGCTGAAAACGGAGTTTGGGAACCTGTTTTCACTGGCAAAAGCACCGCAGACCGGTCCTTCGCTGTTTCCAAGGTGGCCCCATAGGCCAGATCTAACCACTCCTTGGGCTGGATCTGGCCCGTGGACCTTGAGTTTGATACCCCTGGTGTTTGTAAATAAATTTTTTTGCAATAGTGGAGAATTTCTGATAAATAACTAATATTTGGCTGTATTATGTTATATAGCTCTTGCCTAGGCCTGGTATTAAATTACCTTCTTCCTGTGTTTTCCAGGCACTGAACCTAGCCTGTCCTCCTTCTCTTCTTTCATAAAGGGTATTAAATAAATAAACAATCAGATGGAATAGCAATCCTAGTGGTCATCAAGAGGCATGCCAAGAACCACACTGGTCACTTACCACAGGCTTCATTAAACCTTTATGTTCCAGTGATAAAAGACCTTCCCTTGGTTAAAATATATTTCTTAAACCTAATCTTAGCTAAACGCTAGGCCTGATTAAAATAGACATAAACAAGTTTTGTTTTTTTTGCTTTTAAAAAAATCTTTGGCTTGCAAGACAATTCAGTTTTCTAATTTGATCAGATTCTTTCTGAAACCTGGTGCTAAGAGACTCTGCTATTAGCTTGAGACTTCAGCCTCAACTCAGAGCTCCTTACAAATACAGTTATAGGTTCCAGATCCTTTTCTAATGCAGATTACTCAGACTAGAAGACCTGCCCCTCCTCCATCTCCAAAATCTGCTCCCTTCAGCTGCAATCCTATCTCCTCTAGTTGTTATTTCCTAGTCTGATATTTTCAACTCTTAAACTTATATTTTCCTTTTAAAAAAAAACCCAGACAAAATGTGATGCATCATGTTCTTATGATACTTCTAATGAAATGGAAATGTCCTTGAATAATCCAAATGGTAATTTACTATCTCCTCATTATATCTAAAGTGTTAACATGAAATCTCCTTTCTATAGCAACTGTAACCAAGGCAGCCACATTCTTTCCTGTCCAATAAATGAGCACTACACTTTGCTTTTGGCTTACTTGGTTACATCATGAGCATACTGAGAATGCAATGATCCGTGAGTTCAGTTCCCTGTGGAGGGCTTGAAGACCACAGAATAACATCTGGCTAGGTATATTTGACAATTCCCATTAAGGATGAAACTAATCAAGTATTGTCTCCTGGTAGTTAGTATATCCAAAAATAGTGTACAGATTGTCCTCGACTTATGACCACAATTGAGTCCAACATTTATGTTGTTAAGTGAGACATTTAAGTGATTTTTATGAACTTTCTTGCCACAGTTGTTAAGTGAATCACTACAGGTGATAAGTTAGTGCCATGGTTGTTAAGTGAATCTGGCTTCCCCATTGATTTTGTTTGCCAGAAGGTTGTAAAAGGTAATCACATGACCTTGGGACACAGCTACGGTCATAAGTATGAGTCAGTTGCCAAGCATCTGAATTTTGATCACCAGATGATCGGGATGCTACAAAGTTGTAAATGTAAAAAATGGTCATAAGTCACTTTTTTCAGTTCTGTTGTAACTTTGAATGGTACCTAAACGAACTGTTGTAAGTTGAGGACTAACTGTATTGTATAAAAACAGAGACATTCTCCCCATTCCAAGAAGTATATGTTTGTGTGTATGTGTCTGTATAAGTTATGTAAAATCTTATACATGGATGCATGTTATAATGTAATACCTGTATAGAGAAGGTAAATTATATATATGCATTGACAGACCTTACCGAGGGGTTACTTTGAAATCACAGAAATTATAGTTCCTCAAGACCTCATTTCTAACATAATATACCTTACAGGTAGGACTCAGAAATTAAGTTCAATGAAAATGGTTGCAGTGATTTTAAATGACTTTTTTTTTTCATAACTGCAGGTTACTTTTTTGATTTGAAAGAAAATATACTTTGGAAAAGTTAGCGTCAGCTTTAATGGAAACCAATATTGGAGGAATCTTGGGTTTCAAAGAAAATTTGGTAAAAGTAATGAAACAGACATATCTAAGATTCTGAAACGTAGAATTCCTCCCTCAGATTAAAAAGATTCTCCATACATCTTTGAATTTGATGATGTTGAGCTAATTTTGGAGTTTCCTGCTTGGCCACTGCCTGAAAGAGAATGTTGAACTAGATGGATTTTTAACCTGATCCTGTAGGTTTTTAGGTTGGTGTATTCATTCTGAGAGAAAAGGAAAGTGTGGCATTTTAATATTTGCAATTCTATTTGCATATCTGACTCTCTTTGTTCTTGCTTCTGAAGACAAATTCTCCTTTGCATTTCCCCTGCCTGACTTAGTTTATTTGATTCATCCTTAATAGGAAACTGAGAATCTGAGCAATCCATCTTCCCCTTTCTCTCTCAAGCTACTCAACAGTGTTAAAGTTACAATTCCCTTTTCCCCACTGCCTTAAAACTGTTTGGTAAAGGGGTTTTTTCAGGGTCAGCTTCAATCCCGCTGTCCCACGTGTATCCTTATAACAGCCTGAGAAACAGTCATATATATTACGATACTCTGATGGGATTTGTAGCCATTCATGACTTAACAAACAACTATTCTTGGTTGCCTTTGACAGAGGTGGCCTTTATCTGTGCCTATACCTTCCTTTTATCAGCATTCATTTGCTGCTAAAGAAAAGAACACCGATACTGACTGCACTCTGTAATGTGTTTTGCAAATGTTCTGCCAAATTGGTCCTGTACCTTGGGAACAGTGTTTTTCAACTACGGCAAATTTAAGATGTGTGACTTCAATCCCCAGAATTCCCAACCAGCATGCTTTTTCATGGTAGGAAAGACAGGCAGCACAAATGTCTTGCCGATTACTTAGCTCAGGGGTATCAAACTCGTGTCCCATGGGCCAGATGCGTCACGTGCTGGCCACCCCACCCCCTGGTTTACCACGATACATCATGTGACAACGACATGATGACATGAATTTGACAGCCCTGACAGCTGAATTCCTTCTATCCACTCAGTGGATCAAAGATTGTAGATGATCCACTGACTGTGTTGAAAACTGTCTTCAGAATAGAGATTTTCCTGCTTTATTGGAAACTCCAGCCCCTGGTTCATGGGAGGGAGTGATGGAAGATGCAATGTTGTGGATATGTATTGGGACTACATTATTTATCTTTGTATTGTCTTGTATTAAGGGATAATATGATCCCTTAGCTCATGGGTCTGCAAACTTGGCTCTTTTAAGACTTGTGGACTTAAAGCTGGCTGAGGAATTCTGTGAGTTGAAGTCCACAAGTCTTAAAAGAGCCAAGTTTGCAGACCCCTGCCTTAGCCCACACCACCTCCCTTTGGAATTATCTGCTGTATTTTTTATCCTTTCCTAAGATCCACTTATATGTAACTCCATTACTCCACCACTATGATTCAGGCTTTATGAATGACCCATAAGTAGGTAGAGGCTCCTAATAAAGCAGAAGTGGAAAGCCACCCCCCTTCCCAATTCCAAAGGATGATATAAACTCCCCACTCCATCATCTGTCAAACTCACTTCTTCCTCTCCCCACTCCCTCATTCCGAGCTTAAAATAGGGATAGTGGAACTTTTTCCTACTGGAGGGGAGTTCACCAATCACTGGACTATAACTTGCTTTGCAATAAACTGTTAGAGCAGCCCCATTCACTAGCCTCATTAAGAAGGCAGGGTAGAGATTGGCTGTGTCAACAAAGAAAATTTATGCTGGCATATTTTGTGCTGCCATAGGGACTGGAGGAAAATACATTAAACCAGCTGTCTAGATGTGCACTTAGCCATTTATTATGGTGTAAGTTTTTGTGACTAAGTCCATCAGATCACATGCTTCAGCTGTATTTGAGGTGCAAGGTGTGTAGCCTTCTCAGGAGAAAATTGCAGGCTGCAAGGTCAGTATTGAAAACACCTTCTCCAAAGTTAATATGTATGCTCAGATTGAATGCAAATGTGTGCCTGTCTCTCCTTGTCTGTGTCATACACTCACTAGAAGCTGACTCACCACCTACCTACCTTTTCACCTAATATAGTTTCAAAAGTGTTAAAGGGTTCCCTTTTGCTTTTCCTGTGCTATGGTAGATGACATTTTTTCCAGGCCTTCAAATTGCTTTAACGTTTGTATGTGATCAAATCTGCAAATTAATGAAGTAAACAGCTTTGTAGGTGTTAGTTTAACAAACAAGCTATTAAAGCAATTTACTACTGATGACATGTCAATGCATAATTTTCCTGTATATGTTTCCAAATAAACATGAAAAATGCCAGCAATGTAATTTCATTTTAAAGTTGGAATTTTTGAGTATCTGTAAGGGGGTTTATACTTATTTCATAAGCTCATAGAATCATAGGTCTGGAAGGGACTTTGGAGGTTTTCTAGTTCAACCCCTGCTCAAGGCAGGATTTCTTATATCATCTCAGACAATGGTTGTCCAATCTTTTCTTGAAAACTTCCAGTGATGGAGCACCCACAACATCAGGAGGAATGCTGTTTCCTGAATTGTTCTTACTGTCAGAAATCCCCCCTTATTTCCAACTCACCTCATGTGGGGAAAATAGGAGATAGGGATATTAGGTATGTTCACCACCTTGAATTGATCAAAATATAACGTGGAATAATAACAATGGCAAAACAATCTTAAATAGTACCAATAGTAATAGGGACCCTGGAACACCACTTGAACAACATTGGCATTGACAAAATCACCATCAGTCAACAACAAAAGAAAACTTACCTGGAGCAGCTTACATTCTTTAATACCATCAAACGACGTCTGCCTATCCCAGATCCTTGGGAAGGAAGGACTCAATAGGTGGATAAAATCCAGACTAAACTTCTGGTTTGACCATGTGACCAATCATCATCATCATCGTCGTCGTCGTCATCATCATCATCGCAGAACTACTTGGATCTAGAATAGAAACAACACTTTCTAGGAAAACTGAAATTCAGTAAGATTTTAAATTATGCAGTATATATTCTGAAATTTGACCCCAAACCTGATATTTTCCAAAGTAAAATAAAAATTTAAAAAGTAAAAAGTAAAAATTTAATAGTTTGAAATTTCAAAAGATAATATTGGTTAAATATATGGTGAATCTATGGTGAATTAACTGTTGATTACTTGAAAATAGAATCTCCTGACGTTGAATGTTAATTTGTACATTTGTACCTTTCAATTACAAGCAAAGATTGATTTCTATATCATAGCAGGTTCAAAAACATCAGCTGTTAATCACTTGATGTTAACTGTAACTACACTAACAAACCTTTACATGAAAAATGTGAATATGATTTGCCATAATCAGTAGTAAACAAGTAGATTTCTCCCTCTTCCTCTTTTTGTATACGTGGCCACATATATCACCATTTTTTTTGAGTTGCTAAATACACACTATGTTAAACACATACTACTGGTTGACAGAAATTCAAATAAATTAGTCTTGGTTTCACTGGCTGTCCATACTCTATAGTCTACCAAATTCTGCTTTACAGAGAGGAGTTATTTTAAAAAAAATCACACAGAATGAATCTTGCTGGATTAGACTAAATATCCTAAACAAGTATTTATGTCTTCCTCTTCACAATCTTCTTTTCTGTATATGATTTCTATCTCTTCTAGCTTTCTCTTCTGATGAACAGATCCTCTCATATGGGTCAATCAGTAAACTGTATAGTTTGCTACAAGTCTCCAGATTGTCCAGCAGGATTATTTCCTTGTGCTGCTCGAACTCTTCTAATTGGTGATGATGAGGATGAAACCTGAAACTTTTGAGTTTCAATATGAGTTTTATCACCCAGCTGCTCCTGCAAAATATGGATATTTTCCACGGGAAGTATTAAAGATAGTATAACTCCAACATGTTTATAGTGATCCTTTTCATTATTTGGGAAAAACAGCATTTAATGGACAACACATTTCTGAACGCTCACCCTCACTGAACTTTTATAAAGAGGGCAGTTTAAAAGACAGCTATAGGATGAATACTAAATCCACTTTAGCAGTTCTTGCTAACAGCAAAAACATATGATAATTACCAACTTGATTAGTTTTTACAGAATGACTTCAGTATTTGTATATATCAACATATCTTTGAAAGAGCATTATCACATTCATTGATTTGTATTTGGTTGGTCATGAGCTTATTTCAAAGTTGATTAATTCCATATCTATTAGCCTGAGTTTAAAGGAGAAAATATGATATAACTGCCAAATCACATATTCTTCACCAAAAAACAATAGCATGAACTATCAGATGCTACTTGAATTAATAGATTAATGTTAATGCATTATTCAAGTAGCAAATATTTAATATCAAATTCACCAGTGTCTGAGACATTGAGCATCATTTGCATACTTTGCTAATAAAATATGACAATCCTCCCCCCCAAAATATTTATGATACTTAATTTAAAAACAAAATGAAATCTGGCATCTCTCCCTTTTTCTGTGACCCAGAAGTACTGCAGTTTCTATGAACTTTAAGAACTAGGAATAAATGAGTTGTTATTCAGGAGAGCTATTTTTAACTTCAGATGTTTTCACCTTCTTGTAATGAAAATGGTTATAAAAGAACAAAGAAATAAATTTCATAAGAATTATGACTAATCACAGGACACAGTGCACAAGAGGTATCCAAAAGGTGTAAAATAAATAAAATGGTTTATGCTGCAATTTGGAAGATATGAAAAAAATAAATAAAAAAAGAAGGATTCAATTAAGCTAGAACAGGTGCAACAAGGGCTATAAGGATGAACATTGGACAGGAAACTAAGTTTTAGAAAGAGAGACAGATGGAACTAGATACGTTCAACCTTAAGAAATGATAACTATTTGGAGATAGGATGAAGTATCTGAAGGGATATTATACAAAAGATGGACAAGTCCATTTTGTCATCCCAAAATGCAGGACACGGAATCATGGATCTAAGTTGCAGGAAGACAAATTCCAGGAGTCAGGAAAAAATTCCTAACAATAAAAGCAGCTGGACAGTGGAACCAGTTACCTAGGAAATGGGTGAGAACTTCTTCATTGGACCTCTTCAAGCGGAGGTTGGAAGATATTGGTCATATTTTGATGTGAACTTTATAGGCTCTTATTTTAGCTGCTCTGCAAATTTGGAAAGATGGACTGCCATGCTCCCAGCTTGCATTTCACACTCAATTAGCCTGCAGATATAAGTTCCTGAATCTGCAGTTGGTGAGGACAAAATGAAGAAAAGTGAGTTGGACTTCTATTGCATTGGGAATGACTTACAGGCTGAGTGGGTTGGGTTCTGACTGATGATATTGCACAGCTTTTTTGAAACCTATGATTTGACAAGAACTGGCATTGCTAAATCTTCTAAACAGGGCAGTAAAAAGATTCCTTCTCAATTCAGTATCTGTTTTTTTCCTAGTTGCCAAGCAAGTGTTTCTTAGAGATGTATAAGTAGGACAGGGGGCAAGTGCTGCATCCCTATATTTTTTTCTAACAGAATAGAATAGAATAGAATAGAATAGAATAGAATAGAATAGAATAGAATTCTTTATTGGCCAAGTGTGATTGGAGATATATAAAACTACCGTAGATAGATAGATAGATAGATAGATAGATAGATAGATAGATAGATAGATAGAAGATAGAGAGATATAGTTCCAACCTTCAAGGAATCTGGCCCTTAATAGATTAGTATGTGTGTGTGTGTGTGCTTGTGTGTTTGAATCTATTAAGAGCCAGATTCCTTGAAGAGAATCAGGTACAGTGGTGGGTTGCTCCAGGTTTGGTTCTTGAGAACTGGTAGTAAAAACGGCGGGAGGCTTTGCCCACCCACCCTGATGTCACATTTGGTGATCTGCGCATGTGCAGAAGGGCGCGGACTCCCACTGCGAACTGGTAGTGAAGGTAAGTAGAACTCACCCCTGATCAGGTACTATATCAACAGTGTCCAAGGGTGTATGTGCATGCCAACATTGGTAAGATGTTAGTTGGAACTTCATGATACAATCTCTACTTCTTTGATATGTGCATTGTGTCTATTAAAAAAGGTTGAGCTTGTGCTGTGAGTTTCCATCTGCCATCTTGCTAATTTTAAATCCTCCCACCCGAAGGCTACTATTATGCCACATAATGGTAATGGGCAGGACTTTAGCCAAAAGTAGGCAGAGCCACATTCTTTGATATCTACCTACAAGATAGATTGTTTGAAGAAAGCTTTTGAAATTAAGCCAAGGGCAATAAATCCTAGACCAGTATTCAGATTTCACAACTTCAGGATGTGTGGACTTCAACTCCCAGAATTTCCCAGCCAGTATGTTCTCAAGTTTGAAAAATACTGATCTAGATCCTTGGTCTATACTGACCTCTGATAGTTCCCTAGCATTTGAAAGTTAGTTGGGTATATCAACACCAGTTTTAGTATTCTGTAATTTGCCATGAATATACCAAAACTCTTCTCTACATTTTGACTTCTACATATCTAGAGTCACTCTCAATTTTTCATTTCTTTTTAGCTTTTTAAAAAGTGTGCTACATCATCAACTAGAGCCCTGTCCCATTGTCTTCTCCAACTGTAGATCTCAAATGAATTCAGAAGCTTGCTGTCATGCTGTTTTTGGAAAGTCAGTCTTTGCAAAACTGTAGAGCCTCTGGATTTTTTCTCCCCTGCTCGTAGTGCACCAATCTGATTTATAGCCAATACCATCCTACTGACAGGGAAAATTCTTCCTGGCAAAACTAATATTGGGTTCTGTGGTGCTAAATGTTATGGAGTTTATATCAATTTATAATGTCTATTGAATGCAGTTTGTGCTCATGCAGCTCATTGGACAACAAGAGATCTTGACTAATTAGAAACATTGGATAAAATAGCAAGATAAATTTTAGGAGGACGGCAATAATTAAAACCACACTGTAAGTACAGTATAGGATGAGGAAGACTACTGATTAGAGATATGCACAACACTGTCTGGGCAGATCACAAGATGAATGCCCAAAAGTGTGATGCAAAGAAACTCAAAAGCAGTCCTAGGTTGTATCAGACAATTAATTAAAATAGGGACTGATGCAGATACAGATGGAGCCAGAAGAGAAGCTGAAGCGTTATTTATTGCTGTTTATAATAATAAGGTAAGGTGGCTCAGTGGCTAAGATGCTGAGCTTGTCGATCAGAAGGTCGGCAGCTCAGCGGTTCAAATCCCTAGTGCCGGAGTAAGCTCCTGTGACTTGTCCCAGTTTCTGCCAACCTAGCAATTCGAAAGCACGTAAAAAATGCAAGTAGAAAAATAGGGACCATCTTTGGTGGGAAGGTAACAGTGTTCTGTGTGCCTTTGGCATTTAGTCATGCTGGCCACATGACCACGGAGATGTCTTCGGACAGCGCTGGCTCTTTGGCTTTGAAACAGAGATGAGCACCGCCCCCAGAGTCAGGAACGACTAGCACATATGTGCAAGGGGAACCTTTACCTTTACCTTATAATAATAAGAGGATGTAGTTTGATAGTATGTAAAAGTGAGAGTACATATAATAGAAACCAAAGGTGAAATCCAGCAGGTTCTGACAGGTTCTGGAGAACCGGAAGTGGAAATTTTGAGCAGTTCAGAGAACCAGCAAATACCACCTCTGGCTAACCCCAGAGTGGGGTGGGAATGGAAAGTTTGCAATATCCTTTCCCCAGGAGTAGGAAGGGAACAGGGATTTTGCAGTATCCTTCCCCTGCCACGTCCACCAAGCCACACCCACCAAGCCACACCACACCCACCAAGCCACGGCGACAGAACTGGTGGTAAAATTTTTTGGATTTCACCACTGTTAGAAACAGAGTACAAGTGAACTCCTAAAGAATACCTTAACAGTTATTTGGAATGGAATAGGGTCTCCTACTTGGGCGGCGGGTGTTGTGTCTTGCCCGCCCTCAGAGCAGCCGGGGCCTTCTTACCTGCTCCCGAACACTGAGGAATGTATGCCTCCCGGCCCAAGTCCTGGCTCCATGCCCACACAAACTGCAGAAGAAGGAGCATCTCCCGGCCCCAGCCCTGACTCCATGCCCAGGCAAACGGAGCAGCTAGACCCCTCCCCCTCCTCCACAGCATGTGAGCCTGAGGAGGGTTTATTCCCAACAGCTGCTGATTGGTGTGACCCTCACATCAGAAGGCTGGATAGGCGGAGGCAACAGAAGGAAGGGAGGGGCAGGCCTTAATGAGTGCTGAGTCATGGAGCCACACCCCATGGCCTATATAAAGGATCTGCTTTCTGGCAGTCTCTGAGTCAGGCAAAGTCGAACTTATCTTGCTGAAGTCACTTACTGGTCTCCTGCCTGCTCTGAGGACTTTGCTAGGACTTTGGGCAGAGCTGCAGAGGCAAGCCTGATTCGGATTTCCCTGACCCGGCCGTCAGCGGAGGAGTGGGACACGACAGCGGGGTTGGGAGATTGGACTAGAAGACCTACAAGGTTGCTGCCAATCTGTTATCTTATATACAGTAAGTTGCAAAGTTCTTTTCCTTCCCTCTATTTCTCTCTCCTCCCCCAAGGGCTTCTCTGACATATTAGTTTTGGAATGCTGATTGTGTTCCTACCTGCTTTTTGCTCTAAAGTAGTGGAAGGGAAAAAGAAAGCTACTATTTTCACTCTACTCAAACTCTTTCTCTAATTTTAGTACCTGTGCCACCTGAGATTTGTACTAAATGAGACCCAGTACAAGGGTGCCTTTTCTAACACTGATTTTTTCCCCTCTTTTCTCCTTCATCTGCTACTGGTATCCCTTTTCCAGTTTGTAGTCCTCTGATTTGGATCATCTGGGCTCCCTTCCCCTACAGTAACCTTTGTTTACTGACTGTAGAGTCAGCTATTCCATTTACCGTACCTCCTTCAGAACTGGAAAGAAAAAAACTTTATGTTCTTCCGGTATAACTTATTGCTGGCCTGCTTGGATGTCAGTCTGCAGGTGCCTCCAAAGAATTTGGGGTTTTTTTTTTTGTCTCCCTGCCTACATGTCTACCACCTTGCAATCAGTCTTGAGTTCTTTCTGAAAAAAAAAAAAGACAAGCATCTTGCATCTGAACATTTACAATTCAGTTTGGAGTGTTAGAGTTCTCATGCATAGCAGCTCACCTGCCACAGGCAATATTAACAGAATATCGTGTCAAAATAAAAAGAGGATGTAATTTACCCTGTTCTGTCCACACCTTGGATCCAGTTTTTGGCATCACGTTTAAAAAGGACATTTGTGAAAGGATAAACACAAAGTACTAAAAATATCTGGAGCCACCTTCTCAGCTGGAGCTAGTTAAAGGTCTTCCCTTAATGGTCAAGGGCACTAACCTTTTTAAAAGGTGCCTGGTATCAGCAGGGGGCTAAAAGATACTAGAGAGGCTCAAGGCTCTTCCTGGAGACATCAGAGAAAAGAATAAAGCTTATGAATAAAAGAAGAGAAGAAACTCCAGAAGTTCCCAAGTTGCCCAAAATAGCAGAAAAGCAGTTAAATCAGGAAGACAGCTTCAATGAAACAGAAAAGTGGTAACATAGACAAGGGGAAGATGGTGCTGGAATTCAGCAGGGAGGCTGGCAGCACTCAATAGTGAGGGAGGCATGATGGCTTGGAAATGATAAGTAAACAAAGTGCAATGGAAATAGTTGCTTTTGAGGTGAACATGGTGGTGCAAAAATTAGGAACGTTTACTGATGTCTGAGAATTGTTGCCAATCAAACTGATTTAAACCTCCTTTCTTAATTTTAAGGGAGTTTGCAGCAAGCCTCCAGGAAAGAGATGTTTTGTTTGTAATGACTTTTTCAGCTGCCTCTCAACTCATTAATCCAACTGATTGTTGTGTTATGTATCATTTCCTGAGTGAATGAAGCCTATGGTTTAAGCAGTCCATTCTGCATCCTGGTTAATTGGACACTGCATCTGAAATGTAAGTTCCTTACATTTTTAGATCTTGGAATATTTACTTTGTCAGGAATAGTCAATCAGTGGCATTTCAATGGTTGCTCAACTGGAAGTCCCAACATCCCTCACTAATGCTACCTTCCAGCTGAGCCTACTAATAGTTTAACAATGTCTGGTATATCACAGGTTGCTCTGTCCCTATGCTAGTGGTGAAATGCACTTACCTTCGCTACTGGTTTGGAAATATGAGCGTGCACCTCTTCTGTGCATGCACAGAGCCTTCTGCGCATGGACAGAGGATCAAAAATGGGACGTTATGACATCCTAGTGGGTGGGTGGAGTCTCTCGCTGCCAGCCCTACCAGTTTGTGCAAGCCAGATAGATCTGGCCGGATTTCACTGCTGTGACCGGGTAATTCAGACATACTTTGGTAGTAGTTTTAGGAAATGACTAATTCTAATTATGTTCATCAGACTTCAGTTTACTGTTAATTGTTTTGCTTTCATTTATCTTTTGTTAATGCTGGGAAATTACCAGAGGAAAATTATACTGACAGAATGTGCACTGGTAGGGCTAGGCTGAAAACTGTCCTTTCTTTTGAGTGGTGGGCCACATTCACCTTAAGAATCTGTGTGGGGCCTGGACATGGCCAGAAAAATTACTTTAAAATTTAAAAACAATAAAAACATTGAATCACCAACCATCCTAAATTGTCCTGTGCCATGTGGGATAGTTTGTCAATAATTTTTAGTTGCTTATTTATTTGATTTATGTAGCCCCCTTCTTATTTTTATGTGACTCAAATTGAAGGGAGTCCTAGGATCCACCCACAAGTAATTTATTAATTTGATGATTTGTAGACTGTGTCTTCACAGACTCAAGGCTGTTTATAATAAATAAATAAGATTACACTCCAGCCTAAATTAATTACCTTGACATCCCAAGCACTCTCAGCAACCAAATGCAGAACGATAGTATTTTTAGGACTTTAAGGTTAAAAGACTGAGACATTGCTTAAATCATGACTATAGCATTCCAAAGGGTGGGGTCAGCTATTGAGAAGGTGCATCGTATAGCTCCTCCCTCCCTCCTCTACTCAGGGTAAAAAGCTCTCAAATAGAGCTTAGAAAGAATAGAAATAGAAAGCCCTATTCTTAATGATTATTTGGGATGGATTAAATATTTAGAGGAACAGATGATACTGTAAATGTCTGGGCACCATGTCTTTACAGGTGACAATCAGCATTTTAAATTGGTCTCCCAAACAAACAGGTAACTAATGCAAGAATTGTAGCATGGTTGTAGTAGTGCTAAAGATGCTATCCACAATTTGTTGGGAAACCACTGAATTTTGGACAAATGGAAACTTCCACGTTGTTTTTAGAGAAAGCCCCTAGTACTGCACATTATAGATAGTCATTGTCAGTTTAAATAGGATTTAATAGGTCACTTTAGAAGGCTTCTTGCTATTTATTTTAAAATTTGAAATATTATAGATTTATTCACTGTATAATGTGGGGAACCTTGGTCTAAGACTGGGAAAAGAGAAATAAAGATCGTCAGGATCCCCCAAGGATTCCACTTCAGCTATTTCATTCTACTGAATAAAAGAATCTGGTAGAATATAAACAAGGGGAAGAAAAGGATGACAGGGACAATTCTAAAGGAGAGGCATTAACTTAAATCTTAACATTCTTGTGATAAATATTATTATCTAGAAAAGGAAGAGTGGAATGCCATGGAAGACTGGTACATGCTGGCAAGGACTAGATCCTGCTAGGTATATCTACTAAATGTCCAATGGTGCTGAAAGACCTGAGGCCGCCCAGAACTTACGGAAGCAATGGTAAGGATATGTTACATCATCATTTATTTATTTATTTATTGGATTTTTATACCGCCCTTCTCCTGAAGGACTCAGAGCGGTTCACAGCCAAGGTAAAACAGCAATAATATACAAATAAAACAATAGTTAAAAAACTTATTAGATATAAGGCCAGATTAAAACATTTAAAACCATAAAAACCCCATAAAATTTATATCAAATATTAAAAGCTATTTAAAATTCCTATGCCAGTCCTGCGCAAATAAACAGATAAGTCTTCAGCTCGCGGCGGAAGGTCCGAAGGTCAGGCAGTTGAAGAAGTCCAGGGGGAAGTTCATTCCAGAGGGTGGGAGCCCCCACAGAGAATGTTCCTCTGATGGGTTGCAAAATAGAATGCAGCTCAACGAAGAACTCCAATAAATATGGTATTTCAGCTTGGATTTAAAGTATCTTTTTTCTGAGAAACATCAGTCCTAAACACACTTGTATGCACATGGCTAGCTTATCCATATTTATTTAAGATTTTTTCTTTCTGGTATCTCATTTACTATAATTATTTATTTACCATCTATTTTATGTGCTACCTTTACTTGATCCAGAGGTGTTGGACACCTGCGTTCAATTCTGCAGCATTTAATGACACTATAAAATGATCCATACCGTACATTAAATTGCTAGGTGAAAAGAAGGTGCCTCCAGCTATAGTCACACTAACTTTGAAAATGCAGTTCAAGATCTGAGAGAAAACGACTTTCATACATTGACTGAAACTCATTTAAAGGAACAAGCTACACAGTTTAAAATCATGTTTGCTTTTCAGGACTGTATACAGTGGGATTAAAATATTAGGAAATGCTACTCTAGTTTATCCTCCTCAGTCTCTGAGTGCCCATGTAAAATATGGACATGAAATATGAAATTTCCATAGATGTTATGGAAATGAAACTGACTCCATCTATAGAAGAGCAATAACAATGGTGGGAGCTACTATCTGTGTGTCCTGATAGCATCCTTCTGTGACCATAAGTAAAACAAGAATATTTGGCCTATTTTGTGTTGTATGGATTTGGGAAATCAAATCTCTGTATGTTTTACTTCTTAAGATCCAAAAGAAGGATCTTACTTATGCGCATACCCACTTTTTAAAATTGAATGTGCCCGCTTTGAGCAGGTAGCAAAACCCAGGGTGGCACTGAAATTAAAATACAATTTGCAGACATTTGATCTTAGTGTAACTGAATAGATCACAAGAAGGCATATCACTTTGCATATAATGGTTTAGTTGCACTTCCCCATCCCCAAATATACTATAAAATTGTTGCCTTATTTCACCTAATAACTGGCACAGCCTGTATTAGTCATTCTTTGGTCCTGGCTTGCTTCTTTGATGGTATAATGTGAATCTGAGATGGGTTCCAGATAAATTAGTTTACGTACTTGTATGTGTGGGTTAGAAGTGAAAGCCACAGAGGAAATTCAGTTTAAAAATGTAGGTGTACCACAGCTTTTTTAGAGTACAATCATGTAATTTCACCCATCTTTACAATGAATGTAAGACAAACTAAACCCATGCAATTTAATTTTAAGAGTCATAAAACCCATATTTTAACAATTGACTCTTGAGGCTCTAATCCAAAGTAAAAGAAGTACGTGGATTACTTTTAATCTCTACCTTTTCAGCTTTTCTCAGTTTCATTTGCATAAAACTCCAGGAAAAATGAATGGTTTCAAGAGAGACACAGGGAGATCAAGATGAAAGAGCTGAACTGTTGAATGTCTGGTTTTACTTTGTTTCAGTCAACATATATGCCCTGAAACCTTGATTTTATTGTAATTTTATCATTTGACAAATGAGCCACTTAGAATCATTGGGATTAGGCAGCATACAAGTTTAATACACATTATTGGGAGTCAAAAACGTTGGCCTACCTGGATTCAATTTTAAAAGAGGAGATTTATGAAGCAGTATTGCATGTCCCAGAGCACTTTTCTGATCACTTTGAGTGTAAACCTTATTAACTGCTTCTGATTCAGAAATAAAGGCATCAATGAACTTTATACAATTACCTGTCCAAGAATGCCTACTGCGTTCAGCCCATTGTTTGAAGAGAAAAGATTTACAGTATCAGAGGAAATGATTTTCTATGGAGCAAGAACTGATAAAGATGGCGATCAGCAAGGCTGTCCTGGAGGAATGCTCTCTGTAAAAGAGCGAAAGCTGTTGAGGAGGGCAGTCCCCGAGGCTTCTAATAAAACTTAAATCGCCTCGGTGGCGATTGAAGCGGCCGCCGCTGTCCACTGCTGAATCCGCTGCTGAAGTGGCTGCCGCCGGTGGGATTGAAGCGGCTGCCGCCGCCGCCACAATTGAAGTGGCCACCACCGCCGGCCACCACCGAATCCACTGCTGAAGCGGATGCTGCCACCGAGGAAGCAGATGCTGCTGCCGGGGATGCATCCGAGGGTGAGTCACCAAAGAAGTACCACCCCACTGTAGGCCCCATTCTCTCACTCCATTCCATTCTCTCGCCCAGCCCTTCGCCCACCTCCATTCAACAAAAGAAGGGCAAGGAAAGAAAGAAAGAAAGATTCAGTGAAAAGGACTTCCCCAGGAAAGATTGGGGTGAGAAATTATCCAAAGAAAGATTGAGAAGAGTAACTTCCCCTATCAGCTAAGGAGGCCCCTAGGGAGAGAATTTTCCCAAGAACGACTGAAGAGAGGAATCCTCCCTACCAACAAAGGAGGCCTCTGGAAGACCACGTGGGAAGATCCAATAATTTAAAAAGTAGCAGACAAAATTATTCTGTAAAATACACACTGATCATTGACCATGCCAGGCAAAAATTCAAACAGATCTGCCAAACGGCCTCAAACAAAAACTATCAATATAAATAATGATCAAAATGAATCAAATACATGTTATAAATGCAACAATATAATAAATGAAAATGAAGAATCCGAGATATGCCAACTATGCTCCAATTATGTCCACCACTCCTGCCTGTAAATAAACAAATCTACAGATAACTTCCTATCAGATCCCACATTAATCCATTTTTGTCAATCTTGTTTACCTAAATTAGACTACCTAATTTCCATGTCTAATAGACTCCATATCATAGAAACAACTTTAATGTCACAACAAACCATCATAGAATCCACTCAATCAAATTTAGAAAAAAAAATTCTAGCATGTTTAGAACCACGTATCACAAACCTTGAAAATAGAATTTTTACAGTACAAAAAAAATGGAAACTCCACAGAACAAAATCTTTTCCCAACCCAACAAACACTACCTAATCCACAACCTACACCGCAAATATATTCTAATCAATCAATCAAACAAACAAACAACGTAGCCATTTTAATTAAAGATACCATTGAAAGAGAACAGAAACGTCAAAATGCAATATTATTTGGATTAGATAATACCAGTGAATCAGATATTACTCAAGTTTGTAACATTATTAAAAATTACATTTCACCCACCCTCTCCCCTGAAGATATAATGGAAGTCTCCAGAGATAGACCTGAATACAAAAACAGCGATGGTTCAGTGGCACCAAAATTCTGTAGAGTCATCTGCATAAATGACATCAGCAAAAAAAGTTCATTCAAGCCATAAACAAAATTGCCAAAACCAACCTCAGCCTCAACAAACTTAGAGCTAGACCTGATCTATCTTTTCTTCAATGGATTCGCTCTCGTGAACTTCGCACAGAACTCAAATGAAGGCAAGAAGAAGGAGAAACCAACCTTTACATTGACTACCGTGCTGACTGCATAAAGAGAAAAAACCTACAACCAACTGGCCAACATCCAACCCCCCACCAATCAAAGCATCCAACCAACCGTCATACCAAACTTCCAATCATCCGTCATACAAAAATCTCAACCAACCGTTGCTCAATCAACTAACCTCCATCCACCCATCCATCCACCCGTCGAACAGAACCCCAAACCACCCATTGATCAACCATCCATTGTTCAACCAACCGTAGCTCAACCAACCAACCTCCAACTGCCCGTTGAACAAAACCTCCAACCATTTGTAGCTCAACCAACCAATCTTCAAATGCCCTTAGAACAGAACCTCCAAACATTCGTGGATCAGAATCAACAAACTATCATCAACAATACGCACGCCCCTTATTTCCTCTTCACCAAACATAGCAGATCTTAAATGCAAATTGATAAACACAAGAAGCATTGTAAACAAATTGCCTGAATTTATCCTCATGTTAAACAATGGTACATTTGATATTATATTTGTATGTGAAACATGGCTGAACTCATCCATCCCTGACTCCATTATTTCAAACAAAGAGTACCATGTTTTTAAATCAGATCGTGAAACCCGCAGAAGAGGTGGAATAGCTATCTTTCATAAAAAGTCACTGAATCTAAAAAATGTTCAAGTTGCACATAAACTTGCTATCCCGGAAACTATTGTATGTGACCTGTCTCTTAACACCACACTTGATTCCTACTATGCTACAGAGCCCCTGACTATGACATCGCACATGTGAACATGTTAACCTCACTACTAACTTGGGCTACCTCTTGCTCATATCCTCTCATCTTCCTGGGTGACCTCAATATACCTCCTATTAACTGGATAACTAATGAATGTAAAACTGAACCCATCCATACTACCCTATACAATGCTGTTACAAATCTAGGTCTTGAACAACTAGTAACTAACAATACAAGACTCAACAACTGCCTTGACCTCATCTTCTGCAACAACTCAAACTCAATTTATGGACTACAAATAAAAGAACCCTTTTCCAACAGTGACCACAGCATGATAGACTTTTGTCTCAATATACGCCTTTACAAAAATCATCATAATAATAGTATTCCAAAGTACAATTTCAAAAAAGCCAACTATGATCTTATAAACACCTACCTCTCATTTCTTGACTGGCAAAATCTATTCTCAACCTGTATCACTGCTGAAGACCACTACAGAGTTTTCCTACTCGAAGTCAATAGAGTCATTAAACTCTACGTACCACAAACTATCACCAAAATCAGGAAAAACAAATTACCCATATCAATAAAAAAGCTTCAATCCAAAAAAAAATCCCTTTGGAAAAAAACCAAAAAGGGACATGTAGCTAATTTTAAAAAATGCTACAGAGATATATGCAACCAAATAAAAATTGAATGCACCAATTACCACACCAAGCAAGAAGGAGACCTTCTGCGCACAAATTCCAATTGTGCTTTTTATAATTTTGCGAACAACAAACTTAATGACTCAAGATCCATCCCACCACTAAAAGAATCAAACAGCAAAGAAAATAATGATGAAACAGTTAAAACAAACTTCTTTAACACATTCTTCAGCTCAGTCTTTGTTAACAGTAATGGCTCATACCCTACATTCCTCAACCACACCAACAACAACCTATCACATAGAGATTTCACTGAAGAAAATGTTGAAAAAGCTCTTCACAAACTGAAACCATCCCTATCTATAGGACCTGATGGACTATGTGCATACTTCTTAAAAAAGCTTTCCTCTAATATAGCAGAACCCCTAAGCATAATCTTTGGAAAAGCCTTCACGACCAGTTCCCTTCCCAAACTTTGGTCACTAGCCATGGTCATTCCTGTCTTCAAAAAAGGAGACCCCAGCTTAGTTGAAAATTACAGACCTATCTCTCTATGCTGTGTCACCTGTAAAGTTATGGAATCTATCATCAACCAATCCATTACCTTCCACCTAGAAACAATCAATCTACTCTCTAATAAACAATTTGGTTTCAGAAAAAAATTATCATGTAACTTACAACTTCTTCATATGGATATATGGACTACAAATCTTGATCAAGGCAAAACAATAGATGCAATTTACATAGACTTCTGTAAAGCTTTTGACTCAGTGGTACATGACAAACTTCTCCTAAAACTAAAATCCTACAGCATCTCTGGACCCCTCCACAACTGGATAACAGCGTTCCTGTCAAACAGACAACAAGTGGTCAAAATAGGCAGTGCCCTATCAAATCCCGCTCCTGTCAATAGTGGCGTTCCCCAAGGCAGAGTACTTGGACCAACACTCTTTATATTATACATTAATGATCTCTGTGACCATATTAAAAGTAATTGTGTTCTCTTCGCTGACAATGTCAAAATATTTAACACCACCAGCAATACAGCTACCCTTCAAAAAGACCCTGACTTTGTGTCAGAATGGTCAAAAACAAATCTCAACCATCAAATGCTCTGTCTTACACATTGGAAAAAAGAATCTAAACACTAAATACAAACTTGATAGACATTAGCTTACAGATGATCCCCACCCTGTTAAAGACCTTGGAGTTTTCATATCCAATGATCTAAGTGCCAAAGCCTACTGCAACTACATAGCAAAAAAGGCTTTAAGAGTTGTAAACCTAATCTTACATAGCTTCTTCTCCAGAAACACTACACAGCTAACCAGAGCTTATAAAACATTTGCAAGACCAATTCTTGAATACAGCTCACCTGTCTGGAACCCATACCACATTTCAGACATCAATACAATTGAACGTGTCCAGAAATATTTTACAAGAAGAGATCTCCACTCCTCTGAATACAACAAAATACCTTATGCCACCAGACTTGAAATCTTGAATTTAGAAAACTTAGAACTCCGCTGCCTTCGACAGGACCTGTGTTTAACTCATAGAATCATCTATTGCAATGTCCTTCCTGTTGAAGACTACTTCAGCTTCAATCACAACAATACAAGAGCAAACAATAGATTTAAACTCAGTGTTAACCGTTTCAATCTTGATTGCAGAAAATATGAATTCTGTAACAGAGTTATTAGTGCTTGGAACACACTACCGGACTCTGTGGTCTCTTCTCAAAATCCCAAAATCTTCAATCAAAAACTGTCTACTATTGACCTCACCCCATTCCTAAGAGGTCTATAAGGGGCGTGCATAAGAGCACAAAGGTGCCTACCGTTCCTGTCCTATTGTTTCCTTTCATTATATCCAATTAATATAGTTATCACATACTTATGCTCATATATATGCTTATATATTATATAGTTATTTTCATGCTTATGCTTATATATACTGTTGTGACAAATAAAAAAAAATAAAAAATAATAAAAAAAAAACTGTTATTCCAGCAAAGAAGCCACAAGAAACAAGTAAGGCCATGTAGCCATAACTATAACCCTAACCATCTAATGGGATCTTGGAGACAAGCCTTCTCAGTGGCTGCCCCAGCCCTTTGGAACACTCTCCCACCTGAGATCACAGGATCCCTATTGTTTTTAGCCTTCTGGAGGAATGTGAAGACCTGGCTCTTCTCCAAAGCACTGGGGTAAATTGGATGTTTTAACCTGTAAGCAGAGGTAATATTCAGCCAGCTTGTACCGGTTCAAGTGAACCAGTAGCGGAGATTACGGGTGGGCCAACCCATCCACCCACCCATCTGCCCTGGCTCTATACTGTCCTATTTAGGGATGTTTTTGAGACCGGGCGCATATATGGAAGGTTTGCGAGTGAGCAAAGTGCATATGCAGAAGGCTGGGGGTATGCGCAGTGAACTGGTGGTAAGAATATTAGAAACCCACCGCTGCGTGTGAGGATACTTTAGCCTGGCACCTGGGGGAAAGAGTAACTTTGTTTTTAACTATGCTTTATGGATTGTTATGAGCCGCCTAGTGGCGTTGTATGAGACAGGCAGCCAGATAAGTCCTGTATATAAATAAATAAATACAGAGAACTTGCAGGATGATATGTTTAGTGGTTAGGGTTAGCACAGTTCCAGATCTTACAACATTCGGAACAAACTGATTTTTTTGCCATAATGCAAACTACGAACAACTTCCATGCATGTGATTAAGTTTAGTACAACACAATTAATCATGGATTTACAAATATGAACCCTAGTTCTAATCTTAGAAATAAATTTGCATTCTCATACTGGATTGTTTTTTTTTTTTTACAGTCTATGTGAAAAGCAAACACAGTCTAAACATTCACATTGTAATGACCATTACATGAATTGGCAAAACTGCATTCTACTGCAAATTAAATGCTAGAAAAATTGGTAAAAAATAGCATATAGGAAAAATGTCAGACACCACCATCCTATAAAAAAGAAGACATTGGCACAATGGTGTAAGTTGGAGGGATCAAACTCACAGACTGATGAAACCACCATAACTGCAGGTCCTCATGTACTTGTAGCTGGTTTCAAAGAAACAACGATTCTCATAGTCACAGGAATTTCTAGAAATAGGATCAGGTGTAATAAACATGTCACAGACTTTGCATTCTGAATGGAGAGGTGGAAATACCCAATAATGCTAATTAGACGTGTTTCTCATCAGCAAACATGTAAATTTTTAATGGCAAAGAGATTCAGGCACTTGCATATTAATTGTGAACTGGTGAGAAACTTTAACTGTCAGCAATACTCCAGTTTAAATAAATAAATAGGCTACTTGTGTAGGTGGAGAAAACAACCATTTATCAGGGCAAAATTATTTCAAGATGCTATCAAAGCTGACTGATAATCTGCTGCTCAATTCAGAGATAGCAAATAAAAATAATGATTTTAATTGCAGATTTGTAAATGTCTCATTCTTTTATGACATAGCATAGGAAATGTAATGAACTGGGATCCTTGTCAGTATGCATGAGGCATATAAAAAGAGGTGGAGCTTTGATGGTCTAGTTTTGGATACCATCTTAGCTTTTTTGACTACTTAGATGACTTTATTTATTTATTTTATTTATTTATTTATTTATTCGTATTTTTATACCGCCCTATCTCCCTAAGGACTCAGGGCGGTGTACAGCCATGTAAAAACACATAAATATACAAAGTAAAACATTCATCTAAAAAACTTATTATAAAGGCCAAATATTTAAAATAAACATATAAATAATAAAACCCAATTTAAAACCAAAATCTAAAATTTAGTCATTTAAAATTTAAAACCCTAGTCCAGTCCTGCACAAATGAATAGATGTGTCTTAAGCTCGCGGCGGAAGGTCCGAAGGTCAGGAAGTTGACGAAGTCCTGGGGGAAGCTCGTTCCAGAGGGTGGGAGCCCCCACAGAAAAGGCCCTTCCCCTGGGCGTCGCCAGTCGGCACTGCCTGGCCGACGGCACCCTGAGGAGTCCCTCCCTGTGAGAGCGCACGGGTCAGTGGGAGGCATTCGGTGGCAGCAGACGGTCCCGTAAGTAACCCGGCCCTATGCCATGGAGCGCTTTGAAGATCATTACCAGAACCTTGAAGCGCACCCGGAAAACCACAGGCAGCCAGTGCAGTCTGCGCAGGAGAGGTGTTACGTGGGAGCCACGAGGGGCTCCCTCTATCACCCGCGCAGCTGCATTCTGAACTACCTGGAGTCTCCGGGTGCTCCTCAAGGGGAGCCCCATGTAGAGAGCATTGCAGTAGTCCAGCTGAGATGTCACGAGAGCATGAGTGACCGTGCACAGGGCATCCCGGTCTAGAAAGGGGTGCAACTGGCGAACCAGGCGAACCTGGTGAAAGGCTCTCCTGGAGACGGCCGTCAAATGGTCTTCAAAAGACAGCCATCCATCCAGGAGAACGGCCAAATTGCGCACCCTCTCCATTGGGGCCAATGACTCGCCCCCAACAGTCAGCCGCGGCTGCAGCTGACTGTACCGGGATGCCGGCATCCACAGCCACTCCGTCTTGGAGGGATTGAGCTTGAGCCTGTTTCTCCCCATCCAGACCCATACGGCCTCCAGACACCGGGACAACACCTCGATAGCTTCGTTGGGGTGGTCCGGTGTGGAAAAGTACAGCTGAGTGTCATCAGCATAAAGCTGGTACCTCACACCGAAACCACTGATGATCTCACCCAGCGGCTTCATATAGATGTTGAACAAGAGGGGCGAGAGAATCGACCCCTGAGGCACCCCACAAGTGAGGTGTCTCGGGGCCGACCTCTGCCCCCCCGTCAACACCGTCTGCGACCGATCGGAGAGATAGGAGGAGAACCACCGATAAACGGTGCCTCCCACTCCCAACCCCCCCAACCGGTGCAGCAGGATACCATGGTCGATGGTATCAAAAGCCGCTGAGAGGTCTAATAGGACCAAGGCAGAGGAATAACCCCTATCCCTGGCCCTCCAGAGATCATCCACCAATGCGACCAAAGCGTTTATTTATTTATCTAGAATAAAAGCAACTTCTTATCATGAATGGCTTCTTGAATCATAGGCAGCGTGGGCATGACTTGGTGGGCATGGCAGGGGAAGGATTCTGTAAAATTTCCATTCCCTCAGCACTCCAGGGGAAGGTCACTGCAAAATCCCCATTTCCTCCCGATCAGCTGGGACATGGGAGGTGGAGAATAGATGGGGATGGGGCCAGTCAGAGGTGGTATTTACCAGTTCTCTGAGCTACTCAAAATTTCCACTACCAGTTCTCCAGAACTGGTCAGAACTTGCTGAGTACCACCTCTGGTTGGTAGTTGTGGGATCCAGAATGCTGGAGAAAAGGACCTGTAGTCCTTAGCCAGCAAGGCTGATCCATAGCTTTATGCTAATGTGGGGCTGGTAGGGACATGCAGTACTGGAAAAATGAAATGCCGTTCAGATTTTTAAGAAGAAATGTGCGCCTTTTACCAGTATTCCAATGCTGTAAGTAGTGGTTATTTGAATTCAGTGGAGCTTCTGTAATTTTTCAGTTTAGAATGCATTAGCTGCATTCCAAACTCAGGGACAAACAACATAATAAAAAGCAAACAAATAATGATATATTTAATAAGATGTTTTTTAGAAGGTAACTGCTCTATAATTTTAATTTGAAATTGTCAATGAAATTGATAATGTTAGACAAAATTTACAGTAGACTGTGTAAAGCTGAAATAATCTAATCGACACAGAATTATTTTTATTTCCATGCAGTGACTGATTACAACTGATATATTTCTAGGATTGTATATTCCCATATTTAGCATATCAAAATTAATCTTTCTTTGTCATTGTATACAACATTTATGTGCATGACAGCTACAGTTTGGCATGGTTTGTTGATGTCCAGCTATAGGCATCAAAACAAAGAGGTAGAAAATGAAATCAAACTTAAAGAGGTACAAAACTGCCTGGGTACAAAACTAAGAATCCTAGCTAAGTGTTATATTCATCAAGGACGGAGATCTTTTCGGCTCCAAGCAAGTCTGACATGGAAATAACTCCTCCCCATTACTCCTAACTCATAACTCCTCCCCATCCATTATCTGGCCTCTGTGCCTCCTTGTTCATTTGGGCTTTACCAAATCCATTGTCCACTATGAGGAACATGTGTTGAACTTTATTATTATGTTTTTATCAACCTTGCAAGGTGACAGTGAGCTTCAGAAATTAATTTTTTTTCTGAAAACATTAATAAACCAGCTCCAAATCAAGCTAGTTCATCTCTTATTACCCAAAATTAGCTTTGCTCAGTCTGATGACTAATATCTAAAATGGAGACTCTTCCTCACAGTTATGAAAATCTGCTTTCTTCTTAATCTTGAAGGGGGAGGAAAGTATATTACTACATACTGCATATTAATATAGCTTTACTGCACCTAAATAATGAGGAAGAGCAGGGCTTCTCCTTTCAAATGGTACAGTGTAGTTTCAGGAAAGAGGTTGACAGTTTCCCTACCATGCTTTCCCTTCTCACCCAGTATCATTTGCTAGGAGGAAAACTAACCATCAATAAGTTAGAACTGAAGAAGCTTCTTGGATGAGAAGTGAAACATCTTGAAGAAAAATCAGAAAGACCAGTTGCCTTTTTTAAAAAAAGACCTTTGGGGCAACAAAAAACCTAGATGACTGAGAACCTCCATTTAACCACCAACCACTCTTCTTCTGAACATGTGGCAGAATGAGTTTCAAGATGCATTTATTTATGTGACCCAAATGTTTATTAAAGTGGTGGGATTCAAGTTTTTTTACTACTGGTTCTGTGGGCGTGGCTTGGTAGGCGTGGCTTGGTGGGCGTGGCAGGGGAAGGATACTGTAAAATCTCCATTCCCTCCTATCAGCTGGGACTTGGGAGGCGGAGAATAGATGAGGGCGGGGCCAGTTATAGGTTGTATTTACCGGTTCTCCGAGCTACTCAAAATTTCCGCTACCGATTCTCCAGAACTGGTCAGAACCTGCTGAATACCACCTCTGGTTTATTATTTTTGTTTATCATCATCTTGGGAGGTGAGTATTCCTATGAATCAATTTCATAAATACTTTTATCTAGAGATTGTGTGGACTACTGCATGTCAGAATCAAAAGAATGATGCTGTTCTTGGAGGTTTTTTTTTTTTTTTTAAAACAAGTGCAATTTTATTAACCCCAAACAAATCTTACCTCTTACAGGAGCATCCTGTTTTTTGCTTGTGTCAGCCTTGTCCTGTCTGATGTTCATCCCTGTTTCTAACCCAATAAACTGCATCATTGAGGGGGCGGGGAAGAGCAAGATTTCCCCCAAGAGTTTAAAATCCTTTGTCTCTTCCTCTCTCCCAATGTCTTTCTTTTTTATATGGCTGTATGTGCTGGGACCTTCATGGAAGGAAAAGCAAAATGAGACTTGTTCACTACCAAGGATTTGCAGGAAGGAAAACAAGGTCATTCAGTTTTTGGATTCAAAAAATGTGGAACTGTGGCTAAGATGAACAAAAATAGTGCAGGAAGAGACAAGTTGCAAACCCACATGACTCCCCGAATGGAGTTCAGTGATGTTTACTCCTGAGGAAATCTGAGCAGAAATATAGGTTATCTCAGTAAGCAAGAAAGCGCATATGTCACCCAGGAGTGTCATTGGTAAGCTTCAATTGTGCGTTTCTCTCTCTGGGTGTATATTAAAATTGCAGCAGTAATAAATGCACATTGAATGAAGGTAATGGCTTGGTTTGAGAAAGATAATCTTGATGCTCTCTAGATGGCGGCATCTATGAAATTATTTCATAAGACTATTGATTCCCTGGGAGATCGATAGTTCTGTCAAGGAAACAGAAGATCAATATACCTATCATGAAACAACTCTCTGCTTCAAATCTGCCTGAATGAGTGGAACAGCTAATTTGAAACACAAACCAGAGAGCTCTTAAGAGTTTGCTTTCCTTTCTCCCTTCTGAAGCCAATTTCCCCACAAATTGATCAAACATTATGCATTTCTCTCTCCCAAGTCCCATTCAAATGTTTCTCTCTTATACAAAAATTGTTAGGAAAGACTCCCTTACATTCAAATGGAATCTAAGTAGTTGCAATTTTACCCATTATTGCTAGTCCTAGTTTCTGGAGCAATGGCAATAAATCCTGTATCATTCCTTGCAAATGATAACAAAGCATCCACAGAAAGTGTGAGTTTAAGGTTCATGGTTTCATGAATTAAGGTTTCATGAAAGTAGATAAGTTGTGCTATTTTGTTAAAAAAAATCTTCATGGTCTTAACTATTATTTTTGGTGGTTACATACTGTAAAATCTGATTTGAACATTTCAGTAATACTGCTTGTTTCATTATAAATTGTAACTTCATGGTGGTTGGAAACCTAATGACAATGATTTAGCTTAGCCTGCTGGCTAAGCTCTTGTTCCTTTTCACAATAAACAAAACTGAACAAAGGAAATCTCAAAAAATTGTATTGGGAGCCAGCTGGACTTAAATAAAATGCACATAAATCTGCTTTTCTATATTTTGGAATTCAAGAGCTGAATATGAATTTGATGAAATATACTAAAGCAATTGAGCAAGTAGGGCAAAAGAAGATGAGTATGGTCAAAACATAAACTAGGTATATCCACTTAAACTTATCTACATTTTAATAAGTTAATTGCTTCTCCCATCTACTTTATCTCACCTTATCTGGTTTTAATATCTCTAAATTTAGTTTTATTTTATTACTTGAAAACTGAAAGGGCTGGGGCTACATAAAAAGCTTTGGGCTACTTCAGATTAGGTACTTAGACCAGTGGTGAAATCTGAACCAGTTTGCTACTAGTTTGCTGACTGCACATGCATGCTGTGTATGCGCATGCACAGTGCACACCACGCACCAAATGTGAGGTGCGCATGTGCACAGCGCATGCCAAAAGGAGGCATAGGTAAGTAGAACAGCACACGCATGGGGGGGGGAATCAGCTGTGGCACACAATCTTTTTTTTTACTTTTAAAAAGCATTTTTTTGCAGCTTATTCGGCTGAATGGGTTGTAAAAAATGCTTTTAAAAGTAAAAAAAGGCTAACAATCAGGCAGCTCAGCTGTGATCGTGAGAGCCTTTTTTTTACCTTTTATTTATTTATTTTTTATTTATTTATTTGATTTGATTTTTATACCGCCCTTCTCCCGAAGGACTCAGGGCGGTGTACAGGCAAGATAAAACCAGCAATACAAATATACAAGTTAAAATATCATTTAAAAAACTTATTTAAAATTAGCCTGAAATTAAATTACCATAAACTAAAAACCCATTTAAAATTAATAAAATTTCCCATTAAGAGCCTATGCAGCGGTTCCATAGCAGTTGCTTTGTTCTTTAAAAAGACCGCGTAAAATTAACCAATCCCAGGAATGCCTGCAGCTCTGCTTTGTTTTTGGGCGCTGGAGCCTTCCTAATTGCCTTAACCTTGCTCTCAGTAGGGTGAATTCTTCTTGTCTATCCGTAGCCCAAGAAATCGACCGATTCGACCCCTATCTGACATTTATTTGTCTTGACTTTTAATCCGCTGTCCGGAAAATGCTCAAGACCTTTCTTAACCGCCCCCAATTCCTCCATGTTTTCCCTGAAATTAGGACATCATCAGTAGGGAACTACCCTGGGAGCCCTTGCAGTAGTCGTTCCATCAGGTTTTGGAACAGCCCTGGTGCCACACTAACCCCAAATTGCAATCGGTGCACTTGAATGCCCCCTGTGCGTCACAATCGTTTGGGCTTGGCTGTGGGCGTCTACTGGCAGTTGTTGGTAGGCTTGGGCCAAGTCTAACTTTGCAAAGACTTGCCCTTGCCCCAAGGAGTGCAATAAATGTTGCACCACGGAACCGGGTGCACGCTTTTCTGTAAGGCTTTGTTAAGCGTCGCCTTGTAGTCAGCGCAAATTCTAATGGACCCGTCCGACTTGATTGGGGTGACGATTGGCGTCTCCCACTTTGCGTGATCGACTGGCACCAAAACCCCCTGATTTATGAGCTTGTCCAGCTCCTTATCAATTTTGGTTTTAGGGCAAAGGGACTCTCCTCGCCTTAAGCCTAATGGGGCTACCTGGGGTCTAAGTTGAAGGAAATAGGGGTCCCTTGTACTTGCCCAGGCAGTCCTTGAAGACATCTTCGAACTCGTTAAAGAGAATGTCTTTCAAATTGCAGTCACTTCTGTAGATGCCAGTCACTCCCATGCCCAGGGCACGAAACCAGTCTAGTCCCAACAGACTGGGCAGAGTTCCTTCGACGATCGTGATGGGCAGGGTCTTTTGTGAGGGCCGACTCGACTCGGACGGAGGTGGTCCTCGAACAGGGATGCGATTCCCTGGTAGTCGTGCACTCGTAGCCGCTGTGCTTGCAAATGGCGCCGCGACGGACGGCAGTGACTTCGCCAGGGTGTCCCAGGACATGATGGTGATCGCTGATCCCGTGTCTACTTCAAGCCTGCACCGTACTCCCTCGATCTTGGGCTTTGTAAAATCTTCTTTCCACTTTGGTTGAGGCGCGCCTATAATGACAGTCGTTTGGTTAGACTTCGCGCCTTTCTTGTTTGAACCAATCGCGGTCGCCTTTCCGGTTCCGCTTTGATTGGCCGATTTGAATTTTCGGCGGAAGGTTGGGCCGCTCTGCAAACCTGAGCTAAGTGTCCTTTCTTCCCACACCGCCGCATGTTGCGTCTTTAAACCTGCAGCGTTGGCGCTGATGCTGCCCTCCGCAGCTTCCGCACTCGCCACGGTCCTCAGTGTCGCGCTTCGGTCCGGCAGACCTCTTCCTCATCCTCGCCCTCACCTTCGGATTCGGACTGAATCTCCTCCTGGTGTACTGGCGTTGGCTTTGCGCTCGCCTTGGATTGAAGAGGCTTTTGCAGAGTCTCTGCTGCTTTAGTAGACATTTCGTGTGCTCTGGCCTCGCCCAGAGCGGTGGCTAGTGTCAGGTTGCTCCTGGCTAGCAGTCGCCGCCGTAGGCGGATGTCCTTGACCCCTCGGATGAGTTGCTCGAGTAGCACTTCGTCTAAGTCTCGGTATCCACAGTCCTTGGACGCTCTTCTCAACGCGGCCATGTAGTCACCGATGGACTCGCCCTCCATCTGTCTACGTTCTCCGAATTCGAACCGCTGCACGTATTTGGACGGCGTCGGTGCGAAATGGTTCTTCAGCAAAGTCTGCAGAGTCGGCCACGATACCGATTGTATCGGCGTTGGCTCTGCCAGGGCTTCCGCAATCTCGATTACCTCGGGCCCGCAATGGCTTAGGAAGTAAGCCCGTTTGCGGTTATCAGGGATCCCCTGTAGTTCGTTGTGGGGACGGCCCTAGTTGGCTTCTAGAAAGCTTTCGAAACGGGTCATATATGTTCCCCATTTCTCCTTGCCCGGGTTGTACGGTGCGGGTGGCGTGTTTGCCATTTCCGCGTTTCTGCCCTGAGTTTGCTGGGTTCGGAACTAGCGTGCTTCAGCTCGGTTCTGGTTCTCCTTAGCCTCGAGATCCCACCTTCGTCGCCAATGTTAAGTTCGGGAAGTAACGAGGCTGGAGACCAGGGTAGTGACAACAGCTCTTTAATATATGGTGAACCCAGCGACAGGCTGGGGGAAAAACCTCTCCTTTTATACAGTTCTGCTGGAGGCTTCGTCCAATCAGCAACGTGCTGATTTCCCGCTCAAATATTTAAAGGCACAACTGTTAATACATAACAGGGAGGAAAGTATATTACTACATACTGCATATTAATATAGCTTTACTGCACCTAAATAATGAGGAAGAGCAGGGCTTCTCCTTTCAAATGGTACAGTGTAGTTTCAGGAAAGAGGTTGACAGTTTCCCTACCATGCTTTCCCTTCTCACCCAGTATCATTTGCTAGGAGGAAAACTAACCATCAATAAGTTAGAACTGAAGAAGCTTCTTGGATGAGAAGTGAAACATCTTGAAGAAAAATCAGAAAGACCAGTTGCCTTTTTAAAAAAAAGACCTTTGGGGCAACAAAAAACCTAGATGACTGAGAACCTCCATTTAACCACCAACCACTCTTCTTCTGAACATGTGGCAGAATGAGTTTCAAGATGCATTTATTTATGTGACCCAAATGTTTATTAAAGTGGTGGGATTCAAGTTTTTTTACTACTGGTTCTGTGGGCGTGGCTTGGTAGGCGTGGCTTGGTGGGCGTGGCAGGGGAAGGATACTGTAAAATCTCCATTCCCTCCTATCAGCTGGGACTTGGGAGGCGGAGAATAGATGAGGGCGGGGCCAGTTATAGGTTGTATTTACCGGTTCTCCGAGCTACTCAAAATTTCTGCTACCGATTCTCCAGAACTGGTCAGAACCTGCTGAATACCACCTCTGGTTTATTATTTTTGTTTATCATCATCATCTTGGGAGGTGAGTATTCCTATGAATCAATTTCATAAATACTTTTATCTAGAGATTGTGTGGACTACTGCATGTCAGAATCAAAAGAATGATGCTGTTCTTGGAGGTTTTTGGTTTTTTTTTAAAACAAGTGCAATTTTATTAACCCCAAACAAATCTTACCTCTTACAGGAGCATCCTGTTTTTTGCTTGTGTCAGCCTTGTCCTGTCTGATGTTCATCCCTGTTTCTAACCCAATAAACTGCATCATTGAGGGGGCGGGGAAGAGCAAGATTTCCCCCAAGAGTTTAAAATCCTTTGTCTCTTCCTCTCTCCCAATGTCTTTCTTTTTTATATGGCTGTATGTGCTGGGACCTTCATGGAAGGAAAAGCAAAATGAGACTTGTTCACTACCAAGGATTTGCAGGAAGGAAAACAAGGTCATTCAGTTTTTGGATTCAAAAAATGTGGAACTGTGGCTAAGATGAACAAAAATAGTGCAGGAAGAGACAAGTTGCAAACCCACATGACTCCCCAAATGGAGTTCAGTGATGTTTACTCCTGAGGAAATCTGAGCAGAAATATAGGTTATCTCAGTAAGCAAGAAAGCGCATATGTCACCCAGGAGTGTCATTGGTAAGCTTCAATTGTGCGTTTCTCTCTCTGGGTGTATATTAAAATTGCAGCAGTAATAAATGCACATTGAATGAAGGTAATGGCTTGGTTTGAGAAAGATAATCTTGATGCTCTCTAGATGGCGGCATCTATGAAATTATTTCATAAGACTATTGATTTCCTGGGAGATCGATAGTTCTGTCAAGGAAACAGAAGATCAATATACCTATCATGAAACAACTCTCTGCTTCAAATCTGCCTGAATGAGTGGAACAGCTAATTTGAAACACAAACCAGAGAGCTCTTAAGAGTTTGCTTTCCTTTCTCCCTTCTGAAGCCAATTTCCCCACAAATTGATCAAACATTATGCATTTCTCCCTCCCAAGTCCCATTCAAATGTTTCTCTCTTATACAAAAATTGTTAGGAAAGACTCCCTTATATTCAAATGGAATCTAAGTAGTTGCAATTTTACCCATTATTGCTAGTCCTAGTTTCTGGAGCAATGGCAATAAATCCTGTATCATTCCTTGCAAATGATAACAAAGCATCCACAGAAAGTGTGAGTTTAAGGTTCATGGTTTCATGAATTAAGGTTTCATGAAAGTAGATAAGTTGTGCTATTTTGTTAAAAAAAATCTTCATGGTCTTAACTATTATTTTTGGTGGTTACATACTGTAAAATCTGATTTGAACATTTCAGTAATACTGCTTGTTTCATTATAAATTGTAACTTCATGGTGGTTGGAAACCTAATGACAATGATTTAGCTTAGCCTGCTGGCTAAGCTCTTGTTCCTTTTCACAATAAACAAAACTGAACAAAGGAAATCTCAAAAAATTGTATTGGGAGCCAGCTGGACTTAAATAAAATGCACATAAATCTGCTTTTCTATATTTTGGAATTCAAGAGCTGAATATGAATTTGATGAAATATACTAAAGCAATTGAGCGAGTAGGGCAAAAGAAGATGAGTATGGTCAAAACATAAACTAGGTATATCCACTTAAACTTATCTACATTTTAATAAGTTAATTGCTTCTCCCATCTACTTTATCTCACCTTATCTGGTTTTAATATCTCTAAGTTTAGTTTTATTTTATTACTTGAAAACTGAAAGGGCTGGGGCTACATAAAAAGCTTTGGGCTACTTCAGATTAGGTACTTAGACCAGTGGTGAAATCTGAACCAGTTTGCTACTAGTTTGCTGGCTGCACATGCATGCTGTGTATGCGCATGCACAGTGCACACCACGCACCAAATGTGAGGTGCGCATGTGCACAGCGCATGCCAAAAGGAGGCATAGGTAAGTAGAACAGCACACGCATGGGGGGGGGGAATCAGCTGTGGCACACAATCTTTTTTTTTACTTTTAAAAAGCATTTTTTTGCAGCTTATTCGGCTGAATGGGTTGTAAAAAATGCTTTTAAAAGTAAAAAAGGCTAACAATCAGGCAGCTCAGCTGTGATCGTGAGAGCCTTTTTTTTACCTTTTAAAAGCATTTTTTAAAAGAAGCAGCAAATGAGCAAGCGAGCAAGCGAACAAGCGGGCAAGCAGGCAAGCGGGCAACCGGGCAACCGGGCGATCGGGGAAGGGGCCAGAATTTTTGCCACTGGTTCCCTGAACCACCCGCCACCATCGCTACCAGATGATCCGGTCTGAACCGGGAGCATTTCACCCCTGATTTAGACTCATTTGAGTTGTTGGCCATATACTTTGAATGAATAATGAATAAACCCATCCACCCATTCCTCAGTGGTTGTAGCACAGTTGTCTATTCTAAGAGGCTGCTAAATATTCTAGAAGTGCACCTAAAATGTTCTGTTTGTAAAACATGTGCTCACTTACTATGCTGTGCCCCCCACTAGCATAAAAGGAGATGCTGCTGTTTGGCATGCTTCTGGATTTTGGGGTGTTTCAATAGAGGAGGAGAAAAATAAAGCCAAAGTTGAAGCCTTGAATAGCTTGGTTTACACTTGGCTCTGTTGGAAAGAGACATTAATTAAAAATCATTCTACACTTCCCTCAATACGGAAACTCAAATTCTCTAAATATGTTTCAAGAATGGAAGGAGCCTTTGGATTCTGGTATGACAACTCTAGAAAATAAGCAGAAATAGTTCAACAAATAAAGACAAATAAGAGCAGTTTCCAAGAGTGGTCTAGGAATTAAAACAAAACAACAAGTGCAATCAACAGCGCCAAGAAGTCCAAGGTCATTCTAGGAGGCAAAGCAAGAACTGAAACACATAAAAAAGCAAAAAATAGACAGCACAAGCCAGGTGGGATGAAGAGCTTATAAACCATGTTTGGTGGACATTTAAACACTTATAATTTTGCCATAGCTTGTTTACTGGGCAAGTACATTTTCTCCTATGTTGAACTTTCAGTTTGGCTTAGCTACAAGCTATGGAACTTTCCAACACAGCCCTGCTATTCCTGTTCCAGAAAAATATAATCCAGCATCTTTTTAGAAAGTTGCAGGGACAAGATGGAATTAACAACAACAGCAGAGAGAATGGATAAATTCTTGACACCAGATAAGCAAATTAAGATAGAGAACAGAGAGGATTGTAATGAGTTATTCCTACTTTGATTAATTATTTGACTTAGTCAGAAGTTATATCCCTTAAATAAAATGGCATGAAATTGAGTTTTCAACAGACATTGCTCATAGCATATTCTTGGGGGGGAAAAACTACATCCTGCGATTCCTAGGGATCAGAACTTAATAGGGAATTCCTGGATCTGTCACATCACTTTTCAAAAAATCAACTGCTTGCCCTAGTCTAGCAAGAGATAATTAAGGGGATTTCTGTTCAATTCAAAATATGTAGTTTTATCCTTGAGATTCAAACTGCAAGGTCGGCCTTGCAGTTACTCACCTTGGCAAAAATAGGGCAGCATGAGAGGACTTAAATGACCTCTTTATTTTTTCAAGTCAGGAGGAACTTAACTAAGGACAAACTGCTTGAAGATTAATGGCTTTCTCTTCTTCCCTTTGTCTCAGGGATGATTAGCACCCAGACAAGAGTTTGTTCCCAGGGGTGGGGGTGGGGAGGAAGAGGGAGAGAGAGAAAGAGAGAGGATGATTTGAAAGAGTTATAGAATTATGGTCCAAAGGAAAGGATCAAATGTTCTCAGACATCAAGTTCAAGAAAATAGGGTAAGAAGCCACTATGTGTCACTCTGTGAAGAGCCCATTTTGCCTGCTGATTATTAATCAGATTCAAGGGCTTGTGGGTGAAATGCCCTTTATGACTGGAGCCTTAAAACAATGAGCTATTTTCTATTTATGCAAAGTTATTGGTGCTCTTCATCTATTGAGAAAAGCTGCAAAGTCTGAGTGGTTTTTTTTTAGAAAAATTCAGCAGAGGGACACCATCTCTTGGGTATTGTTATGCAAGGCAGTGACAAAGTAGATAGAGGGAGGAGATTCTCCATCTCATAATATGAGAATCCAAAGCTTATGATGAAGCTCAATAATAGTAGAAGTTTTGGCAGTAGATGTTTAAGACACACCAGAACAAATAGAAATATTTCTTCATTATATGTCTGGTTGAACAATGGCGGCCCAAAGTCATTAACTCAAGGTTCAGAAGCAGTAGATGGCTCTATTATCAGGGGGGAAAAGCAGAGACATCTATATATCTCACATCCTGCATGTTCGCTTCAGCTGAGTGCATTGCCATGTCCTATGTTCTTGCTTTGATTCTGTAAGATGAAATATTGAACATTGGATCTACCTAAAAAATAATAGAATTGGAAGGAACTACAAAGTTCATCATACCCAACTCTTACATTGAGCAGGAAGAACAATTAATCCATAACTGAGAGGTAGCTGTCTAGTCTGCCAAATCTCTGGTGATGGAGAACTCAAAGCCTCAAAACCACTGTTGTAAGTTCTTACATTCATGAAGTTTTTCCTTCTATTTAAATGAAATCTAAATGTTTTCTTTCTTTTATTTCTAGTACTAGTTTTTATAGTCATGGGAAAATACTTTTTGGTCATACTGTACCTGTATGTGAGCTTAATGTAAATAAAAACATGCAGTAGGTGAGATAAATGCATAACACATGAATGGAGTCACATTTTCAAATTAAGGGAAGCAGAAAGATTGACTTTGTCAGTGGCTCTAGCCCTTAAAGTTCACTATTTATACAGAAGAAAAAAAAGGTTAACTCTCTCATGGGAAAGGCAGCTTGTCTAATGCTTTAAAAAACATTGTCTTAGAAAAGCAAATGGATGAACAAACACCTGAGGGCAGGCTTAGAACTACTGACCTTTGCCCTGATATTTAAGGATGAAAACTTGGAGTGCATCCATAGCTAACCTCCAGAGTGCTCCCTTCATGTGTCTCAAAAATACTTATTCCACCCTCCCGAAGTGTGAGAGAACAGTATATTTGTCTTTTGATTATATTGTACCATCTATTCTTTATATGGCAAAGCTTTGGGGAAACGTTAATATCAAAGATGAACAGAAAATCTGCTTTTTCTAGTCTGATTAAGAAGATTATTAAACTGCTGCATAGCCTTTATGCAAATGTTCCTAAAAGGAAGAAAGGGAAAGTGATTCTAGCAGGGGTGTAAGACCCCTTTTTAAGTTGAGGGAGGCACTCTGTTTGAGCAGCGTGCTGAAATTGTATTCCAAGAAGTGCATAGGACTAGAGGTCCTGGCCCTTCAGGCTGGAGTGTATTGTTAATTAATAACTATAAAATCATTAATTTATCAAGGAAAGGCATAGTCTGAGTTCAAGAGGAATAATTTTCCTACCAATTGCCCAAGTTCATAGGTGTGGCAATATTCCAATTTTGAGTTGAGCTTTACAACAAGATGAGAGTGTGATTAAAATACAGCTGAAAACATCAGTTTTCATTGTCATGGAGAAATGTTCCAAAACTAAATGGCCTTCATGTAGGACTTGAAATATAGGAGCTCTCAGTCTTCACCTGAGTATGATCTTGAGACTGACATTGATCAACCTCAGCCTGATGTTTTTGGGCCACCAAGCACTACTCTACCCTCCTGTTTCCAGATTAAAAGCAGGAAAAACCTAAATATTTTATGATGATGGTTGCTGGTCACACAGTCAGCCAGATGCTTAGATTGCATTTAGCATTTTTATCCGCCTATTGAATCCTTCCCAAGAAACTGGAATAGCCAGATGTTTTTTTATTATGTTAAATATATCATGGCATGATGTAAGCTGTTCCACCTAAAGCTGCCTTTTGCAATTGACTGATGGTGAATTTGTTAATGCTGATGGGGTTTAAGGGGTGTTCTAGTTGTTTTGGCATTGTACCCAAGATACCTATCGCTATTAGTACTACCTTTGCTTTCTTTTGCCACAATTCTTCTACTTCTATTTCCAAGTCTTTATATTTTGTGATTTTCTCCAATTCCTTCTCTACTATCTGCTGTTATGAGGTACAGCCATGTCCCGTATCCAGACTGTTTTGTCTTATCAGCGTTAAGACTGGGGTGTTATATGGTAGAGGTTTGTCTGCTTGAATTCTAAAGTCCTAGAAACGTCTTCATTTTCTATTACTTGTCTCTTTTGTGATCTTACCAGTTTTTGCCTGCAGGCAAATGGAATTTCTTGCAGATAGAATAGTTTTTTTTTAATTGACCAAGTGTGATTGGACACATGGAATTTGTCTTGGTGCATATGCTTTCAGTGTACATAAAAGAAAAGATATGTTCATCAAGAATTCTAAAGTACAACACTTAATGATAGTCATAGAGTACAAATAAGCAATCAGAAAAACAATCAATGTCAATATAAATCGTAAGGATACAAGCAAAACAAAGTTACAGTCACAAAGTCATAAGTGGAAGGAGATGGGTGATGGGAACGATGCGAAGATTAATAGTAGTGCAGATTTAGCAAATAGTTTGACAGTGTTGAGGGAATTATTTGTTTAGCAGAGTGATGGCATTCGGGAAGAAACTGTTCTTGTGTCTAGTTGTTCTGGTGTGCAGTGCTCTATAGTGTCGTTTTGAGGGTAGGAGTTGAAACAATTTATGTCCAGGATGCGAGGAGTTTGTAAATATTTTCACAGCCCTCTTTTTGACTTGTACAATATACAGGTCCTCAATGGAAGGCAGGTTGGTAGCAATTGTTTTTTCTGCAATTCTAATTATCCTCTGAAGTCGGTGTCTGTCTTGTTGGGTTGCAGAACCAAACCAGACAGTTATAGAGATGCAGATGACAGACTCAATAATTCCTCTGTAGAAGTGGATCAGCAGCTCCTTAGGCAGTTTATTTATTTATTTATTTCTTTCTTTCTTTCTTTCTTTCTTTCTTTATTTATTTATTTATTTATTTATTTGTCACAACAGTATATATAAGCATAAGCATGAAATAACTATATGAATTTGATACAATCAAAGGGAACACTAGGACAGGAACGGTAGGCACGCTGGTGCTCTTATGCATGCCCCTTACAGACCTCTTAGGAATGGGGTGAAGTCAATAGTAGATAGTTTTTGGTTAAAGCTTTGGGGATTTTGGGAAGAGACCACAGAGTCAGGTAGTGCATTCCAGGCATTAACAACTCTGTTACTGAAGTCATATTTTCCGCAATCAAGATTGGAGCGGCTCACCTTAAGTTTAAATCTGTTGTGTGCTCGTGTATTGTTGCGGTTGAATCTGAAGTAGTCTTCAACAGGAAGGACATTGTAACAGATGATTCTATGAGTTAAGCTCAGGTCATGCTGAAGACGGCGTAGTTCTAAATTTTCTAAGCCCAGGATTTCAAGTCTGGTGGCATAAGGTATTTTGTTGTATTCAGAGGAGTGGAGAACTTTTCTTGTAAAATATTTCTGGATGCGCTCAATTATATTAATGTCCGAAATAAGGTGTGGGTTCCAGACAGGCAAGCTGTATTCAAGAATTGGTCTAGCAAATGTTTTTTATGCTTTGGTTAGTAGTGTAATCTTTCTGGAGAAGAAGCTACGCAAGATTAAGTTTACAACTCTTAAAGCCTTTTTGGCGATGTAGTTGCAGTGGGCTTTGCTACTTAGATTGTTTGATATGAAAACTCCAAAGTCTTTAACTGGGTGAGGGTCATCTACAAGGCAATGTCCATCGAGTTTGTATTTAGAGTTCTGATTCTTTTTACCAATGTGTAAGACAGAGCATTTGCTGGTTGAGATTTGGAGTTGCCAAATTTTTGACCATCCCGATACAGCCATAGTAGTGTTAAATAGTTTAACATCAGCAGCGAAGAGAACACAATTAGTTATAGTATGGTCACAGAGGTCGTTAATGCATAATATGAAGAGTGTTGGTCCAAGAACACTGCCTGGGGGAACGCTGCTATTGACAGGAACAGGATTTGATAGGGCACTGCCTATTTTGACCACTTGTTGTCTGTTTGACAGGAACGCTGTTATCCAGTTATGGAGGGGTCCGGAGATGCCATAGGATTTTAGTTTTAGAAGAAGTTTGTCATGTACCACTGAGTTTGAGCTTTCTGAGTTTGCACTCAGATATTCAATGCACCATTCAATGAACGTTCAATGAATATTCAGATATTCAATGTGCCACTGTTGCTATTCTGTCATGCCATTGTTTTTGGTCAGTCTGTGTGGCCTTCTTGCAGCAGCTAAGTAAGTGGTCCACTATTTCTTCAATTTACTAGCTGTCCAATCCAATGGACTTCTAATTCAATCTAGGTACAATTAAAATTTAACTGAACACATTTAAAACTGCTGCCTCCTATAATTTAATACACTTCAATTTTTGTCATATTAAAAATTAAACTTTGGCAGCAATTTTTAGATAGAGTCTGAGAGCTGCACACATAACTTTCAGGAACCACAGGCATGCTGGGAAATAAAGTTGTTCATGTCTGACTTAGAAATAGGCATGTTTCAGACAAAAGGATATGTGCAGAACAATATAAATTCGGTATAATATTTAATTTTTATTGTAAAAATCCTAGGAATGTGTAAGAATATCAAGATAAACATAATAACGGGAAAACAACTTGAGAAAAGCATGCAGCATCTTTTCTGCTCTTAAATATTTGGGTCAAGAGAAATGCATTGATTCAACAGCTAGAAGTATGAGCTTCAGATATGAATAACAGAATAAGTTGGAAGGGACCTTGGAGGTCTTCTACTCCAACATCCTACTCAGGCAGGAAACTCTATACTGTTTCAGACAAATATTTGTCCAATCTCTTCTTAAAAAACTTATAATATTGGAGCATCCACATGGAGGCATGTCATTCCACTGATTAATTGTCCTGACTGTCAGGAAATTTCTGCTTAGTTCTGGGTTCCCTAGCAATTAATTAACTACCATTTCTGGCAGTGGCTAGTCAGATACTTATAAAAAAATAATAATGAAGGATAGTCATGTTTATCTTCAGTGTTTGGTACTTCACTTAGGTTTCATTTGAACATGATAACTAATAGTCATCTTTTCTTCTCTTACGATTGCATGACTAAATTTCTTCTAAATAAGAGAAACCAGGAATAATTTTTATTTTCAGTATGACATTTTCTGTTCTTTCAGCAAGCACTCCCATACATGATTCTCCATTCTAGCCTTCTTTTCATTTTTATTTTTCTTCTCCGATAATTACTCAACAATCTAAGCCCAATGATTATTCTCGATTTTCATTAAATTCTTTTGCTTAACATTTCTCCATAATTCTTTAACAACAACAAAAAACCCACTCAAAAACTGTATCTTTCTCTGTGTGTATGTATTTCAGTCAATTCGTCAACCTTTTTTGTCTTCCTTCCAAGTGTTTTGATTCCTTCGATATGTGTGCAAGGTTTGGTTAATCTGTCAATCCTAGTTTTGTTCAATTGCTTGTTTTATAAAACGTGTGACTATTAATATTTAGGTGTTTATTTTTACATAAAGTGGGAGGTACAAAATGGGTAAGTTTGTTCAAAATGAATACCTTTCTGTGAGAATGTCCTTGTTTGATATATATCTTTGGGATTCATAAGTTAGATATAATATATAAAATGTTATTGGCCACGTAAAGCTCAATTTCATTTATTATCCATTAGTAAATGATTATTAACTTATTTAGTTCTGAAAGTAGCACTCAATATATCCTTCTACTTATAAAATCTGAAACTGATCCCAAAAGAATGTTGGCAATGAGGTTTTATGTATCTTTTAAAAAAGTTTTTTTTAAAATGTCCTGTTCTTTTTCCTTAAAGTGGGGACTGGAGTGGGGGAGTGGAGCAGGGAGGGAGGAGGGGAGAGAAAACCTGCAGATGAAAAAGTTGCCTTTTCTAAATTGATCAAAACCCTTGGTGATGCTTTCATCTTAGATACTGGAAAGCTGTAGAACAATAATTTGAGAAGGATTATCCTCCAGGATTACACAGAAGAAGATCAAATTAAAATTGATCTGTGGAGTGCCACAGCCCTCTCCAGCAGAATAAATCAAAGTAATGTAGCTATATGTTTCCATAGTTGGATGCTGGAGAAAAATATATCCAACATTTTTGGCCTTCCTGTTTCCCTGTGAGAGCGTATTTTAAGAGGAGTGAACAAGTGATTCTTTTGCAATATGTAAGATCAAAGCCTAGGGTATCTGCTTTGTATTTAAGGACAAAACTAAATAATAAAAATAAAAGCACATGCAGGGATAAACAGGAACTGCTATAGAAGGAGTGGCACTGAGTATCAAGAGATAAAGGGATATTAACCTTTCCCCAACCATGGTCCTGTTTGAAGTATCCCTTGAAGCTGCTATTTAAATTGAGAAGATAGAATTCATTTGCTTATCTGTTAAAAAGTGCTTCTCTCATCTTCAGGACTGAGAGGTCCCAGCAACATTCTCAGATGTTGATTGTATTTCATGAGCTATATTGATTTATGGGAGGTGGTAATAGGCATATTACACCTGGTATTTATAGTCAAAATATCTTATCCAAAATCAGGAATCTATGTTTATCTTTGCATATCTGTTCCAGTTCACATTCAACAGGGACTTTGAGATCAAGGGCAAGCAGCCTGATAAGCCAACAGATAGATCTCTTAGAATCTGCAAGGTTGCTTGACTCGTGCAATTTTATTTGTATTTTATTTTTAATGGCTTCAATTAAAAAAAGAAATCATTGAAAACTATTCATCATACAAAATAAAATTTCCACCTCTAATTTTGTGTACAGAAATGTCCTGTGGCTCCATACCTCTGGGTGTCTGTAGTGTTGTGGTCCACCAGCAGCCTTTGGACCTGGCAACGGAGTCGGACAGTGATGAGGCTGAGGTGGGGCCAGGGCCATTGGGGAGTGATGTGCGGACTCCAGAGCCTCCAGAGACTGATAGTAGTGAGCCAGAGGAACAGGAGGAGCCTGTTCCTAATGCATGCATGAGAAGAGCTGCCAGAAGGCAAGAGCAGCTCAAGCAAAGAGAAAGAAAACAACGTCGGTAGCTTCATTTTCTTGCATTTATTTTTGTATCTGTGACTTCTGAACGTTTGCCAAGAAAGGCCTTTGGCAGTTTGCATAATTGGATCAAGGTTTGCGATAGGACTGAGGAATTTGTGTTGGAAGTAATTTGCTTTAATTTAGTTGAACTATGCTGGGAATGAAGTAATTCTCAGCTGTTTGAATAAAGTTTGTTTGTTTTTTCATGGACTGAGTTTCCTACTACCTACTTGGGCCTGGGTCACAACATAAAATAAAAGATTGAATAGCTGCAGCCCAAGACTTTGCTTGATGGTGTGGTCAGCTTCCTCCCACCCCCCCAAAAAGAGAGGTAAGAACTGCTCAGATGTGCGAAGTGCTTAAAAGCAAAGTATAAGGGTGTTAGGTGGCTTCAGTGGGCCATAGAAGATCCCAATTGACTTGCTTTTTGTTACACAGGTGTTTTGAATAGGGATTCTTATGTTGTAAGACCAATGCACTATGCTCTCAACTTAAAGTCTCTATCCCAATTCAATGTAATGATATGAAGTAAGGCTTGGTTTAGATGCAGATAGTGTATGTATGTATTTATGTATACCTATACACACATGCACACACATATATACATACATAGGTTTTCTAAACATTCTGCTAAATCTTACCCATCCATCTAAAATGCCTTTCAGAAATTCTTTGATCTTGAAAGTGAAGTCTGTCTGCATCTGCCTCTTGCTTTGTCTTGCAGTGCAGAAAAAAGAAACAAAGAAATGCACAGTTTTCCAAGAAGAGCTCGCCAAATTCTGAACTTCACTTTAAGGTTGTTGGAAAAGAGAGCCCTGCCCAGATGCTCCTCTCCAAGGCTTATTCTAAGTAAGCATGCTAAATTTATACAAGAAGCATCTTGCTTAAAAAGGCTAGAAGTGGGAACAACCCACTTCAAAGGAAATGGGAGGGGAAGCATTCAGAAATGGAACCTGTTGAATGGGATTTGCATTGTGGAAATCCTATTACAGCAACTCCCACCAAAATCTGGCTCCAGTTTTCCCCAATTGCTATTGATATACTCTAGCAGTGCACTCATCTTGGTCGATTTAGATTCGGAGGATTTTAACATTGGAGACGCTTTGAAGAAGGGAGAGGTATAATCTACTGATGAGGAAAACCTGGAAAGCTTTCATGCTGCATTAGAAAGCTGGTAGCCCTCCTGTTCTGCTCCAGCATTACTCTGGGGTATATGTATGTATGTGTGGGGTGTGTGTGTGTGAGAAACAAAGGAGAGAGCCAGCAAACACACACATTATCTCTGATTAAGCCACAAAAGTGCTTAGCCTCTTATTCTTTTAGGCAGCAGCATTAGGAAGAGAAGACAAGAGAGGCAAAATATTTGCTAAAAGTCATGAGGGCCTCTTTTTCAGCAACTGCTCGTCTTTCCTTGCCAAACCTACCTTCCTTCCTTCTTGAATTATAGACTCTGCTGTAAAGAGAAAAGTAGCAATACAGTAAAGTTTCAGGACTAGAGTTCTTCTTCCTTTCTGCCTCCCTCTCCTTTCTCCTTGCATTCAGAGGGAGAACAAGTTGAACCAGATAGTGAAGCTACATCCTTTTAATATTTAGAAATCTTATTTGTCAATCTTTCTCGAGATGAGATTTCATTAAATGGTTCTCACAGGCATTTTCTACAGTTGAACCACTCCTTAGTTTCGGGAAAGAAAAGCTTCATTTTTAATTTTCTCCAAATCATACCTATGGTGCCTTCTAAATGTATTAGCTAAGAGAGGCATTACAAATGACAAGAGAGCAGAAGATCTTCTATAAGTCAAGCCTTGAAAAATGGTAGATTTGGATAAACTGGCCAAGTGAGCACAACAGTGCACCAATGAATGCTAAAACAAACTGGACAGGAGAGGCATGAGGGTTGAAGAACTGTGTTAAGATGGGGTTCCAACTATGTTTCACTTAATGATTTTGGAATCAGTTGATAAGGTGGTCATTACAAAAAATATACTACCCTGATGACATTTGTGTAAAAAGAGAATGAAAGGGGTAGCTGATTTATTTTTATTTCACTTTTATTATTTTTATAAATAATTTAAGGCAGCAAACATACCTGATCCTCTTTCCTCCTCCTATTTTCTCCACAACAACAACCCTATGAGGTGGGTTGGGCTGAGAAAGATTGTCCCAAAGTCACCCAGCCAGCTTTCTTGCCTAAAATGGGACTAGAACTCACAGACTCCCAGTTTCTAGCCTGATGCCTTATCCACTAGACCACACTGATTCCTTTCATTCCTCCAGTCCTTTATCATTGCTTTCCACATTTCTGCCTAATGAGATATGAATCCATGTCCTTAAACTGTGTTGACTTGTTATTTTTGTGGGAAGTAGTAGTTACATATATAAGATAAATACACAAAAGCTTGAAACATACCAGCTTTAGGTCACTGAAAATAACTGATTCCTGCAATCAAATAATCAATCTTACTACCTATAGTAGGCTCAATTTAACTCAGTTCAGCTTTTGGTTAGACTAGGCAGAATTCACATGATTTCGCCAGATTACAATATTCAGTACAGATAAGAATGAAGCCCCAAACACAAGATTTGATTGCTCACAGAAAGCCCAAAGAAACTGAAAAACATATATTTGTCCTCCAGGTTTTAACTTCTACCCTGGGAACTACTAGTTTTTACCTCATCAGCCTCCGTCCTTACAACAAGGGGCAAATGTATCTGTTGCATTTACAGAGGAAATTTCTGCAGGGACAGTGGATTCCCAAAGAAGTCAAAATGGTGGATGCACCTGGGCAATTAAAGCTCCGAGCTCTTTTATATGCATGATGTTTATTTCTGACTAAAGTAGTATGGTGTGAGTCTTTTGCTGCACTTTTTCAGTCAGCATTAGGACAAATTAGGATGGATGTTATTTTGAAATAAAAATGAATAACATAAAAATAAAAAAGCATGGCATTTTTAATGAAAAATGGAAGGACAATTTAAAAGTGGTTGAAGTGAGAGCAGGGAAAAAAATACCAACAAACCAAACCCAAGACTGAGAGGAAAGCTTGACAGAAGATGTCAGCACTGATCTTATAAAATACCATCTTGGTAGGTTGCAAGCAAGAGATATAATAACAAGAGATATAATAACAAACCCAGATTTCTTCCCCCCTATTTGCGCCACCTATTTTTTGAGCTGTTGATTATTTTGAAAATAAACAAAGTGAAGCTTTCCTTTGTTAACTCCGCGGCAGTTTTATGTGATGCTGACTGACTCCAGCAGGTGGCGATGTGGGACTCCGAGTTCCAACTATTATAGGCCTTGTGACATTTACCTGATGGTCTGATTCCTTTGATAGCAACAGCAACATCTCTAAACATCTTGGGATATGACAGTTTTGAACGACAGTGTTTTCTGTGTTGCCAATTCTTTCCCACAACTGATCCGTGAGAAGATGGATACCTGCCATTTCATTTAAAAACTTCTGACAAGGGCTTGAAAAATAAATAAATATCAGGCATATTTCTAGCTACAATCAAGAAATGGATAAATACATGGATGGTTTTTGTGATTAACAGAATGAGTTCACCTTCCCCGGCATGGTGCTCTTCTGTTTTTCTTACTGTAGCTGTCACTCTTTGTTTAAGGAAGGATAAGGAATATGCTGCTCTCCAAAAGGTATAGACCACAACTGCCAGTATTGGCCACTTGCTGGGGTGACTGGGAGTTGTGGTTCATTAATATAGTTCAGAGAACGATAGCTTCTACACAACAGCCTTAAAATGGCTTATAGTGCAATGTCTGAAGCTCAGTGGCTATACCCACTAGCTTTACATGTGAAAGGAATGAGAGGCACGCTGTGGCTACACCCACTAGCTTTATATGTGAAAAGTCCTAGTTTTAAACTTAGATGCATTCGTGGAATTTTGAAGAAACTTTGAATTTTTTTTTTTTACCATTACTTGGTTATATAAGCAAAGTTAAATTTCTAATGACCCATTTAATACTCTGAACTATAAATAGTTAGGCTTATGCTCAGCACATTATTTAAGACTGCTCAGTGGCTAAATGATTATTTGCAAATTTGAATCCAAACTTGATAGCAAAAACTTCACTATTGTGGCTTTCCATTGATTTATGATTGCTGCCAGACCCCAAATATAAACATAGTAGGCCAGATAGGTGGGACATGGCATATGTTATCAAGGTTAATAAATCCGGGTTAGGAAACAATTTAGGCATGAATGTTTCTTCTAGGAGGTGGGAGATGTCCTAAATTCAATATATTTATGGAAACATATTTCCCTGTATCTTTTGTTTGGGTCTTGTGAGATGAACCAGAGCCAATCAGAAATGATGTTAGAATAGAACAAACAACATTCTAATCGATAGTCCCAAAGGTGCTTTTTCAGGAGGCAGCTGGATTTTCTTGTTTTTTCTTCTTTGAAGATGTTTCACTTCTCATCCAAGAAGCTTCTTCAACTCTGACAGGATAGTGGAGAATGGAAGGATAGTGATAGGATAGTGGAGAATGGAAGGATTTATATTCCTTGTAGACTTGTAAAAGGATGCAAATGACCAGCTGTCTACAAGGAAAATAAATCCTTCCATTCCCCACTATCCTGTCAGAGCTGAAGAAGTTTTTTGGATGAGAAGCAAAACGTCTTCAAAACAACAAGAAAGTCCAGTTGCCTCCTGAAAAAGCACCTTTGGAATAACCATGACCTGGATGACTGAGAATCTCTACGGAATTCTAATCAGTACGTGTGGGACCAAATCTTTCAATAGGAGAGAGAAGGACTTGATGGAACCAAGCTTTGTGGTTTAGGTCAGTGTGCTTCTCATCCCTTCCTCCTTTTTCAGTGGCTCAATTTTTGTTCCATTTCTTTCTCCCCCCCCCCCCCTTACCAGTTGAGTTTGCTGTAGGAGCAATATTTCAGGACTGCTCATAATGACATTTTTATAGGCAACATCTTCTATTAATAAAACATGGAAACCTATTTTCTGATGGGGGTGATTAGAACCATATTACACCAATTACTTAGCTGCCTATTGGCTTCTTGTAGCATTTAGAGTGTCAGGCTTTTATCTCTTTTTTTCATCTTCTGCTTTAGAGAAGATTTCAGCTAAATACTGAAAATGCATTATGATTATGCTCTTAATGATTTCCTTACATCATATTGCCGAACCTGACTATAGAAGAAGTACTAAGAGGAAATAAGTGTTATAAGGGGAATTAGTCCAAGAAGGAAAGGGAAGACTTGATCTTCCTACATGGTACACACCCTCCAGAAAGAAGAGCTGTTGGCCATTTTGTGATTTTAAATGGGATTGACTAGTTTCATGGAGGAGAAGTATTTCAGTGACTGCTGGCCATCATGGTTATATCTTATCAATGGGTTCATGCACTGTGTACTTAACGACCAATTGCAGGCAAGCAATAACTTAGGGCTACCTTGAGGGCTTCTCTGTCTGTTCCCCCTGTTTAATTGCTTCTTCTCACCTCATCTCCATCCTATTTGGTTTATCCCTTTCAATTCTTTTTCCTTCCATTTCCAGTGCAGGTATGCCTCCCTTGTAGCACAGCATCCTACCTCTTCCTCTTTCTTGCTATTTCTGCTGGAAAGCGTTTGTATGTTTATGTGTGTGTGTGTGTGTGCATGTGTACATGCGTGCACATGTTCATGTAAAGTAGTCATCTGAGTCTGCGGGAGTGATTTGTGTATATGAAAATAGAACAGAATAGAATTTTTTATTGGCCAAGTGCGACTGGACACACAAGGAATTTGTCTTGGTGCATATGCTCTCAGTGTACATAAAAGAAAAGATACGTTCATCAAGAATCATAAAGTACACCACTTAATGATACTCATAAGGTACAAATAAGCAATCAGGAAACAATATCAATATAAATCATAAGGATACAAGCAACAAAGTTACAGTCTTACAGTCATAAGTGGAAGGAGATGGGTGATGGGAACGATGAGAAGATTAATAGCAGTGCAGACTTAGTAAATAGTTTGACAGTGTTGAGGGAATTATTTATTTAGCAGAGTGATGGCGGTCGGGAAGAAACTGTTCTCGTATCTAGTTGTTCTGGTGTGCAGTGCTCTGTAGCATTGTTTTGAGGGTGGGAGTTGAAACAGTTTATGTCCAGGATGCGAGGGGTCTGTAAAAGAGTGGTTGTATATATAGTTGTTAACAAAATAGTTTATTTTAAAGGAAACCATTATTTCAATTTATATTAAGGGTTGGTCCTGCTCTAGTTTAGAGTGTGGCTTCTGCCAGGTATGTAATCATGAACACAGAAGTACATGATATATGTACACAGCTACTGGGGTGAAGGAAAACTCCAGGATTGGTTTCAGCTGGAAACCAAGGTTGACAGGATGAAGAAACTGGAAAACTTTAGTTTACTTTTACTTTTTCTTTTTTTTCCAGAGGTTCATCTTAAATTTAGATATATCTTCCTTTTGAATAAATATGATTTTATAAGCAAAAAAGGTACAACATTCCATACTGCACTAGAATTAATTTTATGAAAAACCTCAAGGGCTTCTACATAAGAAATAAATAGAAATAATGGAGCCACAATGTGTTTCTCAAAATTGGGATTTCTTGTTTGCTATTTACACTGAGTGCACAGTTTACACAGTACATTAATAGCTGGTTGGAGGTGTCATATTATGTGCATATATGATTTTACATTTATATATATATATCCTTAAGAAGATCTTTATGCCATAAACTGTAGTAATGGGGTTCAAAATGATGATACAATATAGTTTTACTCTATGGCCAACTGTGGAGAAACTCTTGGCAGTAATCAGGAATTTTATTTCAAAACTCCCCCCAAATGGATCATTGCCACCAAAGGTAAAAATATGAATCTGTGTATTTGTCAAACAACAATACTGACTATAGTTTAAATGCATTAGTTGATATTCAAACATGATTATCCAGACTAAAGCCTTCCAAAGATTTATACAAAGAATTTATTATTGTATTTCTGTATATTAGTGCATTCTATTCTGATGCTTATACTCTTGTTCACAGGTCTTTTCCTATGAAATATAAAAGTGGTGCATTTGAGAAAATGACCCCGGACACTGAAGAGGGTGAAGGAAAACTCCAGGATTGGTTTCAGCTGGATATGGAAACCAAGGTTGACAGGATGAAGAAACTGGAAAACTTTAGTTTACTTTTACTTTTTCTTTTTTTTCCAGAGGTTCATCTTAAATTTAGATATATCTTCCTTTTGAATAAAGGAAGAGAATTTACTTAGAAATTGACAATTTTCTGTTGCAGTCGTGTCTTCTTCATCAATTGCGATTCCTTAAGGCTGGGAGTGTTTGAAATTCAAGGACACCAGCCATGCATATTGGTAGTTAAGATTTCTTCTGTCATGCCAGAACAGCAGTGAAACTTCCATGGGAATTCCTTTCTTCTTCACCTTTCTTTTTAGGCTTTGTGGATATACTATGAAAGTCTTAAATTCTTGCCATCTTTATTTATTTATATAATTTATATCCTGCTGTGCAGTTGTCTTTCTGCAAAAGCATCAGAAATATATTTAAACAATTTAAAACAATACATATACATAAAAGATCATTAAAAATTGCCCAGCTAGGATCTCAGGTTCCAACCCAAATATAGTTTTTGCTACCTTCCTGAATTTGGAAAGAATGGGCGGGGGGGTGGGCGGCATGGCACCTTTACAGAAAAAGCTTTCTTTTGAGTTTATGTCAGTGGTAAAATGTAAAATTTGTTACTACCGGTTCGGTGGGCATGGTTTGGTGTATGAGTGTGTGTAATGTGACTGGGTGGGCATGGCCAACTTTTTTTTTTACTTTTAAAAGCATTTTTTCTACAACTTCTTCAGCCAAAGAGATTGTAAAAAATGCTTTTAAAAGGCTCTGATGATCCCAGCTGAGTTGCCCGATCGTCAGCGGCTTTTCTTTTCTTTTAAAAGCATTTTTTTGCCTTTAAAAGAAAAAAAAGCCTCTGATGATCCCAGCTGAGTTGCCCGATCGTCAGCGGCTTTTCTTTTCTTTTAAAAGCATTTTTTCTACAACCTCTTCAGCTGAAGTGGTAGAAAAAATGCTTTTAAAAGGCTCTGATGATCCCCTTTTTTTACTTTTAAAAGCATTTTTACGGCTGAAGAAAAAAGGCTTTTAGAAGTAAAAAAAAACCCCTCTGATGATCGTGCAGGGCATGGGGGGGCATCTGGGCATTGGGGGGGAGGGATTTTTGCTAGCGGTTCTCCGAACCACCTGCCACCATCGTTACCGGATCAGGCAATCCGGTCCGAACTGGGAACATTTCACCCCTGGTTTATGTCCCTCTAAGATCCTGAAAGCAGAGGATCCAAGCTGATTGCATAGGGCAGGCAGATTCTAATTGGAAAATATGATCTCAAAGATGACTTGGATCTAAACCATGTAGGATGTTGTAGCTCAAAACTGTTTCTTTGAATTGTACTTTAAAACATTAGCAGCTAGCACAGTCCCTACAATACTGTTCAAATGGTTCTTAGCCTCCCACAGGTAGGCTGTCATACTCTTCACCTGAAGCTTCTGGATGGTCCTAAGAGTAATCCCAAATACAGTACTTTGTAATAATTCAATCTCAAAGAAATGAAAGCAAGATTGACTTTTGCTGGGATTTATTACTCCAGAAAAAGGCTGTGGTTGATACACCAGCTGCTGCCAGGCATTATAATCCAGACATTAACAAGATTCACAGTTGAACTGTATATATTGAGACACCCCAAGTACCCCGAGAACCATGTAGTTCCATCAGATATCTGAGGTAGATCATCATAACACACTCTACATGGGGCTGCCCTTAAAAACCATCTGGAAGCTTCAGTTGGTGCAAAATGCAGTGGCCTGCATGGTTTTGTGCACTCCTCAGTGTGCACATGTACCACCTCTCCTACGGTTGCTGTATTGGTTGCTGATTTGCTTCCAGGTAATATTCAAGATGCTGGTTGCCACATTTAAAACACTTCATGACTTGGGACCAGGTTATTCTGAGGGACTATCTCTTGATGGTCATATCTACCTGACCCACTAGAGCAGGGAGGCAAGGAATGTTGTGGGTCCCATTCCCATAGGTTATACATCTGGCATGACCCAGAAGAAGGGCCTTTTCTGTGGTGGCCCCCTCCCTCTGTAACATCATCCCTCTGGAAATTGGACTGGCCCCCACTCTAACACTCTTTTGGAAGGCCCTGAAGATGTGGTTCTGCCAGCGGGCCTGGGGAACCCAGAGCAGGATGGAGCCCATTAAATGGATGGTATGAATATGTGTTGTCGCTGGGGTGAGGGGTATTATTTTATTATTTTCATTTTAAAATTATTTTTATTTCTTTTATGTCATGTGTTTTCATGTCCTGTAAGCTGCCTTGAGTTGCCTTGTGCAAGTAGGCAGCAATATAAATTTGCTAAATAAATAGGTAAGAGAGTCTCTTACTCTTCTGGAAATCAGTGGTGTTTTGATGAAATAAAAGTTATTTATTTGACTATGAGAAAGGACCAGTCATAATATCACCCATCTTTAGTTGATAAAACAGCTGCTCTGAGGAGAAAACTTGATAAAAGGGGTGATCCACATATCTGTATTGAGCTAAATATTATTTATTTATTTATATTTATTTATTTATTTTGTCACAACAATATATATAAGTATCATACAAAAAGATTATATAGTATATAAACGTATATATGAGTAAATATTAGGAGGTATAAGCATATATATATTTAGGAAGAAGAAAAGAAAAACAATAGGACAGGAACGGTAGGCACGTTTGTGATCTTATGCACGCCCCTTATGGTTCTCTTAGGAATGGGGTGAGGTCAATAGTAGAAAATTTTTGATTAAAGCTTTTAGGATTATTTGATTTACATCTATGGTTGCCATGGAAGCCAAGCATTTTTCAGATCCCACTCCCAGATTATGGAAATTAAAAGCTCCCAGCATTAAAAACTAGAATGAATCCAAAACTACCCCTATAATGATATCAAGGAACTCCAATAGAGTAGCAGGATAAGCAAGTGCTATTCCTAACATGTTCTTACAACACAGTTTCAGGAACAGATACTCAAAGTCATTTGCAGAAAAAGGAATCCAGTAATAGCCAAGTTCTGATAATTTCTCAGTTTATCTCTCATCAATTGCTCTCCTCTCACTCATGTATGCTACAAAAAAGAGCTGAATAATCAATGATCATTATCTCCTCCTGCTCAGTTTTTATTGAAAATGAAGTATTTGAGATTGGTTTTCTTCTTGCTAAGAATTACTCCTAACATACATGCACTTTGCATGTGTCAGATTTACACTAGAAGTAAAAATAATCTTGCTTTATAACTGCCTCCATTGTCTTTGCCAATGATTCATAGATGTCTGACAGGATTCTGAGCAAAACACCATCTGTTGGATTCTCTTGTCTGTCAGTGGACTTAGATTATCTTTCTGATTGTGTAAAAATTTTCCCAGATCAACCACCTTTTTGCTTGGCATAATAGAAGTAGATGTAGCTACTGCCTACTGCAGATTCAAGTATTAAATAATAACAGTATTAACTCACACAACAACAATAATTATAGCAATTATAACAGTATAAATACATAAAAAATAGTCAATGATTCCAGTCCTGGGGTTTTCTGAGAATATGTTCTGTCCCAAAATGGGGCAGAACTCACAATTCTTTCAATGATAATATTAAAAATTCTTTCTTGTTACCCAACCCTCTTTTTAACGTAGAAATCTGGTGTTGGTAGAGAGAATTGTTAAATAATATTATTATTAATAGTTTAAAAACTGTGACAAACAGCTAGATATCACAGGGAGAATTATTGATAAGTTTAACATTACGAAATGCCTACTCCTATTTTAAATAACTTATATTCTTAGCTTTGTTCATTTCAAAATGAACAGTAAGCTGTTTATCAATCCAGTTATTTCCATTTTTTATTAGACATATGCTGTACCTAGCATTTTTAAACCTTTAAAACTTGGGGATCCCAGCCAGTAGCATATTTCAGCTACCACAGAGACTTCTCAGCTGTGTAGACAGCCCTATCTTTAATAATTTCCTCATAAAGCAGACACCGTATTACACAGGCTGCTTATTTTAACAATGTCTTTGATAACAAAACTTTCCCTTAGGCATGGCCTGAGCTGGGCAGTCAATTCTGAAATTATAATCAAGGTTAAGCTTGCCTTGTTCAGCCAGGATAATATACATTTTAAACCATGTGTATGCATTAAAATAAATTAGCTGTGGGTTGTAGCTGTAGCTCATCAGCCTTAGGGAATTATTTCTCTATATTTTAGATACAGAGAAGTGCATCCCATTATCTAATAATGCATTCATTTTAGTATCCTGTAGCTTTAGTTTCAGGCTAGTTACAAGATGAATTGGATGGGCTGTAATAAGAAAACATTATGAAAGATAAAGAGTAGGAATGATTTAAAATCCATTGAGGTGTCTGAGATATTTAACACTACTGTTATTGTTTATGGGCAATGTAAAAGCTGCTTTTTATTAACAAACACTTGTTTTGTCTAAAGGCTGTTTAAGAATGTGCACCAACACTGTATTATTTCAATCCACATCTCCATAGCCTACAAACTGCCAGCCAAGGGAAGAAACCCTAGGTCAAATTATACAGATAACCGCCCAGCCGCCCTGTTTCGGGTGACCCGTTCCCTCCTTCACCAGGGGGAGCGGGATGACCCGTTGCAGGGACGTGCTGAGGAGTTTAACGGTTATCTATACGATAAAATCGTTCAGCTTCGAGACGGTTTACACCAAACTTGCGGTGATTCAGATGGGGCGTCTGAGGGTGGTCTTGGTGATATTTTCTGGGATGAGTTTGACCCTGTCGCTCCCGAGGACATGGACAGGTTGTTGGGTAGGCTGAATGCCACCACGTGTTTACTGGACCCGTGCCCCTCCTGGCTGGTGCTGGCCACTCAGGAGGTGACACGAGGCTGGCTCCAGGCGATTACGAGTGCCTCCTTGTTGGAGGGAGTCTTCCGCCGCCTTGAAAGAGGCGGTGGTGAGGCCCTCCTCAAGAAGCCCTCCTGACCCGCTGTTTTAGGTAATTATCGTCCGGTCTCCAACCCGCCCGCGCGAAGGTTGTAGAGAGTATGGTGGCATATCAGTTTCTGCACCTGGATGAAACTGTCTATCTAGACCTGCTCCAGTCCGGTTTCCGCCCGGTTACAGCACGGAGACGGCTTTGGTCGCGTTGGTGGATGATCTCTGAGGCCAGGGATAGGGGTTGTTCCTCTGTCCTGGTCCTATTAGACCTCTCAGCGGCTTTTGATACCATCGACCATGGTATCCTGCTGCGCCGGTTGGAGGGATTGGGAGTGGGAGGCACCGTTTATCGGTGGTTCTCCTCCTATCTCTCCGACCGGTCGCAGACGGTGTTGGCGGGGGGGCAGAGGTCGACCCCGCAGCGCCTCACTTGTGGGGTGCCGCAGGTGTCGATCCTCTCACCCCTTCTGTTCAACATCTATATGAAGCCGCTGGGTGAGATCATCAGTGGCTTCGGTGTGAGGTACCAGCTGTACGCTGACGACACCCAGCTGTACTTTTCCACACCGGGCCACCCCAATGAAGCTATCGAAGTGCTGCCCGGGTGTTGGGAAGCCGTACGGGCCTGGAGGGGGAGAAACAGGCTCAAGCTCAATCCCTCCAAGACAGAGTGGCTGTGGATGCCGGCATCCCGGTACAGTCAGCTGAGTCCTCGGCTGACTGTTGGGGGCGAGTCACTGGCCCCGATGGAGAGGGTGCGCAACTTGGGCGTTCTCCTGGATGAACGGCTGTCTTTTGAAGACCATTTGACGGCCGTCACCAGGACAGCTTTCCACCAGGTTCGCCTGGTGTCCCAGTTGCGCCTTTCTAGACCGGGATGCCTTATGCACGGTCACCACGCCTCGTGACGCCTCGCCTGGATTACTGCAATGCTCTCTACATGGGGCTCCCTTGAGGGGCATCCGAGGCTTCAGTTAGTCCAGAATGCGGCTGCTGGTGATAGAGGGAGCCTCGTGGCTCCCGTGTGACACCTATCCTGCGCAGACTGCACTGGCTACCTGTGGCCTTCCGGTGCGCTTCAAGGTGCTGGTGACAATCTTTAAAGCGCCCATGGCATAGGGCCGGGCTATTTACGGGACCGCCTACTGCTACCAAATACCTCTCACCGACCAGGCGCCTCACAGAGAGGGACTCTCAGGGTGCCGTCAGCTAGGCAGTGCTGCCTGGCGACACCCAGGAAGGGCCTTCTGTGGGGGCTCCCACCTCTGGAACGAACTCCTCCAGGACTTCGCCAACTTCCGGACCTCCGAACCTTTCGTCGCGAGCTTAAAACACACCTATTCATCTGCGCGGGACTGGATTAGATTTTTAAAAAATTGGTTTTAAGGGGTTTTTATTATTTATATTGTTTTAAAAATTAGGCTATAGAATAAGTTTTTTAATTGTTGTTTTTAATCTGTATTTATATGTGTTTTAACTGCCTGTGAACCGCCCTGAGTCCTTAGGGAGATAGGGCGGTATATAAATATAAATAAATAAAATAAATAAATAAATAAATAAATAATAAATACATTGTTATATCTGCATCTACATCAATATTTGGTTTCAGTTTTTGTAAGGGTGTGGGAGTACTAATCTATACTTGGGTACTTGAGTACAAAATGGGGTGAGCCAGGCTTCGAATTCCTCCCATGTACACACAAGGTTAAAGGGGAGTGAGAAAATAACTTGAACTGGGGCCCAGCCAAGTTACCATGTGATTGCTAGGAAGTAAAATAAAAAAGCAGATAGTTAGTTTCACATTATGTACGGTATTAATGTAATATCTAATTAGATACTTACTTATTGCTTCTTCAGAGCGTCATAAAAATCTTCCCTGAAGCTGCCATAACATAAACTCCCCATGGATGATGAGTCTATGTACTTATTATATAGTCTCATATGCAATTTGTTGTTTCTATGGTTCAGGTGTGAGGGCTATTGGTCCTATAGCTAAAGTGGCACCACCCCTGTACAGAAGTCAACAATATCCCTCCTCCCCATGAGAATTCCTCCTGCCCTCTACTGCAACATACAAATGAAATGAAGACTTTAGTGTAATCAATGGCCATAAAATACTATTGAGAAGAAAAATCAAGTGAAAGAGGAAATGGAATAGAATAATTTTACTTTTTACTTTCAGCTATGATGACTTTATGTAAAATTATTTGCATTTTTATATGTATTGCAGGAAAAAATAGTAATGTTAATAACAATGACTTCATGGAGAATTGCATGGCTGACAAATTAGAACAGGGAGATTCCATCCTGCCACTTACCTTCCTTTTATAAATCATATTATACCAAGGACAGACTTTAAGACCAGGACAGATGTAGCACCATGGACAGCGCATTCTGTATCTCCCACTGTTACCCTTTTGCTATTGAATGATTGTCAGAGGGTTTTGACTGAAAAGAAGATACTATTCCAATATTTTCTAGTAACCAACTCTTTCCATTCTTTAGTCCTGCCTGACCAAATCTGACCCTTATTGCTTCAAATTTGTTGAGATTCTAAATTTGGGGAAGTGTGGCAATCTACAAGCAGCAATGAGATATGGAGCAGATTCCATCTGCAAAACTTGAGATGGGATAAGGACCAAGCTAGGAGTGACAAGGGGATTTTTACAAATGGTCTTAAAGTCTATCCTTGGTGTAATATTATAAAAGCTATTTATGGGTGTCTGATTCCATCCATGACTATTCAAATAAAAATCTACAACAAATACCCTCATACAACAATTTTTTTAAATTTATTTTTTTAAATTTGAATTTATATCCTGCCCTTCTCTGAAGACTTAGGGCGGCTTACACTGTGTTAAGCAATAGCCTTCATCCATTTGTATATTATATACAAAGTCAACTTTGTATATCTGGGTCCTCATTTTACCTACCTTATAAAGGATGGAAGGCTGAGTCAACCTTGGCCTGGTGGGACTTGAACTTGCAGTAATTGCAAGCAGCTGTGTTAATAACAGACAGACTTAGTCTGCTGAGCCACCAGAGGTATTACAATGCCAGGTATTTCCATGAAACCACAGTATTTCCATGAAACCACAGTTAAAGAGAAGTCTTTTCTCGGAACATGTACCTTTCTTTTCCCTCATTGTCAGCTGTTCCTATTTCAACATTTCACACATGGTTTCCATACAATAACTATGCAAATGGTAGTTTGCTCTCCACTCCCTTCATTAGCTGTGGTATATTCTTTTTTTGGAGGGACATAGTGGCTCACTGGCTAAGACACTGAGCTTATTGATCAGAAGGTTGGCAGTTCAGCAGTTCAAATCCCTAGCGCCTCGTAATGGAATGAGCTCCCATAACTTGTCCCAGGTTCTGCCAACCTAGCAGTTTGAAAGCACATTAAAAATGCAACTAGAAAAATAGGGACCATTTTGGTGGGAAGGTAACAGCACTCCATGTGCCTTCGGTGTTTAGTCATGCCAGCCACATGACCACGGAGATGTCTGCAGACAGTGCTGGTTTTTCGGCTTAGAAATGGAGATGAGCACCGCCCCCTAGTGTCGAGAACAACTAGCACATACATGCAGGGGAATCTTTACTTTTTTTCTTTTTTTAGTTTATGCAGATGTGCTATGTATTCAACTCTTTAGCTGAAGATTATTAGAAGAGAGGATGAGCTTGAAGTTGTAACTAGAACTTCTATGATTTGGATGTATGGGAGTGCATCCTACCTTGCATTATATTAATTCTTACTTGACTTAATTTGGGACTCTTATGGGATCTGCTTTGGATTGCTTCTGTCAGTTTGTCTGGTACAAAGTTTTTTTTGAGTTTTAAAATCTGAGATGATCTAAAGCAAAGGTAGCCCAAGGGTGCCTTACTTTCTGTTTGCCCGAGGTGCTATAAAATAAATTTTAAAAAGGCTAAACATTTTGAGTTTTTTAAAAGATCTCCATTTCTCCCTTTGAAACTTCTTAATTCCCCCAATTGCAAAAAGGGTAATACCACTGGCATTAACAAAATCACTATCATTCAATTGCAAAAGGCAGCTTTACTTGGAACGGCTTACATCATGTAATGATACTTTTACCTCCATCAACCTCTCTCTATCCCAGGTTTATGGGAAAGGCTCAAGATGTGGATAAAAATGCAAAATTTGCTCTATACATCTGACTGTATCAATCAACAATAATAACAATGATGATAATTTATTAAATGTATATGTTTGCTTGCGTGCTCTGAACCCAGTACTGCCCGCTCCCTTTCAATTCTTAGGAAAAGCTGAACTCTAATTTTTAATGTTTATGACCAAGTATGATAGTAAATGGACTTGTTTAGAACTACTTCCTTTATTCTTTGAAAGATCTTCATTAGGCTATAAAAATCTATGGACATTACAAAAATCCAAATAAAATATATACAAGGCAACCTGGGACTGCATTCTTCTGTCTTTTCCATGGCATAATGGACACCTTACTTTTCTTATCGTATGGTGTGGTGTGGCAGTAATAGACATTTTGGCATTTATTCATTTAGCTCTGAGTGAGATTAGGAAAAACGATCAGTCTTTATTTTCATGGGGTATAATCTCTTTGCAATTTGTTAGCCTGTCTACAGTTTATCACCAGTTCCAATCCAATGGTTGAGGATCATCGTGGAATGAGAAACATAGGAGGAGAGTTTAATGTTATCTATATATTAACAAAACTAAGTCATAGTTAGTTCAGGTAAATGTGATAGAGGGAGAGAAATAGAAGCCTGGGAGAAAGATGCCATTAGCCACTGGCCAAGATGCTGAGCTGACATACCCTGTCATTATCTTATGAAGCTGGCCTTCAAGAAAGACTACAGCCATTCTAGAACTGCAACCTCTAATCCTAAAACTTTGAAATAGTTCAGTCCACATTCAGTTATACATAGTCTGTGTTTAATTATTGCAGTAGATCAGCCAGCAAGTTGAGGAAAACTACCTTGACTCCAGTATCCAACCTAAAACTCATTTTGAAATAATTGTAGATGAAGAAAGAAATCATCTTTCCAAGCATTGTGCCAAATGCTAGAATATTTCATCTGGTCAGAAATGTCGCCATGATTGGGATTAAAGAAGACTTTTCCTACAATTGAATTACCACATCTTTTTTTCAAACATGGAAGAATCAAAATTTCAAGACACACGAGACTATCATTCATCACCCATTTAGCCACTGCATTGTAGTTGCTTTTATTGCGATTGAGAATAATTGTAGCCATCTTTGCTCCTTCAAAAAGTCTGTCTATATTCTCAGATTGAATAAACTGAAATGTATTTTCAGTTTAACTAGTAAGAGGTAACAGCCAAGGTGTGGTCACTTCTATGGTTCTAATTGCAGCATCTAACTTAGAAAGCCTATTAATTATTTCATGTACAAAATGTCCCACAAAATTATTATAATAGATACCAGGCCTTCTTCTATCTTCACCCAGGTCAAAAAGAATTGTGTAAAATTGTTCAGAATCTCTGGTTAGCTTTGAGGAGATACAGTGGCAGTAAAAAGGCTTATTTAGCTCTTTTTGCCCCCGAAGGATAGATAGCACGGCAAGTCCTAGTCTACAATCAGTCATATTAATCATGAATTTTATGCCATTATTGTTTTCACTTTATTATTGCCATCATTACTTTTGACCATAAGAATCACGCACTGCAGTCTGACATATATATTTTATTCAGTACTATCAGAGGTTTTTTGAGGTTTAGGCACCAATGTGTAACTAAAAATGCAAGAAGTCAGGACATATAGTTCTCGATCTACAACTATCATTCTTTGAGCATGTTTTTATGCTCCGCAACCACAACTTGAGTTCTGAAGTGCTTTCATGTCAATTACAGTTATTTATGGGTCTCCCAACCAAAATATATGGAACAGTACTTTTCAGCTCGTACAGAAACACTTTTTCTTGACCAGTAAGTTACCTATTCTTGATTTGGACAAATTTGCAGTCTTACAGAAAACACTAACACTGTCTATTCAAATGAAAAGCCATTTTTTCCAGTGCAATTTATTTCCAAATAAATAAATGCTTAGATTTGCAGCATCTTTCAGCATAATGACCCTCCATAATAGATTAGCCCAGTGTTTCTCAACCTTGGCAACTTCAGGTTGTGTGGATTTCAGTTCCAAGAGCATTGCTGGCTGGGGAACTCTGGGAGTTGAAGTCCACAAAGCTGAGAGTTGCCAAGGTTGAGAAACAGTGGTTTAGCCTATGTGCAGATCAAAGTAAACAAGGCACTGCTTTTATGATAATATTATGGTTATTGATTATATTGTATCATTTGATATGTGATGATTTTAATTATAATTAAAATTTATGATTTCATTACTAATGGTTAAGCATTCATATGCAGCTTAGAGTTGAAATGAAGTGGCATAAGTTTGTAATATATGTAGGAATGAATGAATAAATAAAACCTGCTGCCTACTTTTGCCACTCTGTGAAAAAGGCATTTTTCAGCTTCTGTTGATGGGATTAAAATTTGGAAAAAGTATTAGAAGACAAAGTTGTGAGTAATAATAAATTGTCTTCCTTCTTTCCTTCTGAAATGCCCCACATTGAGTGCATTGGAGGCTGAGGTGCTTGGCTTCTGGTATATCTTGTCTAAAACTATACTTACACAGTGCTTTGGATGGATGAATGCCATAAATGGTTCAAGAGGCATCTGGGACCACCATCCATTCCTCTGTTATAAGAATCAGACCAGATGTGCTCTATTCAAAGCAAAATATATTTTTGTACTCAGTAGTGGCTTGCCAGCTTTTCACATTAACTTGCTATTACACTGCAGTGTTTTTAACTACAAGAGATCCAAAAACCTTATAGTAAGATCTTTTAAACCCCAAGTCAATCCAGTTGATTCATCCAGAATATTAACCTTTGGAAGGAGGGTTTGAATGATGCAGTTGCTATTTAGTTTGGAATCTAATTACTTGCTGAGGATTGAAAACTAATTAGTTGCTGAGGATTTGCCTTTGTGTCGTGTGGGGTTATGGCTATGTAAGATGAAGGAAAATATTGTAAGACTAATGAGGAAACAATTATGGGTAGAATGTACTGCTTCGCAGTAAATAGTTTTGTGAAAAGTTGTCATTTGATTAAAGAAAACCAAATAGAAGAAGCCCATCGGATGAAAGGAGATAACCTGGAGCTGTAACAAACATGCTTTATTTGAAAGGATGTGCTGATTGTTTATAGGTAAGCAGCATTTCAGTAGAGAAGCCATTCATCTCTTCCAGCTAGAAAGATGCATTAGTATCGCCAAAGCCTTACAGAATTACTCTAGAGTTAATAAAGGAAATGCTTCACCTTTATATATGTGCTTTCACTCTTGGGCAATTGGTGCTTTATAGTCGCACTCGCTGGCCAGCCTACATCTTGGGATTTTACATGTACAAGATTTCTTGGTAATCAAAAGAATCTAAGAAAATAGATAGGTGAATATTGGAGGGCTAAATCCCACCTTTCTCCTTAGCAACTTTTGACTTTTCTCCTAGATATATGTTTGCGTGTGTATGCATGTGCATGCATGTGTATATATACATAAAAATACACACATAAATATTTGATTGACAGATTCCACAGTTTTCTGGTGAAATGTTGTGGAAAGGCCATGTGGGTGGTAGAGAATTTGTGAGGTAGTTGCCACCAAAGCCATCCTGTATCAGTCAAGGGAGGAGGTGAAGGGTATTTTTCAGCTGTTCTCTCTCTTTTATCTGTTACAATTTCATTCCAGTTGACACCAGTGTGAGTGCTCCTTTCTCCCATATACTTAAGACCTTTCAGGGAACGGGGGAAATTTGGCTTCAGAAGGGCCAAGTTTCCTTGAACTTATTCTGACATGATTTCTTCTTGCCTCTCAATATCAGGACACGAGGAATGATGGGAGATTTATCTTGTCACAGTTAGAAGAGCAAATATGCCTTCTTGCCTATGGCCCTCCCTCTCTTTCTACCTACAGAGAGCAGGATCCATGTGAATGCAGATCTCTTCTAGCCAAGAGTCCCAGGAATTCAGAGCTCCTCAAAAAGCAAACTGGATTATAAACTGCATCACAAGAGGCTTTTATATCTTTGTGAGAGAAATAAAGCTTTTCAGCTTATGTTTAAGAAAGGCAACATGTATTTTTGAATGACATTATTTGACATGCATTATTTATTTTCCTGCAAATGGAATTGTGCAAACATTAACCTATTGTTCAAATACATCCAGTGGAATTTTTGATGCTCCTTTTATTTCTAAATTCCTGTCAATTTATGTGTTCCTTGATAAAGGGATATTATCCAAAACATTTATGAATAAAACCTTCATATTTTGGCAACATTAGCTGTTGCTTGGCTTTTTTTGTACTGACATTTGGATTTTCTCATGATCTTTATCTATTGTATAATGTGACTCATGAAGTAGTATGTTTCAAGAGGATTTAATAACTAAAAGTTATTAGTTGGTGATTCAGAGTTCATTGCTTCTTCATAAAAAGAGTTTGGATCTGAATTTACATGTAGAGATGGTTGGATTTTAAATAAATATTTGAAACCCTTATTTTTGAGTGCCTGTATAGAATGCATGTGGATTTCACAGAGAAGTGTTTTCTTTGCAGCAATAGTAACTTGATAAGAACAAAACATGCTATGAGAAGGAGACAAAGAGCAGGAGAAATTTGAAGGAAGCAGGATGGCTTTCTGGATGTTGGCTAGATAGTACACCAAGGAAGCACAATCTAAGATCTTTCCTTTGGAAATGCATAATGAAAGAAACAGAATCAGGCCATATTGAGAGGGTACTTCACAAATGTTGAAGCCATCAGTTGAAAATAGTTAAATCAATCGAAATAAATTATTTGGCAGTGATCTCTGTGAGACAGTAACTTGAGAGAGCCATACTCTACATAGATCTTATTAAAGAGAAATTGATTTAGGTTAAGTGAAATGGATATTTTCCAAGCTGGAGTTGTAAGGTCAGTTGCAGGAACTTGAGTGCAATAATCAGAAGGTACTTGTCTGTTGAGCATAGAAAAAGAGAGATGGCTAAATTTCTCATCACAGGCCTGACCAATAAAAAGGCTTCCAAATAAAGGCAAATAGATGTATCCCAGAATAATATTGCAGGATCAAATCTGGGTTGGTCACTAGGACCAGAGCTTTAGTCTATAAATACTATACATATAGAATAACCCAAAGCACACATTCTGATACAACAGAAGTTATCTGAAGATGGGTCCCACATGAGTCTGAAAGCTTGTAAGGTAAAGCTCTTATTCCAGTAACCAGCCCAGATTGGATCCTACAAAAAGGCTTCTGACTTCTTGCCATCAGAACCGAATACTGTGACTCATTCTTTGTTATGTCCCCCTCCCCACTTCACAGAGTAAATGCAAGACATGTGTCTCCCAGTCTTTTTAATTATTACAGACCTGATTTTCTTCAGTTGAGGAAATACTTGGCAGTGACTGTGCAAAGGCCCGTTATCTCGTATCCAAGATCCGTTGCCAAAACTCACTGACAAAGTCTGTTAACCCTCCAACAACCGAGCTGCAGTGCACCCTTGGTAGTTTTTTTGTCCGTCACAAGGGCCACATGGCAGCTCCACCCACTTTTATACCCTGTGGGGTGTGGCTCAGTGACTCAGCAATCTCTGAGCCTGCCACACCTTTTCCTCTGTTGCGTACGCTTATCTTTACGTCGCTGCCTCGGATCAATCCAGGATTGATCGTCAGCAGCTGGGACTTGAGATGTTGCCAGGGAGGAGGAGGGTGCAGGAGAGGGAGGCCTTGTCAGCTCCTCCTCCTGGTCTGCAGCTGGAACTTGGGGCAGTGCCAGCAAGGAGGGTCCTGGCGAGGGAGGCCTTGCTGGCTCCTCTCCCTCACTTTCCCAGTCACTCTCCTCCATGAGAACAGGCTCGAGGGCCGGAGTCACAACATTCTTATTCCAATCTAGTCCTACTTGCTTGATGAATTTTTTGATGCCTGGGCAAATATAAATTCCAGGTTAATTCTGAGGTTAAGTTCCCATGTCAGATCACATAAAACACCCAGTTCAAATTCATTGAACTCCATACAAAAATGTGCTTTACAAGATGTATACTTGAGAAGCTTTACTGATGTTGCTTTCTTTTTAAGACCAAAGATTCTTCCCCCTTCCAACCCCAAAGAGAGCTTTTTTTTTTCTATACCTGGATAACTTATTTGAGCTGGGAATGTTTTGGTTTCCATGGCAACTAGGAGGCAGTCAGCCACATCTGTTCCAACACCTGCCTGTTAAACACACACATAATAGGCAGCTTACTTACATTATTAATTACTAGTTTGTCCTGATTAGAGTTATTCGGCTTCATGATATATTAATGGGCTCAAGGGGAGGGGAAGAAGGGAACTCTAATTGGAAGCATTTGTGAGTATTTTGTCCTTGTCTGCTATCATAAGCTAATTAAGAGGAAGAACAGCTAGCAAGGCTGAGGGGAGTGAGAAGGGTCAGATGAGATCACAGTGAAGAGATGGAAATGCAAAAAGGTCTCTAAAGTTCAAAGATAAGAGATAGTCAAGGAAATACATGAAAAACAGGTCATGAATTTTCTTCACTTAAACATAAAGATGATCCTTTTCTGAAGTGGGGATATCTTGAGCCAGAGGGTTGCTTCATTCATGGTGGGGCAGTGGTGGTGGGCAGCCATTCAATGTTGGCTCCAGGTTTTAGGAGTCTCTTGAACAAAATATTCTCACTGGTTGTTCCAGTATGGCCAGTTGTTATGACTTGCTTCTTATTCTCCATTTCGCCTGTCTGAGAGAAAACCCAAACAAAATTGGTGAATCAGCAACTTTGCTCTCGTTTCTCTATTTTGCCATTGTTTAATTGATCACTTTATTTATGCCTCAATTGAATGATGAGATGGCCATTGTTGGAAAGTAGTTATTAAAAATCTAATCTAATGTGGCAGTGGAAAAGAAGAATAGAGGTGCAAACCTCACAGATATACACCAAACTAATCCCTCCTTACTCTCTTCCTTCCATATTTATTTATTTACCAAATTTATATGGCTGCCCACATTAACTAATAATTCTGGACAGCTAATAAGCACAAAACAGACATAGCATATATCAAAACAATCAGTTAAAAACACATTTCAGGTACTCTTAATATTATTGCTTAGAGAAGGTTGTGAAATCAGTCTCTACTGTTTTCATTTACACTGATTCTCATTTCAGGGTTTTCAGTCCAGGGCTACAGATATATGTGGAAGAAAAACCATCAATAATCAGCACTGAACAAAAACATTCTGGACATTAGAAGCAATTAGTCAAGCATATCTCAGAATAGGACTCAACTGAATGTTTTTGCTTAAATAGATAATTCTATGTCTCCTAGGAGCGAAGTACATATTTTAAATCTTGTATGAAATTTTGCATATCATTCAAGTTGAACTGAAAGTGTTTCCCTTCCTTCTCAAATATCATTACTATATACTACATATCATTAATTGAATATTTTCATTTCTGAAAATAGTAACTCTTCCCTGGAAGCGACTTTTACTGAATGCTGATTTGTGACAGCTCTTAGCTATGTTATATTAACTTATTTCAATAGGTCAATCTGAATATCAAATTAATATGGCAAAGCAGATATTATTTCTCATCCATTATTTTTTTTAACCCCTGATCCATTTTTGGATCCTACCCATATGCCACATTCTGATATGGAAATGATGGATGTCAAGAATTGGTAACTAAGCTGTATGAAGGTGCCTTTGTATAAGTATGGGATGAAGTCAGCATTAGCATTAGGAGACGGATTCATCGTTGATGCTACTTACCATTTTTCAGCCATAGATCTTGTGTTACATAGCCTTGCATAAAACACTAATTGGCACTGCTGTCAAGGAAGAAGAGGAGAGAAGTCATAAGCCAGTAGTAAAGCATATACTTCAGATGCAAAGGCCCTAGGTTCAATATCTTGCTTTTCTAGACATTGCTTAGAAAATGTTAAGAATATTTGTGTGTTTGTATTTTGTTTGGGTGCCTTTGAATCAGTGTTGACTCCTGACAACTGCCTGAATCAGTCCCTGAGGTTTTCTTGACAACATTTTTGGAAATGGTTTGATCTTGCCTGCTTCCTAGAGTTGAGAGAGAAAGATCACCCAACTGATTTTGTACCTGTGGTAGGAATAGAATTCATTGGTCTTCCGATTTCTACCTTGATGCCTTAACTACTGCATCAAACTCTCATTTCGGGACCTTAGTATAACTAAATCAATGTTTAGTTACAGGTGGTGAACCTGTGTGTTTAAAGATAATGTTTGCATCTTTGCATAAATGTCAATCCAAGGTCAAGGCCCAATGTGGAACAATTCCTTCCTTCCTGGGAAACTGTTGTTTCACTGTAGTCCATTACCCCAGCTCTCCCTCCATGGGAAACATCTCTAACAATAAAAATAATTGCACTAGAGAAAAACCTAAAACTAAAATGACCAATATTTTGTATGTAATTGCAATTGTCCCAACCTGCTTAAATAGTAGTGCATTTGCAAAGAGAAATCCACTTGCAAAATCTCTAGCTCTTTAATTTGATTGAATAGTGTAAACTATTGCTAAAATTGGGCTTGTAGTAAGATACTGATCAAAATGTGCCAAAATAAAGTGTACGGCCCTTAGCATTAGCAGGGAATTACCAGAGAATACCACGTTCTCTGTTGTGATGAAAACATTAAAGAACGTGAAAGTCTCGAACAACTAAAGCAATGGTGGTATTTAGCCGGTTCTATCCGGATCGCGCAATCCAGTAGTGGCGGCTGCGGGAAGCTCTGCCCACCTGCCCAGACATCATTACTTCCTGTTTTTAACACTCTGCACATGTGCGTGCACTCATGTTTGTGAACTGGTAGTGAAGGGTAAGTGAATACCACCCCTACCAAAGTCATGATGGGCAACAAAGGCCAATATTTATAGGCCTACCTGAAGATAACCATTGGATATGGAAAGCTTTGATATGGAATGTTGGAAAAATAAATGATAAAGAGCATGAATTAATGAATAGTGAAAGAAAGAGAATTAGATATGCTATGTGTAAAATTAAGAGAAAATGTAATAGAGCTGAATAAAGATAGTCTGATGTTGTGAAGTAGAGTTGATGAATACAGTACATGCAGAGAAGTACAGGGGTAGGTTTAGCTGTAAATAAAAAGACTAAACCAATTAAAATAAAGTCTAAATTGGTGTGATTTAGGCTGTTTTTGTTGCATATGAAAACAGAAATTCATTGGTTGGAGATAGTTCTATATTACACTCTAGTGAATCTGATAATGAAAAGAACAAAGATGAGTTTTTGAGAAAATTGCATAACACTCTGAATGAACATGATCCAGGGGAAAAATTATTCTGTCTAATGAGATGAATGGATGGATGAGAATGAGAAAAGAAAATGGGAAAAAATGGGTTATTTGGTGTAATGGAATGTATGGATGTTCTCAGGGGAGAAGGGAAAGAGATGCTGCCCAGGGAATGATCACAAAGGAGAGGGAGGAGCCCCCAGTGGCTTAACAGTGGAATAAAGGAATTTAGGAAGCACCAATCCTAACTGATCAGACGGTTAAAAGTGGAGGCAGGAGATCTGCAAGATTATGCTAATATAGCCTTACAATAAAATAAATTTAGCTCATCTAATCATGTTTTCTGTCTACTTTACCCAAGAGGATGACATTTGAAGACTCAACAATAAATTAGAACAATAGAAGTTCGGTGAATATATATGTTTCAAAAATCTTCATATGTGTATATGGCAAAAAATAAAGCTAAAAATATTTGATTGCTTATACCAAAACTTTAGAAAATTAGTAAAGAACATAATGGTGATGAGAAGTTGAGGCAAAAAGTTTTAGATTGTCAAGGTTGGATCGTGAGAAAAAATGGACTTGGAAGAAAAGGAATGAAGTGAAAGAAAGTAGAATGGCTGCAATAAAAAATATGTAATATAATGCAATTTATTCAGTTTAGCCACTGCTTGATTTAAAATGAATCTCGATTGCTCACAGCGTGACCAAATACACACACACACACACACACACACACACACACACACACACACACACACACCCCAATAACTCAAAACTAAAATAAGCATCTAAGGACTTATTAGAAAAAGTATTAGAACATAGATTAATATTTTAATGAAAGGAATGGAAAATGGATATAAGAAAAGATGGCTTTTTAAATATGCCATTCCAAAGGTCTCTAATAACCTTATGATAGTTAAATAGGCAATTTTTGAAAGTGATTAGAAAATGAGGTTAGTGAAACCAAGCTTCTGCATGGTTGTGAGCATGATCACTGGATCCCTTTGTCTCTTAGCACTCAAGCCCATGGGGAACTGCTGTCCTGAGGGCTTCTCATAAGGACTAGCCATCTACCTGTAGAGCACTTAAGGGTAATCTCCCGTCCTCTCCTTGTCCAGAGAAGTTCAGAAGGATTGGTCAACTTGCTGGTTCTTTAGACATTTTGTCATGGTTGACATCTGTGCTATTTTGGAGATATGCTTAGTCAGCTCTGCCTCCCCGGAAGTCCACATAATAGTATAGTTTGATCCTTGCTATTCAGCTTACTTCACTTTTGAGCTTCTTTTATAGTTTTTTCCTCTGCTGAAAAGCTTCAACAGGTCTAAATCAGCAAAATTGATGGCATTATATACTGTATGACTTGATCGTCATGCAATGGTGCTCTGGATTTTGGCAGCCCAGAATTTGTAGCCATATCTTAAGCTGATTTGCTTATCACATTCATGTAAGTACAGCCTTCTCTGAAATGTTTACATAACATTCCCTTAGCATAACTTTTCTTTTCACTTGGTAAAAAAGTGGTCTGGTCTCAACTAATACTGTTATAGTCGATAACTGTCTCATAGCATGCTATAGCATCTTCATTGGAAGATAAATCAGATGCTCCTGATCTCCCTTCCCCTCGACTCGAGAGAAAAGAAGCAACCTGAAACAAGCAATATAAATTTCAGAAGCTCCTATTATAATTATAAGCTTTTTTCCCCTAACAGAATACTCCATATGTGAATTAGTAGATGAATTTGAAGCATTATTCAGGGCCAAGAATACAAGTAGAGAAGTGTCAAGTGCAGTGGAGAAGAACTTGGCAGAAAAACAGTCTTCATTGTGAATAAAAGAGTACTTGGGACTAGAATATACTTGAAAAGAATCCTTGCCAGATGGCCAGAATTGTTAGCATTTTGCCTTGAGTGTGATTTTGTAAATTCTTAAAATCTTCCAACGTTCAGTATCAAAGCTGGAATTTACATCTATCCAGTTGTTTTTGAACTCTGAATTATCCTGGAATCTGTATATTTTTTTCTGATACTGATTGGATTTTTGTGCCTAACCCTCCTTATTTTCTGACCACACCATTTATGGACTTGGATAGCCTAGCTATCTCCATAGCAACAGAGGGAAACAGATCAGTGGTTGGATTTAGTATAAGGGCAGTGTCTTATGTTTAATGTGCTAATTTTCCACATGTATTCCCACTGGTTAGAAAAAGTGTCAGATCTATGTTGATGATTGTTGTTGTCTTTGCCTTTTTTTTTTGAAGGACTACACACATGAGATCAATCTAGAAAAGCTGTACTCATTGTTCTGGTATTCTCATTTCAAGGTTCAGTGCTTTCAGAGCACTGTAGGAATGTATAGAATCACAGAAAACAGACTGTGAATGAACTCTAAGGAATAGAATTTAGTAGCTAAAAAGTGCAACTTCACAAGTTACTCCCAGGCATCAGTCACATAGTTTAAGAAACAAATGGGAAACAAATATGTTGAAATATAGAAAGAGTATAAATCCGTGAGCATTCTAAATGTGCCAATAAAAGGAAAGTCTTGTTCAGATATAATTTTACAATTATCTTGGATTACTCTATGTTGGATCAAAATATTTTCTGTGCTAATGCCTTATTTGAAAAAAAACAACACAACAAAACAAAATCACTTCTATCATTCATACTGCAGTCATTTTTTAAAGGTTTTGTTTATTTTATCTGTATAATTATAAAATATTTATAAAAATTACCTAAAATAATTTCTTTCAAGCTTCAAGGGTCAATGCAATTAATGTAGGGTCAATGTGAAAGCTGAACCTACCAAATCTGAAAGCAGAAAACCAGAGATCAGACACGAATGTTATCAAAACATGGTGCAAACACCCTCCACATACTAAGGGCAGAAGAAAAAGTTATAAGTCTCAAATTTGGGGACTGTTACATACTGTGTATCAGATTTGATAATTACATTTTTCCGGAACTGATGCTTATGATTAGGCCTTTTTAGGCCTTACTTATTTGAACCTTTTTCTTGACTCATCCACTATTAGTTCTTGAGTGCAGGATATGTTTCCAGATTTATTACTTTGTCCTGAGAAAAGCTCTGGCAATCAAAAAGATACAAATGGCCGAATGTATCTTCAAGAATGACTTCTTATTCAGAATTATAGAAGTCATGTGGGATGAACTGAGGATTGTAGTACTTTACTATGGCAGGACATGGAAGAGAATAATAGAAAAAACAATCTGTAGTCTGTGAACCATATAAAACTTTCAAAAACATTGAGTTAACTTGCAATTGTTGCCAATATATATAAAACTGTACTCTTTTCAGCTCCTTGATTTACCTTGTCCAGGTGAGTGGTGTTGGGTAAACCATTAAGCAACTAGAATATATATGGGGGCAGTGAAAGAGATTATGTGATTAGGTCCCAATAAGTGGAGAAAATACATTTAAACTTATCACCACAAAAATCACAGCAGATAAAGCTGAACCCTGGGGATTTTTACTCAAGAGTTTCTCATTCTATTTTTACTTTTGAGATTCATTTGTTTAACAATAACCAATTTAAAGGATGATGCTGTGGATAACTAGCATGGCATAGGGGCGAATATTGAATTGGACTAAAGACAGACTGTAATCCCAACTTTAATGTGAAGCTCATTGGATGATTCTGGACCAATTATCTCTCAGATGAGACATTTAATGATAGGTGATCTAATGTATATTTCCTTGAATACTTTTATAGGGTGAGAGGGAGGGAGGGAGGAAGGCAGGCAGGCTGGTAGATCATCTACAGAATGTTCTGAGAAATGTATGTTTGCCCGCTGGGTTTTAAACCTACCCATTTCATATTACCACCTTTGAAGACATACTTCCCTTTTAGTTATTATTGTGAAAAGCCATTGACAGGCAAATCCTCCATCCAATTTTGGGGTTAAATCTATCTAAACTAGATACAGTGATCAAACCCCATGATAGGAAATTCCATATGTGTGGTCTGACATTTATGTTACTGCAATTTTGTTGCTGATATTTTGAATAGAAAAAGAACTACAGTTTATCTGTTAAGAACATTCTTTATTTTGGGGTCAGGTGAAGTGGGGGTAGGAGCTCATAAAACCTTATGAATATCTTGGGAGTGCATCAGGCTGTCCAGCACTTTTTTTTCCTATGTCACATTGGCAGATAAATTCCTTCCTTTAATGTCTTAAGGCACTACTGCACATAATTCTTCAGTCACATCTGCTGGTGGAATGCCCATCAATTCAGATTATTGGTGCTGTTGCAAAGAGAGGCCATGTTTTATGCTTAGCCTTTAGCCCCTCTAGCAGCAAGAAAAGCAAAAACCCTCAAAGTCTGTTTCTAGTATACCAGATATTGGATTCCTGTGATGGTATGGTATGGTAATACCTTCCTATTAAGGTATTCTGAAATGGGGATAATTTGAACTCTGGTAGGATTGATTGCAAAATATTTGTTGTGCAAGAATAAATCAGTAGGGTTGAATATAAAATAATCTATCCAGATGTGTGAACTGTTGACCATATTCTCATTTACTGTAGACTGTTTATTGAGTTGATACAGTATTTGGTTGCTTGCAGTGGGAATCCAGTATGGAAATGTATTATTTATTTATGTATCAGATTTTAAGCTTGCTCTCCTTTATTATTTCATAAGTAACCGAAGGCACTGAACATACTTAATATATTTACTTGTCCTTCAACAGCAACCCTGTGAGGTAGATTGGACCAAGAGAGAGTGACTGGTCCACAGTTATCCAGTCAGTTTTTCACGCTTAAGGTGCACTCTTTATCTTTAGATCACAGTTTATAGCTCTGGGCATCACACACTAAGGGGCCACTCAACATTGTCCACAATAGTCATCTTACTATACCAGGGATGGTATTCATTTATCTTCGCTATTGGTTCGCAAATGTGAACATACGCAGAGCCTTCCGTGAATGCACAGTATATAAAAAATGGAATGTGATGACGTTTGGGAGGGTGGGTGAAGCTTCCCACAGCCGCCGCTACCGGTTTTCCTGAACTGGATATAACTGGCTGAATACCACCACTGTTGATGACCTACAACTAAAGTGGACACAAATATGTCCAGATTTCCACAGTGGTAGTCATTTATAACTACCAAATAAATGCTTGAGAAGCTTAGTTGCATAACCAAATGAATTCATAATGCAAAGAAGTCCTTTTTGGAAATTTCCTCTAACTAAAATGGATATTGCTGAATCTCACCTGTTATCCAAAAAATTGTTATCCAAGGTAGGAGAATATTTGTTGCCTACTAAGGCCTAGAGATTGTTTCTGAATATAGTATCAGTTTAGGGCAGTTTAGGCTGATTTGGAGGGGAGGGTTGTAAGAATCTTTTTCGAGTTGAGAACTGGATCTGAAGTACCTCTTTTATTTTCCCAGTTGCAATGTATGGCTGTGAAGGCTGGACCATAAGAAAGGCTGAGCGTCAAAGAATTGAGGCCGTTGAACTCTGGTGCTATGGAAGACTCCTGCAAGTCCCTTGGACTGCAAGGCGAACAAACAAGTCAGTCCTAGAGGAGATCAACCCTGACTGCTCTTTAGAAGGCCAGATCCTGAAGATGAAACTGAAATACTTTGGCCACCTAATGAGAAAGAAGGAGTCACTGGAGAAGAGCCTAATGCTGGGAAAGATTGAGGGCAAAAGAAGAAGGGGATGACAGAGAACGAGGTGGCTGGATGGAGTCACTGAAACAGTAGGCATGAGTTTAAATGGACTCCAGAGGATGGTAGAGGGCAGGAAGGCCTGGAGGAACATTGTCGATGGAGTCGCGATGGGTCGGACATGACTTCGCAACTAACAACAAGCCTTGTGGGGAAATTTTTTAGTAATACTGTCATATTTATCAGCATATTTATCCTCTTTTTGATGGCTATTGTTATGTCTAACAAAGTCCTCGGAGTTACGACGCGGCTGAGCCCTGACAACTGCCAAGTGGTCTCTGATTGGCTAAGACGCGCCGGAGAAAAAAAGCGGGAGTTGGGAAGTCCTGTCATTGGTTTAAGTTCCTGAGGCAGCCAGTATATAAGGGCTGTCACCTAGAGAGTTGGTTAGGTGAATACGTTATCGTGTTGTGATCAGTTGTTGTGTTGAATAAAGGTTGTGTTCTTACAACCTCTGAGTGAGACTCTTTGTACCCACTAGTCACCGATTTAATACTGGCGACGAAGGTGTGGGAGAGTCCTCACAGCGCAACCTAACTGGGTTTTTTCGGGGTTGCGTCTCCAATCGTAATTACCTCAGGATGGCGAAGGCCCACGCATTCCTGCCCTTTGAGCCAGCTGCTGAGACATGGGATTCTTTCATGGAGCGTTTCGAGTGCTTCTTGCACTCCCAGGATTTTGTAGATTTATCTGCCTCCCGTAAGCGTGGCTACTTCCTGAGCCTCTGCGGCCGTGAGGTCTTCGCAACGGCCAGAGTTTTGGCTGCCCCATCGCTTGTTTTTGAGATGCCGTGGGACGTTTTGATGGCCAAGCTGAGGAGCCATTATTCCCCCGCGCCTTCCCGTATTGCCAGAAGACTTGCGTTTCGGCGGCGTGTCCAGCAACCGGGGGAATCGATCAACGAGTATGTGGCATCCCTGCGCTCTGCTGCCCTATATTGTGAGTTTCCGGAGCTGGATGATGTCCTTCTGGATCAGCTGGTGGCCGGAACGGCAGACCTGCGGCTGCAGCGTCGGCTGCTGGCCCGCTCGGACCTCACCTTGGCCACGGCGTTGGCTGAGGCACAGGCGGCCGAGATGGCGGAGAAATCCGCGGCGGAGATTCAAAGGTTCCGCCCGCCTGAAACTCAAGCCACGCCTGGCATGGCGGTTCACTACGGAGATGCCCAACCAGCTGAGACACCATATGGTTCCTCGGAGGAAGACGACGATGTGCGCCGCCTCAAGTCCTTTCCTCGGCGTGGGGTGCCTGCTGACAAGCCGTCTTCGATGGGTTGTGCTGGCTGCGGAGGAAGCCACGCGAGGGCCGATTGTCGTTTTAAAAATGCTGTTTGCCGCCGTTGTGGGAAGCGAGGCCACCTGGCCCGGGTCTGCCGGGCGGGGTTGCAAATGGCTGAGTCCCTGAGAGATTCTGCTCTCCGTCGGAAGTCTTCCGGTCCACCGGCCGCACGCAAGGATGAGTGTTTTGCTGTTGGCCATGCTACCGTCGACCCTATTGGTAATAAGATCTACCTTAAGGTGGATCTAGAGGGCAAGCAATGCAGAATGGAGCTGGACACGGGCTCATCCAAAACCCTAATGGCTTGGTCCACTCTCAAGCGACACCTGCCATCTTTCTCCAAGTCTCGTCTACGACCATGCCCAGTCACCCTAAAAGATTATCAGGGGCAGATTATTCCGGTCATGGGTAGTTGTACTGTCTTTGTGACCCATGGGGGATTTTCTGGTAGTTTGCCTCTAATCGTTGTGAGGGGTAACCTGCCCACATTACTGGGGCTGGACTGGTTCAGAGCTTTCCGCCTGAATGTCCTAGGGGTCCATTCCACTGTTCCCGACAGTTACGAGAGCATCGTGCGCGACTTCGCCGATGTTTTTGATGGCCAGTTGGGGACATATACGGGCACTCCGATATCGTTCAATTTAGACCCCCAAATAGCGCCGATTCGCCTAAAACCTAGAAGGGTGCCGCTCGCATTGAGGCTTAAAGTGGACGAGGAATTGGATAAACTCATCTCCCAGGGGGTGCTAGAGGCCATAGATCATTCCCCCTGGGAAACGCCAATAGTGATTTCACTTAAATCAAATGGGTCACTTAGGATATGTGCCGACTATAAAGGGACACTTAATAAGGCTCTTCAAGCCAATCCATACCCCGTTCCTGTGGTGCAGCACCTGCTCCACACTTTGGGACGGGGCACCCTTTTTGCAAAGCTTGACCTCGCTCAAGCATACCAGCAATTGCCGGTAGACGAGCCCACAGCCCTGGCCCAGACAATTGTGACACACCGGGGGGCATTCAAATGCAAGCGCCTGCAATTTGGCGTTAGCGTTGCCCCTGGGTTGTTCCAATGCTTGATGGAGCGATTGCTCCAGGGGTTGGAGGGTGTCGTCCCATATTTTGACGACGTCCTCATTTCAGCTACAGGGCCGGAGGAACTGGCCGAGAAGCTGAGGACCGTTTTATCTCGGTTCAGGAGGGCGGGACTTAAATTGAAGAGGGAAAAGTGCCACATTGGAGTTCCCCAAGTGGAATTCCTGGGATTCCTTCTGGACTCCCAGGGTATCCGCCCTGCCCCTTCTAAGGTCGAAGCTATCTTGCAGGCTCCCACCCCTTCGAATAAAACGGAGCTTCAAGTGTTTTTGGGGCTCCTGAATTTTTATGCGGTGTTCTTGCCCCATAAGGCGACCCTGGCGGAACCCCTGCACCGATTATTAGAGGCCAATGCGCCTTGGAGGTGGGGTAAAGAAGCTGCCGCTTCATTCAAGGCTGTTAAAGGCCTTCTAACTTCACGAGCGGTTCTTGTCCAATACGACCCTCTCCTTCCTGTCATCTTGGCATGCGATGCCTCACCTTTTGGAATAGGAGCCGTGTTAAGTCACGTGCTGCCTAACGGAGTAGAGGCTCCAATGGCATATTATTCCCGGACGCTTTCCGCGTCCGAACGGAACTATAGCCAGTTGGATAAAGAGGCCCTTGCAGCAGTGGCTGGAATCAAGAGATTCCACCACTATCTTTATGGCCGCTTCTTTTCATTAGTGACCGACCACAAGCCGCTTCTCGGCATTTTAGCGGGCGACAGACCGTCGCCCCAAATCTTGTCCCCGAGGATGTCTCGCTGGACTGAATTCTTGTCCGCGTATAACTATAAAATGACGTATCGGCCAGGAAAGGCGATTGGGCATGCAGATGCCCTAAGTCGCTGCCCATTGCCTACTCTGGTTTGTGACCCTGCCCCCGTTGGTGCTGTCTTACTAGTAGAAGAGTGGGGGGGCCCAATTTCTGCTGCGGACATTGCTTACCACTCCACAAAGGACCAAACCCTGACACAGGTTCTGGACTGGGTCCGGAGGGGTTGGCCTGGGGGCCCAGTGCCGGAGGATATTCTACCGCATGAGCTATCCGCACTTAAGGGATGTCTTCTTTGGGGAAGTAGGGTGGTGATTCCGCCTACTCTGAAGGGGGCCATTCTGAGTACCCTACATGAGGCCCACCCTGGCATCGTCCGAATGAAGGCGCTGGCCAGGAGTTACGTGTGGTGGCCAGGGATAGACCGGGATATTGAGATGTGTGTCTCCTGTTGCCCGAGCTGTCAACAGTCGAGGCCTGCTCCCCCGGCGGTGCCCGTTAGGGAGTGGGAAGCACCCCGTTCGCCCTGGTCCCGGATCCATTTGGATTATGCGGGGCCGTTCTTGGGTCAGTCATTCTTGGTGGTGGTGGACGCCTATTCCAAGTGGGTGGAGTTGGCAATTATGCCCACCACCATCGCTGAGGCCACCATCCGGGTTTTAGAGCGGTTGTTTGTCACCCACGGGTTACCAGATCTTGTGGTGACGGACAACGGGCCTCAATTCATGTCGGCACCTTTCCAGATGTTTTTAGCTAAGCATGGCATTAGACATGCGCCCACGGCCCCGTTCCATCCGGAGGCTAATGGCCGGGCAGAACGGGCCGTTAGATCGGCGAAGGAGGCGCTGGCCCGTTTGGGGCCCACTAACTGGCACCATCGAATTTGCCAGTATTTAATGGCACAACATACCACGCCGTGCCCCGTCACACATCTGACTCCAGCAGAGTTATTAATGGGCCGGCGTCTCCGGACGACCCTAGACCGAGTACATCCCCATTATGATACGGACCAACCTCGGTACAACGCCAACATGCCCCGGGGGTTTAGTTCAGGGGACCCTGTTTTCGCCCAAAACTTTGGGTCGGGCCCAAAATGGGTACCCGGAGCCGTTACGGAAATGACTGGCCCCTATTCCTACAGGGTCCGATTGGCAGATGGGAGAGAGTGGCGACGGCATGTGAACCAGCTCCGGCGGAGAATACTGGGCACCGATGAGACACACCGTGAACAGGACTACCCAACTGCCAGGGGAATGAACCCGAGAGAAACCTACGACAACGCTGGGCTCCTCCCAGAGACCAGCCTTCCGGGCCAAGAGGCCGGGGAGGGACTCCAACCCTCAAACCGTGAATCGATCTCGTTGGCAAGCTTACCTGAGATTCCGGGTGTTCCAGCGCTGGCCAGTCCTTCCATAGGGGTGGAGTCATCCTCTTCGGCAAGGCCCAACAAAGCCTCACCCAATCCAAATCCGGGGGCGGGAATACCTCCTTCAGCGAGCCCAGCCTCAGCCTCGCCCACTTCGACTCTTTCGGCATCCAGCCCAGTAATAAGAAGATCGGGGCGGAGTCGACGTCGCCCAGCGTACTTAGCCGATTACGCATGCGCGATCCAGGAGGGGAGGAGTGTTATGTCTAACAAAGTCCTCGGAGTTACGACGCGGCTGAGCCCTGACAACTGCCAAGTGGTCTCTGATTGGCTAAGACGCGCCGGAGAAAAAAAGCGGGAGTTGGGAAGTCCTGTCATTGGTTTAAGTTCCTGAGGCAGCCAGTATATAAGGGCTGTCACCTAGAGAGTTGGTTAGGTGAATACGTTATCGTGTTGTGATCAGTTGTTGTGTTGAATAAAGGTTGTGTTCTTACAACCTCTGTGTGAGACTCTTTGTACCCACTAGTCACCGATTTAATAGCTATTCTCTTATCAAGAAGCCTGCCAGCATGTTTCTCTTGTTTATCACTGTTTTACTTCAGTCATTACAACTTCAGTCATTACAATGTTATATTTGCCTTTACCGCTTCTTTCTCAGAGAGAAAAAAACTGGAAAAAATATTCTAAAGTTAAATCAGGAATATCTGAAACCACAAAACCCTTGCTCTTTGTTATACAGTAAAATTTCTTCTGTAAGAAAGATAAATGCTACCAAAATGAATACTTAACACTTCTGGTGAGAGAGGAAAAATAATCACCTCAGGTTTAAAAGTCACTTTCAGGAAACAGGGAAGGGGTTAAGAGTGATCGGTTCAGTGCACATATAGACTTGAATTTCCCAACATGTGCACCTCTTTTCCCTGAACACAGCATCAACATGGGGTAGTTTGAAAATGTTTGTGATTTCATTTGCCTAGTGAATCACTGCAGCTTCTCTTCAAGGTAGAGCCCATGCTGTGTCTGCATCCATCAAATACATTCCACTTTAAGTCACTGCCACTGAGAATATATATATAGAAGGTCTCCCTCTATGGTTTGTTTGAAATTTATTATTTATTGTGCTTTCTGGAGTTTCCCCATTACTTTTTACCTTTTTACCTTGAAGATGTAGGTTAGAATGCTCGAGTTTGACTAATTTGTTCGATTTCACCTATTTGCTTAATGCATCAGTTAGCAGCCTAAACTTTCACTACAACTTTTTTACGGGTTGGTTGCAAACGTTGAGAAGTCTGGAATTTACCTATCCAAGTTTTGCAATGTTATAGCAGTAAATATACATGTGAAAGAAATGTATCTCATCCTAGGGATGAAACTCAGGTACCTTATATAGAATGACTTAACTACTATAGATATTTTCAAAGTATCCTCTCTCCTGGATTTCTGATGAATCTGACATGAAAAAAGATCATGTCCACTGAGACTGAATGTTGGAGAACTGGTTGATGAGCTATTTTTGTCCCTGCTCAGACAACAATCTTAGTAACTGCAACATTGAATGTTATGTCTTTGTTCATTGCAATGTGAGGCTATCAATAAGTTCGGGTCTCCTCATCTAAGCATTTGCTTGTGTTTTTGCAATCTGATGGTTAGCATCCTCCCCATCTGTCCTACATACTCACAGGGGCAATTCATGTAGGGAATCTGGTAAATTAGATTAGATGTTTCTCCCATCTCCAAGTTATCTTTGTATTTGCCTTCATTTATATTTCAATATTGTCCATACAGGGCATAACCCTGTATACTGCACGAATCAAGAAGAGGGCCGTGAAAATATTTACAGATCCCTCACATCCAGGACATAAACTGTTTCAACTCCTACCCTCAAAACGACGCTATAGAGCACTGCACAACAGAACAACTAGACACAAGAACAGTTTTTTCCCAAAGGCCATCACTCTGCTAAACAAATAATTCCCTCAACACTGTCAAACTATTTACTAAATCTGCACTACTATTAATCTTCTCATAGTTCCCATCACCAATCTCTTTCCACTTATGACTGTATGACTGTAACTTTGTTGCTGGCAATCCTTATGATTTATATTGATATATTGACCATCAATTGTGTTGTAAATGTTGTACCTTGATGAAGGTATCTTTTCTTTTATGCACCAAGACAAATTCCTCGTGTGTCCAATCACACTTGGCCAATAAAAAATTCTATTCTATTCTTCTATTCCATAAGCAGGAATTGCAAGCTGTTTCCTTCTGCCTAAGATGCTTTTGTTGAAAGATACAGAGACTGAATGTTGCATTTTGCAAGCAAACTTCAAGTTCTGAGTCTCTAGCTCCTCTTTGTTTTCTTTCTGGCTACAGCCTTTTTATATACAAAGACAAATGAACCCATTTGCAGCAGCCCTTTCTGTCTGCTGCATCACAGGTAAAGGAAAAAAAAGTCCTTACCACTAAAATAATGGAATCTTTCCTCTCCAGTCTTCTTATTCTCCACATCAGCAGCATTTTGGCATAGATGTTATTTGGTTTATTTGTTATATTGAGTGTTTAATTTAATTTTTACAGTGCACAATTTGGAAATGTAGAATTTGTTTATCCCATGAAATTCTCAGTAATACAAATGGATGTCATGAAATGTCCAAATACATTAGAAGAAGAAACTACATAGTTTGCCATTATATCTCCATCTTTAAATAAAGGACAATAAAATATTCCTTATGCAAGAATAATAGAGGGGATATTTTATTGTACTGAAATACAATATAAAGAGTGTGCTCTCCAGTGTGCAGACAAGTCCATTCAATTTACATTTCAATAAAAGTAAACCAAATTCATATTTTCCAAATCCATCCATGAACTGGAATGCAGTTTTTCTTCAATATTTGCACTTCTCAGATCTTTGTAGTATGGTTCCCTGAACATAAAAGGGAGAAATTGGTATGCTAGTCAGAATTAGGGTAGAGAACTGTCTTCCTATTACAGAAAACTGCTTATAAAATGTGTTTTAGCAAGCTTGTGCACGAAACTGTACATTCAGGACAAATTGCATGCATTGTGATGCAGCTGCATTTTTTTTTCTTTTCTAAATTCAGTGGCTGAAGACTTGAGCTTGACAAAGAAAGAGATATAATATAGAAAGCTGAAAGGGACAAATTAGTTTTATATGGAAAGAATCTTTGGATGTGGTGAATCTTGAGCATTCTGCTTCCCAATATATAGCGCAGAATAGAACTGTCCAAATACAAATTCAATATATGTCTGTCATTCACGCCCTGTTTTAACTGCTGACTATTGCCATTATACTGTAACCATACTATCCTGCATCAGATACGAGGAGATTAAATAAACATTGCTCAAAATGAGGTACTCAAAGTAAAGTGCTGGAAATGTTTGCTGAATTTTCCTCATGCTGCAAATGAGACTAACAGACTGATTAAAAATGCATGGGAAACAAAGGCGCACAGAGACAGACAGACGTGCGCACAAAACTCATATAAAATTCTACATTATCCAAATAAGATAATGTAAAGAAAAATGGGTAGGATGGGCAATACTGAATCTGGTCAGGAGGCCAGGTAGTTCAGTCCCCTTCTCCTGATGGGTCAGATGAAGTAGAGAGAGAGAGAGAGAGAGAAGTCCTGCTTCTTGACACCTTTTTTTTTTTTGAATGAGAAGCCATCACATCCTATCTGCTCTCCAGATAGAAATTCATTAGCAGTCTTTTTCCCCCCTATTAAAGGGGAAAGTAACCTCTGGGAAAAGCAGAGATGGGGTGACCAAAATTCTACAGAAATGCCATTAAGAGTGATTTAATGTGATTCAACTGCATTCTTCTTTTCCCATTTGTAGGGAAAGGACAAGTGTGGACATAGAAGGAAAGTAGAATTTTGGAGCAGAGGTTAGGGATCTTGAGGGCTGAAACAGGACAGACATGAGCAAGTTATTTCCTATCTTTGTCTTGAGATCTCCTTGAGTTTAGATTTGCATTCAAATAAGCAACGCAAATTTTTCGATGACTTATTTCTTCAGGGCACTGTCACTTACTGCATTAGAGCTGCCTTTTATGTAACAAGTTAAATCATCTTGAATTTCATGACCAGTGTCATGTTAGAACAGGGGTCTCCAACCTTGGTCCCTTTAAGACTTGTGGACTTCAACTCCCAGAGTTCCTCAGCCAGCAAAGGAGTTGAAGTCCACAAGTCTTAAAGGGACCAAGGTTGGAAACCCCTGTGTTAGAATGTATAATGCAATTGACAATACTTTTATGCTTTGTTGCCCTTAAAATTCTAAGCATGATTCTTTAGATAATTTCATCTCCTCAGAACTTTGTAACTTGCTAGGAAGATTTGCCTCTTTGCTAGCATGTGCTTCTCTTTCTCCCCCTATTATTGGCAAGAAGGACTGAATCTAATCCGGAGAATAATTGAAAAGGGACTGCTGTGGTAATTAAGCTTACAATCATACTTAACTGATAAAAAGATTGAGAAAGGTTGCTTTCTAACACTTTTATTAACGGTGACATTAGAAAATCACTGTTGGAATTTTCTGAGTAATGGAGCAATATGTCTGTTGCATATTTCTCTGTATAAGAGCCCTGATCAGGGTAAGTGCTTATATGCTGCCTTTCTATGCACCTACTGTATGTAGAGGAAAGTAAGACAATATTGACAAAGGAATGCAAGAACCCTTAGCATAAGGGTGTCAAACTCTATTTCATTGAGGGCTGCATCGGGATTGTGTTTGACCTTGGGGGTGGGTGGGCTGGGGGTGGCCAGGGTTGGCGTGGCCAGCTCAACGTCACTCATGTTGGGGGTGCCTGTGGTAGCCTGAGTGCTCTGTCAGCAAAAATGGGCTGCCGAGCTCCGTTTTGGCTGTGACAGCCTCCTGCAACCCTCTGCCAGCAAAAAATGGAGTTCAGGAGGGCCGCCCACTGCTCTCCTGAGCTCCATTTTTGCTGACAGAGGCACCACTGGCCAGACCTTCGCTGCTTCCAGGGCAGCTCCACAGGCCAGATCTAAGCACCCTGCAGGTCGGATCTGGCCCCTGGGCCTTGAGTTTGATATCCTTGCCTTAGCAGATAAAAGAAACATTAAGAGGTATCAATTTTTTTTATTATATTTATAAATTTAGTCAACATTAACTTTAAGCAGCATATAGTTTTAGAGGCTGTTTGTTTCTTTTAAAGGTTAAGCCTGTTTCTAAGGCTTATGTTATGTTTATGCATTTCTTGCAGGAAACTATTTTATTCATTTTCAGCAATGGTAGTTATACAGACCATCTTGGCCTGCAAAAAAAAAAAAAGTTAAAAAAGGAAGTAGAGATTTGCCCATCTCTAAGTCAAGGGTCTCCAACCTTGGTCTCTTTAAGACTTGTGGACTTCAACTCCCAAAGTTGGAGTTGGACTCTGGGAGTTGAAGTCCACAAGTCTTAAAGGGACCAAGGTTGGAGACCCCTGCTCTAAGTTATAAGATAGGCCTCTCCAGAGAAAAAAATGACCCATTTCTGCTGTAGGTGGAGAAGAGCAAAGACAACAGAACTGAAAATTTGGCAATTACACCTTGAGATCCCTATTTCTAATTCTTCTGCCATTCTATAATATTTATGAACTGTGTCTTTTGTGTACAGTTGGGATTCCTCTGAAATTTAACTTTTAATTTAATATTCCATTGCCTGAAGCACCCCTCCTCCTCCTCCTTTAAAAATACTTTCAGGATCTCTATGGATTGACAGCATGTTTTTAAATCAACAGAAATAACTCAACTGAGTTCAATTTTCTACATGTACACGTTTCTTCAAAGCCTGGCAAAACTGTGTAAGAGAGGTGAGGTGGGGATAGTTTGTGCCATCTGGGGAGAATTTTAGCGAAGTAATACCCAATATTCAACTATTTAAAGGCTTGTTTGGAAAGTGATAGATATAAACATTTCAAAATAACTCATTAAGAGAGAACCTTGTTGCATTGTGCATCCACAATGCACTTTGAGAAAGCTGCTTTCTATTTAGCCACTTCCGCAAAATTCAGATGGTTACTTAAGGTAATGCTGGTGATAGGGGGTGGGGTGTATTTGCCGATGATCTGCGGAATGAGAATAAGGCTGTCGGCAGATGGCTTCCAGATATTATTCTGAAATATCTTATCCTGACAAATAACAACAGTATGTATAATTAGCACTCTGCAGATGGCATGCTGAATGGTTCTCTTCCATCTTAACACACTTCTTTTCCTTACTGATAAAATAGGCTATTTTTAAAGGATAAGTTTTAAAATGCACCCAGCAGCAATTCCAATAGGGACGAGTCTACTTTATGCCTAGTTGCAATCCAGTTGAGGATTAAAAGATTTTGTAGGCTGGAGCTCATAATAGAGAATGGATGAAATAGGAAATAGTACAAAGCAAACGGGAAGGGTTAGAAGTTTTCCAAAAGTTGGCCAGTAAAAAATATTTTCTGTCCTCAAACATAAATTTGTAATGTGCATTATCCTTAGGATGAGACCCTTTAAATATGAACGTAAACCTTTTAAATATGAATGTACTTTTAATTATGAAAGTAAAGTCCTTAAGGAAACTTGTTCTAGAGTTACAATTTTTTCAGTGCCAAGTCAATACAATTTCATTTTCCTCTGCTTGATTCATAGTTTTATGGTGTATTTTACTCTTTGAATTTCTTCTACTTTTATATTGCATAATCAGTTGTTGATGTTTTGCCCTTGTCTGCGTTTGAATTATGACCAATGTAGAAAGTATTAAAACACATTGGCCCCAATAGAGAGGGTGTGCAACTTGGGTGTTCTTCTGGATGGACGGCTGTCTTTTGAAGACCATTTGACGGCCGTCTCCAGGAGAGCTTTTTACCAGGTTCGCCTGGTTCGCCAGTTGCACCCCTTTCTAGACCGGGATGCCCTATGCATGGTCACTCATGCTCTCGTGACATCTCGTCTGGATTACTGCAATGCTCTCTACATGGGGCTCCCCCTGAAGAGCACCCAGAGGCTCCAGTTAGTTCAGAATGCGGCTGCGCGGGTGATTGAGGGAGCCCCTCGTGGCTCCCATGTGACACCTCTCCTGCGCAGACTGCACTGGCTACCTGTGGCCTTTCGGGTGCGCTTCAAGGTTTTGGTAACTATCTTTAAAGCGCTCCAAGGCATAGGGCCGGGTTACCTACGGGACCATCTGCTGCCACCAATTGCCTCCCACCGACCCGTGCGCTCTCACAGGGAAGGACTCCTTAGGGTACCGTCAGCCAAGCAGTGCCGACTGGCGACACCCAGGGGAAGGGCCTTTTCTGTGGGGGCTCCCACCCTCTGGAACGAACTTCCCCAAAATGGAACGATTTTCCCCCGAAAATCGGCCGAAACGACCAGCCCGGAAAAGCTGATTCATCGCCCCACCTCCGGGCCTGAAAAACATGGCCGCCGCAATCCACCGCTCGCCTTCCCGGTCCCGTTCTCAGCAGCCGCGGGTGCTAAAAGGTCCAGAGATCTCTCCCACGGATGCCCGAGAGATGATCCTCCAGACCGGGAAGGGCAGGCAGCTAGGTAGGCGGCCCAGGCATCACCATCCACGGGGGCTGTTTTAGACCCCGGAGCACAATCTTCAGCACCGCGCCATCTTGCGCATGCGCAGAGCCATGCTGGAAGTAATTCCTTTTCTGCAGTTTGTGTTTCCAGATTTGGATCCCTTCCCTTCTCCCTTTTGTTTTTGTCTGTCCTCTGTCAATCACAATTGGAGCATTTTAGCCTTAAGAGAGATATAAAAAAAATTCTTATGTCATTTCCCTCCCCCACACCACATACTGCCACAAGAACTCTTACCATGTCTTCCGTTCCCCCTCAGATTTAATCCTTGTATCCTTTCCGCATAGTGGTGGTATTTCAGAGCTCTATAATGTTTGCTTCCCAACTGCATTTTTCAATTATTCCTCTTCAACCTCCTTGAGTTGAAGCAAAAGGAATTACATCAGTGGTGGGTTGCTCGTGGTTCAATCCGGTTCTTGCAAACTGGTAGTAAAAGTGGAAGGAGGCTCTGTCCAACCGCTGGACGTCATCATGGATGATCTGCGCATGTGCAGAAGCTTCTACGCATGTGAGCACGGATGCTTCCATTGCGTACCAGTAGTAAAGGTAAGTGGAACCCACCCCTGAATTACATGCCATATTCCAAAGATAACTTTCTGATTTGAGGAGACACTCAGAAGTTTGTTTACTCTTGAAGATTGTGAGTGCAATTGTAAAAATATTACAAAGGGTGCTTTAGAAACCATACAAGCAAAGCATCCCCATGAAGTGTTACTGCAGTTACATCATTTGGACATCTTGAAGCTGCTTTGCAGGCTTTCCTTATCAGCTGTATGTGTGTGCATACCCATCAATAAGCATACACTTCTGCTTGGATTGTTAGTGATGTGAAGCATCTGTGCATACACACAATGATGCAGGCAACTGGGGAAAAACCAAAGTCACCATGCCAAACTTTCGAGAGAAGTTGACAGCTTCAAGAAAGGGTGCTTCATATGCACTAATATGTTCTGTGAAATACTTCTTTGGATTGCGTTACACAGCTCTATTATGCAAAAGGGTAATAGCTGGCACATAGTTTTTAAAAGGCTTATAATAGTCTATTTAAAAGTTACTCAGTTGTGAGATGGGCAGCATATAAATATAATAATTAACATCAGATCTAATCCCCTTTATCTAGGAGCACTGCATTTTATTCTAACAGAAAGTGAGTTCAAGCAATTGATGATAAATGTTAATAAAATTGATATAGTGTGCATAATGTATGCATGTCCAGTCCTTTTGGAGGATATGGTCATGGTAGCTGGGTACAGTGGCTGCTGGTTATCTTGAGGCTTGGCCAAGAAACACAGCTCCCTGATTCATGGATTTGCTCCATGAACACATACAGTACCTCATGGATGCCACCTTGTAAAAACAGCCTTTTCCAGGTCAAATCCTACAGAACAGTGTTTTATAAGCCGTGATGCCATCAAGAGAGGCAAAATACTTTCCAGGAGAGGCAGTTCTTTTCAACTATTTATATCAACCGAGTAAGTTTTGATAATAACTAATGTACATTGTATGAGTCAAGCCTTGCCTTTTTAAAAATGCTTTTCTATTTCCTATTTGGAAAAAAAATATGAGTCTCTTCTATACACACCAGATGGTAGCAGCTTGTGAAGTTAAATTTATTTACATATACAAATTGTCAATTGCAGTAACTTTAGATACAAGGTTGTAGAAGAGAAAAATCAAAAGATTTAGGGATATTAATCTAAACTGTGCAAATAAAAAGATAAACACAATAAATGAGTTGAAGCTGATTACATAATACTTTAACTACTGAATATGTTTTGATTTCTCATTTTGGCTTCACATTCCTCAAAAAAATACTCGTTTTACAGTGTTACTTTTAAAAAAACCACATGCCTTTTAAAATGAATCAGTTGACTGGCAGGTTGTGAAACTCAGTTTATACAGTGAAAGAGTCCTTATCACCCTCTTGTATAGGGATCAAGAGGCTTCTACTAGGCCCTCCATCTCAGCATGGTAGCAGTGACGTGGGCAAGAGGAGGAGTGGGGAAGGCAACTAACACAATATTCTGCTCTGTTGTAATAGAATAGAACATAGAACATAGAAAAATAAGGTTGGAAGAGACCTTGGAGATCTTCTAGTCCAAACCCCTGCCCATGGCAGGAGATCCTATACCATTCTGGACTAATAGCTGTCCAGTCTATTCTTAAAAACTTCAAGTGATGGAGCACCCACAATTTCTTGAGGCAATATATTCCACTGATTAATTTTTTTCACAGTCAGGGAATTTCTCCTTAGTTGTCAGTTGGATCTCACTTTAAAGATCTTCACCCATTACTTCTTGTCCTGCCCCCAGGTGCTGTGGAGAATAAGTTGATTTGCTCTTCTTTATGACAGCTCCTCAAGGACTGGAAGACTGCTGTAATATCACTCCTAGTCCTTTTCTTTGTTAGAATAGATAATTTGTTCATCATATAGTTCAGCTTCCAGAACCCTTAACATCTTTTTAAAAAATATTATTTTTTATTATACATTTTCCTTTATTATACATTTTCCTTTATTATACATTTTCCTTTATTATACATTTTCCTTTATTATACATTTTCCTTTATTATACATTTTCCTTTATTATACATTTTCCTTTATTATACATCACATTTCTGTTTTTGCAATGACAGTTGTACTGTCTGTATCAAGTTTCTTTTAAGTATACATAGTGTTATACACCCTGATTATAACCATTGTTCTCATAATTATACAATCTAGTCTCTTTTAAATATACATAATTTTGTACGTCTTGATTGTAACCGTTATCCTCATAGTTATACCTTAACACTCTATACATTAACATCTTTGTTGCTCTTCTTTATGACAGCTCCTCAAGGACTGGAAGACTGCTGTAATATCACTCCTAGTCCTTTTCTTTGTTAGAATAGATAATTTGTTCATCATATAGTTCAGCTTCCAGAACCCTTAACATCTTTTTAAAAATATTATTTTTTATTATACATCACGTTTCTGTTTTTGCAATGACAGTTGTACTGTCTGTATCAAGTTTCTTTTAAGTATACATAGTGTTATACACCCTGATTATAACCATTGTTCTCATAATTATACAATCTAGTCTCTTTTAAATATACATAATTTTGTACGTCTTGATTGTAACCGTTATCCTCATAGTTATACCTTAACACTCTATACATTAACATCTTTGTTGCTCTTCTTTATGACAGCTCCTCAAGGACTGGAAGACTGCTGTAATATCACTCCTAGTCCTTTTCTTTGTTAGAATAGATAATTTGTTCATCATATAGTTCAGCTTCCAGAACCCTTAACATCTTTTTAAAAAATATTATTTTTATTATACATCACATTTCTGTTTTTGCAATGACAGTTGTACTGTCTGTATCAAGTTTCTTTTAAGTATACATAGTGTTATACACCCTGATTATAACCATTGTTCTCATAATTATACAATCTAGTCTCTTTTAAATATACATAATTTTGTACGTCTTGATTGTAACCGTTATCCTCACAGTTATACCTTAACACTCTATACATTAACATCTTTTTAAAAAATATTATTTTTTATTATACATTTTCCTTTATTATACATCACATTTCTGTTTTTGCAATGACAGTTGTACTGTCTGTATCAAGTTTCTTTTAAGTATACATAGTGTTATACACCCTGATTATAACCATTGTTCTCATAATTATACAATCTAGTCTCTTTTAAATATACATAATTTTGTACGTCTTGATTGTAACCGTTATCCTCATAGTTATACCTTAACACTCTATACATTAACATCTTTGTTGCTCTTCTTTATGACAGCTCCTCAAGGACTGGAAGACTGCTGTAATATCACTCCTAGTCCTTTTCTTTGTTAGAATAGATAATTTGTTCATCATATAGTTCAGCTTCCAGAACCCTTAACATCTTTGTTGCTCTTCTTTATGACAGCTCCTCAAGGACTGGAAGACTGCTGTAATATCACTCCTAGTCCTTTTCTTTGTTAGAATAGATAATTTGTTCATCATATAGTTCAGCTTCCAGAACCCTTAACATCTTTTTAAAAATATTATTTTTATTATACATCACATTTCTGTTTTTGCAATGACAGTTGTACTGTCTGTATCAAGTTTCTTTTAAGTATACATAGTGTTATACACCCTGATTATAACCATTGTTCTCATAATTATACAATCTAGTCTCTTTTAAATATACATAATTTTGTACGTCTTGATTGTAACCGTTATCCTCATAGTTATACCTTAACACTCTATACATTAACATCTTTGTTGCTCTTCTTTATGACAGCTCCTCAAGGACTGGAAGACTGCTGTAATATCACTCCTAGTCCTTTTCTTTGTTAGAATAGATAATTTGTTCATCATATAGTTCAGCTTCCAGAACCCTTAACATCTTTGTTGCTCTTCTTTGCACTCTTTATAAGGTTGCAACATATGTTTTGTATTATGGTGATCAGAATTGGCTGCAGTATTCCAAGTGTGGTTTCATGAATGCAGTATAAAGCAGTACTGTCACTTAATGTGATCTTGAAATTATCCTTCTGTTGATGCAACCTAGGGACTGCATTAGTTTTTTTGGCAGCTGTAGCATACTGCTGATTGATACTTCAGAGGTGGTCTACTAGGACCACCTAGATTTCTCAGTGTTGCTACTATTGAGCCAGGTATAATTTATTCTATATTTGTGCATTCGGTTTTTCTTGCTTAAGTGTAGGATGTTACTTTTCTCACAACTTTGTTGGATAGGACACAGTGTTCAAGAATCTTGAATCTATCTTCTAAGTGTGGGAATAGAACGGCGTCTGCATTTTCTCCATGTAGATATAGTTGCAATGTAGATGTAGAACCTCCAAGACCACTCCCATTAACACTGACAGGGCAAGCCACTAGATGTAGTTCCATTACAAAAATTGTCATAATAATGGTATTCCAAATTACAATTTCAAAAAAGCCAACTATGACCTTATAAACACCAACCTCTCATCTATTGACTGGCAAAATCTATTCTCAACCTGTATCACTGCTGAAGACCACTATAGGGTTTTCCTACTTGAAGTCAATAGTCATTAAACTTTATGTACCACAAAGCACCACCAAAATCAGAAAAAACAAATTAGCCATATCAATAAAAAAGCTTCAATCCAAAAAAAATATCCCTCTGGAGAAGAAACAAAAAGGGCTATGTAGCAAATTTCAAAAACTGCTACAGAAATATATGCAACCAAATAAAAACTAAATGCACCAATTACCACACCAAGCAAGAAGAAGACCTTCTGTGCACAAATTCCAATCGTGCTTTTTATAATTTTGTGAGCAACAAACTTAATGACTTGAGATCCATCCCACCACTAAAAGAATCTAACGGCAAAGAATATAATGATGAAACAGTTAAAGCAAACCTCTTTAACACGTTCTTTGGATTAGTCTTTGTTAACAGTAACAGCTCATACCCGACATTCCCCAATCGTACCAACTATGAATGCAACGACTTAACACATATAGATTTCACAGAAGATAATGTTGAAAAAGCTCTTCGCAAACTGAAACCATCCCTATTTATTGGACCTGATGATCTATGTGCATACTTCTTAAAAAAGTTTTCCACTAATATAGCAGAACCCCTAAATATAATCTTTGAAAAAGCTTTCACGACCAGTTCCCTTCCTAAACTTTGGTCACTAGTCACGGTCATCCCTGTCTTCAAAAAAGGAAACCCCAGCCTAATTGAAAATTACAGACCAATCTCTCTATGCTGCATCACCTGCAAAGTAATGGAATCTATCATCAACCAATCCATTACCCTCCACCTAGAAACAAACAACCTACTCTCTAATAAAACAATTTGGTTTCAGAAAAAAATTATCATGTAATTTCACTGCAAAAATATATGGACTACAAATCATGCCAGACTAATCTTATGGCATTCTTTGACAAAGTGACAAAATTAGTAGACCAAAGGAATGCTATCTAAATAATTTACTTGGACTTCAGTAAAGCATTTGATAAAGTAGATCATAACCTACTACTAGATAAAGTAGAAAAATGTGGGTTAGACAGCACCACCACCAGATGGATTCGTAACTGGCTGACCAACTGCACTCAACGTGTAGTCCTCAATGGAACTACATCCATATGGAGGGAAGTATGCAGTGGAGTATCCCAAAGCTCTGTTTTAGGCCCAGTATTCTTCAACATCTTCATCAATGACTTGGACGAGTGGATAGATGGGGAACTCGTTAAATTTGCAGATGACACCAAGCTGACAGGAATAGCCAACACTTCAGAAGACAGGCTCAAGTTACAGAAGGATCTTGACAGACTTGAACATTGGGTGCTATCTAACAAAATGAAATTCAACAGTGAAAAAAGTAAGGTTCTACATTTAGGCCAAAAAAACAAAATGCACAGATACCGGATATGTGGTACCTTGCTCAATAGTACTACCTGTGAGAGGGATCTTGGAGTCCTAGTGGACAACCATTTAGATATGAGCCAGCAATGTTGCAGCAGCTGCCAAAAAAGCCAACACAGTTCTGGGCTGCATAAACAAAGAGATAGAATTAAGATCACGTGAAGTGTTTGTGCCACTTTATAATGCCTTGGTAAGGCCACACTTGGAATACTGCATTCAGTTTTGATCGCCGCAATGTAAAAAAGATGCTGAGACTCTAGAAAGAGTGCAGAGAAGAGCAACAAAGATGATTAGGGGACTGGAGGCTAGAACATATGAAGAACGGTTGCAGGAACTGGGTATGTCTAGTTTAATAAAAAGAAGGACTAGGGGAGACATGATAGCAGTGTTCCAATATCTCAGGGGTTGCCACAAAGAAGAGAGAGTTGGGCTGTTCTCCAAAGCACCTGAGGGTAGAACAAGAAGCAATGGGTGGAAACTGATCAAGGAAAGAAGCAACTTAGAACTAAGGAGAAATTTCCTGACAGTTAGAACAATTAATAAGTGGAACGACTTGCCTTCAGAAGTTGTGAATGCTCCAACACTGGAAATTTTTAAGAAAATGTTGGATAACCATCTGTCTGAGATGGTGTAGGGTTTCCTGCCTGGGCAGGGGGTTGGACTAGAAGGCCTCAAGGTCCCTTCCAACTCTGTTGTTATTATTATTATTATTAAATCTTGATCAAGGCAAAGCAATAGATGCAATTTACATAGACTTCTGCAAAGCTTTTGACTCAGTGGTACATGATAAACTTCTCCTAAAACTAAAATCCTATGGAATCTCAGGACCCCTCCACAATTGGATAACAGCTTTCCTGTCAAACAGACAACAAGTGGTCAAAACTGGCAATGCTCTATTAAATCCTGTTCCTGTCAATAGCGGTGTTCCCCAAGGCAGTGTTCTTGGACCAACACTCTTCATATTATACATTAATGATCTCTGTGACCATATTATAAGTAATTGTGTTCTCTTTGCTGATGATGTCAAAATATTTAACATCACCAACAATACATCTACCCTTCAAAAAGACCTTGACTTTGTGTCAGAATGGTCAAAAACTTGGCAACTCCAAATCTCAACCAGCAAATGCTCTGTCTTATAAATTGGAAAAAAGAATCTAAATGCTAAATACAAGCTCGATGGACATTACCTTACAGATGACCCAACCCTGTTAAGACCTTGGAGTTTTCATATCAAATGATTTAAGTGCCAAAGCCCACTGCAACTACATCGCAAAAAAGGCTTTAAGAGTTGTAAATGTAATCTTGCGTAGCTTCTTCTTCAGAAACACTACACTACTAACCAGAGCATATAAAACATTTGCTAGACCAATTCTTGAATACAGCTCATCTGTCTGGAACCCATACTTCATTTCGGACATTAATACAATTGAGCGTGTCCAGAAATATTTTACAAGAAGAGTTCTCCACTCTTCTGAATACAACAAAATACCACCGTACAGGGTAAGGGAAAGGAGCCTATTAAGAGTGTCGGCTGACATAACAGGGGGGAGGGATGATTAACGACTGAGTGTTATCAGTGCGCGTTTTTCTAACAGACACTGCATTCCTAAGATGACTGACATCTAGAGACCTGTGGAAGAAGATTACCACGAGGGGCTGAGAAGAAGCTGGCATTGGACCAAACCAGCCTGACCTCCTGGAGGAGGAGGGACAAATGGGGGGATATGATATGTTAGCCATATTTTGTCTCAGTTCCAACTTTGCTTGGCTGCTATCATGACTGTAAAAAGTAAAAGTACTTGTCTTTGTTCCAAATGAAGTCAAGGTGTATTCTTTCCTAATTATAGTCGGAGGTAGCCTGACATTAAGTTGGAACTCACATCATGTCTACCAACCAGGATTGCAATCGCAATACCGGGGGGGAAGAAAACCCAAATGTGATAGAAGGCCTGCTGCCGGCTGAGCTGGGGGGGGCGTCCGGAGGTATTTCTTCTGTCAGTTTTAACCCTGAGCTGGAGATAATGCAGTTGGAAGAGCAGCTGGAAGAGAGAGGCAACCTCCCTCTGGAGTAACTACAAGGAGAAAGGAGAAACTGCACACTTTTTCCGTTGGGCAAGGAGCAGAAAGTCAGACAGCTCAATTGGAAGAAGCACTACGCCTATTTCCGTGAAGTGAAAGTAAGGCAAGCTGCTCGCCAAAGGTATGAATCCCTGTTCAGTCCTCCAGGTGGAGGGAGAAGAGGAAGAAGAATTACAAAGAGGCCCGTAGAGGTGATTCCCAGGGCGTGAGATTTCTGAAGAGCCAGGAACTCTCCCCAGAGGAAGCTGAATTGGATGGGGCTGGGCGCCACCTGCTGACCAAGCAAGGCCGAGGGGAAGGAAAAGCCAAAATTCCCCCATATCAGAGAAATTTGATGGAAATGCTAAGGAGTTGGGACTGTTCCTGGCGAAAGTGAATGACCACATGATAGACTGGGGAAGATTATTGGTCACAGGCAGCAAGTGAGAGCTGTGACCCATAATTTGACCGGAAGAGCAGCTGGGTATGTGTCGTTATATACCAACCACTCCCCTTACTGCAAAACTACACGAGCATTTTATGACTGCACTGAGGAGGAGGTTTGAGGACCCCTGGCAGAGCAAAAGGCCAAAGGTCGGATGAAACCATCAGGCAAGGGAGGAGACGGTGGCTGATTATAACCAGGAGTTCAGTGATTTAGTTCCCTTGATGAGAGGGTGGTCGGAGGTGACCCTTGTAGACATTTTCAAAGATGGTCTGAATGGAGATCTCTATGAACTGTGTCGAGCACGAGCCTCCAACTACGCTGTATGGCTGGTACACCCTGGCAGCAGAGATGGAAATCGAGCTAGTGAAGGACCGTGGCAGAAGACAGCGCACTGGAGGCCATCCTTGGCCGCTTCCAGAAGGACCTATAGGGACGCCCCTAGATTGGAGGGAGGAAGACCACGCTCGCTCATGCTACAGATGTGGAAAAGAAGGCCACCGAGCAGCCGACTGTAGGGTTGTTGATACCAAGCGCGACCTCTGGTGGTGAAAAGGAACCAGTGAAACCAGCGGCTAAGGCGCGTAAACCGCAAAGTGGGGAGGGCGTTGCCAAGAAGGGCACGCCCATCAAGGAGGATGGCGAAGCGTCGACCGATACTGACGACAGCAAAACCACCTCAGAGTCCGATGAAGACCTTCTGGTGAGTTGGGCACGGGGCCCCTTGGACATTCCAGTCAATCTACATGTACCCTCTTCGGGTAATAAGGGGGAACTGCTAGCACTACTAGATTCTGGATGCACTAGATGTATGGTCAGTCCCGAACTAGTAGAAAAAATGGAACTAAGATTAAGAACCCTAAGTAGGCCCATAACATTTGCCCAGTTGGATGGCTCTGTGGCAGGGGGAGGACCCGCCCATTTCGTAACAGAACCCATAGAGATGATAATAGGAGAGCACCGCGAAATTCTGAACTTCATAGTAGCCCCAGGAATAGCCCTGTTGCTAGGCCTGTCATGGTTGCGGAAATGGAACCCCCATATTAACTGGAGAACGGGAGTCCTACGGTTCCGCTCCAAAACATTAAAAGGGAAAAAGGGGGAACCCAAGAAGGGATCTACCGTGGCCATGCACCAGGATACGTTGGGGGCAATGATCGAACGGATAGACGGGGAGGAGAGGATACCCAAGGAATACTGGGACTATGAGAAGTCTTTAGTGAGAAAGCATCAGAACTTCTCCCATAGGCCTATTGACTGTGCCATAGACATCCTTCCGGGGTAAAGCTTCCAAAACCAAAAGCTTATCCCATGACCCAAAAGGAATTACATCAGTGGTGGGTTGCTCGTGGTTCAATCCGGTTCTTGCAAACTGGTAGTAAAAGTGGAAGGAGGCTCTGTCCAACCGCTGGACGTCATCATGGATGATCTGCGCATGTGCAGAAGCTTCTACGCATGTGAGCACGGGTGCTTCCATTGCGTACCAGTAGTAAAGGTAAGTGGAACCCACCCCTGAATTACATGCCATATTCCAAAGATAACTTTCTGATTTGAGGAGACACTCAGAAGTTTGTTTACTCTTGAAGATTGTGAGTGCAATTGTAAAAATATTACAAAGGGTGCTTTAGAAACCATACAAGCAAAGCATCCCCATGAAGTGTTACTGCAGTTACATCATTTGGACATCTTGGTGAAGCTGCTTTGCAGGCTTTCCTTATCAGCTGTATGTGTGTGCATACCCATCAATAAGCATACACTTCTGCTTGGATTGTTAGTGATGTGAAGCATCTGTGCATACACACAATGATGCAGGCAACTGGGGAAAAACCAAAGTCACCATGCCAAACTTTCGAGAGAAGTTGACAGCTTCAAGAAAGGGTGCTTCATATGCACTAATATGTTCTGTGAAATACTTCTTTGGATTGCGTTACACAGCTCTATTATGCAAAAGGGTAATAGCTGGCACATAGTTTTTAAAAGGCTTATAATAGTCTATTTAAAAGTTACTCAGTTGTGAGATGGGCAGCATATAAATATAATAATTAACATCAGATCTAATCCCCTTTATCTAGGAGCACTGCATTTTATTCTAACAGAAAGTGAGTTCAAGCAATTGATGATAAATGTTAATAAAATTGATATAGTGTGCATAATGTATGCATGTCCAGTCCTTTTGGAGGATATGGTCATGGTAGCTGGGTACAGTGGCTGCTGGTTATCTTGAGGCTTGGCCAAGAAACACAGCTCCCTGATTCATGGATTTGCTCCATGAACACATACAGTACCTCATGGATGCCACCTTGTAAAAACAGCCTTTTCCAGGTCAAATCCTACAGAACAGTGTTTTATAAGCCGTGATGCCATCAAGAGAGGCAAAATACTTTCCAGGAGAGGCAGTTCTTTTCAACTATTTATCATCAACCGAGTAAGTTTTGATAATAACTAATGTACATTGTGTGAGTCAAGCCTTGCCTTTTTAAAAATGCTTTTCTATTTCCTATTTGGAAAAAAAATATGAGTCTCTTCTATACACACCAGATGGTAGCAGCTTGTGAAGTTAAATTTATTTACATATACAAATTGTCAATTGCAGTAACTTTAGATACAAGGTTGTAGAAGAGAAAAATCAAAAGATTTAGGGATATTAATCTAAACTGTGCAAATAAAAAGATAAACACAATAAATGAGTTGAAGCTGATTACATAATACTTTAACTACTGAATATGTTTTGATTTCTCATTTTGGCTTCACATTCCTCAAAAAAATACTCGTTTTACAGTGTTACTTTTAAAAAAACCACATGCCTTTTAAAATGAATCAGTTGACTGGCAGGTTGTGAAACTCAGTTTATACAGTGAAAGAGTCCTTATCACCCTCTTGTATAGGGATCAAGAGGCTTCTACTAGGCCCTCCATCTCAGCATGGTAGCAGTGACGTGGGCAAGAGGAGGAGTGGGGAAGGCAACTAACACAATATTCTGCTCTGTTGTAATAGAATAGAACATAGAACATAGAAAAATAAGGTTGGAAGAGACCTTGGAGATCTTCTAGTCCAAACCCCTGCCCATGGCAGGAGATCCTATACCATTCTGGACTAATAGCTGTCCAGTCTATTCTTAAAAACTTCAAGTGATGGAGCACCCACAATTTCTTGAGGCAATATATTCCACTGATTAATTTTTTTCACAGTCAGGGAATTTCTCCTTAGTTGTCAGTTGGATCTCACTTTAAAGATCTTCACCCATTACTTCTTGTCCTGCCCCCAGGTGCTGTGGAGAATAAGTTGATTTGCTCTTCTTTATGACAGCTCCTCAAGGACTGGAAGACTGCTGTAATATCACTCCTAGTCCTTTTCTTTGTTAGAATAGATAATTTGTTCATCATATAGTTCAGCTTCCAGAACCCTTAACATCTTTTTTAAAAATATTATTTTTTATTATACATTTTCCTTTATTATACATCACGTTTCTGTTTTTGCAATGACAGTTGTACTGTCTGTATCAAGTTTCTTTTAAGTATACATAGTGTTATACACCCTGATTATAACCAGGAGTTCAGTGATTTAGTTCCCTTGATGAGAGGGTGGTCGGAGGTGACCCTTGTGGACATTTTCAAAGATGGTCTGAATGGAGATCTCTATGAACTGTGTCGAGCACGAGCCTCTCCAACTACGCTGTATGGCTGGTACACCCTGGCAGCAGAGATGGAAATCGAGCTAGTGAAGGACCGTGGCAGAAGACAGCGCACTGGAGGGCCATCCTTGGCCGTTCTCCAGGAGGTACCTATAGGACGCCCCTAGATTGGAGGGAGGAAGACCACGTCTCGTGCTACAGATGTGGAAAAGAAGGCCACCGAGCAGCCGACTGTAGGTTAAGTTGATACCAAGCGACCTCTGGTGGTGAAAAGGAACCAGTGAAACCAGCGGCTAAGGCGCGAAACCGCAAAGTGGGGAGGGCGTTGCCAAGAAGGGCACGCCCATCAAGGAGGATGGCGAAGTGTCACGATACTGACGACAGCAAAACCACATCAGAGTCCGATGAAGACCTTCTGGTGAGTTGGGCACGGGGCCCTTGGACATTCCAGTCAATATACATGTACCCTCTTCGGGTAATAAGGGGAACTGCTAGCACTACTCGATTCTGGATGCACTAGATGTATGGTCAGTCCCGAACTAGTAGAAAAATGGAACTAAGATTGAGAACCCTAAGTAGGCCCATAGCGTTTGCCCAGTTGGATGGCTCTGTGGCAGGGGAGGACCCGCCCATTTCGTAACAGAACCCATAGAAATGATAATAGGAGACCACCAAAATTCTGAACTTCATAGTAGCCCCAGGAATGGACCAACCCCTGTTGCTAGGCCTGTCATGGTTGCGAAATGGAACCCCATATTAACTGGAGAGCGGAGTCCTCGTTTCCGTTCCAAAACATTAAAAGGAAAAGGGGAACCCAAGAAGGGATCTACTGTGGCCATGCACCAGGATACGTTGGGGCAATAATCGAGCGGATGAGGGGGAGAGAATACCCAAGGAATACTGGGACTTGCGAGAAGTCTTTAGTGAGAAAGCATCAGACGATTTCCTCCCCATAGGCCTATTGACTGTGCCATAGACATCCTTCCGGGGTAAAGCTTCCAAAACCAAAAGCTTATCCCATGACCCAAAAGAATTGGGTGAGCTACAAATTCATAGACAAAACCTAGCGAGGTTTATCCAACCGGCTAGACCTCGCGTGGCTGCGCCAGTGATGTTCCGGGAAAAGAAAGATGGCTCGTTTCGTCTTATAGTTGACTATAGGAACCTAAGCGCTGTGCGCCAAAACATATACCCCATGCCACTCATGAAAGATATGTTAGCACATTTAGCGAAGGAAAATTCTTCACCAAACTGGACCTGAGAAGCCTACTACAGAGTTCGTATAAAGAGGGGATGAATGGAAAACCGCTTTCAACTGTCCACTAGGATGTTTCCAGTTTTAGTACTGCCTTTGACTGCAGGGGCGCCCGCAGTTTTTATGCAACTAATAAATGAAATACTCCATCAGCATTTGTTCAAAGGAGTTCTTGTCTACCTTGACGACATACTTATCTATACAGAAACAATGGAAGAACATATTAAACTAGTAAGAGCTGTTCTCAAAAGTTATTATCTGCAGAACTATATTGCAAGCTATCCAAATGTGATTTCCATCAAACCAAAATAGACTATTTAGGATATCGCATTTCAGCTGATGGGTTAGAAATGGATCCAGAAAAGTGAAAGCTGTCTTGAATGGGCCCCCACGCACACGCAAGCAACTCCAAAGTTTTTAGGATTCGCAAATTTCTATCACAATTCATCCCTCTTTTGCTCAAATTGCTTTACCAATCACCAACCTCTTGAAAACTAAAGGAGACACGAAACCCAAACCATCATTACCTCTCGAATGGACAATGGAATGTCAGGCAGCATTTGAAAAATTGAAACGACTCTTTGCCGCCGAACCTATTTTAAAGCACCCTGACATGGATATTCCTTTTGTAATCCAAGCTGAAGCAAGTGATGTAGCAGTCGGAGCCGTTTTGCTCCAAAACAATACTGATGGTAAACTACAACCCTGTGCTTTCACTTCGCGAAAATTGACTGAAACTGAAAGACGATGGGCTATTTGGGAAAAGGAAGCATTTGCAGTTCATTGGGCTCTACGGACATGGAGACAATTCTTAGAGGTTCAAATCATCCTTTTGAAGTTTGGACTGATCACAAAAATCTAGAAGCTCTAAAGACTCCTAGAAAACTTTCACCTAAACAAGCTCGCTGGTCTCAATATTTTAACCGCTTTAATTTTACTTTACATTACATTCCTGGGGAAAAACTTCTTAGCGGATGCTCTCTCACGTTGCCCCAATACAATTGCACTTGTTCCGAGGTGGTTCAACCAATACTTCCTGCAACAGTTGGCAGCCCCAGCAATAACTAGAAGCCACCCAAAGCTGACCTCACTCCCAGATGAACTGACCAAGTCGTTTAAAGAAGCTTTAAACACCGATGACTGGTACTTAACGCATTCCATGAATGCACACTCCGTGATGGACTAGCTTGGATTGGAACAAAACTATATGTTCCTCTATCACTCAGAGAAACCATCCTACAACGATGCCATGATGCCAAAATGGCAGGACATTTTGGATTTGTGAAAACCTTGCATCTTCTTAAAAGACAATTTTGGTGGCCAAGTCTTAAAAAGGACATTCAAGCATATGTAGCAAGTTGCGCTATTTGCGCATCATCCAAAAGGCCTCCAGGAAAACCTCCTGGACTACTTCAAACGGTAGCCAGACCAGGAACCCCATGGAAAGAAATATCCATGGATTTCATAGTGGAACTACCTGAAAGTTCAGGCAATACTGTTATATGGGTTGTAACTGATCTTTTCTCCAAACAAGTCCATTTTATTCCATGTTCAAAAATACCCTCCTCAAAGACTCTAGCAAAGTTGTTTGTACAACACATTTATAGACTCCACGGAGTTCCTGAGCGCATCATTTCAGATCGAGGAATTCAATTCACTTCTCAATTTCGGAAAGAATTTTTACGACTCATTGGCTCCCCAAGGATTGAGCTCCTCCCATCATCCCCAAACTAATGGAAGCTGTGAACGTCAAACTCTGTACTAGAACAATATCTGCGATGTTATGTTAACTACCAGCAAGACAATTGGGCAGATCTCTTACCTTTGCTGAAGTTGCCTACAACAACTCAATTCATAGTAGCACGGATTTACTCCTTTAAAATAGCTTCAGGTCAAGATTTTGTTCCTATCTCGAACTCCCAAAGGAAGAAACTACTGTTTCCTCTTTGTCAGAATGGATAGATCAAATACAAAGCACATGGAAAATGACTCGCAAAGCGATCGGCAGCTCACCGAGCGCATAAAAAACAAGCAGATAAAAAAAGGTCCCCTGAGAACAAATATCAAGTGGGCGATAAGGTTTATCTATCCACCAAATATCTTCAAACCACTCAAAAATCTAAGAAACTTGGACCCAAATATGTGGGACCTTTCCCCATAGTAAAAATCATCAACCCCGTGACGGTACAACTAGATTTACCAAAAACACTTAGGAGAATCCACCCCGTTTTCCATGTGAGTTTGCTGAAACCTGAACACACGTCTACTTTCCGTCCTAACCGTACACCCCCTCCTATACCAATTCTCATAGAGGGTGAACAACACTTTGAAATAAAAGAAATTTTAGATTCAAGAAAACATAGGAATAAGATTCAATATCTTATTTCCTGGAAACACTTCCCGTTATCCGAAGCTGAATGGGTGAACAAAGAAGATGTTCGTGCATCGGAAAAGATAGCACAATTCTATAAAAAATATCCTGACAAACCCTAACTTCTCTTTTTTCTTTCTAGGACTGACGTCCTTGTTGCAGGAGGGCCGAATGTCAGCCTCCACTCCAATCTTCATATGCTTTTGAATGATTATACCAGTAGATAGAATGTAAAATGTTTATTGCTGTATTATAAAACTCTTTAGGAAATATGATGTATCATACCACCGTACAGGGTAAGGGAAAGGAGCCTATTAAGAGTGTCGGCTGACATAACAGGGGGGAGGGATGATTAACGACTGAGTGTTATCAGCGCGCGTTTTTCTAACAGACACTGCATTCCTAAGATGACTGACATCTAGAGACCTGTGGAAGAAGATTACCACGAGGGGCTGAGAAGAAGCTGGCATTGGACCAAACCAGCCTGACCTCCTGGAGGAGGAGGGACAAATGGGGGGATATGATATGTTAGCCATATTTTGTCTCAGTTCCAACTTTGCTTGGCTGCTATCATGACTGTAAAAAGTAAAAGTACTTGTCTTTGTTCCAAATGAAGTCAAGGTGTATTCTTTCCTAATTATAGTCGGAGGTAGCCTGACAACTGCATTCAGTTTTGATCGCCGCAATGTAAAAAAGATGCTGAGACTCTAGAAAGAGTGCAGAGAAGAGCAACAAAGATGATTAGGGGACTGGAGGCTAGAACATATGAAGAACGGTTGCAGGAACTGGGTATGTCTAGTTTAATAAAAAGAAGGACTAGGGGAGACATGATAGCAGTGTTCCAATATCTCAGGGGTTGCCACAAAGAAGAGAGAGTTGGGCTGTTCTCCAAAGCACCTGAGGGTAGAACAAGAAGCAATGGGTGGAAACTGATCAAGGAAAGAAGCAACTTAGAACTAAGGAGAAATTTCCTGACCGTTAGAACAATTAATAAGTGGAACGACTTGCCTTCAAAAGTTGTGAATGCTCCAACACTGGAAATTTTTAAGAAAATGTTGGATAACCATCTGTCTGAGATGGTGTAGGGTTTCCTGCCTGGGTAGGGGGTTGGACTAGAAGACCTCCAAGGTCCCTTCCAACTCTGTTGTTATTATTATTATTATTAAATCTTGATCAAGGCAAAGCAATAGATGCAATTTACATAGACTTCTGCAAAGCTTTTGACTCAGTGGTACATGATAAACTTCTCCTAAAACTAAAATCCTATGGAATCTCAGGACCCCTCCACAATTGGATAACAGCTTTACTGTCAAACAGACAACAAGTGGTCAAAACTGGCAATGCTCTATTAAATCCTGTTCCTGTCAATAGCGGTGTTCCCCAAGGCAGTGTTCTTGGACCAACACTCTTCATATTATACATTAATGATCTCTGTGACCATATTATAAGTAATTGTGTTCTCTTTGCTGATGATGTCAAAATATTTAAGATCACCAACAATACATCTACCCTTCAAAAAGACCTTGACTTTGTGTCAGAATGGTCAAAAACTTGGCAACTCCAAATCTCAACCAGCAAATGCTCTGTCTTATAAATTGGAAAAAAGAATCTAAATGCTAAATACAAGCTCGATGGACATTACCTTACAGATGACCCAACCCTGTTAATGACCTTGTAGTTTTCATATCAAATGATCTAAGTGCCAAAGCTCACTGCAACTACATCGCAAAAAAGGCTTTAAGAGTTGTAAATTTAATCTTGCGTAGCTTCTTCTCCAGAAACACTACACTACTAACCAGAGCATATAAAACATTTGCTAGACGAATTCTTGAATACAGCTCATCTGTCTGGAACCCGTACTACATTTCAGACATCAATACAACTGAACATGTCAAGAAATATTTTACAAGAAGAGTTCTCCACTCCTCTGAATACAACAAAATACCTTATGCCACCAGACTTGAAATCCTGGGTTTAGAAAACTTAGAACTCTGCCGCCTTCGACATGACCTGAGTTTAACTCATAGAATCACCCATTACAATGTCCTTCCTGTTGAAGACTACTTCAGCTTCAATTGCAACAATACACGAGCACACAATACATTTAAACTTAATGTTAACCGCTCCAATCTTGACTGCAGAAAATATGACTTCAGTAACAGAGTTGTTAATACTTGGAACACATTACCTGACTCTGTGGTCTCTTCTCAAATCCCCAAAGCTTTAACAAAAAACTGTCTACTATTGTCCTCACCCCATTCCTAAGAGGTCTGTAAGGGGCGTGCATAAGAGCGCAAGCGTGCCTACTGTTCCTGCCCCATTGTTTCCTTTCATTATATCCAATTAATATAGTTATTACATACTTATGTATGTATATAAGCATATTATATATGCTTATATATTGTATAGTTATTTCATGCTTATGCTTATAGATACTGTTGTGACAAATAAAATAAATAAAAATAAATAAATAAAAAATTAAGGACTACCACTGAATGTGGTTGGTCAGCCAGTTGCAAATCCATCTATCTTACCAAGAAGTAGGCTGGAGTCTACTATGTCAAATACCTTACTGAAATCTAAGTAAACTATGTCCACAGTTTCCCTTAACCATTAATTTAGTCACTTTGTTAAAGAAGGCTGAGAGCATTTTATTCTGCATTATATATTTTCTACAGGGACATAGCCAAGGGTTTGGTGTAGTAAGTAGAGAGCAGGAATCAGTCACACTGAATTCTGTCTAGGTGCAATTACACATTTTGTTAAAATAATAATATTTCCTATGTACTTTGAGTCACAGAAGGTTATAGCACTTAGCCAAGCTTGACATCTGGGAAGAAAGCAATGTCAAACTGTTTTCATATTGTTGCCAAGTGTGCTGGTTAATGACCACAATAAAATTAAATAAGTATTGTTGCCAAGAAACTTTAATGATGTGTTCATGTCAATCATGTATTTGACAGATATTTCAATTATGAAGTATGTACATTAAATGCACATTAAAGAAGTGTAACTTCAAATAGAAATAGGTATGTATCTGTATCTGTATCTCTCTATCTGCTTTGATTGCTTCTGGGAATATACAGGTTTCTCTTTAGTTCCCCCTAAATTTTGGCTGGATTGCCCAACACGCTAAACCTAGGACAAAAAAAACACAAGTACCTAACTGTGATTAAACAAATACGTTTATTATAGCTGAACCTGATAGTCTGGCTCATAGACTATGCTAAGACAATCTCTGGTTTCTCAAGCCAATTTTCTCCTCTGCTCACATTGCACAACAGCAATGGAGTTAGCCAGCTTTGAAAGAACTGGCCTTCATTTTATGGCAAGAATGAATTTGGGCAGAAGCAATAATTAAATGAAGTTATCTGCAATTTGCTAACGGTGGCTCAGAAGTAAGAGCAAGTTTGAGTATTTCTGCAAGCCATTTTCCCCCCTGCCTAAATAAGTGCAACAATAATATAACAAGAACTTTGTGACTTGAAACTCAGAAGGTAAGAAAAACAAACAAGCAAACAAAAGTAGCTCTTTTTAATACAGATATAGATATATACACATTCCTTTAGATGGCCTGGAACATTACTGAAGCCCAGCTGAGGAGCTCATTAAATTTTATGGAGACTTACTCTAAAAGACTTTAAATTTAACAATTAAAAAGACACCAGGGAAGAAGGTAATGTTCCATTTTTGGGACATTAAACCTGTTGTTTATGTTTTACTTACTGGCTTCTCTGTGATTTCAACAATTATAGCCTAGGAATGAAAAGTTTCCTACCTTGCTGAGTGAGCAAATGATTTTTTAGTGGAAAAAATCTTTTCTGAAGAATGGATAGCATAAAAAAATATCAAATGTAGTATCTCTCTGTGGTTAGAGACTGCTGTCGTCTCTGTAGTCTAATCTGCTAGAACTAGAACAAAGAAGCAGTGCCAAGATTCCAGAGTAATGTTTGTCAACCTTGACAGTTTGAAGATGTGTGGACTTCAATCCCCAGAATTTTCCAGCCAGAACGTTGCAGAGGAAAATATGTTTCAGCACCTTGGACAAGGTCTTGGAACACATTGTTCCAAATAAATAGAGCTATAACAATTCTAGCTACTATAGTGAGCCAATAGATGTAGAGCATCATGATGGCATGTTGTCGTCATGTGGCATATCACAACTTTTTTCTTTGCTAAACCGGGGGCGTGATCAGTGTGTGACGCATCTGGCCTGAGGGCTAAGAATTTGACACCTTGATGTAGAGGATTGGGATAGAGAACTGAGGTTTGGAAAGGCTGAAATATTTCCAGTATCAAGCAAGAAGTTAAAGAAGGTGCAGCAAACCTCAGATAAGTTTGATGAACTTAACCCATTTCCTTTATCAAATAAAAAGGAACTCTGAAAATTACTCGATTTACTGGCATGATATAACACTATTTCATCCTGTTCCCTTCACCCCAAATTGTGGTCCTCTGGATGCAAATATTACCTATTTCTGCTTTAAAAAAATACTTTACCAGTCTGACACAATATCTGTGGGTTCCCCCCCCCCGTTTCTCATGATGCATCCTGCATGAAATCCTAAAATGTGAAAATGCTCATATCTCTGTTGCAAGTGGATTTCACAGCTGCCATGGTTTTGATCCAGGTTTATGGTCCATCATGGTTTATGATGCAAAGACCCCTTGCTTGTGCTTTTGGTAGCCGCACACATTTTTTAGAAGGCAGTATTTTTAATATTAAGCAAAAATCAAGAACTTGGGGGCATAACCTCAAACGGGGGTGGGGAGTTTAAAAGTTAATGTTAAAAAGTATTATTTCACAGAAAGAGTAGTGGAAGCTTGGAGCCAACTTCCAGTGGAGGTAGTGAGTCAATCATCAGTAACTGAGTTTAAACATGCTTGGGATAAACACATGACCATCATCTAACAAAAAATAAAAGTAATAATAAAAAAAATAATAAAAACAATAATTAAAAAGAAAAACCCCTCAAAGGATAGACTTGATAGACCACCAGGTCTTTTTCTGCCATCAGTTTTCTATGGTGTTATGTTTCTTTACTTCTAACCTGTGTATTCCTGATTTTTTTGTGGACTATCTTTATATCTCAAAGGAGATATGACAACTACAAATATATCAGTATTTAAGGTGGCCAGAGACATTTTGTTCCTGTGTAATTGGGATAGGTTGATCTGTCCTGAAACATGGAGGCTGGGGCATTTAATGAATAAACATAGACTTGTCTAGCTGGCAAAATAATTTTCAAGGCCATCTCTCTCTTCAAAGAAGATGAAGCAAACAGTCTAAAGTGCATCATAGGGGAAAGCAATAGGGAAAGACTAGCATTTTCTTCACGTTTGCCTTAGCTGATATCGGAATCACTTGGAATCTAATTTAGCTAACAAGCCATCTTTAGCTGGTACTTCTAGGAGCAAATGAATATGCCTTCCTTGTTATTGTTGTATAAGCACTTTCCAAGTTTGTAAGTAAGATGGCAAAGAATTTTAAAATTTAAAAATCAGATCAGGAAGAAAAAATATGGAAAGATTTGCCAATTTAGTTAGATGACTCTGAGTGCTGGGTCCCACAACTCTGATTTTTAATCTCTGGACATTTAGCCATGCTTGTGGCGATGAATTAAACTCTCATTTACTCTTTCATGGCACACTCCGTATCTTTAATAGCTTCATGGCAGCCAAGTATAGTATATTACTGCTACTCTGGAAGTAATAAGTAACTCCAGCTAGTTTAGATTTGTTTTAAAAAAAAGAAATGTGGATGAAAGCAAAATTCAAAGCAAAACTGCTGCTTTCTACTGATGCTACCACACCAAAATATTTAAAATAAAAATAAAAAAGCTAACTTTGGTAATGAGTAAAGGTGTATCTTTTCTAATTTATATCTGCCTTGACTTTAACTTTCCCTCTGATCATCTTAATGTTTTCTTTGCAAAATGCAGCAGAGATTCTAGCATCTCTTTCCTCTGTCTCCTGATTCACAGGCCTCTATTTGCTGCTGTCTAGAGCAACTTCTTAGCTGATGGAGAAACATTACAGGGAAAAGGCAAAGGTAATAGAAGAGATAACTCCCCATCTCAGGTGGCAGGCTACTGTATAAAATGGAGTAATTCTCGTGGCAGAAAGGTGAACACATCAAACAATAATCCATGGCAGTATCACAGCTCTGCTTGACGTTTAAAGTCACCCCCACAGCGATGGCCTATTTTTCCCCCTCTACCAATCTAAAGTAGCAACCTGGAAAAATAAATGGTGGCACATTATTTTCACCCACCTCATCAAAATTGATGATGACATTTTTGGAAGAAATGCCAGAAATCACATTGTTTTCCATAGCTGGAAAGAAAAAGCTTGAAAGTAACTTAATATTTGGAGGTTGGAGGCCAGGAATATAGACCTCTTTCAGATTCTTTTGATTCAGCCTGGAAATGTTTTACAGGGAGATGTTTTACAGGGAGATGAGTAGTACAGGCTACACAAACTTGTGGATTGTTATGTGCACTTGAATTGCCAAGAGATCCTTGAAAATCTTCATAGAATTCTTAATTTGTTCAGTGGCTGTTGGGCTGGTTGGCTGGTTGACTGGCTGGCAGGCTGGCTGGATGACTGAATCATACTGCTTCCTCCTATGGCAGGTCTTTGAAAGTCAGTAGAATGAGAAGGATGACCAGACACAGAAAATATAGTAAGAGATATTCTCTTTTGCCATTGTTTCCTCTGATACTATACAGCTGATTTTCCATAGAATGCTGCAGTTAATGTTAAAAGTCTCAGAGGTTTCAGTCTTCAGAAGGCTGGAGGCTTTAAATTATTCATAGAAAAACACAAAAGTTAGACTAGCAAAAGAGGTAAAATCACCTCTCTTAATCAAGAGCTTATACCATATACTCTGCCAAATAGCCAAAATAATTGTTATTGTCATCGATTAGATTTTGAAGCTGTTGGAACATATAACACTTGCTGGTGTCTGGAAATATAATTATAATATAGACATAAATTATCCATGCTATAATAGTAACAAATATAATAAAATTCCGTAAATATTCCCATGGCATGGCATTTTGTCAGCAAACTCAAAAGATCCTGAGGAATAGCACCACCTTAAACCAGGGGTGTCCAAACTTGGCATCTTTAAGACTTGTGGACTCAATTCCCAGAATTTGGTTTGCTAGCTGAGGAATTCTGTGAGTTGAAGTCCACAAGTCTTAGAGTTGCCAAGTTTGGACACCCCTGCCTTAACCTATTGTCAGAAGACCAATAGCTAATCTAGCTTCCTAGGAAAGTTGTTCCTCGGTTCTAGGAATTCATCACAGAGAAACATCAGTCAACTTTCATCTGGCTTCAGTCCCTCTGATTTCATGGTAATGGTGAGTTACAAGCAATTTTTTTTCTTGAGATGTTACCATTGAGCAAATCAATTGTACTTGAAACAATTATGCTGAGCAGACTTTGGCATCAAACCCCATATGGATTTATAGATGAAAAACAGTACTTTTAAATTGCATCTGGTACCCTGCTAACAGTCAATGCCAGATTTGCAGCATATACTGTATGTAATCTGCTGATGACATCTAGTTCTAGTTAAATACAGGCTGCTGCATTTTGAATGAGTTGCAGTTTGTGAATGGTCCTTAATGCAGTTCTACATTGCAGTCTTCCAATCAAGAGGTGACAATAGTATGATTTACTGTCACACAGTATTTCTGATTCAGTTGGATTGCAACTGAAACTGTCAAAAACAGATCATACCAAACAAATCTTATTTCACTCTTTGACAAAATGATTAATAGCAATAGCTCTTAGACTTATATACTGCTTCATAGTGCTTTATAGCCCTCTTGATTTTTTTGACCTTAGAGGAGGGAACCATAGTTTTCATGAAGTCTCAAGGCATTATCAGACCAGCATTATTCCCCATTCTCTTGCAGAATTAAGAATTAATTGTAGCTCTGGAGGGGAAAGATTTATCATACAGAAAGGACATGATATGCACCTGATCAATATTTCCCTGATCTTCATTGCTGATTACCAAAACTCAAAGTGGAAGATTCTAATATTTAATTTCCCTCTCACACAGTATCTAGTCATGCTCTAAATAGCAATAGTACTTAGACTTATATACCACTTCATAGTGATTTACAACCTTCTCTACTCTAGTGAAAAGAAGGACTAGGGGAGACATGATAGCAGTGTTCCAATATTTGAGGTGCTACCACAAAGATGAGGGAACAAACTATTTTCCAAAGCACCAGAAGGTATTACAAGAACCAATGGATGGAACTAACCAGGGACAGAAGCAACCTAGAGCTAAGGAAAAATTTCCTAATGGTGAGAACAATCAACCAGTGGAATGGCTTGTCTTCAGAAGTTTGAGTGTCTCATCACTGGAGGCTTTTAAGAAGTGACTGAATAGCAATTTGTTTGAAATAATATAGGGTCTCCTGCTTGTTCAGGTGATTGGACTAGATGACAAAGTCCCTTCCAACTCTGTTATTCTACTGTTCTTAAGTTCTTAGTGTTCTAACTGATGTAGCAGCCAAAGCTATCCAAAGGTCCTCTGCCCATCGCCTCCACTTTTCCACTGGCATTAGTTATGCATTCAGGAAGACTCAAAGGTATAGCCCTTCTCCCTCAGTGGCGGTGACATTCTCTAGAGAGAGTACTAAAGCTGCCAGAGAGCCCTCATTCAAGACACATCAACTATGTCTTGCTTGGGTTCAACTTGATTCTAATTGTTCCCAGCAGCGGGACTATTGCACAGTGGTGGTGAGCATATCAATCATCAGCATTTCAACAGCATATTAATGATTCCAGTTTTGAACTGATAAATAACCCCATTGTGGTTTCATGTAGATATTAAGGTGTGTGTGTGTGTGTGTGTGTGTGTGTGTGTGTAGGTGAACAACTGAAACCTTATGCATTCTACATATAAGAAGATACCTTATAATGCACAGAATTTAAGGGAAAATTTTTATAAGATGTTTTATAGATGGCACTTAGATCCCAAAAAATTATCACGTATGTATCCTAATATCCAAGTGAAATGTTGGAGGTGTGATTGTGATGACACTACATATGTTCATATTTGGTGGACTTGCAAGAAAATTAAGGTCTTTTGGATAAGAATTTGGTGGATTATTCAAAATGTACTGAAGAAGAAGATAAAGTTCCTGCCACAATTTTTCCTTTTGGGAATTATAACGGATTGTACAGGGATTGAGACTAAACTGATTCTGAATTTAATAACAGCAGCAAGACTGTTGATTGGACAATACTGGAAGAAAGAAGAGGTACCTACAATAGAAGAATGGATACTGAAAGTCATTAATTTGGCTGAGATGGCTAAAATCTCAGCTTTTTTAAAAGACAATACGCAGGAAAGATATTTAATTGAATGGAAAAAATGGATTGATTATCTACAAAACAGATATCAGATTAAGAAATATCAGATTGCCTTTGAATAATTAGAAAGTTATTTTATGTAATGGGGAGAGGGTTGGGAGATGAAAAGCTTTGGATGTGGTTAATTGGATTGGAAAGGAAAATTTTATTCTATGTTTGGTTTATGTATAACAATACCTTGTGATTGACCCGGGAAGCCGGGGAAGGAGGGGAAGGGGTTTTGGGAGGAGGGGAAAAAGGGGAAAATGTCTTTGTTTTTTTTAAAAACTCTTTCAATAAAAAAGAAGATACCTTATAAGGTCAATAATATGAAATATTGCCAAAACAACTAATACAATCAGAAAGGGAGCACTTGTTTCATTAAATTCTAAGAAAAGTAGTAGTGACCAAAATAATTTTATCCCATACTGAAGGCTGAATCTCAACATAAAGGAGTCCAGATAATACACTTCTTCTAGAATGCTCTGAAGTTGACAAAAATCCCTAAAATGAAAGGTGAGAGATGGTATAGATCAATATTTGTTCAATACTACTGGATCAAAGGAGGGTTTCTCCAATGAGGAGGTATAAAATAGGTCTTTTCTACAGTATAGGAAATGTTTCCTCCTGCAATAAAATTTGATTACTCCCAGGTCCATTTGACCACACCATCAACTGTACTCGGTGAGTACTAAGGTGAAATGGTACATACTAGCAAGAATTCTATTCACTTGGAATTTAGAAACCAAATGGAATCCCAGTTAATATGACCAGATATTTCCCAGTTACTCCATAAGGACCTAGCTGATGAAGGCTCTATGAGCAATTTTTTCAACAAAGTGCTGCATACAACAATTATAGCTGGCAGCTGGCAGGTGGGCTGGAATCTCCATAGCTACCATATTAGGAAAGAAAGATAACACATCACTGCCACTTTTGATGATGGCCCCTGATAATCTGTTGGTGTATTAGAAAAGGAAAACTTGGTGAAAATATCATTTCATTTTTTTGGTGCAGAATGGAGCATTCAAGAATTAATTTGTACTTAACTCTAGTTTAAAACTGAGACCTTGCATTTAATTTCTGGAGATGGCAATCTATGGAATACACATCTTTCTTTAGACCCTTATATACTTTTACATATCTTAAGAAATATCCCCTCATGTACTAGAAAGGCTGCATAACATACAGCAGTCCCAACTTTTAACATAAACCTTCATTAATGACTCATCCTCAGAACCACTTAATGAATATTGTGCTTAGACTAATAACAAAGATTGCAGCCTTAAGCAGATTGACTACATAATAAATCCCTCTAGACTCAGAAGGAGAGAGATTTGGAATCACCTTTCAGCATTCACCTTGAGGTAGGTTACACAGTGAGATGCGTGGAAAAGACCTTCATTTAATACTTTTTTAAAAAAATTTGAATTTATATCCTGCCCTTCTCCGAAGACTCAGGGCGGCTTACACTATGTTAAGCAATAGTCTTCATCCATTTGTATATTATATACAAAGTCAACTTTTATTGCCCCCAACAATCTGGGTCCTCATTTTACCTACCTTATAAAGGATGGAAGGCTGAGTCAACCTTGGGCCTGGTGGGACTTGAACTTGCAGTAATTGCAAGCAGCTGTGTTAATAACAGACAGACTTAGTCTGCTGAGCCACCAGAGGCTGTTGGGTTTCAGTGCCTTACTGATTGCGGACTGCCATTTTTTTGAATACAAATGAATAAATTTCAAACATAAGTGAAGAGTAGCTGGCAAAATCAGCTGACATTTCCCCCCGCCTTTTTTTTTGGCAAAAAATGTGAAATGCAACAGCTTCTGGAAGATCACAGGTTTTTCATGCCTCATGCAGATAAATGTTCAAGGAACTGGCTGCTAGAGTGAAAAGTTCCAATTGTTCTTTGACCATCTTTTTTGCTTTGGAGGATCCTCAATTCAAGTTTTCTTTTCATCTTTTTGTCACCTGCTAAAATATTCTTTCCTATGGGTTCAAACAACTACCGGTAATTTCTTTCTGAGCATTTAAGAGATCTTACACAGCTGACAATACATGATAGAACAGACATCTGTTCACTTATGGTGCCTGTGTCAGATATCTTAGCATACAAGAGAGCTTTTTCAAATGTTGGCACCTAATTTAATTTTTATTGCGACAGTAGAAGAAAATACATGAGTTGTTAGATGAAGGATAAATTAAATTTAGTTTTTGTCTTAGCCCCACCTTTCTGGCACTGATCACAACTTGGAATGTGGCTGTCAGTAAGCCATTTACGGGACCGTCTGCTGCCATCGAATGCCTCCCACCGACCCGTGCGCTCTCACAGAGACGGACTCCTCAGGGTGCCGTCGGCCAGGCAGTGCCGACTGGCGACGCCCAGGGGAAGGGCCTTTTCTGTGGGGGCTCCCACCTTCTGGAACGAGCTTCCCCCAGGACTTTGTCAACTTCCTGACCTTCGGACCTTCCGCTGCAAGCTTAAGACACATCTATTCATTTGCGCAGGACTGGACTAGGGTTTTAAATTTTTAAATGACTAAATTTTAGCTTTGGTTTAAATTGGGTTTTATTATTTATATCTTATTTTAAATATTTGGCCTTTATAATAAGTTTTTTAGATGAATGTTTTATTTTGTATATTTGTGTGTTTTTATATGGCTGTACACCGCCCTGAGTCCTTAGGGAGATAGGGCGGTATAGAAATACGAATAAATAAATAAATAAATAAATAAATTTAAAACCCAAGTGCAACCTTAGGCTAAAAAAAAAAAGATTGCATCTCCATGCTTAGAATTTTAACTGATGTGGAAAAATTGTCATGTATAACAGAATGTATTTGCTGCCCCTTTTGCCTCAGTATTACCATCTTAGGTTCTACAGTAGATGATTCTTCTGCTTCCAACAAGTTTTGAACAAGGTTATTCAGATTTTAGCAAGAAAAACTTATCTGTGTATTAGCATTAAACTTAGACAAATGAATCTTGAATTTGATATATTGGGTCACCAACCAGGCTTGGCCACATCTCAGCATGAACCCACTCATTATGTGGTTGTACAGGTAAAGAAATATGTTATCTTCTAAAGTGAAGGAGGAATTTTTGTGAGTGGAGGAGATAGTCCCTCCATTCTGATGGGAATTATCCAGATAGCAGGTTCATATATGGAGTATGATTTGACAGCATTCAACATATTGGTATCAAACTTGAATCAAATAATGACTGCTGAAATGAGAAAAGCATCCGACTCAGCTATTCTCTGGGGATCTGTTGGTCATCCATGTAGTTCCTCATTTGTGAAAACTATACTTTCAACACTCATTAATTCCTCATTGGCAAAGCTAGGGAATAACCTATAAATATGTTAATAAAGCATTGTCAAACTAGAGTTGTACAGACAAAGTTCATAACCCCATTAAGCAAAACTCTACTTCAAAACAAGAGCATAGGTCATCCATTAAATGGTAAATTTAGTTGAAAAATTATACTCTTTCATTTCTTAAAATTGCCCTAATGAATCACTCTGTATGTGCTCCTTTTTGGCCTTTGGGGAAAATAATAAGAATGTTCTTTAAGGGCTACATGTGAACATGACTGAGTGAATCCTTATGATATTATATCTCTGCTCCTGCTCTTCTATAGCAAGTGAACATACCTATTTGAGTAAGCAATGTTTTCAGTCTTTCCAAGCAAATCAAACAAATATGCAGCAGCAGACTACCGTAAAATGCAGGTATTTGATCTTCTTCCTCCTGTAAAAACTGTTTCCATCCATGTCAAAAAATACACAATCAATTTAGAAAGGAAGGAAGGAACAATATCTTTTCCTTATCATTTGTTTTTTTCATAATGGTCTAGATGTAAAGTCATGCTGGGACTTGAGTACAGGGAAAACACACACACACACACACACATGCATTCATTTACGCATGCATACACACACACAAACAAACAAACAGGGAACTTTTGAAATAGTTTCAGTGTGTTCCCCATCACACTCAGGGGAAGGGGGAAGTAAGGAAAATAACAGTTTATGAAGTTTCTCTATGGTATTTCCATTCACCTCTAAAGGCTTATTAGATTGGGTCTATGTACCATATTTCCTTTCAAATATTCTTTCCAAACATTCTTCATCCATGTACAGTATTGTTTAGCTTTAAAGATGGGACTAAATCTGTAACTTTTACGTGATTCTCTTTGCATCTTGACCTATACGCTAAAAATAAAACATACATTTCTCTCTTTTATGATGCTGGTGACAGTTTCATGAAAGTCGATTACAAGTTTTATAATGTTTGTTTAATTTAAATCTAGGAGCTAGGGGAAATGATATCTTAGCTTTAGTCACAGTCTATAGTACATGATAGTTTAGCTTGCATTTAAGACTGACTAATGTTTCATACTGTATAGGACAGGGGTCTCCAACCTTGGCAACTTTAAGCCTGGTGGACTTCAACTCCCAGAATGTCCCAGCCAGCAAAGCTGGCTGGGGAATTCTGGGAGTTGAAGTCCACCAGGCTTAAAGTTGCCAAGGTTGGAGACCCCTGATCTAGGACAACTGGCAACACTGAGTAAATATACATACATTCACTAACCATCTTCAATTATTAAATCATTAAAGTTTATTTTTTATTTATTTACAGCATAATTTTACACATGTCACTATTCCTTTTTATATAACAATGCTCTAGAATGGATAAGCAAAACTACTATTACATTAAAGTAAATTATATGTCATTCATAGAAACACTATGGCATTGTGCCAAGTGAAGTGATGAACTATATTTAAAACTTTGCTGAGCTAATAACTAAATAAATTTTCTCAAGATATAGTGTAATAACCAGATTAGCATAGCTGTTTAGATTTTTGAGGGCCAGAGATGTCTGCATGGAACATCAATAGCACCAAAATTACGGTCTCAATTCAGTATTTGAGTTTCACCCCTTTATAATCAGTATCACATACATTGCAGGCTTGTAAAATGGGGTGGAACTTTGATTGCCCCAATTATGTCCACCATTTTGACATTGCTTGTTCCCTCTATGGATGCTTCTGCAGAGACATTAAAAAAGTCAAGTGGCCAGCATGCTCCTTTTCATCTAAAGGTACATTAAAAAAGGTGGGGCTTTGTTTGCATAAGCATAACTGCCCTTTTGATACATAAAACCCATGGATACCCCGGTTGTCACTGTTAATTGCAAGTAAGTTCCCAGGAAGCATTGCAGGAAAAGTCAGTGAAATGATCCTTGAAATCCACTATGTACAAATAGCATTGTGAAAAGCACTCACTTACTTACAGATTTACTCAGATTTATATACTGCTCCAATCCAACATGATTTTTGAGAAAATGTCTAGATACTGTAGATCAGGGATGTCAAATTCATTTTAATTGAGGGCCGCATCAGGGTTGTGTTTGACCTCAGGGTGCCAGGGTGGGCGTGGCCAGGGTAGGTGTGGCCAGCTTGATGTCATCCGGGTCAGGGGCACCTGTGGTGAACCAAGTGCTCTGCCAGAGAAGACTGTCTCCCAAGCTCCATTTTCATTTGCAACAGTGTACTGCAACCCTCTGCCAATGAAAACAGAGCTCAGGAGGGCCGCACACAGCCTTTCTGAGCTCCATTTTAGTTGGCAAAGACCCCACAGACTGGATCTGACCTGTGGGCCTTGAGTTTGACACCCCTGCCATAATCTAATCATTACCTTGTGAGATTAGACAACAGTATGCCGGTATGCAAAAGAGCATCTTTGTCTATAGACATTCCAGGCAGATTTGAAGATAAGATTCCTTCTCTGTTCTTTTTTCCAGCTATTAGTTTTCAGATCATTTCTACTTTGAGGATTCATCAAGTCATTATAGTTGTTAATAGAAGCAGATATACTGAACTGACCTATTCCATTTTAAAATGCTTTAATCTAGCAATCATTTTTGTTTCCTTTTATTACTTGAGTACAAAAAACAAAGAAAAAGAAAAATAAACAAAGCAAAAACATAATAATGGAAAAATCCACAAGAAAAAAAACTACAAGCATATTGGACATATATTCATGTACACATATTTTATATAAAAAAATTACTTAAGCATTTCATAAATAATGAACAGTAGCTGTATTCATTATAAACATCTATTGCTAATCTGTCAACAAGTGATTTGTTCTTAAATTGCTAATAACATTAACTATGAAGACCACTGAATAGTTAGGATTATGTTTTTTCCAGGGCTGAAAAGCAAGTTTTTAGTTATAAATAGGGAATTGGGATTCTCTTTATTTACAGTTTCATAGGACAATATATGAATAAAATAATTCCTGGGGGAAAAAACCCTTTCTTACTGTTCACACTCATTGCAACTTTTTTATAAAGGGAAAAACAAGAAATGCTTGTATATTTCCTTATTTCTTTTTCACAAAATTCCTTCCTTCCTCCTCTCCTTCCTTCCTTCCTTCCTTCCTTCCTTCCTTCCTTCCTTCCTTCCTTCCTCCTCCCTCCTCCTCCCTCCTCCCTCCTCCTCCTCCTCCTTCCTTCCTTCCTTCCTTCCTTCCTTCCTTCCTTCCCCCTTGGAGCACAACTCCTGGTGACTCACAATAAAACAAACCACAAAACTATTTAAAAAACAATAAAAGAAAGAGAAATAACTTGATGCCTTAGCCATCCTCCTGGGGTGCTCCCAAAAACCATCTACAATTTGGTTTGTTATATATTTCTCTATACCACTTTGTAGGAAAAGAAGTGCTTATCAATGCCACATTCAAAAAGTGTGAACTGAATGAGATAAGTTAGTTACCTAAGCATATTATATGCATTTGATTAAAAGGAAATATGTATGGGGGAAAAAAGCAGCATTACTGCAAAGAGATGCACACACATACTTTACACATTTTCCCTCTTACATGTTCAACTGGCAGTATCTCTTAAACTGGCACCAGCCGCTCACAGTTTTTGGCAAATGTTGCTGAAGTCTCAGAAACATAAATGCAAATTTCTCCCATTTGCAATATTCATTTATAATATGAGTCAATCTTATTTTGCCATGAACTTTTTAATTAAAATCAGTCATATAATTAAATTGAAATGGATTTTGCATTGATTTTGCATCTGTTTATTGAACAGTCCTCAGACTATCTGTCAAAAGCTGGTAATATGGCCACTCTTCTAACTAGATCAGGGGTCTCCAGCCTTGGTCCCTTTAAGACTTGTGGACTTCAACTCCCAGAACTCTGGGAGTCCACAAGTCTTAAAGGGACCAAGCTTGGAGACCCCTGAACTAGATGACAAGAACAAGTCTTTGACTGATGTTCTTAATTGTAAACTGCTTTTTGTAATTGTTAGTTTTTTAATGATATGTTTTTATTGTATGCTACCCAGAGTCATGTTCTGTGAGATGGGCAGCTACTATATATAAATGTGATAAATAAAAAAAATAAAAATAAATCAGAGTTCTGAAGTCTTGGATGTTCTCACAAAATCTGACTCCAAAAGACGGAACTTTTTGGGAATTAAATTACAGACAAAGGGTCCTACTCAGATTGGGCCAGCAGAGGGAGACACAGTGTTAAAGCTTCCTCTCCCTCATTAGATTGTTTATGAGATTAAAATATGGGTAAAAAACAAACCTTTTTTGGTTTGTTTTTTAAAAGGTAGTTGGTCACAAGATCTTTGAAAGCTGGCCATTAGATCTTTCTGTGTTGGAAGTATAACTCATATTCATACATGTATCTGTGAAGCCGAAGAGGTAGAAGATCATATATTATTTGATTGCTGTTTGTATAAGGGGGTGAGAGATAAGTACCTTGATCCACATATTAAATGTAAGGCCCAGTGGGAGGCCCATATTAAAACAACATACCTCATGTATGGCCAGAATCTGAAAATGACATTTAATACAGCACAATTTCTGACTAAAATAGTCCGACTGAAATAAGCATATGCCTGATTGGGGTAGATTGCAGGGGTGATACAGAAATATAATTGTATGTCATTTTATTTTATTTTACATGTTTATGTATTAAATTATTGTATTTTATCCTATAACTATTGCATTTTATCCTACTCTCATTTTAAATGGTTTGTTTAGAATTTTATTGGTAGTATGTGTTTGAACCTGTACGTTGATATGGCCTATAGGCAGGGGTGAAATCCAGCAGGTTCTGACAGCAGGTTCTGGAGAACCGGTAACGGAAATTTTGAGCAGTTCAGAGAACTGGCAAATACCACCTCTGGCTGGCCCCAGAGTTGGGTGGGAATGGAGATTTTGCAATATCCTTCCCCCAGTAGTGGGGAGGGATTGGAGATTTTGCAATATCCTTCCCCTGCCACGCCCATCAAGCCACACCCACAGAACTGGTAGTAAAAAAAATGGATTTCACTATTGCCTATAGGCATATCTATCTATCTATCTATCTATCTATCTATCTATCTATCTATCTATCTATCTATCTATCTATCTATCTATCTAATATTTCTAAAGTAACTGAGCTATCAGTGTCATTAATTCATTGAGAAAATAATTCCTGCAGTTCAAGGGTTCAGACAACCACATGCATGGCTCAAGTAGGCCTTACTGATCTAGTGTCTGAGAACTGTTGGAGTGCAGTTCTTAGACTTTTGCCAAAATTTATGCTGACATAGAATTTTGATTGCTGCACTAGATCCAGCAACTTTACAAAATGCAACAGTCTGATCATGGTGTAAGAAACATGCTTTTCTCTGAAAACATACAATTTAAAAGTATTAGAAGCCAATTTACAATTCTTGGAATAGGAAGTGGGAGTGACTTTTATTTATTTATTTATTATTTAAATTTGTATACCGCCCTTCTCCCGAAGGACTCATTACGCCAATGAGTATATGTACTTTGTAAAATAATTATGACCCAAGCTAAAGGAAACTGCCTCCATACTAACTTTCTTTCATCATCACCACCACCATCAACATCACCATAACCATCATCATTTTTCTCAGTAAAATGAAAAATCTATACCTCTACAATCAACCCCAACTTGCTTTGTATGCTCTGCCTATACAATTAGGCTAAAAAGGAATCGCATTATTTGAAATCTGGCCTGCATATGTAGAAACCAAGTTATAATCTGAAGACGTGTGAACTAAGCCATTGAATTAAATCATAATATGGTTAGTTTGTAGGGGACTGGAACACCATACGAACACACCAGTTATATTTTGCTAACCTGAGTTTTGAAATTTAGCATGTTCCATGTTAAACAGGGCTTGCTCCCGGGGATTTCTGTGCAGAATTCCAGTCATCTTGAATAGAAATTGCCTTGAAAGGAACTAAATTTTTAATATGTGCCCTGCAGCATAAAAAGAGCTGCTATCAGTTCTAAAGACTCTCCCTTTTACCCTCATTGCAACCTTGTGAAATGTGTGAAGTGAAGAACTACTACACACTGACACTACAGAGAACTTCATGGCTGAGTAGTCATTTGAACCCAGTTCCTTCGGGTCCTATTGGATGTTGACTTGGCCCCTCTAACTTTATTCCTGATATTTAAAAAATAGGATGAAGGGTTAAAAAAAAATTCCAACAACTCTAGTGCCTGTGGGATTAGTCTGTATGCTTGCCTTAAGCTTTTTTATTATTTTTTAAATATCCGAGCTATATGCTTAGTCTGAATTGAATGAGTGAACCATTTGCTTCCACTGCAGTAACCTTTTGGATCATTATCCCCTGGGCAAACTGGTAATGAAACAGGAGTGAGGGAAACCTGCTCTGTGCATTCCTTTTTTGCACTGTGTAACCATCTGCATTCTTGCCAGGAACTGTCCATAGTTTGGTCAGTCTCTGTCTTATAATGCTTTTGTTGGAAAATAACAAGCTATTCTAGGATGAGCCCCAAAGAGGAAATGTACCAAAAAAATAATTACAGTTATATTCTTTTCTTTGGGTAAAACTAGAAAAGATTTAAGGATAATTCAATATTTCTGGTTTACAGTAGTTTTAACAGTTTCTCCCGCCTGGGAAAGGGCTTATTAACTTTAAATTCTGAAATACATTAAAGGGCCTTTATATTTGATCCTTTCAGACAGTGAAGGGCCGCTATGAGTGGCCTCCTGCTTTGACCTACAGATGGTGGACAGTAGCAGTAAGATATCCTGAGCAGTTCTGTGATAGTCATTTTAATTTCCTGTCATGCTCTCAACATGAAACTGTTCCGTGGCATTGTGAATAATTGAAGTGATAGGACTTGTCCACTTCGATAATGTTTCTTTTTATTGCTTTGTTTGTTTGTTTGATCAATCCTGTATGGCAGGGGTGTCATACTGGTGGCCTGCAGGACGGATACGTCATGCGCAAGTCAGGTCCACACCTGCTCTGCAAAGGCAAAAAACATCGCGATACGTCATGAAACATCACATGACATGATTGAGTTTGAACCCATGCTATATGGGATTTTAGTCATAACCAATACGGAGTGGGAAAAGTTTCCCTTCAGTTGAGTTTGACTCCTGGTGACATTATGGACATGTAGTTTCTTGTAGACTTACGTAGAACTGGGATGCAAAAATCTGAGCAATATTAGTTGGGACCAGAGTTATAGAAGATTCCCTTTTTGCTGCTTTCTAATGGCTGTCTGGATTTTTGCAACTAGATCTAGAAACCTATTTTCTTGGCAACAATATGGTAGTAATCTGCCACTGTCCTCTTCTAGGAAGTTTTTTTCTCTTTATTAACAACCCAAAAGAAGAAATTACATAGAGGGATTATTTGTCAGTCAGCAGCATAACTCTTCAAATAAAGATTTGAAATGATGAGAGAGAACTTCAAAAAGAAAAGATCAGGTATGAAAATGGGATAGATCTAGTTTGGAGCTCTGAGGAACAACATTCGGGGGAAGTGTAAAAAAAACAGTTGGGAGAGGCAAGTGTGCAATGGTGCAATATGCTGTCAACTCTTTCATTTTAAGCTTCCCTTCTTTCTCTCTCCTGGTCACATGACTGATAACAGCAGAGCCGAGCAGAGGGAAACTGCTTTTCACTTTTCAGTGCATAAGAAATTTCAAATGTTTTTTTTTATAGCCTTTCCTGATAAGGGCATTAGAAAGAATTTCAGAATTTATGCTCTGCTTGCTTTTCTTAACTTGCTCAAATTTAGTCTATAGCTTTGGGATTTTCTGAGGGCATTTTTTTTTTACAAGTACTAACCAGGCCTGACCCTGATTAGTCTTTTTGAGATAAACCAAGGTCATCTCTATTCTATAAAATAGAATAGAGTAGAAATTTTTATTGGCCAAGTGTGATTGGACACACAAGGAATTTGTCTTGGTGCATATGCTCTCAGTGTACATAAAAGAAAAGAAAAGATATGTTCATCAAGAATTCTAAGGTACAACACTTAATGATATTCATAGGGTACAAATAAGCAATCAGGAAACAATATCAATATAACTTATAAGGATACAAGCAACAAATTCACAGTCATACACTCATATGTATGGAAGGAGATGGGTGATGGGAATGATGAGAAGATTAATAGTAGTGCAGATTTAGTAAATAGATTGACAGTGTTGCAGGAATTATTTGTTTAGCAGAGTGATGGCGTTCGGGAAGAAACTGTTCTTGTGTCTATCATATTATCTGCTTTATCTTGTTGTGATGGGACTGCTGGGGTAAATGGCAATTTTGCACTGTGGTGGGATGTCAAAGTCCACCAACTGCCTGAGTATATTATAAACTTCTACTTTCCTGGCCTTTCTAAACTCTGGCTATTTTTAGTCAACTACTAGGAAATATCAGCCTGCAAGGAATGGTACTCCCTTTGCTACTGGGTCAGTTAGATTGCTTTTTGTCTGAGTCACTCTCCTTAGGGATTGACATTGGCTTCCATATGAATTTCCAACAGACAGAACACCCATTAAAGAACTTTCTGTGTGCCTGTTTTCCAAAAGTAGGTTATCTGGTGTTTCCTGCTTTTTGTCTGCGCTAGTATACATTAATACAATTCCTAGCATACATCATTTCAAATGAAAAGGTTTCTATGAGTCTAAAGAAATATTTGCATGAATATCTTCAGGTAGCTTCTCCAACCCAGGACCCTATTAATGCATTAGACTATAATTACCATCTTCTGTGTCATGAAGAATGAGAGTTGTAATCCATAATGTTTGAAGGTTACCCATTTTGGTAATGGTTGATATAAAACTGGACTTAAGCATGCCCAGATTCTTCACTCCACATCTGTTGACTATTGTCCATTTCCTTTGTCTAACGGACATTAGGAGATACAACAAGTCATTTACACTGAGGAACCCAGTTTGTAGAAGGCATTTCCAAAAACAGCAATTGTTTGGCTGGGCTTGGCCATTTTCATTCCACAGAAGTGCAGCCTTGCCAGAATTCCAGTGTGCAACTGCATTTAGAAGTGAAACTTGGCTGTAAGAAGCCAGGTTTGGCTAAATTGTAAAAGGGAGTATTGGGAAAAAAAATAGCCATTCATTCTGTGTCTCTCACCTTCCCTCCCTTCTTTGAAGAAATTTGTTGAAATGTAATAAATAACAGTAATAGTAATAACAAAAATAGTAATAATAACGGGAATAGTAGTAGTGATTAAAAAATCAAGAAGACATTCCTTTATTCCCACACCCAGCCATCATGGTTTCGGTCCAAATGAGACTAAGAAAATATTTCATTTCCTGAGCAAATGGAGTATCTATTTCAGCTAACTTAGCTAGAACCTGTGCGCTTCTTGCTCAATTTCAATCTGTTTTTGAATTGTCTCAGCAGTTCAGGAGACATTCCTATTCCCATGGGAAGGTCATTTTCTAAGCTGTCATCTTTAAGTGTTCTTGTGATCACAGCCTGCTAGAGCTGAAAAGGAGTTTGGCAATACGCAAATCTGCAATGATTTGACAGGTGGTGTCTTCTCTTGCAAATGGGGCACCTGAGCACAAATCCTTGTACATCATATCAATTATGAATGACATCTGTGCATATCACTTATCACGTTTTACTTTAAAATACATTGAATCAATGACAAGGAGTGGATAGGATCATACTGTCATCAACAGGCTTTCAAGATTCTGCTATAAGATATCAGTATAATAAAGCAGCATTTCTGTAATCTCTGCATTGTCTCTTGAACTGGCTGGTCTTGAAGGGCTAATACCGGTCGTGGGTGGCTCAGGCTGTAAGATAGCCTGTTATTAAACACAGCTGCTTGCAATTACTGCAGGCTCGAGTCCCACCAGGCCCAAAGTTGACTCAGCCTTCCATCCTTTATGAGGTGACTTTATAAATGAGGACCCAGATTGTTGGGGGGGGGCAATAAGTTTACTTTGTATATAAATATACAAATAGGATGAGACTATTGCCTTACACAATGTAAGCCGCCCTGAGTCTTCGGAGAAGGGCAGGATATAAATGTAAATAAATAATAAAAAAAAGATGCTGTAAGGTCTCCTGCCATGGGCAGAGTTTGGAGTAGAAGACCTCCAAAATCCTTTATAGCCCTATGATTCTATGATTCTAAATTCTTTTATAGCTTCTGAGAGACTAAGGAGGATCAAATTGGATGTATCAACTCCTACCTAGTCCCACAAAAACCATTTTTAAGTGTGATCAATATTATCTCAGTTCTATAACCAAGCTTAAATATTTAGTTTCTTTCAAGGACCTCTGAGGTTAGCTTCCAGCTAACCACTTTCAACAACCTTCCCTAAAAAGAGAAGTTTGAAGACAAAATGAAAATTATGCCAATCTGCTGGATCCAGTGATACCTTCATGAAGAGGGAGCACAGACCTAGGGAAACTAGCCCTTCCCTTGAAGAAACATTGACTCTAAAACACAGGAGGCTGAACTCACAATCTTGAGGTTCTTGTCCATTTCTACAGTCTCATCTGTTTCCAGACAAGTAAGCTAGATCATGCCTCAGTGAACTTCATAGAACTTGAACAGTTGGAGTCTGAGTGGTTTTATCTGACAGTTGCCTAGAATAATTCTCATAACACCTCTGTAAATATTCACCCAGTTTCTCCTTACCCGTGAGGGATTGGTCATTTTTAACATGACCTCTCAATGGATGTGAAAACAGAAGGGCTTGAAATTCTGGGCTTGGACAACCTAGAACTATGCCACCTGTGCCTGATCTAAGCATAGTACACAAAATTATCTGCTACAATGTCCTACCTGTCAATGACTACTTCAGCTTCAACCACAATAATACATGAGCAAGCAATAGATACAAACTCAAGGTCAACCGCTCAAAACTCAGTTGCAGAAAATATGACTTCAGCAACCAAGTGGTCAATGCCTGGAATGCACTACCTGACTCTGTTGTTACATTCTCAAACCCCATAACTTTAAACTTAAACTATCTACTGTGGACCTCATACCATTCCTAAGAGGTCTATAAGGGGTGTGCATAAGAGCACCAGCGTGCCTACCATCCCTGTCCTACTGTCCCCATTTATTCGTACCCATTTCCTGTGTTCATATCCATGTTTATACTTATATCTGTTATCTTGTACATGTTTGACTAACTAACTAACTAACTAACTAACTAGATATTTACAATTTTCTGTCCTTATCACCAGAAAGTAATCATTTAGACTCTTACCCATGCTCAAATGGGTTTACTCTTAGTTTTCCTCCAGTGGTACCCCAGGCATCTTTTATGTCTTTTCATTTTCATTTTCATTTTCATTTTCATTTTCATTTTCATTTTCATTTTATTTATTTATTTATTTATTTATTTATTTATTTATTTATTTATTTATTTGTCAAACACAAGAGTATATATAAGTATAAGCATGAAATAACCATACGAATTGGATACAATAAAAGGGAACATTAGGACAGGAACCGTAGGCACGCTGGTGCTCTTATGCACGCCCCTTATAGACCTCTTAGGAATGGGGTGAGGTCAATAGTAGATAGTCTTTGTTTAAAGCTTTGGGGATTTTGGGAAGAGACCACAGAGTAATGCATTCCAGGCATTAACAACTCTGTTACTGAAGTCATATTTTCTACACTCAACCGCTCATTGGAGCGGTTCACATTAAGTTTAAATCTATAGTGTGCTTGTGTATTGTTGTGATTGAAGCTGAAGTAGTCTTAGACAGAAAGGACATTGTAGCAGATGATTTTATGAGTTATACTCAGGTCATGCCGAAGGTGGCGTAGTTCTAAATTTTCTAAACCCAGGATTTCAAGTCTGGTGGCATAAGGTATTTTGTTGTGATCAGAGGAGTGGAGAACTCTTCTTGTAAAATATTTTGGACACGCTCAATTGTATTAATGTCCGAAATGAGGTGTGGGTTTCAGACAGGCGAGCTGTATTTGAGAATTAGTCTAGCAAATGATTTGTATGCTCTGGTTAGTAGTGTAATCTTTCTGGAGAAGAAGCTACGCAAGATTAAGTTTACAACTCTTAAAGCCTTTTTGGCGATGTAGTTGCAGTGGGCTTTGGCACTTAGATCATTTGATATGAAAACTACAAGGTCATTAATAGGGTTGGGTCATCTGTAAGGTAATGTCCATCAAGCTTGTATTTAGCGTTTAGATTCTTTTTTCCAATGCGTAAGACAGAGCATTTGCTGGTTGAGATTTGGAGTTGCCAAATTTTTGACCATTCCGACACAAAGTCAGGGTCTTTTTGAAGGGTAGCCGCATTGTTGGTAGTGTTAAATAGTTTAACATCATCGGCGAAGAGAACACAATTACTTATAATATAGTCACAGAGGTCATTAATGTATAATGTGAAGAGTGTTGGTCCTAGAACACTGCCTTGAGGGACACCGCTATTGACAGGAGCGGGATTTGATAGGGCACTGCCTATTTTGACTACTTGTTGTCTGTTTGACAGGAACGCTGTTATCCAATTATGGAGGGGTCCAGAGATGCCGTAGGATTTTAGTTTTAGAAGAAGTTTGTCATGTACCACTGAGTCAAAAGATTTACAGAAGTCTATGTAAATTGCATCTATTGCTTTGCCCTGGTCAAGATTTGTAGTCCATATGTTTTTGCAGTGAAGAAGTTGTAAATTACAGGATAATTTTTTCTGAAACCAAATTGTTTATTAGAGAGTAAGTTGTTTGTTTCAAGGTGGAGGGTGATGGGTTGGTTGATGATTGATTCCATTACTTTGCAGGTTATGAAGCATAAAGAAATTGGTCTGTAATTTTCAACTAGGCTGGGGTCTTTTTTTTTGAAGATAGGGATGACCGTGGCTAGTGATCATAGTTTGGGAAGGGAGCTGGTCCTGAAAGATTTTTCAAAGATTATGCTTAGGGGTTTTGCTATAACAGTGGAAAGCTTTTTTAAGAAGTATGCACATAGATCATCAGGTCCAATAGATAGAGATGGTTTCAGTCTGTGTAGCGCCTTTTCAACATTATCTTCTGTGAAATCTATTTCTGTTAGATCGTTGTAATCATTGTTGGTATGATTGGGGAATTTTGGGTATGAGGCATTACTGTTAACAAAGACTGAGCCAAAGAATGTGTTAAAGAGGTTTGCTTTAACTGTTTCATCATTACATTTTTTTCCCGTTAGATCCTTCTAGGGGTGGGATGGATCTCAAGTCTTTAAGTTTGTTGTTTACAAAATTATAGAAAGCGTGATTGGATTTTGTGCGCAGAAGGTCTTCTTCTTGTTTAATGTGGTAATTGGTGCATTCAGTCTTTATTTGGTGGCATATATTTTTGTAGCAGTTTTTAAAGTTGGCTACATAACCAGTTTTGTTTTTTCGCCAGAGGGATTTTTTTTTGGATTGGAGCTTTTTTATTGAAATGGATAGTTTGTTTTTCCTGTTTTTGGTGTGGTTTGTGGTACGTATAGTTTGATAAATTCATCATCTGGAATTCCATCAGAGGTAGGCAAAATGGAAAGAGCAAGAAAAATGGCTACTGTGCTGCATGGTTAATCTTATGGCAGCTACAGGACAAAGACCAGTCACCCCTTCATCTCTCAGTTCAGCTCCTGCTCTCCCTTTTTGACATTTCTGAGCATCTGTGTCCTCTGGCACAGGATGTCCTGTGATCGCCTGCAACCTTACTCCACCATTCTTTCACAGCTAATTTGGAATGACTAGTCACCACTGCTATTGCTTCTACCTGGACAAAGAACAAGACTGGTGCAGTCATCACTTTGCTCAACTAACTCCTCAGTTGGTAGCTCAGGGCTGAACTGTGGAGTTCTTGGTACTTTATGAGCTTGGTTGAAGGCTTGCAGATATTTAGTTACCAGACCAGACATCTTCAGTGCTAGAAGAGGGTTTATATACTATGTATATAAACAGAGAGCAAACATTATTCCCTTTTACCAGTGAAGATAATCTGTTTACAATTGGTTGTTTTTGTTGTTACCAACCAAGAACCAAACTCAGAGAACAGCAATTACTCCACAAAGGAAAATACATTGGTGTGTCTCCATCCCCTCCCCAAGATAACTTTGTGACTTGTTTAATCTACAACTGGGTTATTGCCTTGCATCATTTTTTCTATTGTGTTGCATTTACAATAGTTTACCAAAGTGAGAGTCAGACAAATTAATTTTCTACAAAGGTAGCTATGATAGGGCTATATAGCAAGCAGAAAGAAAAGAGGAAAATGAGGGTGACTGTTATTGCTGTGTTTATAGTTGCCTGTCAGTATTGATCATTACCTACTCTCAATAGAAGTATGACTTCCATTTCCTTTACTCACCTTGGATTAAGTAATGTTCCTACAATACATTTTTCTCTGCCAAAACAATCTAAATTGCATGAGATTGTGTTCAAACTTTAAAATATGTCTTTTCAACTGATAAAGCAGTTGTATAACAAAAGCATCATATTGTGCAAAATGAATAGAATGGGATGTGCAAAATTAGCTAATAGCTAAAAGATGAAGTACACAGGAGACCAAAGTATGTATACAAATCCTTTTTCAGGGTTATTGTGTCTGGAATTATTAATGGATTGATTGATTTGTATCTCACCTTTATTATTTTTATAAATAACCCAAGGTGGCAAACATCTCCAACACAATGTTCCTCCTCCTATTTTCCCCACAACAACAACCCTGTGAGGTGACTTGGTCTGAGACAGAGTGATTGGCCCAAGGTCACCCAGCTGGCTAATTCATGGTCTTCTGCTTTCTAGCTGGCTTCCTTACTACTAGATCAAACTGACTCTTGTTTTTGCCTCTTTGGAAAGAAGATGTCTAATAGGCCTGTCTATTGTTGTGAGGACATGGCCTAGTAATGAAAAATATAAAGAAATAGGACATAAATTTGCATTCTTAGCTTTGAATAAAATATGTGTGGTGCTTATGAGATTTTATGTAAGAAGATTATAGTTCCATATAAGAAAAAATTAATAAGGAGACAAAATATAATTTCCAATTTATACTTTTGCTGAAGTCTCAGGAAATGTTGAGATGGAAAGGTCTGTGGGATAACAAATATGTTTTTGTTAATTCGAACTTTTTTGAGTAGTGTATACGTTCTGGATAAGAAAGAAAGAACGAACGAAGGAAGGAAGGAAGGGAGAAAGGAAGGAAAGAAAGAAAGAAAGAAAGAAAGAGAAAGAAAGAAAGAAAGGTAGGTAGGTAGAGGTACAGATGGATGGATACATACAGAAATAGATATAGAGACAGAGATATAGATAGATAGATAGATAGATAGATAGATAGATAGATAGATAGATAGATTATAGAATCTTGCTTAGCTTCTTCTCCAGAAAGATTACACTACTAACCAGAGCATACAAAACATTTGCTAGACCAATTCTCGAATACAGCTTGCCTGTCTGGAACCCGCATCTCATTTCGGACATTAATATAATTGTGCGTGTCCAGAAATATTTTACAAGAAGAGTTCTCCACTCCTCTGATCACAACAAAATACCTTATGCCACCAGACTTGAAATCCTGAGTTTAGAAAATGTAGAACTCGGTCGCCTTAGGCATGACCTGAGTATAACTCATAAAATCATCTGCTACAATGTCTTTCCTGTTGAAGACTACTTAAGCTTCAATCACAACAATACAGGAGCACACAATAGATTTAAACTTAATGTGAACCGCTCCAATCTTGAGTGTAGAAAATATGACTTCAGTAACAGAATTGTTAATGACTGGAATGCACTACCTGACTCTGTGGTCTCTTCCCAAAATCCCCAAAGCTTTAAACAAAGACTATCTACTATTGACCTCACCCCATTCCTTAGAAGTTCTGTAAGGGGTGTGCATAAGAGCACCAGCATCCTACCGTTCCTGTCTTAATGTTCCCTTTGATTGTATCCAATTCGTATGGTTATTTCATGCTTATACTTATATATACTGTTGTGTTTGACAAATAAATAAATAAAAATAAATAAATAATAAAAATAAAAAGAAGGGAAAGGTAGAAGGGAAAGGTAGAAGGGAAGTGGAGAATGAGGTGGAAGTCTTTGCTACTTACTGACAAGATGGAGCCCCAAAAGAACATTCTAGGTTCATTTTTTTTTAAAAAAGGAATGAGATGAAAGACCTTAGACTAAAATCTGGGAAGTCACCAGTAGATAAAGCAGTCAACACCATACTTTCAAAGTATTTGGACCGTTTTTTAAAAAGCAAATTTGGAGGATGGGATAAAAAAACACACACACAAAGAAAATTGGAATGGTTAGTGGGAAAGATTTTTCTTTCTCGCCCAAGAAAGCCTAGCAAGTTTTGCATAGTTTTCTTAAAATAGTTTATATATTGATAAAGTGATGGGCATTATTGTTTGAGAATCTTCACCTCTTCAGCTGTGGCAGAAGAAAGAACAATGAAATGTTTTTCCCAAACTTTGTGCTTCATTAATCCAATCTTCTCTGAAAAGAGATATATTTCTACCAGGCAATTCTGAAGAACATGATGAAGAAATTGGACTCTAAGTCCCCCCAGGACTTCGTCAACTTCCGGACCTCCGAACCTTCCGCCGCGAGCTTAAAACATATTTATTCATTTGCGCAGGACTGGGCTAGGTTTTAAATTTGTATTGATTTTAATTGGTTTTAGTATTTATATCATTTTAATTAATTTGGCTTTAGAATAAGTTTTTTAATTGTGATCTTAATCTGTATTTATATGTTTTTATTGGCCTGTGAACTGCCCTGAGTCCTTCGGGAGATAGGGCGGTATACAAATTTGATTAAATAAATAAATAAATAAATAAGTGAAAGTTTAAGAAAAATGTGGCAAGGGATTAATTATTGCCCATGAGTGAATTCAAATCTTTAGAGATTTGGATTCAATTCCCTCTATTTTTTATTTATTTGTATTAGAATAGAATATAATATATTTTTTTATTGGCCAAGTGTGATTGGACACACAAGGAATTTGTCTTGGTGCATATGGTCTCAGTGTACATAAAAGAAAAGATACGTTCATCAAGGTACAACATTTACAACACAATTGATGGTCAATATATCAATATAAATCATAAGGATTGCCAGCAACAAGTTATAGTCATACAGTCATAAATGGAAAGAGATTGGTGATGGGAACTATGAGAAGATTAATAGTAGTGCAGATTCAGTAAATAGTTTGACAGTATTGATGGAATTATTTGTTTAGCAGAGTGATGGCCTTCGGGGAAAAACTGTTCTTGTGTCTAGTTGTTCTGGTGTGCAATGCTCTATAGCATCGTTTTGAGGGTAGGAGTTGAAACAGTTTATGTCCAGGATGCGAGGAGTCTGTAAATATTTTCATGGCCCTCTTCTTGATTCGTGCAGTATACAGGTCTTCAATGGAAGGCAGGTTGGTAGCAATTATTTTTTCTGCAGTTCTAATTATCCTCTGAAGTCTGTGTTTTTCTTGTTGGGTTGCAGAACCGAACCAGACACAACAGTGTATTTGTCACAACAGTGTACGCAAACATTGACATAAAAACAACAACACATCATGTAAACATATATTAGGCTAAAATATGTATAAAATATAAAATATAGGCTAAAATATGTATATATATAAGCAAAAGTATTAATTTGATATAATGAAAGGGAACAATAGGACAGGAATGGTAGGCACTTTTGTGCTCTTATGCACGCCCCTTATAGTCCTCTTAGGAATGGGGTGAGGTCAATAGTAGACAGTTTTTGGTTGAAGATTTTGGGATTTTGAGAAGAGACCACAGAGTCAGGTAGTGAGTTCCAAGCGTTAACAACTCTGTTACAAAAATCATATTTTCTGCAATCAAGATTGAAGCGGTTAACATTAAGTTTGAATCTATTGTTTGCTCTTGTATTATTGCGATTGAAGCTGAGGTAGTCTTTAACAGGAAGGACATTGCAATAGATGATTTTGTGTGTTAAACTTAGGTCTTGTCGGAGTCGGCAGAGTTCTAAATTTCTAATCCCAGGATTTCAAGTCTGGTGGTATAAGGTATTTTGTTGTTTTCAGAGGAGCGGAGAACTCTTCTCGTAAAATATTTCTGGACACGTTCAATTGTATTAATGTCTGAGATGGGGTATGGGTTCCAGACAGGTGAGCTGTATTCAAGAATAGGTCTAGCAAATGTTTTATATGCTCTGGTTAGTAGTGTAGAATTTTTGAAAAAGAAGCTGCGTAAAATTAGGTTTACAACTCTTAGAGCTTTTTTTGTTATGTAGTTGCAGTGGTCTTTGGCACTTAGGTCATTTGATATGAAAACTCCAAGGTCTTTAACAGGGTGGGGGTCATCTGTAAGGTAATGTCCATCAAGCTTATACTTAGTGTTAGGGTTCTTTTTCCCATATGGTGTTTTCTGATTTTGTGATTCTATTATCTTTGCCAGAAGTAATGTTTTCTGCTTAACCTCCTGAACATTCCTACATTTACTTAAATCCTTTGCCTTGAATTCTATTCTAGATCTTTACCATTTTCTGACTTATTGCCTTTTCTAAAAGAGTTATGTGCTGGTTTCTGATGCCATGTATTTCTATCATGTGTGTACAACCTATTTCTGTGATGCATATTGTTTACTAGCCACATATTATTTTGCAATCTATACACTATAGTGATGACACACCTCTGTAGACAGACCTGCCAGATTGTATAGATATGCTTGTAATCTATGTTCCAAAGATCCTTCTGCAATGTATTCCCTTATCTGCACACATTTCAACATTTCTTTCAGCCATGATAAAAATATATTTGGAAAAATGTTCCATTCTGTGTATTTCAATAATTCTCTGTCTGTGTACCAGGACCTCTGCAAACTCAAAGTTAGAGTTTCTTTTCCACTATTTATATGATTGAAGTTATTTTATTTCCAAATAAAGAATGACAATGGTTGCATAGTAGCATCTTAACAACTCATAAGCATATTTATTGTTATAAATCATTACATGTTATATTGTTTTTTTATGAAAATGAATGCCTGGTCAAGACGTGCAGGATCCTTGTTTTTAGATAATAATAGATCCATAAGCTTTTAACTCCATATGTGAAATGTTATACTGTTGACTGTTTGGTAGATTTGGACTCCCCCCCTCCCCCATTTACTAAACCATTCCTCTAAACAAAAAAAAATAAATCATATCTGGACTACCATGAATTCACCTATGGTAGGAGGATGATTTTCCTATGAATTGAAAAGTGATTTATTTTAAACACAACTGCTATTTTAGACTTACAGACTAATGAATAAAGACAGGATTAATTAATAAATATTCTGAAGTTACTGTATAGTTGACAGTCTTTTGGTCTAGCATGAGAAGTGGCCTTACCTATTGTATGTGGCAAAAAACTGGGAGTATGCATTTATTTTCTACTTAAAGAAAGACCTGGAAAGCTTTTCAAGAGGAATCTAGTTCTGCAAAAGGGGTCGGTCATTTTGTATCAATTCAACCCTTCGGTGTGGATTTTTACGTGTTCAGGCTGATGTCTTAATTTTTGTAAATACCTAAGTGATAACAGCATTTCTAAAATATATATCAAAGTTTTATCATGGTTATGTGTTCTTTCACAGGGATGAAGGTACAAATGCTTTTGGCATACATTGACATATTCATGCCTAATACTTATTATATAATGTAATAAGAGAGAGAGGGATAGAGAGAACATCAACACTCTCTTTTTCATCATAAATATACATCTGTAGTACCTTGAATAATAAATCAGTATAAATTAACACACTATTATACACCTTCCTGATGATAATTAATCTTATTATATAAGATTAATTATCACCACGAAGGTTTATAATATTATATAAGTAAGCATAGGAGCTTGTCCGTCATGCTCGGCTTATGCTAGGATTTTGCAGAAATGCAAGGATCAGCAAAATAGGACAGATGCTTGCTTAGCAATCAGTGTTCAAAATAACTCTTTGTTAAACCACCACACTAAACACTTGCATAAAGTTACATAGAGATCAAGTTAGCAAAACAGACTTAGAATAACCCCCAAACAGGAATTAAATCTAGCTGTTACTGTATTTCAAGGATGGCTACATATACAGGGGCTTCACTGGAAACTAAGTGGTGGTATAATTGGATGTGGAAAAAGAGGTCTTGTGTTCATTACTCTTACTTTGCTTTTTCTTTAGACATTGAAGCAGAGCACATAATTTTTATTTTGAATAGACATGATAAGATCACAGATAAGCTATAGGTAGCTCATAAAGTATTAACTTAACAGCTCTTTTAACATTCCTATTTTGAGAGCTGCACCAATTACCAGCTGATATTCAGATGCAATTCAATGTACTGGTTGTCATCTTTAAAATCTTACTTACTTTGGGACTTGGCTGTATCATTGTCTCTGTATCACTGCTTACTCCCAATGGGTTCTGTCTATCCAATGAGATGACTTTTTGGGTCCCAGCTCCTAGGGAATATTAGGAATGAGTAACCTCTTTTTCTGGAACAATAGTTCTTCTGAGATTTGGATCTGAGGGAATTGTATTAATTTCTTCTGCAGTGGAAGTCTTGTTTGGGGGTTACTGATTGTTCCTCAGTGTCAGAAGTAATTGATTATATTTTATAGTTATACATTTTAATTCATTATTGAATTTAGGAATGAAAGTCATTGCAGAGTCAGCTGTGACTTACATGTACTATTCCATGATCTGCACACTGAAAGAATAGAAAACAGATCTTGAAAAGAAGGTCAGCTGTGACATATTTGCAAGGATTTAAACAGTGCTCTGGTGCATCTCCCTTAGTCTTTAGAAAGCTTAAAGATACCCAGTATTTTCAGTTTTTCTTCATTGGTCTTAGTTTCTATTTTCTTGATAATTCTTGTTGCCCTGCTGTGAACCTATTTAAAGGATTTAAGAAGGATTTCAGGAACTGGACATAATACATGTAGTAGGATATAGCCTATGGAGAATAAAATGGAACTAACATCTTTAATGATTTGTAAATGATACTTCTGTTGAGGCAATTGTTTCCATAGCCATATCACACTGCTGACACACATTCAGTGGAATAATATCTGAACATTCCATGAATTTCACATGGTTTCACAAGCTTAAATTCTGAATATTTTCATACCTGTATTTAAATAGCACACCTCAAACATTAAAAATGGAGGAGATGTAAAATTTTCCTTGTATTAATTTCTATGGTTTAACTTATCAAAGAAGCCAAGTTAATAAGTTCTAAAATCTTTGCAGAATTTTTGGAAAACTAGATAAGCTGGTTCATTTGCTTTCCCAGAAGAAAATGTGAAAGTAGAGTTTTGATTAGAAAGATCACTTCTGAACAACTACAAAAAACAACAGTTGGTATACTGTAATTTAGGACTTGAACTAATGCAACATTTGCTAATAAAGTAAGACTTTGCTGCATCTTTTTTACTATGTAAATGGTATTTTTAAAGAAATCTGTTCTTGTATGCATTCTTTGATTTATTGCATCACATAAATGGGGGGAGGGAAGGTGCCATCCTAACTTATAAGGTACTATCGATGAATCCATATAGTTCAATTTCAGCTTCCTGATAAATCTCTTTTTATAGCTTTTAATGTTGCTAGTGCTCCCCAACATTAATTTTAATATAGTTTAGACTTTATTTAGTATTTTTTCTTTAGTGCTGAATGTCTATGTATTAAATACTTATAACAAGAGAGTTGGTTGCTTACTTCAAATCACTGCAAAATTTACTCACTTGGCACCTATGTTCCTCCAGTTCCCTGATCTACAATTACCTTGGGAAATAATCATTCCGGATCTAATTTTCTGCTTAAAAAAAGCAATTCACAAACGTTCACTAATTTAGAACTCTTCCTTCTCTTTTGCTTTATTTTTTCTTATTTTTTTAGAGCTCTGGTGGTGCAGTGGTAAGAATGCAGTACAGTGGGCTAACTCACTGCTCACTCCAGGAGTTTGATTCTTGATTTTGATTTACATACTGCTTCACAATGCTTTACAGTTCTTTTTAAGCAGTTTGCAGAATCAGGATATTGTCCCCAATAATCTGGGCCCTCATTTTACCAACCTCAGAAGGATGGAAGACTGAGTCAACCTTGAGCTACTCAGAATCAAACTCTTGGAGTGAACAGTGATTTAGTCCTGCATTCTAGCCACTGTGCCATAACAACTCTTAAAATATACCAATATATGCAATTAGGCAGGGCCCTATGGAAAGATATAAAATAAACAGTACATTGCTGTATTGTTTGTTTTGTAATAAATGAAGAGCTTTATTAGAGAAGAATTATGTAAGAATGTCAGGGTTAGATATTAAACTGTGCTGATAGTTAAAAAGGATTACATATGTTTACTAAAATATGAATAACTCCACAATGCTTTCAGCAGCTGATAATATATTGAGATGAGCTCCCAGCTCCAGCATGCTATGACAGCAAGACACTTCAGCCAGTGGCAGGGTAAGAAAGCCAATGTCAATGGTAAGAGGATAAAAGGTCAAGTTCATCAGATGGTAAAACTAATAGAAATTTCAGCTTATATTGTAGAAGCGCCCTTTGCTAGTATTATATGAACATTGATATAGAGGGTATTGTTATTAATAAACATTATCTGCAAAATTTATAATTAATATTTAACAACTGAGCACAATCATGTAAAAATTATTCTCACTTTCTTATTTTCTATTTTCCATGCTTTTTTAAAAGTTACATTAGCATTGTAAGTCACAAAATGTCACAAAGGGAATACGTTTGCTTAAACTAAGTGAGGATTATTGATTCAGGCCCCTCCCCCCCATCCAGTGAAATATACTCACTGCTTTTAGGCTTTTCTCAATTTTTTTTTCTCAGCAGCAACCTCCTCCACGCCAAATGTGAGTGTATTCTTTTTTCAAATGTTATGATTTGCAAGTAAATTACAGCAGAGTATCCTTGCAGTGTATATATAATTGATTATAATGCCCGCCACCCCAAACCTTATTGCTAAAAAGGTGTCTGGCAGCACAAAATGAAAACCAGGCATATGTATCATGGTTCTTCATCTATATACATGTAGGAAAATTGAATAGAGATGTTCAAAATTCTAACTGGGAAAAGCTATGTTCTTATCATTATCCCTGAAGTTTTTCTTTTGGTTTTCCCTACTTGTGCCACCTTTGAAACATATTTTATATACCGTGTTTCCCCGGAAATAAGACCCTGTCTTATATTTTTTTTAACCCCGAAATAAGCGCTTGGCCTTATTTTCGGGGAAGTTTTATTATTTTGGGGCGCATGGAACAAGATGGGGCTCCTCTTGCCATCTTACCTGATTTCCAGCTCTGCGTTTAAATATTTTCGAGAAGGGCTTATTTTAAGGGGGAGTCTTATTTTAGCGCACATGCTCAAAAGCCCGATTGGGCTTATTATCAGGGGATGTCTTATTTTCAGGGAAACAGGGTATCAGAATGTATTGATTTATGGATAAATAAATAAATACATGAAATACTGCAAATATGCTTATTTATGGAATAAATAATTATATAAATAAAACTGGTACAGTATCAACTTTTCTTCCTGTCAAACAAGGAGAACTGGGTTTGTTCATAAGCTGCTTTTCAAATTACAGTTGGTCTTTCAGCTGAACAGCATACTTTTGGTCAAGTTATCAATCAAACATAGTCAAATATTTCCCCAATATTTTAAAATATTAATTTATGAGAAAAATCATATTGTTTGGAAAGTTTTAGAGAATGATATGTCTCAAGAATTGTCAAGAACTATACAGATTAGATAGAAATGTTACCACTAACAGGCCCAGTGCAAGATATAGGTTTAAATATAATGCAGTTAAAAGGCTATTCTTTATAGAAAGGTCATTCATCATTTCGGGGAAGAGAATATAGTTATTCACTAGTCAATCAGCATGAATGTTAATTGAATCAATTATTATCTAAGATGCTTACTGAATTCATTCCTTCTAAGTTGCTACATGAATTATTCAGAAACTTGGTCAGCTACACACTAATTTAATACTTTTGGTAATGTAAAATGGTTCTCAGTGATATTGAAAACACTCTTCCCCACATTTAAATAGATATTAGAGTACATGTTTCAACATATATAGAGAAAAGTTTTTTAAAAATACAGATGAATGCAGAAATGGAATAGCATTCTTGGATTTATGGTAAATACCTATAAAATGACATGGACTAAAAACAACTTTGCTGATCCCTACTGGTGGCCCAAATGTAGCTCGATCATTTCAAAGTCCTACACAGAAGGCCTGCATATCAACTTCTTAGAATACAGACACTTGGATTTTCTTACTGTGTTCAAAGACTGCAATATCTTACCTAGCCTATTTTAGTACATACACCTCATCACCAATGGCTTAATAAAAAACAGTTTTCTCTTGCAGCCCATGAATCTACTTCAGCATCCCACATCATGCAAGGCTGATCGCTATGCTTTTGTTATTCAGCTAGCTACCTCAACTGTCACATTGTGAAAACCCTTCAGTAACTGCTCACATAGATTGGAGTCACCCTGAGCCACTGAATAAGAAATTACCCACAAAATGCTGCAGAGACACTAAAAGTATCCATATCAATTCAAGGAAACAGCCACCGGTCTAAGCTATGAAACTGGGCTGTATGGGAAGGGGACAGGTTGGAAGAGATGTAGTCAACTGACAGTAAAAAGAAAAGGAAACAAATAAATTGTTATTTCCCAAATTGGATGTATTTACTAGTTAAGGGAAGAAGCATGAAAATTCCTGGGAACCATTTTCAAAACCCCTCTTAATACCACTTTAGATATTTTTGCATCAGAGCCATGATGGTGCAGTGGTTAGAATGCAGTACTGCAGGCTAAGTCTGCTGATTTGTGGCTGCCAGCAGATCAACAGTTAGCTTCTCACTGGCTCAAGGTTGACTCAGCCTTCTAGCCTTTTGAGAAATCTGGTTGGTAAAGCAAGGACCCAGATTACTGGGGGCAATATGCTGACTCTAAACTGCTTAGAGAGGGCTGTAAGCACACTGAAGCAGTATATAAGTCTAAGTGCTATTGTTATTGCTATATGAGAAGGAGGAATGAGTACCTAGTTACATTAATATGTCACAACAATAACAAAGGTTAGGAAAAGTTACATCATGTAAACTGGAGATCTCTTTGTTTTAAGAAAATATTTTGTGAACCTCCATCTTAAACACATTTCGTTTCCTTTATTTTGTATAAAAAAGTGTTTTCAAGTTTATGGTTCATGGATTATGATAAAGCACACAAACCTATTCAATCTGCATAAAGGAGCTAGTACTTTGCAATTTTTAGTTGGTTTACAAAGTGGGTCATCAAACCAGGTTCTCTATATAGTATGTTATCTAATGTCCATCTAACTGTGGTCTCAGCAAGCCAGAGTTACTTCTGGCTTTGAACTAAGCAGAATACTGCTTTTTATTGTACACTAAGCATGAAGGCAATATCTCTGTTCCACACATGGAAATAGAAAGGGAAGGGAAGTGGGGTGTGTGAGTCTGAAACTCCTTGAAGCACATCCTAAAATATTAAATTATGGTAGGATTAAATCTACATAAACATACATTTGGTGTCCTTTACTTGCATACATTCACTTATATGTTCAATATCTTTTATTTAAGGCCATTGTTCCAGGCTATTGAACTACTATTTTAGGCAGAATAAAGAAAATTGTTTTCTTGTAATGCAATTAAGAAAGGCTAAATTGGATTAAAAGGCTGAGATTCTAAGCCTGAGTGAGGAAATCTCTGTAATTCTTTTACACTGGGTGGAAATCTCCATCTCTACATTTGAGGACCCATTCATTAATTGCAAAAGGAGGGAAGGATCACTTCAACTATTTTAATAGTTGAGGTTGGATTTTGAATATAGAAAGATAAAATCCTTTATTTATACATTTCACTAAGCAGTTTGACTATGGTTTGTTGAGTAACCCACAATTAGATGTACCTGCCCAAATAACCCATAAATCATGCTTTATGGACCACAGTGGCTGAGTTTACCAAACATTCAATGAGAAGTCAACCACGCTATGGCTCCTCTCCATCTTCCCTGTCAGATCAGACTTGGACCCATGGGTGGCAGACTACAAATGTTGTAATAATGCCACCAATCAGTTTATTTCATGGTCAATTATTTTCTACAGTGGTGAAATCTAAACTGGTTTACTACCAGATTGCTGGCTGCACATGTGCTTTGCGTGCCAAACATGTGCTGTACACACGCATGCGCAGTGCGCACCACGCACCAAATGCAAGGTGCGTGCACAGTACATACCAAAAGAAGGCATGGGGTCAGTAGAACAGCATGTGGGGGGAGGTGTGATCAGCTGTGATGTATGATCTTTTTTTACTTTTTTTAAAAAATAATTTTTATTAAACTTTAAATTTTTAAAAACAAAATAAAGAAAAGAAAAATACAATAAAAAACAAAAACACATTAAAAACATGTAACAGACACACTATTACATATTTTACAGCTTGCCATATCAGCGATGATATATATTCTCTGTTCTTATTTACTGGTTCTCTACATGCCTATATTTACATTGATTTCTATTTATCGATCCATCCTTATCCGGTTGACACAATTCAGTGGTTTACGCTTCCTAATTTTAACTTAAAAAAGGTTAACATTCCAATTTATAATTTTGATTTCTTTTTTCTAACCAATCATATAATTTATTCCACACTTTGTAGTATTCCGACTCTTCCCTTTCCTTAAGTTTTAGCATCATCTTGTCCATTTTTGCACACTGTAAGATTTTTCAAATTATTATTTCCTCTCCTGGAACATTGTTTTGTTTCCATTCATATGCGACAGCGATCCTTGCTGCCGTTAATATATAAAATATTAAGTATTGCAAAGATTTGTCTATTTTTGGGTTAATTATTCTTAATAAATAGAATTCCAGTTTAAATTCCTTTTTTAGTTAGGTAATTTCCTCTAGCCAATTTTTAATTTTTTGCCAAAAGGTTTTTATCTTGGGGCACATCCACCACATATGGTAGTATGTGCCTAGCTTATACCCACATCTCCAACAATTTGGTGGTAAATTTGGGAACATTTTGGCCAATCTCACTGGTGCCAAATGCCATCTATGGAACATTTTATACAGATTTTCTTTATAGGCTACTGCCATTGTTAATTTATAATTTCTATCCCACAATTTGTCCCACTTTTCTAATTCTATATTATGCCCAAAGTTTTTTGCTCAACAGATTATCGTTTCTTTTATTATTTCATCTTCCATTTTGTATTTTAAGAAAAAATTGTAAATTTTTGTGATCATTTTTTTCCTGATCCTAGTTGAATTTTGTCTATATCCAATTGTTCTCTATGTATACCATATTGCTCCTGATCTTTCTTGAATCTGGTTTTTATTTGTAGATATGGCCACCATTCCATGTTTAATCCTTGTTGTTTCAAATCTTGAATTGATTTTAATTCCCCTTTTTCATTAAGTAGCTCTGCATATCTTATCATTTTGCTCAAATCCATAGTATTTGGGTGTAATATTGCTTCCATGGTTGGTAGCCAAACTGGGACTTTTGTATAATGATCTTTCTTAATTTTCTCCCAAACTTGTAAAAGGGCATTTCTTAATATGTGTCTTTGAAAATATGTATGGTATTTATTTTTCCCATCCCAGAGAAAACTATGCCAACCAATCTGGAGATCATGGCCTTCTATCATTAATATTCATTTATTTTGTAGTTGAATCCATTCTTTAAGATATGTTAGCATTGCGGCCTGATAGTAAAGCTCCCAATTTGGGAGACTAAAGCCACCTCTACTTCTGCTATCTTGCTATATTTTGAGTTTAATATGAGGTTTCTTCCCTGACCAAACAAATTTTGATGTGATTTTATTTAATTGTTCGAAGAAATTTTTCTCTAATTTAATCGGTATAATTTGAAACAAATATAACAATCTGGGTAGTATGTTCATTTTAATCGTTGAGATTCCGCCAATCATCAATATTTTTTTTTTGTTTGTTTACATTTATATCCCGCCCTTCTCCGAAGACTCAGGGCGGCTTACAGTGTATAAGGCAATAGTCTCATTCTATTTGTATATTTTTTTACAAAGTCAACTTATTGCCCCCCCAACAATCTGGGTCCTCATTTTACCTACCTTATAAAGGATGGAAGGCTGAGTCAACCTTGGGCCGGGCTTGAACCTGCAGTAATTGCAGGCTACTGTGTTCTAATAACAGGCTTCTTAATAGCCTGAGCTATTCCGGCGCCTTTGTAATTTGGATCAAGTTTCTAAATCTTTTGTAGCAGTGTGTCATAATTATCTTTTTTTATTGTGGTGCATTTTGCCGATATCTGTATTCCTAAATATTTAATTTTTTTGACTCTCGAAATCCCCACTTTCTCCTCTAATTTCTCAATTTGTTTATTTGTTAGGTATTTGGTTATCATTTTAGTTTTATCCTTATTTATTTTGAGCCCTGCCACTTTGCCAAATTGATTTATATCTTCGGGAGAAGGGTGGTATAAAAATAAAATAAATAAATAAATAAAATAAATAAATAAATAATAATTGTCCAGATTCTGGGGGCTCCTTGATAATGAATACCAGATTGTCAGCAAATACTTGGACTTTGTATTCCTTGATTTAATTTTTAATCCTTTAATTTCTGAGTTTTCTCTAATTTGTGACATTAATATTTCTATGGATAGGATGAATAATAAGGGGGACAGAGGGCATCCCTGTCGTACTCCTTTTTCTATATTAAAGCTTTCCGTATATTCACCATTTATAATTATTTTTGCTTTTTGGGTGGAATAAAGTGCTCTAATCATTTCTATGAAGTTTCCCCCCCAATCCATTTCTATTAATTGGTTAATCATAAAGTCCCAGTTCAGATTGTCGAAGGCTTTCTGGATCTTTTTTTACTTTTAAAAGCATTTTTTAATAACCTATTCAGCCGAATAGGTTGTAAAAAAATGAATAGAATAGAATAGAATAGAATAGAATAGAATAGAATAGAATAGAATAGAATAGAATAGAGTTTATTGGCCAAGTGTGATTGAACACACAAGGAATTTGTTTTGGTGCATATGCTCTCAGTGTACATAAAAGAAAAGAAAAAGAAAAAGAAAGAAAAAAAGTATACCTTCATCAAAGGTACAACATTTACAACACAAATGATGGTCATAGGCTGCAATTTAACCCTTAGTGATAGCAACAAAAAGTTACAGTCATACAGTCATAAGTGGAAAGAGATTGGTAATGAAAATGATGAGAAGATTAATAGTAGTGTAGATTTAGTAAATAGTCTGACATTGTTGAGGGAATTATTTGTTTAGCAGAGTGATGGCCTTCGGGAAAAAACTGTTCTTGTGTCTAGTTCTGGTGTGCTCTATAGCGTTGTTTTGATGGTAGGAGTTGAAATAGTTTATGTCCAGGATGCGAGGGGTCTGTAAATATTTTCACAGCCCTTTTCTTGATTCGTGCAATATACAGGTCTTCAATGGAAGGCGGTTTGGTAGCAATTATTTTTTCTGCAGTTCTAATTATCCTCTGAAGTCTGTGTCTTTCTTGTTGGGTTGCAGAACCAAACCAGACTATTATAGAGGTGCAAATGACAGACTCAATAATTCCTCTGTAGAACTGGATCAGTAGCTCCTTGGGCAGTTTGAGCTTTCTGAGTTGGCGCAGAAAGAACAGTCTTTGTTGTCCTTTTTTGATGATGTTTTTGATGTTAACTGTCCATTTTAGATCTCGTGATATGATAGAACCTAGAAATTTGAAGGTTTCTACTGTTGATACTGTGTTGTGAAGTGTTGTGAGAGGTAGAAGTATGGAAGGGTTTCTCCTAAAGTCTACCACCATTTCTACAGTTTTGAGTGTGTTCAGTTCCAGATTGTTATGGTCGCACCGCAAGGCTAGTCGTTCAACCTCACGTCTATATGCGGATTCATCATTGTCTCAAATGAGACCAATCACTGTTGTGTCATCTGCAAACTTCAGTAGTTTAACAGATGAATCGTTGGAGATGCAGTCATTGGTATACAGAGAGAAGAGAAGTGGGGAGAGCACACAGCCTTGGGGGTGGGGCTGTGCTAATTGTACAGGTATCTGAAGTGATCCCGCTTAGCTTCACCTGCTGCTTCCTGTTTGTTAGGAAGCTTGTGATCCACTTACAAGTCTGTTCAAGTACTTGTAGCTGAACAAGTAGCTTAGTTAGAAGAGTGTCTGGAATGATGGTATTGAATGCTGAACTAAAATCTACAAAGAGGACCCTTACATAGGTCTTTGGAGATTCAAGATGTTGTAAGATGTAGTGCAGAGCCATATTAACAGCATCATCTGTTGATCTATTTGCTCGGTATGCAAATTGCAAGGGGTCTAACAGCGGGTCCGTGATGGTTTTCAAGTAGGAAAGCACTAGCCTTTCAAAGGCTTCCATGACTACAGATCAGTGGTGGGATTCAGCCAGTTCGCACCACTTCGGGGGAACCGGTTGTTAACTTTCTGAGCAGTTTGGTAAACTGGTTGTTGGAAGAAATCATTAAGGCAGAGAACCGGTTGTTAAATTACTTGAATCCCACCGCTGCTACAGATGTTAAAGCAACTGGTCTGTAGTCATTCAATTCCTTGAAATTCAGTTCCTTAAAATGCTTTTAAAAGTAAAAAAAGAGGCTCTGAAGATCGCGCACCATAGTTGTGATCGCCAGAGCCTTTTTTTTACCTTTTAAAAGCATTTTTTACAACCTATTTGGCTGAATATGTTGTAAAAAATGCTTTAAAAAGTAAAAAAAAAGGTTCTGACGATCGTGAGGCTCAGCTGTGATTGTCAGAGCCTTTTTTTTAACTTTTAAAAGCATTTTTTACAACCTATTCCTACCATTCGGGCAGGAAAAGTGAGCGAGTGGAAAGAAGCGGGCAAACGGGTGACCAGGTGATTGGATGGACATGGGCAGGGGGTGGGGAGGGATTTTTGCTATTGGTTCTCCAAACCACCCACCGCCATAGCTACCGGATCAGCCAATTGGGTCTAAACCAAGAGCATTTCACCCCTGATTTACTGGCATGTGGTTCTGAGGCACTACAGCTTGGTGACTGGGGAGATGAAGGTGCAGTTGTAAAGCTGGTGATTCTTTCTGCTCTGGTGGCAGAATGGCCACAATGATGGCATGGCTTCTGGTCCAGGACAGGATTGACTGTCTCCAATTTGGTTGTGTGCTAGCCATTCCTGGATAGGAGGTCCTTGCTCATTGGAATGTATGCCCCTGTGACCTTTGCAATGAACTGAACTGGACTATTGCAATGAACTGAAAAGCATTCAGAGACTGATGGAGAATGTGGCAGCATGGGTACTAAGTGCTTCTGGATATAATTCAAGGTTTTGATTGACACCTTAAAGAACCAATTTACTTGAGGGATTGTCTCTAATGGAACATGTACATGAAAGCAGGAGGATCATGCCATGTAGGGTTTTAAAGATCAAAATCAACACCTTAAATTGAACCTGAAAGCAAATTGGAAGCCAATGCAGTTCACAGGACAGAGATGTAATGTGTGCCATCCAAGGAGCAGACATACTGTAGCTGTCATATAGCTAATTAGGCTAGTAATTTGGGTTTATGTTGCTTGGTCACTGTGTATTTTAACTTTTGTAATGTTTGCAATTATTTTTATTTTATTTTAACTCCGTTCACCAACTAGAGTCACTTGTTGAGATGGGCAGACATATAGACCAAATCAAATACTATGCATCACTTTCTTTCCTTCAGTGATCATTCACAAACACCTTCTCAAAATGAGAATTATTCTTCCAATTTGCAGATTTGCTATAAAACTCCTATTCCACATTCTTTCAGCTGGCCTTTACCACATAAGCTCTTCTTTAAGAGACTTCGACTCTAAGATTTCAATATAGTTTAACATAAAATAAAGTTAAAAATCATTTGCAAAAAAACAAAACAAAAAAAACCCTTCACAACATTTATGGAGAGAAAAAAAATATCAAATGGATGATCTGTTAAAGTTTCCCAAAGAAAGGAGAAAACCTTTAATAATTTCTCAAAGGAAGGATTCCTTTTTATCACCAGCAGTAGCACAGTTAGTTAAAAGCATAGCAAAACAGAAGTGTTTTTGTCTTCTCTTGGGATTTAATACCACTATTGGAAGCCAGGGAAGTTGCAAACTGCTGGAGATAGAATTGGGCAATTAAAAAGAATAGTCATCATATTCATTCTGTTCCACCTTATAACTTGATGCAAGTAAACCTTACTCCTTATTCGACTGAATAGTAAGGGAAAAAAAAATTAACAGTAGAATTTCTGCGGTTAGACTACTGTAGTGGAAGAGAAAACTCCCAAGGTGACCCTAACACCATCTGTGCCTGATAAGAGTAAGGCACTGAGAAATGTGAAATCTAGGGTGGAGTTGCTTTAGGAAAACTTTAGTTCAGTGTTTCTCAAAGTTGGCAGCTTTAAGATGTGTGCCTTGGGAATTCTGGGAGTTGAAGTCCACACATCTTAATGATGCCAAGTTTGAGGAACAGTGCTTTAGATGCTCTGGAGGCTTCCACAGCTGTGCTTGCCAATTCAAGTAAGATTTAGCTTTGTGGACAGGACTATTTACGGACATTTTTCTCTACAATAAAATGCCTTTACCTTCACTGCAAACCAAATACAGCAGAATCAAAAGAAGCAGGGTTTTTTTTTTGGTCATTTAGTTGTGTTCAAAATTTCATGAACCCAAATTTGTCTGTAATCTTGCCCCTCTGGTCACAACAAAAATTAATGTTCTAGGAAACCTTCTTTTCAAACCTTCTTCCAGAGCAATATTAGTTGAAATACATTGAGCACATCATGATTTTCAGTGAGCACTTTTTTTTTTCCAGTTTTGCCATGCCTCTAAGACATTCAACTCCCAGCTATGCTGCCTGGAGAATTCTGGGAGTTGAAATCCACAAATCTTAAAGCTGCCAAGTTTGAAGACCTCTGCTCTAAGAGTTTCTTGGAAGCTCTGAACATCTAAGTCCAGCAATCTCTGTGGTTTTCAGCGTTGTACCCCAAAGCTTAGTGCTGAGATTTCTAGTTTGCAGTTTCATCAGTCACAAAACATTATTCAGTCTTGATAGATGTCATTTGTTGAATATTTGTCTGGTAGCTTAATCTAAAATCTCTTCCAGAACTATGAATCTGGAAAGGTTGAAGAGGAAAAACATGATGAGATCGAATCCAATCTAGATATTAGTATGTATTTGTGAGTGTTGTGTAACTATACATTCCCAAACTCACTTCCTTTGAAACTTAGAAAAATAATTGGAAAGCCCCATGCAATGAAGGCTCTGTGGCTCAAGATAGAGAACTTTTGAAAGACATGAGGATGGCCCTTTCTGCATCTCTGAAACATTCCATATGCGTAAGTTATTGTGTAAAATTGACCAGATTGTTTCTAGCACAGCATCACTTTCCTTTTTTCTCCTGTATTTACCTGAATGAAGATGACTTTCAATTCCTTCATAATTTGAAAACTCTGAAGGAAGAGAAATGTTTTGAAACTTGTCATGTTTTTTTCTTCCTGTGGCAGCTGCTGCCATATGAATTGGAGGCAGTTGTCCTCTGGGAAGCAAAACATTCAAGGTGGTTGTGATGGGGAGAAATAAACAGGGGATCTGACATCTCTGCTTTGTTTTCAGCTGCCAGCTCTTTTTTTTTAATGTGCATTTTAAGGAAGCAATCCAGTATTGAATTTTTTTTGCCAGTGCCAGTATAGAGTTGGCCAAAGTTTTGGTTATCCCCAAAAAATAACCAATGTTTTACTATGTACATTGAGTATCAAGATAAATATAAACATGTATTGTTCTTGGTCAAAAATTCAAATTCTTTGAAGCAATGATGTTTTAAATGTGGAAAAGTAGGAGTACTTAATAACAGTCTTAGAATTCATATGAATATTTTATTCCACCCCCCACGGTATCTTAAATAAAGGATCTTTTTATCTGTTAAAATACCAAACTTGAGCAAGGAGCAGTTTATCAATTTCCAGTTTATCAATTAATGTAGTAAATGACACAACAATCTATTTTCTGGAAAATTATCCCAGAACTGTTTCCTCCTTCATTCTTATTTGACTCTGGCACTGCTTTTAAGGGGCTTAGGGCAAAAAGGGCAGTTCTCTAATATCCTGTCTGTATATATATTCTATCTAATAGAATATTTATTTTAAAAAAATACAGTATTTTATACATTTCAACTGTTCTGCTTGAGTTATTTTTTCTCCTCACATTTATGTTTGGTAGAATATCAGTCCTTCGAGGTTGTTCATATCAGGGAGCAATTCCATAAGAAGTTTAGAACTAAACTTTATTGAGATAAGTCCTATTAACACAATCTTGCAAATGTGATTGTGGTTTTCCACCCTTCCCTCTTATAATCCAAGAATCAGGAAGGAACCAATTTGAGTTTCTTCCTAAAATGATCTCCTTTCTCAGGGTTCAAGAAATGTTTTGAGCCCCTTTGGCTTCCCAACAGCTTCTGAATATTCCTCTCAAGACCATCTCCATGGCTCCCTGCACAGAATGAATTACAATATTTTGTTAATATAATTTTAGGGTTATTGTTCCCTCTCCTATCTCCAAGATTAAATGTGTTTATTTAAATTAAAATGCAATAAAATCAAAGGCTGCTAGGCCTTTTGCTGACTTGTTTAAGCAGGTGGTATGAAAACAAGCATTCTGTTTCATTCACAGCAGCTGCCAAAGCAGCTGGTATAGACAACCTGAGGCCTCAGTGCCATACTCAACTTGAGTGCCCTTTCTTTGGACCCTGTAATTTTCTCCAATTATTTGGTAAAAAATGATATGAGGGATGTTTTTGGTAGATGGGATCATTTTAGAAATGCTAAAATAAGGTACCACTATTTCCCAACCCCTAATCAAATCTAAGTTATGTTCAATTTTGTGATGTAATCTCACTCAGTATACATCATTATCCTGTCTGCTGTGGCCCTCAGTATCTTAAATAGTGCTCAATATGACTTGCAATCAATGAAAAGACTGCTCACCTCAGAACTAAAGCAGGATTGTAATTGCAGACTAAAACTAAATATGACACAATCATATCTTACAAGACAATTGGAAAAGGAACATGATTTTTGAACTAGGTGAAGTGAACCCAGTGGCTCCTCCAGACATGCCACTATGTGTCCAGATTTTGCTCAGAACTTCAAGGAGATTGAAACTAGAGTGGAACACCATTTGCAATTCTGAATTGCTCATTGCCTGCCATGGAGCTAAAGCTCTCAATATCGAGAAGGCCTGTAGTGATACATCCTCAACAACCCAGCAAATATATCTGGATTGGCAGATTGCATAATAAAGATTTCCCTCAACTGAATGCAATGTCATCCTAATTCTGATTCTAAAGCATCAAGTCTGCCTCGTATTGAACAAAGACAGCCTTTAGGTGGTATCCATAGCAACCACCTTTTGAAAAGCTAAGGATTGAGAACCAGTGTCCACCTGATGACAGATCCTCATTCTACAGAAGACCAAGCAGGCAGGTGTGCTGTCACAAAGCAGCTCAGCCGGTTTCCCCTGCCAATCACTTTGACATTCACATAATTACAAAGGAAATGGTTCTGCTGCTTCACAATGCAAATAGGAAACCATGGTATTCATACTGAATGCCAAAAGTCTAACCTTATATACATATTTTCTCAAAATGCTAGTTTTTCCAGCAGAAAACTCTCTCAACTTTGTATCTTATTGATCTATGTATTGAGTTACCATGCTTTTGATACTAGATTCTAGTGTAGAAAAGCAAGCTTTAATACAGAGTTTCTATTAATTCATTAGCCTCATCTTTCAGTTCCTACTCAGAATATATAGAATCATCTAATTTTTGCTGCTATAGCTTTCTGATTTAATGAACAATGCTTGCAGATTCAAAGTTCTCATATTTAATCCTTTAAAAAAATACTGCTTATCCCTAACCTTGATTTGCTACCGTAAGATTGTGTGACAATTTACTGTATGTTATAATCAGCCATCAGTACCCACATTCAAAGTGTATATGGTGTATTTTGTTGGTCTATATAATGCAGTTATATTCAAAATGGCATTATTATGAATGTTGATATTTAAAACTATCTCTGGTTTAACACCATTATAATTTTCTTTAAATCAATGAATATAAATTTGATGTCTGTCTATAGAATATTACTTCAAATAAAGGTAAGAGAAACACTTCACAAGATTAGGAATAAAATAGTTCATTATGTAGCAGGTCATCATTTTAGGGCTAGTCCACTTTTTAATCATAGGAAAAAATTAAGGGAATGTGCCCCATTATCTGATTTTTCTGGAAAGTGTTAGGAAGCTGCAATTAAAAAGCCTCTTGCTGGCATAGAGATATTGACCAAATTCCCCATATGCACAGAATATATATTTGTTTTTGCAAGACTTGGAAAGAAACTTTTCGCATTAAAGTTCATTGCAGAATTGTTAAGATCTGGAACTGGAGATTTTTGAAAAAGATCTCATCCGATTATTGGAAAAACCTCAGTGGTGACATTGAGTGAGACCTGTTTTTACTCTAACTGCCTTCATAATTACATCATACAATGTCAATATAAAGACAAATCACAGAGATGGCTGATCTTGAATGCAGTTTATTACAGTTCTTATTCTGACAAGTTCAGGACAGGAAATAGTATACAGAACAAAGGAATCCTGCAGTTAGAGGTTTGAGAGATTCAACCTGGTCACTTTGGTTATGTAATAACTGAATAGACAACCTCTTGGAATAATATATTGATTTGAAACATGGGATTTTGCAAATCTGAATATTGAATCCAATGTTTGCTTTAACAATATAATATATTAAAAATATTTTTCAAACAAATAATGGTACTATTTTCAAGACTTATTTTGTCATTTTATAGGGAATAAAAACAAGACACAATGAGGAAACAAGTTGCAGTGAATGCATATGAAAATGAAAAAAAGTATATTAACAAAAGAAAGTATGATTCATTTATCAAAATGTTTGAACCCCTCATGTTTCCATCCATAATGGAAACCAGTATGCACCAACCCAATCTCAACATCTAATAGCAAATTAAAATTGGACCATTCTTAATTCTATCTAGGACCCTTAGAACAGAATTTGTAGGGTCAAAGTAGATTTAATAATAAAACATAGTGTGCACAACCCATTTTGATTAACTTAATTATCAGTGGGCATATAGTTGCTTATTGCAAGAATTGCATATATAACTAGAGGCTTATGTCAAAATGTGCTCTTCTACCATGCTCTTGGAATACAGAGGAACAAATTCCTATTGGTGCTAATGGATATTTTTGTTTATTCTGATATAGCCATAGCTGAGAAGCAATTAATAGCCCGATTTTACTGATAAGGAAAGATATATCTCCCACATATATAAAGATATTATGAACCTAATTTAGATAAATAACTGTATGCTATATATTTTCAAAATCTTTTTCCCCCCTCAGCTTTCAGCAGCTGCCCCATCTCAGCATCTTATTTTCTTTTAAAAGTTGTTAGCTTCTGAACAGAATGGAGGAAAGTCATATCATGAATCACTAGTTTTTTTCCTAGTAAACAGTGCAATTTATTCACAAAGATAATACAACTCATGCTTTGGGTGCTGAAGCTTCTAAATTTAGCTCTTGGCATCTTCCACTAAAAGGATCACAGCTATTAGTGATGTGATGTTGAAGTTTGTTGTCAATCAGCAGATAATGTTTGTTTTCAAGAGTCCAAATGACTGATTCAGTAGGAATAAATCAGTTTTCCATCAGTCCCATTTTAATTTTTTTTGTTTGTTTTCTAAAATGAAGTTTATTTTATATTGTACTAGAGTCACAATGTAGTTTTTGATAATTTAAAGGAAAATTTCAATTGATTAATTTAATAAATCATGATTTGAAAGCCCCCTTGGCATTCTCTCTCTTGAGCAGTTTGTGATTGGATACTTTAAAAATTGAAATGAAATAAATGGATCAATAAAATCCATAAATCAGCTAAATTGGATGACTCATCCTCCAGCAATCACTTGCTTATAGCTTACCTGCTATCTTCAAAATATTTTCTAAACTGCAGTAAGAAATGCTGGCATTTGTAAGCGGGACATATAATTCCAATCTGTCCACCACAAAGAGAAAGTATTTCATTATTTAAATTGAATTACAGTCCCCCTCCTGCCTTCAATGCTATGTTATTAGTTCTTCTTACACAGAAGTACAAGTCATAGGATTCCTGATAACATTTTTGAAAATGTCATTTTAGCCAAAGTGGTAAAGACAGACCAACCTGAATATTCAAGCATTTCCACATAGATTTGAGTCACTGAAATGACATTCTTGCAGCTCATCTACTTTATTAAGGGAAAGTAGTATGGATTGCAATTTAGACACATATTTTAAAATAAAATAAAAAAAGAATAATGTTTTTAAGCCCTCAAGATCTGTACCAAAATAATGTCATGCGGAAGAATATAAAATCTGTACCACAATGTCTCAATAATGGATTTCATGGAAATTATAATAATTTAATGACTTTATTATCTCGCATGTCAATATAAATGTCAATGAGAGAAGAGAAAATAAAATAGATTAGAAATATCTTTACTCTTTTCCATTTAAAATATTATTATCTGAAATTCTTTGAGAACTGGGTGGCTTAATTTAAATAATAATTTAGAGGTAAGGCTGAAATTTAGAGGTAAGGCTGAAATTATACATGTTGAGTATATATGTATACATGTATACATGTACACCTTGATATATCTTAATGGTTTTGAGGAAAACTGTGAGTTAAAGAATATTGGACGGTCAGTATAATGATTTATGAAATAGAATGAAACTAGGGATAAGTTTCCTGATAGTGAGAACAATTAATGGCTTGCCTTTAGAAGTTGTAGGTGCCCTATCGCTAGAAGTTTTAAAGAAGAGATTAGAGCCATTTGTCTAAAATTGTATAGGGTCTCCTGCTTGAGCAGGGGGTGGGACTAGAAGACTTCTAAGATCTCTTCAACTCTGTTAATCTGTGAATAAAATATTTTACTTCCTTTATTGGTAATATCCATGATGACTATCAAAAAATAATAATAATTCATTATGTCCTTTCTCATCTATTTTGTTTTGTATTGGCCATTTCACACTGTATATTTGATATTTAAAATGTACTTAAAAGGAAAAATGCACCTGTTAAGCATCATTGTAATGCCATCTTTAGGGCACAACCCAGTTTTTTTTTCTCCTGAGTAATATATAATAAAATTGTCCTATCCCCTTTTTAAAAAAAAAGTAATTACTTACTATGTTATAGATTGGCTTAAGAGGCAATGAATAAATGTGTTGTTTTTCTTCTGTGTCCTAGTGATGATTCACAGTCACACTGACAAATTTACACTATGGAATCTTCTGAGCTTAGTGAATGCTGAGTATGCTATATGTAAGCATTAAACCTGATCTAAAAAAATTAGAGTGGTAACATTATTCCTGCATAGCATTTCAAATTGTAGATAGGAATTTGGATTCCCCCTTTCTGAGAAAAAGGTTGTATCTAGGAAAATAAAATGGAAGAAAGAATGATATGGGATAAATCTCACTGGATAATTATGGACATTTAAAAAAAAATGAAAAACAAGTCAGGATTGACTTGTTGGGTTCTTGATGTTCCCTGGACTTGCATCTCTTTTTGTAGACATTTCCTTAAGAAACTGGATAACATTAACAATGCATCCTATTATACATGATTGTTTATAAGTTTATTGCTTGCGGATTATATATGGTAGTTTTTTCTCCAACACTTAACTGTTCTTGTTTATCTGGTTCTGATTCTTACTTTCCCAGGTGTTGATTAATAGGCTTATGATGAAGAAGGAATAGAATAGAATAGAATGAATAGAATAGAATAGAATTTTTTATTGGCCAAGTGTGATTGGACACACAAGGAATTTGTCTTGGTGCATATGCTCTCAGTGTACATAAAAGAAAAGATATGTTAATGAATTCTAAGGTACAACACTAATGATAGTCATAGGGTACAAATAAGCAATCAGGAAACAATATCAATATAAATTGTAAGGATTCAAGCAAGAAAGCTACAGTCATACAGTCATAAGTGGAAGGAGATGGGTGATGGGAATGACAAGATTATTAATAAAAATGCAGACTTAGTAACTAGTTTGACAGTGTTGAGGGAATTATTTGTTTAGCAGAGTGATGGCGTTCGGGAAGAAACTGTTTTTGTGTCTAGTTGTTCTGGTGTGCAGTGCTCTGTAGTGTCGTTTTGAAAGTAGGAGTTGAAACAGTTTATGTCCAGGATGTGAGGGGTCTGTAAATATTTTTGCAGCTCTCTTTTTGACTCGTGCAGTATACAGGTCCTCAATAGAAGGCAGGTTAATAGCAATAATTAAGGAAGTAGCCAAAACCCATTCAAAGGGCAATTGAGGAAGAAATAATGATCCAGTTGAGGCTAAATGGACACCTACCATAAAACATCAAGCAAACGTTACTTCCCTTGCATTGATTATGTTACTTAGTCTGGTAGTGAATCATCTCTAAGAAGAAAAGAAAACTAAGAGAATGCCAAGAACCTATTAAAAGCTACCTAAACAGAATTGCTACTAGCTTCCAAGAGGATGGGCAACAAAGGCTTATCTCCCAGGCTGGGATTTTATTTGGGTTTTAACAGTCCTTATTAATTATTGGCCTATTATTTGGATCATATTGTGTGGTTCTAACTTGCAGTTTGATTTCTGATTCCTGCCTTCTGTTTAAGAGTGGCATACAAATAACTCTGAACCAAGATTCACAGAAGTAGTATGCTGTCTCTGAGATTATGGCAATTGCTTGGAGACATACTTCATTACTGTTAGATATCATGTCTCACCGTTCGTGGGAAGTGAGGCGTAATCATACTTTATTCATCATGTCACCATGTAACAGGTACTTCCTCACTTGATTATGCAAAATTTATTTCTTCTATACGGGCACAAATTAAGTTGAATACATTTTGTGAATATATAGTTAGCTGAAATATTCCACATATTTGCTTGCCTTGGCTTAACTGAGAAGTGTTATCACACCTTTTTTCTTGATAGAATGGTTGGTCTGATATTCACATGGGAATTTGGAGAATAAACAAAAAATCGTTTTGCTATACTTAGGCCCACAAAGATTTGGAGGGCTTTCCTTCCTTTAAGGAAACCTGGAAACATGTACACTCTTTATTCATGTCACCATTTAGTGGACAAGGCAGCATTTTGATTGTTGCAGCTGTTGCTTTTCAGTTGGCACTGAACTTCTCAGCTCCTTGGCAATCACTTTATGAATTAACTGTATTGTTAACATAGAAAAGACTGGAATCACAATTATTTCTGCAGCTGGTGTTTCATTAGAAATGGTATCCTTCTTCAATAAAATCTAGTCTGTCAATAAGCATTTGAATGGTTATTTGAAAATGCCAATAAAAAAGTATCTTTTTTATAATTTTACCATTTTTCCTTTTATTTAAAGGGCCCTAATAGATATAAAGACTTACATTAAGACAACATTTTGATTACAGTATGTCCAGAGCAAAAATGACTTATTTGAGAATATCATCTGGATGTGACTCATCAACCTAAGTTTGAATCCTGAAAGAAAGGTGGTGGAAAACATTATCTAGTCATGATACTGAAGGCATTGTATGTAAATTAGAACACATCCCAATGGTATATAAATGATAAGCCAATATTCATTCCCTTGATTTTTCTTATGCAGTTGCAGCTCTTTATATTTTTGCCTGCTAAAATATTGTTAGGGTTAGGGTCAAAAACCTCCTCAATTTGAATACCATTTTCTAAGATACTCTTTTGTCATTTTTCAAATTTGATCACCATATTTTCTTATCATCTTTTCTCATCCAAATCATTTATAAATACACGAGACAGCACAGAATCTATAATGTGCCTTCGTAGTATGCCATTCGACACTTCTCTGCAGCTTGATTTGAAAGCATTGATGTACGTTGAAAGTGATTGTTCAATTAAATCTATGTTTAACTAATGGTATTATAATCTCCCCCACATTTTTTAACCTTCTATACCAGTGGTGGGTTTCAATTTTTTTACTACCGGTTCTGTGGGTGTGGCATGGTGGGTGTGGGGTGGCCTGGTGGGTGTGGCTTGGTGGGCGTGACAGGGGAAGGATACTGCAAAATCCCCATTCCCTCCGCTCCTCACTAACTTGCTCTGGGAAGGAATCAAATTGCCCCTCTTCATTTCCCCAAATAAAATATTACTCATAAGAAAAGGCTCCCAGAAAATCAAAGAAAAATCAAGCTGCTAACAAAGGAACCTGCCTGAGGCTCATTCCACATTCTTACCAGCTGCATAAAGGAAACTTTGTAAGAAGAAAACAGCTACCGGTGCTTAGAGATAATAGAAAATGGAAGCTGGAAGTTTGGCTCCATTTACGAGCAGGCCGAAAACTCATTCAAGACAGGATATTTCACAATGGAAATTGCCCAAACCTTTTTAGAAACACAAAGCCCACGTTGCACAAACCCCAAACTTCAAAAACATAGAACTATATAAGAATCCCTCCTCTTATTCAGTTTTTTGTTCAACTGACCCAGAAACGAACTGCTGAATGTCCCTTTACTTCTGCAAGTAAAAACCTCCTTCCAGCAGCTGCTTCTTGGCTTGTCAATTTAAAGCGATGGCACCTTGTTGTTGTTGTTTTTTCTTCTTCTTCTTTGCCAAGCGATCTCCCAGCTGAAAAGCGAGCCCTGATTTTGCCTTCTATCCAATCATCTGGGAGACTGGGAGGCAGTGAATAGATTGGGGGCGGGGCCAGGCAGAGGTAGTATTTACTGGTTCTCCAAACTACTCAAAATTTCCACTACTGGTTCACAAGAAATAGATAGAAAAACGCCCACACAGCATGAACAAATGAGATGATACCTCCCGCCTACCAGCCATTTGGAAACCCGCCCTTATTGACAAACGAGTCCCTAACACGAGGAATGACACCAGACCCACACTCACGAGGTCCACACAGGATGTCACCACTACACATCCACCCAAAAAGCAGACCCAAACCCACACTGATCATGAAGCACGACCAAGGACCAGAAGCCAGACCGCAGCTGCATCATTAGCCATTTCAAACCCCTCCAATTCATACATGCAGCAGACTGACATCCACTATGAAGATGTAGCATGACCACGAACATGAAGCCAAACAACAGCAATGCAGTTCACCAGCTCAAATCCCCCTGCAACTCAAACTAATCTGAGCACAACCAAGCCCCCACCCAAACAGGACACACCCCCAGCCAATCAGAGCACAAAAACTCCTCATCCAATCAGAGCACAGCCAAGCTCCCACCCAATCAGTTCAAACCCTCTCTAGCAGTTAAAAGGAAGAACCAGCTGCGATCACACATTGCTCCCAGAAGCATGAAGCTGAAGCCTGAAGATGACGAATGAGACTTTGTTGAAATGTCGCCAAGACACTTCCAATTTTACGGGAGAAAACCCGAATAACCAAAGACCTACATATATATATATATATATATATATATATATATGTATGTATATATATATATATATATATATATATATATATATATATATATATATATATATATATATATATATTGCTTTAGCTTTTCATTTCCTCCTTTTGTAAGTTGTTGTGCTTAGGTCTATTTAATAGCATATTCAGCACTTTTTTATATACAGGAATGAGATACAAAGCATGATCGCAAGAAAGATTTTTGGACTACTAAGCACCAAGCAAAATTGCTTACATATGCACAGCCTGAAAGTAAAAATCTTAAATGTCTGTGAGAGTAATTTTTCTCTCCTAATACATATAGAAAACACTGGATATAATAGAGATTTGCAAATCTGTAGAAAGTGCTATATGATACCTGAAGGTTGAAATAAAATGTAGCACAATCTATGTTGATAGAAGATGGATAGAGAATTCCCTGTTGCAAAGTCTCTTCATCATTGACTTTTTCTGCTTTTGTGGCTTCATGTTCAGGTTCAAACCACAATGGAAACACACAGTGAGTTGTGTTTGAACATGATTTTCATATCCTTTGGTACAAGAAATGATGCTTGAAAATTTTGTTGTCTCTGAATTTATAATAATGCCTGATACTAATTTATTGTATCGAGGACTACAATTAACCTTGTTTTTTATACATTAGTAACTTTGTCATACAGTTTCATTTTAACAAAATCATTGAAATGCACACTGGTGCATCATTACAGATGATACTGATTCAGATACTATGAAATATATTGTTGTCAAATAATATATATGAAATATATTGTTGTCAAACAGACAACAAGTAGTCAAAATTGGCAACGCTATATCAAATCCTGTTCCTGTCAAAAGTGGCGTTCCCCAAGGTAGCGTTCTTGGACCAACAGTCTTCATACTATACATAAATGATCTCTGTGACCTCATCTCAAGTTATTGTGTTCTCTTTGCTGACGATGTCAAACTATTTAATACCACTAATAATACTTCTACCCTTCAAGAAGACCTTGACTTAATTTCCGATTGGTCTAAAACTTGGCAACTCCAAATCTCAATCAGCAAATGCTCAGTCTTACATATTGGAAAAAAGAACCCTAACATCAAGTACAAACTTGATGGACATTACCTAACTGACGACCCCCACCCTGTCAAAGATCTTGGAGTTCTCATATCAAATGACCTTAATGCCAAAGCCCACTGCAACTACATAGCAAGGCCCTAAGAGTTGTAAACCTAATTTTACGCAGCTTCTTTTCTAAAAACTCTACATTACTAACTAGAGCATACAAAACATTTCAAGAACAGACCTATTCTTGAATACAGCTCATCCGTCTGGAACCCATACCACATCTCTGGCATAAATACAATAGAACGAGTCCAGAAATATTTCACTAGAAGAGTTCTTCACTCTTCCGAAAACAACAAAATACCTTATACCAACAGACTCGAAATCCTGGGATTAGAAAACTTACAACTCGGTCGTCTTCGACATGACCTGTGTTTAACACACAAAATCATCTATTGCAATATCCTTCCTATAAAAGACTGCTTCAGCTTCAATCACAATATTACAAGAGCAAAAAATAGATTCAAGCTAAATGTCAACCGCTTCAAACTTGATTGCAGAAAATATGACTTCTGTAATAGAGTTGTTAATGCTTGGAACTCATTACCTGACTCCATAGTCTCTACTCAAAATCCCAAAATCTTCAACCAAAAACTGTCTACTATTGACCTCACCCCATTCCTAAGAGGACTATAAGGGGCATGCATAAGAGCACAAAAGTGCCTACTGTTCCTTTCCTATTGTTCCCTTTATTATATCAAATTAATATAGTTGATGCATATTTTTTTTAGTTTTATATATATATATATATATATTTCTTCAAGATATGTTGTTTTATCTATGACAATTGTTTGTGTATATTGTTGTGACAAAAAGAAATAAAAAAAAATAAAAAAAAAATAAAAAAATAACATTGCTCTGGTCCATATTGTATGTGTTGCAAGAATCTTTATAACGAGAGAAAATGAAGATATATATCTGCATTGAATTATTGAATGGTTCTCCTAAACCTAGCTTGTCAATGCTCTAGATCAGGGGTCCCCAAACTTGGCAGCTTTAAGACTTGTGGACTTCAATTCCCAGAATTCTCCAGGCTACGGCAAACATATGACAAACTCCCAGAGAATTCTGGGAGTTGAAGTCCACAAGTCTTAAAGCTGTCATGTTTTTTTTTTCATAAAAAAGTTTTATTTTTACAATCATATCAAACAGCTCATCCAATGTACAGTTATATACAATTAGTTGGGCTTGCCCAGTCACCACCACCCTTTTTAACACTCTTCCCTCTTCTACCTTCTTCTACTTTCCAGACCTTCCTCTCCTTCTCTTATCTACATCCTCTCCTCCCTTCACCCTACATCTTCCTTCTCCCTCTTCTACCCCTCTTCCTTCTTCTTCTCCTCTTTCCTACCTCCTACTCTCTCCTCTTTTCTCCCTTTCCACCGTTCTAAAATGGTAACTGGGCAGACCCGACCCTACATTAATTATATTTATACATCTTCAATAATCCCTGTATATTAACCATCACTCCATCCTCTACCCTCAACCCCCCAATTCCCCTCCCCCTTACCCCCCACTCCCCACCCCGACTTCCCAGAACAAAATGCAGGGTATCAAAAATAACAATCATAATCCAAAATAAATCCTAAATTATAATCTCTAGTCACTCCACACATAATCACACTCTCAATTCCCCTCTCCTTCAGAAATATATCTAATACAAAATATTTCCTAAATTTACTCATATGCTATTCGATATTTTTTTATCTGATACTTATTTTGAATATAATCAATCCACATTTTCCATTCTAAAATATATTTTTCTTGTGTATAGTCTTTCAAGTAAGCAGAAATTTTTGCCATTTCTGCCAGATTTGATACTTTGAGTGTCCATTCTTCAATTGTAGGTAATTCTTCTTTCTTCCAATATTGAGCAATCAAAAGTCTCGCGGCTGTTATTAAGTTCAAAATCAATTTAGTCTCTATAGCTGTACAATCCATAATTATTCCTAGTAGAAAGAACTGTGGGGTAAACGTAATCTTTTTCAGAATATTCTGCATGATCCACCATACTTTAATCCAAAATGCTTTAACTTTTTTACAAGTCCACCATATATGGTAATAAGTGGCATCTTCACAATCGCATCTCCAACATTTAGCCTGTACATTAGGATACATACATGACAACTTTTTGGGGTCTAAATGCCATCTATAAAACATCTTATAAAATTTTTCTCTCATATTTTGCACTTGTGTAAATTTAACATTCCTCACCCAAATTCTTTCCCAAGTTTCCAACATTATTGGTTGCTGAAAATTTTGTGCCCACTTAATCATACAATCCTTAACCAATTCAGTCTCTGAGTCTATTTCTACTAATACATTATACAACCTCTTAATATGCTGTTGGCCTTGATATCTCATTTGTTTTAACAAATTATCCTCAGTTTGCTTAATACCTATTTTTTGATCTAATTTCCATCTAGCTTGTAATTGTCCATATTGAAACCATGTATAATTTTATCCTTCTTCCCCCATCTTTTCTCTGGATTTTAATTGTAATTCCTCCTTTTCCATACAAAGGAGTTCTTTATAGGTAACTACCTCCATCTTTTGATATATATTTATATTTTCTATCATGTGTCTCGGGATTGCCCATATTGGAATCTTTCCATCTAATTTATATTGATATTTCCTCCAGACCCTCAATAATGCATTTCTAATTATCATGTTTGAAGACCTCTGCTCTTGAAGAAACTAGTGAATGGAAAAGGAAAGTAAATATATTTTGGTTAAACATTAGGAAAGGTTGCCTACAAGAAAAAGAAAATGTTATCTGAATGTGGATCAGACTGCTTCAGAAAGTAGTGGGAATTGTTCTTGGATCTATTAAAAAAAGCAGACTGATTAAATAGACTGATCAATGTCTTCATTATGATTCCTACTTTACTTAATGGGATTGGATATGATAAAATTTTCACATCAAATATCTTTTGTTTTGTTTTGCGTTGAACTTCTTATATGACTCTGGAATTCTATGTTCTCTATGTTTTGTTTTGTGTTGAACTTCTTATATGACCTTAGAATTCTGATGTTCTCTAAGGCACTTTCAGATGTTTGTCCTAGCTTGGATTTCATCAGGAACTTGAATATGCATAGCAATCCATTTCACTTCTGAGCCATTGTGTAGCACAAGGACAAAAGGGAACTTGTTAAATGTGGCTTCTGAAACTGTACCCCCCCTGCCACTTTGTAGCTGTGGCAATTCCTTTCATAACTTGTCCAAGAAGGTTCAGGATTCCCCCCTTTCTTGTATTCTAAAATGACTACTTGTATACAACACGGGCTGGGAGTATTGGATTGCTTGCAGTTAAACCCCCTCAGTTTTCAGCCTCTTATTTTCTGAAAAGTAAGTTCCTTTTATTCTTTTTCCAGCTGTGACTGTTCTCCAGCTCTATATATTTAGTCTTTTCACTTGCTCCAGTTCCCACTTTCTCTTCTGTTTCTGGGTTTCCATTTCCATTTTTTTAAACTCTTTATTTGACTTGAATTTCCCTTTAAGTCAAGTGAGGCAATTGATCCCATTACATTGGCTGCCCTGTCCTCTCAAAGTCTGACATGTGGTTCCCTGAAATATTTTCTTCTGGAGAGTACTAATATTTTGCAAAAATCTTGCTATCTTGTGGAACCTATAAGTTTGTGATTGAAGGACTTTCTCTGTCTCTGTTAAAAAAAAAGTAAGGGGGAAAAAGGTGCTAGGGATAATGCTTATCTCCCCATCCCAAACAGTCTTTCATATGTATCAAACATCATGTCTTTGAATTTTCTTTTCTAACAGAAATGCAATTTCTTATTTCCCTGGGCTGCCCTGATGCCCATTTTATCTTACCACTGCCATCATGTAATTATCCAGATACAGATGTCTCCTGAGTTTACATATCCAAGTTCTATCTTTTGCCTTAGAGTTGTGACTTGGTAATTATTGCTGATACTACCTACTACCTAACAGGTGCTTTACCTGGCATCTTCCCAGCTAAATCTAATGTGTGAGAAAGATCATCTGCTACATTAGTTTATTTAGGGGAGTGGAGTGAAAGATAGAGAATGAATTAAATTCTATAATACCATCTTTTATTCTGTAGACATGCCTGGCTAAGAAAAACAGTTACTTCCTCCTCTTCCCCCCTTTTTTGGGGGGTGGGGAATGCAAACCCTGCTTTAAGTAGTCACAAGAAAAGCATTCAATGACATATTGGACAAGAATATAGACTGATTAAATAGACTGATCAATGTCTTCATTATGATTCCTACTTTACTTAATGGGATTGGATATGATAAAATTTTCACATCAAATATCTTTTGTTTTATTTTGCGTTGAACTTCTTATATGACTCTGGAATTCTATGTTCTCTATGTTTTGTTTTGTGTTGAACTTCTTATATGACCTTAGAATTCTGATGTTCTCTAAGGCACTTTCAGATGTTTGTCCTAGCTTGGATTTCATCAGGAACTTGAATATGCATAGCAATCCATTTCACTTCTGAGCCATTGTGTAGCACAAGGACAAAAGGGAACTTGTTAAATGTGGCTTCTGAAACTGTACCCCCCCTGCCACTTTGTAGCTGTGGCAATTCCTTTCATAACTTGTCCAATAAGGTTCAGGATTCCCCCCTTTCTTGTATTCTAAAATAACTACTTGTATACAACACGGGCTGGGAGTATTGGATTGCTTGCAGTTAAACCCCCTCAGTTTTCAGCCTCTTATTTTCTGAAAAGTAAGTTCCTTTTATTCTTTTTCCAGCTGTGACTGTTCTCCAGCTCTATATATTTAGTCTTTTCACTTGCTCCAGTTCCCACTTTCTCTTCTGTTTCTGGGTTTCCATTTCCATTTTTTAAAACTCTTTATTTGACTTGAATTTCCCTTTAAGTCAAGTGAGGCAATTGATCCCATTACATTGGCTGCCCTGTCCTCTCAAAGTCTGACATGTGGTTCCCTGAAATATTTTCTTCTGGAGAGTACTAATATTTTGCAAAAATCTTGCTATCTTGTGGAACCTATAAGTTTGTGATTGAAGGACTTTCTCTGTCTCTGTTAAAAAAAAATTAAGGGGGAAAAAGGTGCTAGGGATAATGCTTATCTCCCCATCCCAAACAGTCTTTCATATGTATCAAACATCATGTCTTTGAATTTTCTTTTCTAACAGAAATGCAATTTCTTATTTCCCTGGGCTGCCCTGATGCCCATTTTATCTTACCACTGCCATCATGTAATTATCCAGATACAGATGTCTCCTGAGTTTACATATCCAAGTTCTATCTTTTGCCTTAGAGTTGTGACTTGGTAATTATTGCTGATACTACCTACTACCTAACAGGTGCTTTACCTGGCATCTTCCCAGCTAAATCTAATGTGTGAGAAAGATCATCTGCTACATTAGTTTATTTAGGGGAGTGGAGTGAAAGATAGAGAATGAATTAAATTCTATAATACCATCTTTTATTCTGTAGACATGCCTGGCTAAGAAAAACAGTTACTTCCTCCTCTTCCCCCCTTTTTTGGGGGGTGGGGAATGCAAACCCTGCTTTAAGTAGTCACAAGAAAAGCATTCAATGACATATTGGACAAGAATATAGACTTCTTAAAATTAGAGACCACAAAGTAAAAGCATATCCCACTGACACAAGAACAGTTTCTTCCCAAACGCCATCACTCTGCTAAACAAATATTTCCCTCAACACTGTCAAACTATTTACTAAATCTGCACTACTATTAATCTTCCCATCGTTCCCATCACCCATCTCCTTCCACTTATGACTGTATGACTGTAACTATGTTGCTTGTATCCTTACGATTTATATTGATATTGATGTTGTTTCCTGATTGCTTATTTGTACCCTATGACTATCATTAAGTGTTGTACCTTAGAATTCTTGATGAATATATCTTTTCTTTTATGCACACTGAGAGCATATGCCCAAAACAAATTCCTTGTGTGTCCAGTCACACTTGGCCAATAAAAAATTCTATTCTATTTTATTCTATATAAAAAATGTTAAGGAAAATATATGGTTCTGGGCAGACCATGAGATGATGTTGGTGTGCTTTTAATATAGAGGGCAGTTGGCTGGAAAGAAAAGATAGCACTTGTAACCTTGTAAATATAAAATAGAAATATCAGACAAAATATTAGACTTTAAACATAGAAAGACTAAATAAAAATTAATATTAATTATTGTTTCTAGCTAAACATTTTTAAATCTATTTTCCTAGAATTTCCTCTGTGTCAGTTTATCCAGGACTTCTCTTCCAGATCACTGAAGAGTTTAGTTAAGTTTAAGACTTCTCTTCTCAGATTTAATACTCATTTTTTTCCTCTTTATTTGAAAAAGAAAAACAGTTTTTGTCTCTTGTAAAAATGGAGGATTTCTAAAGTAACCCAGTGGTGTTTCTGATCTCCAACCGTATCTAAAATAGCCTGAATGTGTATTGAAGCTGCTGGCTGTCAGTGAATGTGAGGTGGGAATTTGCTTGCCCATTCACTAGTATGAATAATAAATTATACTTCACTGTAATCCAAAGGGTAAGAACCTGAAATAATCACAAACACTTCCAATACAGTCTTATCCTTCATTTCCTACTCCTTTCCACAGTTCTTTTTACGGTCTTTTGAAATATATATTTTCCATATTTTTGAATATTTTTTGAATATTTTGAATAAATTTTGGAGTATTTTGGAATATGGAATATGTATTTTGGAAAGACTCAAAATCATAGAAATGGTGGTGGATTTTAGAAGAAATTTCCACAATACTGTCAAATTATTTACTAAGAATGTATTACTATTATTCTTCTCTTTCTTACTGTTATCTATCTCTTCCTACTTATTACTATAACCATGTTGCTTTTATCTTTCAATTTATTCAATTAAAACATTTGTTTCCTAGTACAATTTGATAGCTTATTAGTAACCTTGACTATCACTAAGTGTTGTGTCTTTTTATTCTTGATGAATGTATTTTATTCTCCTTATGTACACTGAGAGTATATACAACAAAGACAAATTCCTTGTGTGTCCAATCACACTTGGTCAATAAAGAATTCTATTCTATTCTATTCTATTCTATTCTATTCTATTCTATTCTATTCTATTCTATTCTATTCTATTCTATTCTATTCTATTCTATGGTAAAGGAAATGAAGTATTTCATAGACAGCAAATGAATTGTAACATTTCACAATTTCACAATGGTTTCTGTGAAGTTCTGACATTCATTCTTTTATGCTATTGTACTTTGGCACTAAATGCATTCTTTATTTCAAGCACTGATTATCTTGCTAGGAGCTATTCAAAGAAAAAAAAGGGAAAAAAAGAGGGGGGAGGGTTGTCCAGTTCAATATGGGTTGGCCCTCAGAGTGGTTACTAATATAGATAGCAGGTTGTCAGTTATTTGCAGGCTTTTAGGGTTTCCCTGAGAAGGTAGAACCCAAGGCATATCAGCTTAGTCCACCATTATGAAGAATCTGGCAGGTATCCTAAAGGAATTAGAACAAAACAGTCTCTCTTATACTTCCCAAGAACATCTGCTGTTCACAAATGTGGTATAAGATATAAGATATAAGGTATAAGATACTGACCCATGGCCAGTATGATTCAATTGCTATCCTAGTCAGCTTTTGCATGTGGCAAGACAAAAGTGGGCATCTTTATCCTTCATTTCAAGCACTGAATGCATTGAGTGAGTCTGAAGAAGAAAGTATCATTTACATTTATTCACCCATCTGTCCATCTCTCCTTGTATTATTTTTGAAATTTTACATATTATATAAAAATTATGGCATTATACAGTATTATGTGATCATTTTTATGTAATATGTAAAATTTCACATCATTCTTTTACCATCTTAAAGTACCATCTCTCAAAATAAGTATTTCTAAAACTACAGTCATATACTCCAGTGAGTAAGTGATGTGATCTTCACATTTGTCTATCTCAGAGGCCTTCAAACTTGGCAGCATAGCTGGCTGGAGAATTCTGGGAGTTGAAGTCCACAAGTCTTAAAGCTGCCAAGTTTGAAGACCTCTGGTCTACCTGATAGAGAACTTGTAGGTCTCTATGCATATTGTTGGGATTTACAAAGACAGAATTTCCTTAAACATTGCTAATAGAAATATTTAATTAAAAAGAACATTAATCCTAAGAGTTCTGGCTCATGATGTATCTCAGTATATACCAAATGAATTTTCAATTGTAATAATGAAGGGAGGGCCAGTTTGGTACAGGCTTCAGGCTGGAGACTGTGAGTTCTAATCATGCCTTAGGCATAAAGCCAGCCATCTGACCTCTCTTTTAGCCTTGGAAGAAGAAAGCAAGGGCGAGCCATTTATGAATAGTGGTGCCAGGAAATTACAGGAAACTAGTCCAGGATGTGGCCAGGAATCAACACTGACTCAAAGACATATTAATAAATGTAATAATACACAACACCAAGCCTTAAGAACAAAGGTGCTTTTCAAGAGGCAACTTGACTTCCTGGTTTGTTTATTTTTGAAGACGTTTCAAGAGAGAGCCGAAGAAGCTTCTTGGATGAGAAGCAAAACATCTGACTGAAAACTGAGAATCTCCATAGACAATATATGCATATAAAGCCAGAATAGTGAAGACAGCAATAGATAGTAAATTCCCCTTTCTGCAAAGAAGCTGAAGAATCAGTGGGACCACCTAGTTAGCTGCTGCAAGAAGTTTGCACAGACAGACTAAAAACAATGGCACAACAAAGTAGCAACAATGGTGCATTGGACTGTCTTCAAGATCTACTAGTTGCCTGTAAGAAAGAACTGGTGGGACAACAAAATAGACAAAGTAATAGAAAATTAAGAAGCTAAAGTGCTCTGGGACTTTATTACTCAAACAAACAAGTACATACCACATAAAACCCCAGACCCAGTGGTGGGATTCAGCCACTTCGGGAGAACCGGTTGTTAATTTTCTGAAGAGTTTGGTGAACTGGTTGTTGGAAGAAATCATTAGGGCAGAGAACTGGTTGTTAAATTATTTGAATCCCACCATTGCCCAGACCTAACAATTATTGATAAGAAAGAAATTATCCGGTTAGCAGATGTTGCCGTAACTGGCGATTGCAGAATAGAAGAGAAAGAACTGGAAAAAATCACAAAATACAAAAATTTGCAAATAGAAGTAGAACAACTGTGGCAAAAGAAGGCAAAGATAATAGCAATAGTAATAGATAACATGGGTACAATCCCAAAACATCTGGAGCTCCATTTAAAATCATCAGGGTTGACAAAAATCACCATCAGCTTACATCCTGAGACAATACCTTTAACACCATCAAATAATATCTGCTTCATCCAGGTCCCTGGGAAGTCTTGGATAAAAATGCTAAATCCTGTTTAAATATCTGGCTAACTGTGCAACCAACCATGAAAATAATGAAAGAAGGATGGATTAATTGAATTTCATTCTGAAATTTTATAGATACATAAACAATGTACATGCTTATTTTGTCTAGCTATAGTTATTTTGAGAACTTATTGTACTTTGATTATCCTAATGGCATACATTTTAATGGTATGTCACAGGAAATAGCTTCTTAAACACAATCCTATATTTCATATTGGGGAACAAGAATTAAATAAAGCTTAAATAATAGGTTATCATGATTATAGAAAAATAATTGCATTTTTATTAATCGAAACAGTATCTTGGTGCATGTATGCATTATTGTAAGGCTTTAACATCTCAGTACATTATGGCTGCTTGCTGACTGTAACAATTATTTATTGATCCTAACTAGGACTGAAAGGTGATAAAGTTACCTAACCTCCTATGACCATCTCTCTGGCAGAAAGAAAATAGCCTACAATTAATAGCATTTCTCTTTCCATTATCAGCTATTCCTGGAACCTAATTACAGTCACACAAACTGAGATGGGGAAAAAGCTAACTGTCACCTGACACTTCCAAATAAGATTAATGCACAATATTTATGAGGTAGCTGCAATAAATAAGAAAATAAGGTTTCCGGAACAAGGTACAGGCATTCTTTCCAAGTTGTAAAGTGGTCCAAGTACAGTAATAAATCTTTAGTTTGTTAATCATTTTGTAAGTGATAAGGTGAACCACAATTTGACCATGGAAAGTTGAGGAATTGGAAAGAAATTCAATTAGTTCCTCACCAAGAAGGCCATGCCACATACTACATTATCCTGTCAGGGAGATGTCAGCTAATCAGTTTCCATCAGCAACCTAATACTGAATGCAGAGGATCTGGCAAGGGAGGGGGAAGCTCATGCTCTGCATAAAGAAGGTCTTAAGTTCAATTCTTTCCTGTGATTTCCTGAGACAAATCTGGCTTTAAGGCTGGTGGCATCAAAGAAATGTTAGTAGTGGTTACATTGATGTAACTTTAGGGTAGTAATGAATCTCTCTTCCCCAAATTCTTTCCTAGAAATTCCTCAAACAAATATTTTGTAAACATTGTGTGAACATTTTGAATATTCAGCTACAAAGGAAACCTTATTGTGTCAAACTAAAAGTCTATTTCTTCTATATTTCTGTTAATTTAACTGTCAAGAAGATGGTTTTGGAAAGCCTGTTATGTGATAGACAGCATCGATTGATTTTAATATCCACATTTATATCTACTGATTTTTCAGGAATAATCAATATGCTTGCATGACAAGTCTTTGACAAATGACAAAATCCCATTAACTGACAACTAAATTGGAAAAATAATCAATTTTGTGCTAACTTCATTCTCATTTTTTCAAACAATTTGGAAATATACTTTTCAAATAACATCAAGAAAGTTGAAGTTGAATACCCACACTGAAATTCAAATGTTGGATTCTAATATTTGATTTAGATAGTGTTATTGCCTTTTGCTGCCATTCCAACTTGGACTCCATCAGCTTTGTTGAAGTACAACTATCACCATTTCTAGCCAGCAATGGAATCACCAGGCTGAGACTAACTCATTATCGTTATGAGCGAGCAGAATGTCACCTATAAATAAATTCTAGATGAACATTGTCTGTTTATCCCTATCATATTTGTTCAATTACTTTGCCTTACATTTTAGCTTACATCATTTATTAAGTGTGTGTAAGATTTACCACAATAATACATGCTGATATAATTGCTCTCATAAATTTGTAATTTTGTATTTGTTAGTATCATATGTAATGAAAAATGACTTTTCTCTACCACCCTGAAATACAAAAAAACTATGCTTATTAGTTTTATTAGTCTGGCACTCATAAATGTTGGCCCCAAGTATTGAGTTGAGCTTCAGTCTTGGGGACTAAAGGGTACAGTCCTACAATTTCCATAACAGAGGATAAAAGTTGTTTACCATTGCCTTCTCTGAGGTGTTCCGAGTGGACTCCAATCCAAACATTTACTAGACTGTATCTTGTCCGCACCCCCCCATCTCAGTCCAGATAAGATTAGGAAGGTGCTGCTGAAGCAAAAAAGAAACTTGTACTCTGGGAGTGGCCCAAACATAGCTTGTTATATTTGAGTAACCCCAGAAAAGGCTGTTGATGGAATTTTTCATAGATAAATTTCATAGATAAGTTTTGTTACAGGACTGGCAACAATGGACCCATGCATCTCCTTCCTATGATGTAGAACATTGGCAGAACCAGGGAGGGAGAATCAAGAGAGGAATCAGTTTAGGCTCTATATAGTTAAAAAAAAATGAAGTCCGATCCCCTTTGAATGCTCTTGAACCTTATCCAGCTTGTTCTAAGTTCAAACTATTAGTTTGAAAAGATTCCTGTTCATAGGTTTGAGCAATAAATCAGTAATTTTGAACCCTTGTATGCGCACTTCGTTTTTTGTGCCTGACAGAGAACCAGTTTTGGTCCAGTATTTTCAATTTCCTTATTTCTCAATGTGTATTTTTTACACATTGCACTTTATATGATCATAAATTCCTAAACTAGGGATGTTGTTCAATTTGTCTATGGCGCTTCCATAGGGTAAAGCTACATGCTACCTGCAGATCTTGTTAGACAATATCTGGTAACATCTTGCTTAGATCATGTAAGTTAGTACCCAGGTTGCAAATAAAGTGTAAGATATTTGTCCTCTTATCTTTTGGCATGTCTATGATGATTTTTTCTTTAGAAGGCTAGTGGGAATCATCTGTTTATCCTTGGAAAAAATATATCAAAAAGTAGGGTTACAATTTTTATAACCTACCTCTTTTTTTTTTTTTTTGAAACTTAAGTGTTGCTTGGTTGTTTGGCATACTGCTAGAAAAACTACAATTGTTTCAAACATGTAAGAGAAAACTGACTGGGACTGAGTGAATGGGACATATGCTACTATTTTCTGATTCACTTCCAGGCACAATTAAAATATTAATAAGGGCTGCCTATCTGGTTTTTCAGTGCCATTTTCATGAGGTGAGAAGTGAGAAAGTAATTAGAAATTTTCTCAAGCAGAAGAATAATGGGAGTGAACCACATTTATTATTTACAGAATGGCAAAATATAAACGCCTTTCCTCTATTTTTGTTTGTGAACTCTATGGCTTATGGTATTCTAAGTAATTGTTTCTCAATCTTGACAACTTTAAAATGTATGGATTTCTACTCTGGCTGAGGAATTGTGGGAGTTGAGCTCCACACTCCTTAAAGATTTAGAAATAAAGTCATAACACTTTGGAAGACATTCTGCTAAAAATTCTGTCTTTCGGACTTCAAGAGTTGCACGCCCGATTGAGCTTTCCAGTGGTTAGGAATTTGAATTAAACCTAGTATTAATCTTCAAAAAGTCTAGATATCAGATGTGATTTTATCATCCTCACCCAGCTACTATTTTCTATTTTCATCCTTTTAAGCAGATCAAAGTTGTATACATTGATCCCATTGACCCAATGGTGGATCCCATCATTTTTTCCCCGGATATATATATTTTTATTTTTTAACAAAAAAAACCAACAATATATAACATACTTTAACATAGCATACATTAACATAGAAACTATGTTCCTTCTTTACATCAGCTTTGTTTCCTTATTCCTCTCATGTTTACATCCTTGTTCCCTCTTTCATTTCGTTTAATTAAACTTTTTTTGTCCCATTCTCTCTTATTTCTTTTTATCTTTTATCTTATCTATCCTTCTGACTATTCATTTTCTTTCATATACATGCATATATAAGCTTTTCGCCTTTTTCCATCATCTAATATTTCTAGTCTCTAGCCACTTCCCTAATTTTACATTTTCTAGCAATTTTCTGTAATCCTTTTTGGTGTGAACCTCCTGTAACCATATCACATCTGAGGGTTTGAACTCTCTTTCTTGATATTTTTACACCATTAATGTTTACTAAAAACACCTTATTTGCCTCTCCCTTTTTTTATTTGTTCTATCTTTTTTGTGTTTCTTGTCTCTCTTACTCGCCTTCCTCCTTCTCCTTCTCTTTCTATCCACTCAACTTTGATATAACTATATAAAGTTGTCAATATAAATTCAGTATTATTCCAGTTAATCCAATAATCGACTTAATTCAGTTCAATAATTCATTCAGTTCCATTTGGTTTATCATCTGTACCCCTTTTTTAATCCAAGGTGTTACAACATTATACCAGTCTTATTTCCAATTTCTTCTTCAAACTCAGCTTTTAATATATCTACAATTCCACCAGACGGCTCTTCTGTTTTCTTCTTCTACTTCTTCTCCTCTTTTTGTTTATAAGTCCAATCAATCCACCAGTCCATTTTACAGAAGTATTTGTCCATCAAAGTTCAAATTTCACAAATTGTTTGTCTTGCCAAATTATATTTCATTAGCCAGTATTTTTAGTCTCTATTTTCCAGTTCAAATTTAAATCTTTAGTTCTAATCAGTCCTTATTTATGTTTTCAAATTCTCTTCATCTCCTTTTATTTATCTTTAAGTCTCTCACTCACCAATCGTTGCAATTTGTGGATTTCAATCTGGGCTCCAAACTGCTATGTGCTGTTCTCAGTCTCTTTTATCTCTCCAATCTGTAGTTTACTCCATTTTAGCCGCCTTCCCAGACATGCCATGTCACTCTCTCACTGCCTTTTTAAAAATTCTGCGCCTTTTCTTTATCACACGCCTCTAATCTTCTTCTGGGGTTTTTCCTCTGTCGAACACAGCTGTTACTTTTCACTCTTTGCTTCCCACTTGTGCAGTATTCATCGCTCCAGGCTGGCCATAAAGACTGACTTCCTCTCCACCAGTTTAAGAGTGCTGCTCCTGACTGCTCGGGTCGTTGCTTTCTATCCCCAGTGCCTACGGAGCTTCCTCTTTAGTTTATCGATCCCTCCAAGATCAATAGTGCCCTAAGAGCAGGCTCTTAGTGAAGATTTTTCAGGATTTAGGGACAGAGATCTGTTCCCTTGCCCTCCTCCACGATGAGATCACTGCCGGAGATCGGTGGATCCCATCATTTTATACCCCAACAAGCTTATGAAGTAAGGTGGTTTGAAGTGACAATCCAAATTTACCAAGTGAGCTCTATGATCGATTTGGGACTTGAATCTGGCCATGCATTCAGGTCTACCACAATATCCTTTTACTGAGCTAGTGCTTATTTTTATAGTTGGTGACTAGCAATATGGCCTTCCCTTTAGACAATGAGTTCACTTTAGGGTACCTTCTCTGTGAAGCCAGGATACTACATTGTTTTATTTAAAGTTTACTTTTTTACATATTTTAGATCTATTGGTTCAAGTTTGCTTTTTTGCTTACATTGCATGCTGGTCCTCAGATTTTGTTTTTGTTTTGTGCTTATGGCTTATACTCCTAAAATTTTATTTTTTATTATAAGCCACTCAAGGCATCCTTGAATGGAGTAAAAACAGCTATTTGAATAAATGAATAAATGGTTCATAGTAATATATCTTGGGAATCACATGCTGTATATTCTACCTATATGAATATGTAATGAGGCATATTTCTTCTGTCCAAAACCACCTTGTGGGCAACAGGGGAGAGAATTTTTTAAAAGCCACTGTAAGTCAGTTTTGTCAGAGGAAATGTTCACCATTAATGAATTTTTCTTGTGTGTGTTAGCACACTATTTTGCAATTGAATCCAAGTGTTTTATCTCCCCAAGAAAGTGCACACCATCATCTTCTAAACAGATAGCAGCTAATCTACCTGCGATCAATTTTTCTCATTCAGCCATATTTTTTCTCCCTGATTTTCATGTTACCATAGCAACAGCTGACTTCATATGGCCTGACTTAACCACCAAGGAAATATGAGCTATCTTATATGCCACGATCAGGCGAGTTTTGCAAATATAATGAAACAGTTGTCCCCAACCTTTATGACCTTAGAAGGGACAAGGACTTAAGAGCCCATGGACATGGACTTTTCTAGAGTGTACTAAAACATAATCCTGAGCAATGACCAAGGGGAAGTGCTGGTACCTGCTATATCAAGGAGTTCTCAGAATAAAAACTAGTTTGGAAAAGCTGGCTGTTAAAGGAAAATAGAAACTGAATCATATTTTTTCTTCAATTGAACAAATAAGCGTTATTTCACTGAAAGTATCAGTATTTATAAAGCACTAATGCAGACTATTGTATTTATATAGTACATTGCACATCTAAAAATAGATCATCCTGATAGACATTTCATATTTGTTGTAGAGGAAAATTTTGTTTCTCAAAATAAAATACTCATGGCTTTACAGTGGGATGAGCAAGCCCATTTTTGCAATTGGGATTGTCTTGACAGGCAGAATGGGGCTTGATGCTTCACCAACTGCTTAAGATAGACTTTCACCCCTCAAAAATCCTAAAACCTTTTAAATTCTCTTGTAAATTTTGGGACAGTTGCTTTCAACAGACTATCAACATCTGATCTGGTGCTTTAGCTGGCAGAAAATTTACCTGACCGATTTAGAAGATAGTTTAAAAATAGGACATGACTGTGATGACCAGCACACTAAGTGGCTTTAAAAAAAGAACTATTGTGATCTCTTTCACATTGTAGCTCTATTAAGGCTGTACAAGGCAAAGTGTCTTAAAAAATAGCAGAGAGGTAGTATGTTAGCTTTTTGCTCAAGGTCTGAAACATATCTTCTGAAAGAAGGATTAACTTTAAACAAATGGATATCAAGTCTGTATGACACAAAAATAGTTCACTTAAGGATGGGATTACAATATTTATATCATCCACTCTTTGTATCACTTGTTATATTTTTAATCCAGTGTATCAATTCATATAATTTTATTGTGTCCAGTCAAAAGTGCTATTAGAATATCTTTCTCTCCCACTCTTGATGTGGACACTTTGGATTGTCTTGTAATACTTTTTGATACACAACTCCCTAGATATATTGCGTGCAAGATTTATTATTTGAGAACCATCTGGTAGAACATATTAATGTTCTTTTTTATAAACAGATGCTGTTTTGTCTCATTAATTTTGTACAATCCAATGGCTCTGTCATACAAATCTATCACAAATCTTTCAAATAACACCATGGATTGCCAGATATGTACTGAGTCTTCTACTGATGTTAAAAATGAAACTGTGATTTTGGGAAATATGTTCCATGCATATTAAAGAAACCCCTTCTTTTTCCATCAAAAAATAAGATTATATGTCATACAAGGAATCTATAACTGTGTTTGAGAGTATGATATGACAAAATGAAGTGTTAAGGTAGATGTGATGGCATGCCAATTTAGAGAAAACATTATGCAGGAGGCTGGGGTTTTTGCTTTCAAGTAACCCAAGAATACAGACCATCATTATTGTCATTTCTCATGAAACAGTGGTCTGGAACAATGTTTTGTCTTTTCATATATATTACTGTTTATGAAGTTTGAATACTTATAGAGTATCGAAGATCATAAACATTTATGATTCCTCCAAATAGTGAGGGTGGTGCAATGTGTGTGTGAGTAACCCTCAATTTATGAACACAATTGAGCATAGTTGAGAAACCCACATGACTGCTTTGCTTAATGACTACAGTCCTGGCACTCCTGGTTGTGGTTGTTAAGTTGTTATGCTTTTCAGTCACAAATGATTGGTTATGTGCCAGCAGGTCACTGTTGACTCCTAGTAACCACATAGATAGATTTTCTCAGTGACAAAGTCACAAATTAATTGACAAAATGTTGAAAAGGCAGGTGACCAAGCATACTCTAGTTTAGGTATAAATTCAAGAGGTACAGTTTGCATTACTGGTAATATAATTAAAAAAGTAAGAATGTCTCCTTCATCATGTTGTAATTTGCATTTTTAAATAATGACCAGAGAAAGGACATTAGAATATCAGGGTCTGTATCGGGGTGAAACATAAAAAAATTTCCCTATTGGTTCTGTGGGTGTGGCTTAATTAGTGGGTGTGGCTTGGTGGTCAGGTGACCAGGTGGGTGTGGCTAATAACAATACATAATACAAATAATAAAAAAGTATACAAAACAATAAGAGGTACCAAAAACCAACTTTCACACTTTACACACACACAACACCACATAACTGACTCACACACAATGTAAAAGCAGCTGCACTTCACCCAAAATGGTCCCTGCAACAAGCAGAAACCTCACACGGCCATAAAAAGCTCAAAAACCAACTTTCACACTTCACACATACACAACACAACACAGCTGACTCACATACAGCTTTGTGAGATTTTGTGTGTTTGTGCAGTTATAGTGAAACACTACAGAAAGACACCAAATTTCTGAGCTCCACAAATATTTTATTTTATTATTTAATTTAATTTAATTTAATTTAATTTAATTTAATTTATATCTTTAGATAAAAGCAGCTAAATTTAGAACTTCCTTAACTTTAAATTGCTGTCTAAAAAAAAAGTAAACTCCTTAAAAAAAACCAATTAACTATTTTTTAAAGCTCCCCCCCACCCCCACCAGTTACCCAATTGAAGGCAGGAAGATTGAGTTGCTCACTGATGAGATGGATTTTAGGCAGGCAGTTGCTTGCTGATGCAGCCGAAGCAGCCGAAGCAAGGCTTAGCAAGCCCGAAAGGAGCAGCAAGTAGGTAAGCGGGGACTGGGCGATTGGGTGAGCATGGTTGGGGAGGCAGGGATTCTCCGAACTACCTGCCCCCATCGCTACCGGATCAGCTGATCCGGTCCCAACCGAGAGCATTTCACCCCTGGTCTGTATATTTTTGTTGACATTTCTTTGAATTGATCTAGGGCAGTGCCCAAAAGAGAACTTAAGAATAAGGGATATATTGTGCATTTAAATTTGCAGCCAGTATCACTTGACTCCCAGAAAACCACATGGTATCTGGTATCTCACTTTCCTGTTGTTAATTATGGCAATTGTCCTTGGTCATAAAATGGCCTTATTTGACAAATGACATGATTGACTAAATATGTCTCTCTCTATTGTTACTTGTTAAATTTTTATTAAACAGAATTATTCTACTGGCTATATTCCACCATAATCTGATTCATAGGTGTTGGATGAAAAAGCACAATTTTTTTTAAAAAAAGTTCTGTTTTCTGGCTAATTTTTTTGAGTGGACTCCTGCACTAATATTAAATTATCTCAATTTGGAATGTGCATTTATAATTCATCCTTATAAAGGGTTAATGGTTTTCCCACTGAGCATCTTTATAGCAAATTATTCATCCCTGTCCATTCTGCCAGAGATGAAGGAGAAATATCTTGCAAATTTTATATAGATACACTTGGACTGAATTTTGATTTCCAGTACCTGGGAGATCTTCAGTAATGATTATTCTCATAAATCCACGCTGGATTTTACTGAACTACTGTATTAGGTTATGCAAATATCTTCTTTATTTTTTCCTTCCATATATTTCATAACATTGACACAAAGATAGCACATCCTCCCTCGTGCATAATTAAAGTAACTGAGAATGTGGCTATTCAAATGCATTTGCTTTTTACAAGCTCTAAAAATGAAGGGCAATTGTTTTATTCCAGATCAGTCTGATAGCTCATCAAAACCATCACTAGCTACTGTGATCACAAGCAACCAAAGAACTTAAATAGTTATTTTTTTCCTTTATGTCCTACATTAAATACAATGGCAAGAATTGAAATTTGAACTTTTTATATGAAAAGGAACTACAATATGTCCCTTTACCAACGTACAATTTAGTTTTGTATCTGTTTGACGAAATATAGCAATTTCCATATTGTTTTTTACATGAGATTTCATTCTAGATGGCCTGATTTTCTAGGAAGGATTCCATGATGGAGGTGATAAAATACCAAATCTACCTGCACAGAATTCTAGACACCTGCCCCTTCCCACAAGTTTTTGTTTTGTTTCAATGCTATCTTCAATCAGTTTAAGATGTTTTACATAGTGTTCCTTCAATCTTTCTGTTTAACAAACTATTCTGTGGGATAGGTTAGGCAAGGAAAATAGACCAAAGTCACTTAGTGAACTCCCATGGCTGTCAGTAATCTTGAATCTAGAATTCCATGATTCTAATTCATTATTTAGTTACTATTTCACCCAGCACACTACAAGATACTACATATTTTAGTAAGGTATTATAAATGAAAAACTGCTCTTTGGTTGCCTATCTACAGTTTTCTATTATCTATTGGCTAAATGTCTATAAATGTGTTAATATGTTTCTAATTTCTAAAAAAGAAGACTAAATAATTGAGTAGTAAAAACCAAAGGAAATTAAAACAGAGCTGTAGTTTTCTTGGCAAGACTTCAGAAATAGTTTGCCATTGTCTGCTTCCTGAGGCTGAGAGAAAGTGACTAGTCACTTAGGCTTTGTGCCTAAGGCAGGACTAGAACTCGCTCTCCTGTTTTTAGCCTGTTGCCTTAACCACAACACTAAATTGACTCTTCAGTCTTATGCATGGTAACTTTAACTAGTTGTGCAAGTCAAGTGGTTAAAGTGTGTTCCCTGCAGGAGAAAAGGAAAGGAGCCAAAATCTTTGTAATAGATCTCTATAAGGGATAGAATAGAATAGAATGGAATAGAATAGAATAGATTTTTTTATTGGCCAAGTGTGATTGGACACACAAGGAATTTGTCTTCGTGCATATGCTCTCAGGGTACATAAAAGAAAAGATACTTTCATCAAGAATCATAAGGTACAACACTTAATGATAGTCATAGGGTACAAATAAGCAATCAGGAAACAATCAATATCAATATAAATCATAAGGATACAAGCAACAAAGTTAGTCATACAGTCATAAGTGGAAGGAGATGGGTGATGGGAACGATGAGAAGATTAATAGTAGTGCAGTCTTAATAAATAGTTTGACAATGTTGAGGGAATTATTTGTTTAGCAGAGTGATGGCGTTTGGGAAAAAACTGTTCTTGTATCTAGTTGTTTTGGTGTGCAGTGCTCTATAGTGTCGTTTTGAAGGCAGGAGTTGAAACAATTTATGTCCAGGATGTGAGAGGTCTGTAAATATTTTTACAGCCCTCTTTTTGACTCGTGCAGTATACAGGTCCTTAATGGAAGGCAGGTTGCTAGCAATTGTTTTTTCTGCAGTTCTAATTATCCTCTGACGTTTGTGTCTGTCTTGGGTTGCAGAACCAAACCAGACAGTTATAGAGGTACATGATTTCTCAGTATCAGCAGCTCCTTGAGCAGTTTGAGCTTTCTGAGTTGGTGTAGAAAAGCATTTTTGTTGTGCTTTTTTGATGATGTTTTTGATGTTAGCTGTCCATTTTAGATCTTGCGATATGGTAGAACCTAGAAATTTGAAGGTCTCTACTGTTGATACTATGTTATCTAGTATTGTAAGAGGTGGAAGTATGGAAGGGTTTCTCCTAAAGTCTACCACCATTTCTACGGTTTTGAGTGTGTTCAGTTCGAGATTGTTCCACTTGCACCACAAGGCTAGTTGCATCTAGCTGAAAACATTACAAATGTAATGCTTTTTACATATTTACATATTTTTTAAAAAATATGTATGTATTTGCTTTGGACCTTATTGGTGAGACACACACATTCTGCTCTGCTCTCTTTCTCATGTCCTTCTCAATACAGTCCATTTTAATGAATAGAACCATTTACAAAAACGAATAGGAATGAAGAAATTTTTGTCTGTTAACCAACATTGTTTTTATTTTGGCTGTACACCGCCCTGAGTCCTTCGGGAGAAGGGCGGTATAAAAATTTAATAAAATAAAATAAAATAAAATAAATAAACATGATTAAGTGTCAGTCTTATTATTGATGTTGAGAAGATGACATTATAACGAGCATTAACCATTACATGGCATTCAACTTAGTTGTACCTACTGTAGATACAGTTCCTATTAGTCTTCCACTTTATTGAGGGCAAATTGTAATATTTACTCTTAGCTTCCTGTCTGTTGTACTTAAAAAAAAAATACTTTAAGTTACAGGAGGTTCCAAATTTGCAAGATCCACTCTCATTTGCCACTCCCAGTACTGTATATTTAAAGAGGTAGGTCTGGAAATAGAGAACTTCTGCTTTGGGTAAGCATAATCAGTTTCAAAATTGGATTAGATCAGTAGTCAGATACAGTAGAAAGCTGCTTGTATCAGCTGTACCAGTATTAAGAAACATTGGACAACTTTTCAAATTGATTGGGTAAGAAAGTACTCAAGTACTCAACAGGGGCCTCTGTGGCTCAGGCTGCTAATGCAGTCTGTTATTAACAGCAGCTGCCTGCAATTACTGCAGGTTCTAGTCCCACCAGGCCCAAGGTTGACTCAGCATTCCATCCTTTATAAGGTAGGTAAAATGAGGACCCAGATTGTTGGGGGCAATAAGTTGACTTTGTATATAAATATACAAATAGAATGAAGACTATTGCTAACATAGTGTAAGCTGCCCTGAGTCTTCGGAGAAGGGTGGGATACAAATGCAAATAAAAAAAAAATTGTCATGGCTCCTTAAGAGCCTGGATCTGAGGAGGAGGAGGAGATGGAGCCAGGGCTGACAGAATATAACACGGCTTCTCTAGCCTTGGAGGAACAACCAGAGGAGCAGGATGAGGCAATGCCAGGTCCCCCGGGCTTTGAAAGGGTTGCCAGCGATGGAAAATGGCCACATGATGACTGAGCAATGGCGGAGAAGAGGGAAAAAGTAGGGATTGGAGCAGAGGGTGACAGAGCTCCAGAGAAGAAGAATTGCCTCTCCCTCCTGACTCTCAAGCATGGAGAATGGAGAGGAAGCAGGATCAGTGCAGGGTGAACTGAGGACACAGGAGGAGGGCATCCTGCCCCACATCACAAGGCTCACCTGGGGAATAAGATTTAAAGAGATGCCATGGGGAGGGGTGCTTGTCGGGAACAAGTTTTGTCTTTTTTCAGCTACACTTGCTGTTGCCAATGTCTTGCCACTTTGTTTGCAAGACATTGTTTTGCCTGAGTTCAATTTGCCGTGTTTTGCCTCGCCTGGTCATGGGTAAGTACTCTGCAACACAGCTCTGCTTCTGGTTGTGCTGCAGCCCCAGTGACCCCTTCGTGTGACGAAGACTCCCTGGGACCAAGTTCCCTGAACTCTGTCTGCTCTCAGAAGTGGCTGTCCTCTGGACTCATAGCAGCCAGGAACTAGTGGAGGGGTGTGTGTGTGTTTGGAACGTTGCTCTTGGACTTAACGTGAACTGTGGGAACTTTGGGGGGAAAAGTGTGTGCAATAAAAGGAACTACAATATGTCCCTTTACCAACGTACAATTTAGTTTTGTATCTGTTTGACGAAATATAGCAATTTCCATATTGTTTTTTACATGAGATTTCATTCTAGATGGCCTGATTTTCTAGGAAGGATTCCATGATGGAGGTGATAAAATACCAAATCTACCTGCACAGAATTCTAGACACCTGCCCCTTCCCACAAGTTTTTGTTTTGTTTCAATGCTATCTTCAATCAGTTTAAGATGTTTTACATAGTGTTCCTTCAATCTTTCTGTTTAACAAACTATTCTGTGGGATAGGTTAGGCAAGGAAAATAGACCAAAGTCACTTAGTGAACTCCCATGGCTGTCAGTAATCTTGAATCTAGAATTCCATGATTCTAATTCATTATTTAGTTACTATTTCACCCAGCACACTACAAGATACTACATATTTTAGTAAGGTATTATAAATGAAAAACTGCTCTTTGGTTGCCTATCTACAGTTTTCTTATCTTCTGAATTTGTTTTCTTACAAACAAATGCTAAAACTCCAGTTTCTGCTCCGTCCATGTTACAATCCATCATAAATCAATTTCTGCCATGGAGACTGGACGTGACTTTTTTTCCTGCCAAGGCAGCCCCCCCCCCAGTCCGGGGCTTTTCAGGCTATGGAAGGAGCTCTCCCCTCAAGCCTGTGACTTTTTTGGGTGTCTCAACTTCAGCCTGAATGCTCATCTCTCCCTCTTTGCCCGAGGGAAGAGATTTTACAGGCTGTTGGACGTGATTTATGATGTCCTGACAGCTCTACAGACTACGAGGTTCGCAGTCTAAACATGACTGCTTTTTCAACGAAGTGGAACCAAGCCGGAAGTCCTTTGTTGTGCTTTTTTGATGATGTTTTTGATGTTAGCTGTCCATTTTAGATCTTGCGATATGGTAGAACCTAGAAATTTGAAGGTCTCTACTGTTGATACTATGTTATCTAGTATTGTAAGAGGTGGAAGTATGGAAGGGTTTCTCCTAAAGTCTACCACCATTTCTACGGTTTTGAGTGTGTTCAGTTCGAGATTGTTCCACTTGCACCACAAGGCTAGTTGCATCTAGCTGAAAACATTACAAATGTAATGCTTTTTACATATTTACATATTTACATATTTACATATTTACATATTTTTAAAAATATGTATGTATTTGCTTTGGACCTTATTGGTGAGACACACACATTCTGCTCTGCTCTCTTTCTCATGTCCTTCTCAATACAGTCCATTTTTAAAATTAGTCCATCTTCTAAAATTCACTGACAAACCCATTGGAACTTCCCATCTAAAATATATCTGATGTTTCTTAAACTCATCCACTAAAAAAGCAAATTCTCTTCTCTTTCTTAACATTTTAGGAGGAATTTCCTTTATCATTTTTATATCTTGTCCCAATATTTGAAATTTATTTTTATAAAAGGCTTGCAAAATTTCATACATAATCTTTTTAGTTGTAAAATAAATAACCACATTCCTCGGTACTTTATTTTGTCTTGCCCACCAAGAATAAACACGATAAATTCTTTCAATATTAATCTCAAAGTCTTCTGGCTCCACACCCTTTATCTGAGCAAAGGCTTGCGTAAAAATCTCTTTTAAATTTTCTTTCCTACTTTGCTTCAACCCCCTCACCCTTATAGCATATTCCATTAATCTATATTGTAATATTACTCTTTCTTCATCTGCCCTATCTACCTTTGCCTGTATATCTTCCATCTTATTATCTAAGTTCCAATTGTTTTGATTTTTTTGAATTTCCTCTATTTTCCTTTGCAACTCTAAATTAGCTTTATTAATTTCTTCAAGATTATCTTCCATCTGAATACAAGAGCTTAATATTTGCGCAATTGCATCCTTTACCATTTTCATTTCCCTCTTCTTCTCTTCTACCACTTCCTTAAAATCCAACATCTCTTTCTCTATTTCATCAAATTTTTGATCTATTTCTAAAAAACGACTCTCCAAAAACTCCTGTAAAGAATTTCTTAATTCCTTTTTGATTTCTTCTTTTAATTTTTGAATCTGAACTGAAGAAATTTCAAAATTTTTAGTGACTTTTGGTACTATTTGCTTAAAAGCCATTTTTTTGAAATATAACCTAATAACGGACCAAAAAGAGTTAAAAAAGAAAAATTCAAAAAACTTTTCTTCTAAATCACTATAATCCCAAAGAAGAAGAAAAAATATAAATCATAAAATTCTCATTTCTTCCATTTAGTCAGTATCTTCCTATATATCTTCTAGTTCCACACTAGCTGTTAGTAAGCATTTCTTTAACTTTTGTTTCCAGTACACACATTCCACAAAACGCCATTTGCTTTCTTCTCTCCTATCTTCGCAACAAATATATCCTCAGGGGCTTACAGTTTTCTTATCTTCTGAATTTGTTTTCTTACAAACAAATGCTAAAACTCCAGTTTCTGCTCCGTCCATGTTACAATCCATCATAAATCAATTTCTGCCATGGAGACTGGACGTGACTTTTTTTCCTGCCAAGGCAGCCCCCCCCCCAGTCCGGAGCTTTTCAGGCTATGGAAGGAGCTCTCCCCTCAAGCCTGTGACTTTTTTGGGTGTCTCAACTTCAGCCTGAATGCTCATCTCTCCCTCTTTGCCTGAGGTAAGAGATTTTACAGGCTGTCGGACGTGATTTATGATGTCCTGACAGCTCTACAGACTACGAGGTTCGCAGTCTAAACAAGACTGCTTTTTCAACGAAGTGGAACCAAGCCGGAAGTCCTTTGTTGTGCTTTTTTGATGATGTTTTTGATGTTAGCTGTCCATTTTAGATCTTGCGATATGGTAGAACCTAGAAATTTGAAGGTCTCTACTGTTGATACTATGTTATCTAGTATTGTAAGAGGTGGAAGTATGGAAGGGTTTCTCCTAAAGTCTACCACCATTTCTACGGTTTTGAGTGTGTTCAGTTCGAGATTGTTCCACTTGCACCACAAGGCTAGTTGCATCTAGCTGAAAACATTACAAATGTAATGCTTTTTACATATTTACATATTTTTTAAAAAATATGTATGTATTTGCTTTGGACCTTATTGGTGAGACACACACATTCTGCTCTGCTCTCTTTCTCATGTCCTTCTCAATACAGTCCATTTTAATGAATAGAACCATTTACAAAAACGAATAGGAATGAAGAAATTTTTGTCTGTTAACCAACATTGTTTTTATTTTGGCTGTACACCGCCCTGAGTCCTTCAGGAGAAGGGCGGTATAAAAATTTAATAAAATAAATAAATAAATAAATAAACATGATTAAGTGTCAGTCTTATTATTGATGTTGAGAAGATGACATTATAATGAGCATTAACCATTACATGGCATTCAACTTAGTTGTACCTACTGTAGATACAGTTCCTATTACTCTTCCACTTTTATTGAGGGCAAATTATAATATTTACTCTTAGCTTCCTGTCTGTTGTACTTAAAAAAAAAATACTTTAAGTTACAGGAGGTTCCAAATTTGCAAGATCCACTCTCATTTGCCACTCCCAGTACTGTATATTTAAAGAGGTAGGTCTGGAAATAGAGAACTTCTGCTTTGGGTAAGCATAATCAGTTTCAAAATTGGATTAGATCAGTAGTCAGATACAGTAGAAAGCTGCTTGTATCAGCTGTACCAGTATTAAGAAACATTGGACAACTTTTCAAATTGATTGGGTAAGAAAGTACTCAAGTACTCAACAGGGGCCTCTGTGGCTCAGGCTGCTAATGCAGTCTGTTATTAACAGCAGCTGCCTGCAATTACTGCAGGTTCTAGTCCCACCAGGCCCAAGGTTGACTCAGCCTTCCATCCTTTATAAGGTAGGTAAAATGAGGACCCAGATTGTTGGGGGCAATAAGTTGACTTTGTATATAAATATACAAATAGAATGAAGACTATTGCTAACATAGTGTAAGCTGCCCTGAGTCTTCGGAGAAGGGTGGGATACAAATGCAAATAAAAATAAAATTGTCATGGCTCCTTAAGAGCCTGGATCTGAGGAGGAGGAGGAGATGGAGCCAGGGCTGACAGAATATAACACGGCTTCTCTAGCCTTGGAGGAACAACCAGAGGAGCAGGATGAGGCAATGCCAGGTCCCCCGGGCTTTGAAAGGGTTGCCAGCGATGGAAAATGGCCACATGATGACTGAGCAATGGCGGAGAAGAGGGAAAAAGTAGGGATTGGAGCAGAGGAGTGACAGAGCTCCAGAGAAGAAGAATTGCCTCTCCCTCCTGACTCTCAAGCATGGAGAATGGAGAGGAAGCAGGATCAGTGCAGGGTGAACTGAGGACACAGGAGGAGGGCATCCTGCCCCACATCACAAGGCTCACCTGGGGAATAAGATTTAAAGAGATGCCATGGGGAGGGGTGCTTGTCGGGAACAAGTTTTGTCTTTTTTCAGCTACACTTGCTGTTGCCAATGTCTTGCCACTTTGTTTGCAAGACATTGTTTTGCCTGAGTTCAATTTGCCGTGTTTTGCCTCGCCTGGTCATGGGTAAGTACTCTGCAACACAGCTCTGCTTCTGGTTGTGCTGCAGCCCCAGTGACCCCTTCGTGTGACGAAGATTCCCTGGGACCAAGTTCCCTGAACTCTGTCTGCTCTCAGAAGTGGCTGTCCTCTGGACTCATAGCAGCCAGGAACTAGTGGAGGGGTGTGTGTGTGTTTGGAACGTTGCTCTTGGACTTAATGTGAACTGTGGGAACTTTGGGGGGAAAAGTGTGTGCAATAAAAGGGAGTTAAGCCTTCGTGCCCAGGTCACCCCAGTTATATTTTGTTTCATTCTTTGTAAATGCATGGTTACTGATAACAGTCTGTGCCACCACTACTTTCTTGTGTGATGCTAACTTTATCATTCATTGATAATTACCATTAACAGAAACAAATTAGTCAGTAACAGTTCTGCTACACATTTCTTAATGTTTCCTCCCCACTTCACACATTCCTATAGATTTCAGTTCAAAACAATTTGTGTAAGTCCTCTCCATCTAAAATTCTAAATGAGATATTATGCTAAGAAATATTGAGATTCCTGAGTTTTCCATCAAAAGTTCTATCAATATTTTTGCAAGTTACAATGTATTATTGTTATATCAACATATAATTAATTTTACACCACATCCAGATTCTGGAACAAAATTATTTTAGTCATAGTTAGACATAAAGGCTTAGGATCAGAGGTGGGAAAGAATACACTGAATGATTACAGTAATTTTTATTGGTATTTTTGAAAAATGGGCAATTTGTGCAATCATTTACACTTTGGATGAAATCTACATGCCATTAGAGGGCACTTAAAAAACACACTTGCATTTTCTTTGCAGGGTAGATGCAGATTTGTATTATTCAGACTGAATAGAGTTATAGGGCATGTCTCTACTGTAAGCTTAAGCTAATGTAATTGTGACAGTTTATTTCTCATTCTTGCAGTCCCAACTTATTTTACAAATAGATAAATGTATAGTTCGAGGGTGCACAGTTCAGCCATTCTTTCCAGGTAAAAATTGTTCCATGTTATGCTGTAACAAGAAACAATTCTGGACGTGAGAATTACTTGAAACACATTTCTTCTTTTTTGGCAGGAGATTTTTCAATGGTAATTTTTTAAAAGTAAAAGTTGTTGCTTTTAAAATTATTATTATTATTAAATAATTTTATTTAATAATCTTATTAAAATTATTATTACTATAATAATAACAGTAGTAATGGGAACATAAAGTGGAAAAAGTTATAGAAAATGAGAAGGTGAAGATCTTGTGGGACTTTCGAATACAGATGGATCGTCACTTGGAACACAATACGCTAGATATCACAGTTGTCAAAAACCAAAATGTACAATTTATTGACATAGCGGTACCAGGAGATCCCAGAGTCGAAGAAAAAGAACTGGAAAAAATCATGAAATATTGCAACCTGGCCATCAAAACTACATGGCTATGGATGAAACATGTAACAGTGATACTCATTGTCATCAGGGCACTTGGTACCATGTCCAAGAATTGCAGCTTCCTCCAATAATACCAGCGGACATCAACAAATTGCAGCTTCCTCCAATAATACCAGTGGAACTGTAAAAAACTGCACTAGTTGGAACATCATATATCTTAAGAAGGTACTTGGTTGATATCTAGGACACTGACAGCAACCTGTATCAATCATTAGCACCAAATACCAAATGGTATTTATGATGTATTTTTGAATGTTCAGTTGACTGAGTTTCATGTTTACTGAATAATAATAATAATGGAACAATACACCAATACATACATTATCAAAAATATGTAACAAGTGATTAAAAAAAGGTAAAAAATAAATATGTTATAAGAAATACTATGTTGTTACTACAATAGACAGTTACAATTTCTTATATCATTATCTAATACAAAATTATTATTATATTACAAATAAAGATGCTAATGTGCTTTTTTTTTTTAATACTACTGTACTTTATATAAATTTATCCTTTTTTATCCCACTACACCCACTGTACTGTCTACATTTATGGGCAATCCACTCATAGATAACAGATATAATTAGTGTCTCAAAAGTGCTTTTCAAAAGGCAACTAGAGTTCCTTTGTTTTTTCCTTGAAGATGTTTCGCTTCTCATCCAAGAAGTTTCTTCAGTTCTGACTGAAGTGTGGGGAATCTGCAGTCATCTGGTCGTTAGCACTCTGTAGGTCGGTCATCAGCTCTCTAAGAGTCTCAGTCTTTACTATTTATTTGTTACTGTTGATTTGATCATTTATACATATAATACATATAATAAATATTATACATTTAATAACATTTTTGTTTCTTTCATCATTCACCATCAGCTTTTTATGAGTCGCTTAAGTTAAGGTTTATTATATGCAACAATATATAGTTTATAATATACTATATAAACAAGAAATCTCAGGCTCCATGGAAATAGGAAACATTACATATTTATTACATATAATGTCTTTGACTTCTGACCATTTGGTTAGAAATGGGTGAAATGCTCCCGGTTCGGATCGGCTCGCCCGATCTAGTAGCGATGGCAGCGGGTGGTTCAGAGAACCAGTAGCAAAAACCCCTGGCCCCGCCCCTTGCCTCTGCTGAGCTGCACCTTCATCAGGGTTTTTTTTTTTTACTTTTAAAAGCAGTTTTTCTTCAGCCGAAAACATGCCTTTAAAAGTAAAAAAAAAAAGCCTTTGATGATCAGCTCAGCTCAGCTCAGCTCAGCTGAGATCATCAGAACCCTATAGTTTTTTTAATAAGGGTTTTTTAAAGGGGGGGAGGGAAGCGACGGGGGGGGGAAACCCGTCAGGGAGGGTAAGTCCAGTCCCGGGAGCTGTCCATGGCGTTTTATCTGGTCCGAGGGAGGGGGGTGAGGGGTTCGTTCCAGGCGTAGATGTTGGTTCCATCTGTACGGTAAGTGGGAGGGGCAGATATGGCGGAAGCAAGGGGCCGTATCATTTTCTGGGAGCACGGAGTCGCTGCTTAAAAGTGATAACGTGCTCCGGTCCCTCAGTTCTTACTCAGGGCCCGGGCCTCCGGCTGATGTTGTGCAATGCCTGGTCCGTGGTTAATAAGGCCCCCCTGATTTGTGATCATATTCGGGGGGAGTCTGCGGACTTTATGGGTATTACGGAGACCTGGCTGGGTGCAGAAGGGTGTGTGCCCCTGGTTGAACTGTGCCCGCCGGGTTTTCGAGCATTCCATCAGCCGAGGGCCCAGAGTAGGGGTGGCGGGGTGGCGGTTGTGATGAGAGAGAGTCTAGAGCCAAGAGAGTCCACTGTGCCTCAGATAGCCGGTTGTGAATCCCTTCTTGTGAAGTGGGGCCATAAGAATCAGATGGGTCTGTTGATCGCGTACCTGGCTCCTTGCTCCGTGACTACAGCCCTGCCTGAACTGCTTGAGGTGCTTGCCGGGGTGGCGATTGAGATCCCCAGACTTCTGGTCATGGGGGATTTCAATCTGCCATCGGCCGGCTTGTCGTCGACGGTGGTTCAGGAGTTCCAGGCTTCCATGATGGCCTTGGACCTGATCCAAGTAACTGATGGCCCTACACACACGGGGGGGGGTCCACACTGGACTTGATTTATATCTCTGGACAGTGGTTTAATGATCTGGTATTAGGGGATTTAGTGACGATACCGATGTCATGGACAGATCATTTTCTCCTCCGCCTGGACTTTCAGACCACCGCTCACCACCGTGGGGAGACAGAACCAATGCGTTGGTTCCGTCCCAGGTGCCTGATGGACCCTGAGAGGTTCCTGATGGAGCTTGGGCCATTTCCTGATGATCTTGCCCATGGCACGACTGAAGAACTAGTTGCGGCCTGGGAGCGGGCCGCGACGGGGGCTTTGGACCGTGTCATGCCTTTGCGGCCTCTGACCCGGCGTAGATCCCAATTGACTCCTTGATTCTCTGAGGAGCTGAGAGAGATGAAACGCTGGAGAAGACGCCTAGAGAGTACCTGGAGGTCCAGCCATTCCGAGGCTGATCGGACACTAGTTAGGTCTTTCTTGAAAGCCTACCTAGTGGCACTGAGGGTTGCGAAACGTTCCTACATTTCCACCCTCATTGCGTCAGCAGATAATCGCCCAGCTGCCCTGTTTCGGGTGACCCGTTCCCTTCTACACCAGGGGGGACGGGATGACCCCTTGCAGGGACGTGCTGAGGAGTTTAGTGGTTATCTATACGATAAAATCTCTCAGCTTCGGGATAGTTTGGACCAAGATTGTGATGATCCGGATGAGATGACTGAGACACGTCTTGTTGATGTTGTTTGGGATGAGTTTGATTCTGTGGCTCCCGAGGACATGGACAGGCTTACATGCCACTACATGTTTACTGGACCCGTGTCCCTCCTGGCTGGTGCTGGCCACTCAGGAGGTGACATGAGGCTGGCTCTGGGGAATTATAAATGCTTCTTTGTTGGAGGGGGTCTTTCCCGCCGCCTTGAAAGAGGCGGTGGTGAGACCCCTCCTTAAGAAGCCTTCCCTGGACCCAGCTATTTTGGGTAATTACCGTCCAGTCTCCAACCTTCGCTTTGTGGCGAAGGTTGTAGAGAGTGTGGTGGCATGGCAGCTTCCCCAGTACCTGGATGAAGCCGTCTATCTAGACCCGTTCCAGTCCGGCTTCCGGTCCGGGTATAGCACAGAGACAGCTTTGGTCGTGTTGGTGGATGACCTCTGGAGGGCCAGGGATAGGGGTTGTTCCTCGGCCCTGGTCCTGTTAGATCTTTCATCGGCTTTTGATACCATCGACCATGGTATCCTGCTGCGCCAGTTGGAGAGTTTGGGAGTGGGAGGCACCGTTTATCGGTGGTTCTCCTCCTATCTCTCCGACCAGTCGCGGACGGTGTTGACGGGGGGCAGAGATCGACCGCGAGGCGCCTTACTTGTGGGGTGCCTCAGAGGTCGATTCTCTCGCCTCTCCTGTTCAACATCTACATGAAGCCGTTGTGCGAGGTCATCAGTGGCTTCAGGGTGAGTTATCAGCTGTACGCTGATGACACTTAGCTGTACTTTTCCACCCCGGGCCACCCCAACGAAGCTGTCGAAGTGCTGTCCCGTTGCCTGGAAGCCGTACGGGTCTGGATGGGGAGAAACAGACTCAGACTCAATCCATCCAAGACGGAGTGGCTGTGGATGCCAGCAGCCCGGTACAGTCAGCTGCAACCGCAGCTGTCTGTTGGGGGCGAGTCACTGGCCCCAACAGAGAGGGTACGCAACTTGGGCGTTCTCCTGGATGGACGGCTGTCGTTTGAAGATCATTTGGCGGCCGTCTCCAGGAGAGCCTTTTACCAGGTTCGCCTGGTTCGCCAGTTGTGTCCCTTTCTGGACTGGGATGCTTTACGCATGGTCACTCATGCTCTCGTCACTTCTCGTCTGGATTATTGCAATGCTCTCTACATGGAGCTACCCCTGAAGTGCACTCGGAGACTCCAGTTAGTCCAGAATGCAGCTGCGCGGGTGATCGAGGGAGCTTCACGTTGCTCCCGGGTAACACCGCTCCTGCGCAGTCTGCACTGGCTACCTGTGGTCTTTCGGGTGCGCTTCAAGATTCTGGTTACCACTTTCAAAGCACTCCATGGCTTAGGGCCCGGGTACTTACGGGACCGCCTGCTGTTACCTTATGCCTCCTGTAGTGTTTTGTCCGCTCTCACCGCAGCCGGGGTCTGCTTATCTGCTCCCGAACACGGAGGAATGTATGCCTCCTGGCCCCAGTCCTGGCTCCATGCCCAGACAAGCTGCAGAGGAGGGGGCACCTCCCGGTCCCAGCCCTGGCTCCATGCCCAAGCAGGCTGCAGAGGAGGGAGCATCCCCCGGCCCCAGCCCTGGCTCCATGCCCAGGCAAACAGAGCAGCTAGACCCCTCCCCCTCCTCCACAGCATGTGAGCCTGAGGAAAGTTTACTTCCAACAGCTGATTGGAGTGACTCTCGCATCAGAAGATTGGATAGGCGGAGGCAACAGAAGGAAGGGAGGGGCAGGCCTTAATGAGTGCTGAGTCATGGAGCCACACCCCATGGCCTATATAAAGGATCTGCTTTCTGGCAGTCTCTGAGTCAGGCAAAGTCGAACTTATCTTGCTGAAGTCACTTACTGGTCTCCTGCCTGCTCTGAGGACTTTGCTAGGACTTTGGGCAGAGCTGCAGAAGCAAGCCTGATTCGAATTTCCCTGACCCGGCCGTCAGCAGAGGAGTGGGACACGACACCTCCCATCGACCCGTACGCTCTCACAGAGAGGGTCTTCTCAGGGTGCCGTCCGCCAAGCAATGCCAGCTGGCGGCCCCAGGGAAGGGCCTTCTCTGTTGGAGCACCTACCCTCTGGAACGAACTTCCCCCCCCGGTTTGTGCCAAATATCTGACCTTTGGACCTTTCACCGGGAATTAAAAACTTACTTATTTATCCAAGCGGGACTGGCCTGATTTTTAAATTTTTTAAATTTTAAATTTTAATTTTTTGTAATTTTATATGGGGTATTTTAGGTTAGGTCAATTGACGGTTTTAATTCGGCCATTATTGAATATGTATTTTAAATTGATATTTTAACTTTGTATACTTTATTGTTTTTATCTTTGGCTGTACACCGCCCTGAGTCCTTCGGGAGAAGGGCGGTATAAAAATTAAAATAAATAAATAAAATAAATAAATAAACCCTTTAAACTCTTTTTTAACAACCTCTTCAGCCGAAGAGGTTGTAAAAAAAAAGTTTTAAAAGGCTCCTCTGGCGATCCCAGCTGAGTTCCTCATCACCAGAACCTTAAAAAACATGTTTTCTACAAGCTCTTCAGTCAAAGAGCATGTAGAAAACCTCCTTTTAAGAGGTTCTGGGCTGCAATAAGGGACTTACCTAATTAACTGCTCCTTTCCAGCGGGGAAAGCCATGCTTTACATCAGTTGCATCAGCTAGCAACTGATTATGCCTGCCTGAAATCCATCTCCTAGTCAGCAACTGAATCTGCCTGTTTTGCTGGCTGAGGAACTCAGGGAATTGAAGTCCACAAACCTTAAAGTTACTAAGGCTGGAGACCCCTGATCTAAAAAATATAAATAAAATAAAATAATAAAATAAAATATTTTTGCAGCTTTCTGAGATTTGGTGTGTTTCTGTAGTGTTTCACTCTAACTACACAAACACACAAAATCTCACAAAGCTGTATGTGGCATTTTGTGTGTGTGTGTGTCAGTTGTGTTGTGTTGTGTTGTGTGTATGTAAAGTGTAAAAGTTGGTTTTTGAGCTTTTTGTGGCTGTGTGAAGTGTGTGAAGTGTGAAGTGCAGCTGTTTTTACATTGTGTGTGAGTCAGTTGTGTTGTGTTGTGTGTATGTAAAGTGTAAAAGTTGGTTTTTGAGCTTTTTGTGGCTGTGTGAAGTGTGTGAAGTGTGAAGTGCAGCTGTTTTTACATTGTGTGTGAGTCAGTTGTGTTGTGTGTGTGTAAAGTGTGAAAGCTGGTTTTTGGTACCTCTTATTGTTTTGTATACTTTGTTTATTATTTTTATTATTTATTGTTATTGGCCACACCCACCCAGTCATCTGACCACCAAGCCATGCCCACCATTAAGCCACACCCACAGAACCTGTAGGGAAAATTTTTAGATTTCACCCCTGGTTAGAAACCATTTAAAGTTAAGATGGCACTACAAAAAGTGACTTATGGATGATCCTCACACTTATGACTATTGCAGTGTCTCAGAGGTCAGGCTCTTGGCAAACTGTGATTGTCATTTGTGACCCTACTAGTGGGCTTCTTACAATCGATGTCAAGGGGGAAGTCTGATTCACTTAATAACCAATAACTGCGTCACTTAGCAACAGAAGTTTTGGTCCTAATTGTAGATTGAGGACTACCTATATGGATGTGTATATTTATTACATTTTAAAATAATCTAACAATTTTTGTTCTCTTTTTGATACCATTATATACTTTTGAATATGCTCACAAAACCACTTAGGAATAATTTAATTATTATACTAGTTGCAATAAATTTGCCATGGTAAAGCCCAAATAACAATTAATAATTTATGTCCAGTAAGGTATCTGCCCTAATCTCCTAAATTAAAGAGGAGAGTGAAATCCCTTCCCTCAATCCACATTGGGGGGGAAAAAACCAGCACAGATTAAGAAATAGACACATTTATTTTGCCAAGAAGAAGAAGAAGAAGAAGAAGAAGAAGAAGAAGAAGAAGAAGAAGAAGAAGAAGAAGAAGAAGAAGAAGAAGAAGAAGAAGAAGAAGAAGAAGAATGTTGTGGAATTTCTTTTTAACTATTGCAGATTTTAAGTAGCGATTGCATTCATTAAAATGTCATAGTATATAATTTACAGAGTAATATAACTGGTTTTTTTCCCTTCAAAATCCCTGGGAATCATGTTGCATTATGATGCCAATGGGTTATTGCTTAGAGTTCCATTAACGCTTCAAGTGAAGATGGTTTTCTAAATGTACAAATGAGAAACTGGAGCTATTTGTGCTATATTTTTTTTTAGAACGCCTTTTCCAAATAATAGATATTTCTTTCCCCATAGCAAGCGATGAATTTGCCACTTAACATTATTAACATATTTTAGGAGAATTACTTGGGCCTCTACTAATTTCTGAGAATCCTACCCTTGTCCACAAAAATAAGAGGAAAAGTGGGAAACAACATAAAAGAAAAATGTTGAAAGGGAAGAATCAAGGTTTGGAGGCATCCTCGTCAACTTGAACACTGCTGAGAATTGTAGGATTTGAAGTCCACATATTGGGTGGGCAGTGGTGTAATTCAAATTTTTTTACTACTGGTTCTATGGGCATGGTTTGGTGGGCATGGCATGGCTTGGTGGGCGTGGTGTGGCTTGGTCAGCATGCCAAGGGAAGGATACTACAAAATCTCCATTCCCACCTCACTCCAGGGGAAGGATACTATAAAATCTCCCTTCCCACCCCATTCCAGGGGAAGGATACTATAAAATCTCCATTCCTTCCCCACCCCAGGGGAAGGTTACTGCAAATCCCCATTTCCTCCCGATCATCTGGGACTCCAGAATATAGATGGGGGCAGGGCCAGTTAGAGGTGGTATTTACCAGTTCTCCAAACTACTCAAAATTTCCGCTACCAGTTCTCCAGAACAGGTCAGAATCTGCTGAAACCCACCTCTGTGGGTGGGGCACCAGGGTTAGTAAAATCATACCTTCTAAATTGTTATATATGAACATTTTTTTTGTACTGCTCGGATATCGCAACTCTGCAAATTAATCACACAAATATCAAAATGACTAACCACGTGCTGCAATGTCATGAAACAAGTTCCATACTTTGGTATTTGGCTTGCAACATTGCACATATGAACTGTATGAAAGTAGCAAAGTTTACCTTGCAATGTGACAGGTGCCTTGTCATTTGTCCCCTGTTCTAGGAGATGCCTATGGATTATGATAGTTTTGCTGAAATTTATTAGATAAAACAAGAATAGAATTTAGTACAATAAACCCAAGAAGGGAAGTATATGCTACAGAGGATTGGGCTAGAAGACCTCCAAGCAGTGGTGGGATTCTACCGGTTCAAACTGGTTCGGGCGAACTGTTTTCTCTGACTTTCAGCCATGAGCGAACTGTCTGGCGCGTACACGATTGAAGCAACAGCGCACGCATGAAGTGCGTGCTCAGCAAACGGGTTGTTAAACCGGTAGAATCTCACCACTGCTTCCAGCTCTCCTATTTTGTTATTGTTGGCTAAGATCCCTCACAGAAATACGTGACTTTCAAACAAGCATTTATTATAATAATAATTTGTAATAATTTTAGCCTCATTAGTCAGCAAGCATAAATTTACAAACTGCAGTGCTAAAAAGAATGGAATATTATCTTTCTTTGATCTCAATGTCTGATATTTCCATTGATGTGATTCTCAGGACCGAGAAGGAAGAAAACGTGTTGCCTCAGCTTTGGAAATATAAAATTGGTTAGATAATAAACACAATAAAAATTGGCCAAGATGGACCAAAGGTTTGATTAGATACATGTATGGAATATCTGTTTATGTACACGTACTGTCTCTATTGGGGCAACTTTGTTATTATTAATGCACATTGCCACCTATTCCAGTTCTTCTTTTGCAGGCAGTGACTGCAACATTGATCTAAATTGCTTTCCATTATTTGTTTCATGGAAAATTCCTCCAAATAAAATTTCAGGTAATTGGCTTGCAACAGTAGACTGCTGCTGGTATTTTGGATTTAATAAAGCCATTTTTGTAAGGGGGAAAAATTCTCACAAAACATATCAAAGATGACAGGCTGGCTATGGGAAATCTATGTCCTCAGCTACTTAAAAGCTTGTCAGAAACACTGACACATTAATTTAAATTTATTGTGCAAACAAAAATGTCTGATTTTTGCAGGGCAGAGGGAACATATGGCACAGCAGTTAGCACATGAATTTTTATATCATATTGACTGCTTGTGGGGTTCCTTCGCAAATCACCATTATGCAGATACAGTTTTTCCTCATTGCTTAACCATGGATAACATTTAAAGTACTCATGTCGATAACTCAAATTCTGCTCATGCTTTTTCCTTGTTATGTACCAGTTTTATGGTTTTTTTTGTTTATAAAAAATTAATAGATATAGTTGTCTCTCAAATTATAACACAGTTCAGGAACTGTTACAAATGGAGATTGTGATTCAGCAATAACCTTGGTTTACTTCAACTTTCTATGACAAAGAAAGGAGGCAATTATATAGCCAATGGAATGAAATGTCCTACCAATTTTTCTAGGTACCTAGTCCTCCTTCATATATTGTAGAATATGAAGTTGCAAATAGTAGTACATACAGTGGTGGGATTCAGCCAGTTCACACCTATTCAGGAGAACTGGTTGTTAACTTTCTAAGCAGTTCAGAGAACCAGTTGTTGGAAGAAATCTTATTTTGTTTTTTTCCAATTTATAGGGCTAATCCTGTAAGGAAGGCAAGAAGGAAACATTCTGGTGTTTCTAGCCTAATCTTTATTGCCCTGCTTACAGAAACTGCCTCTCTGGTTAACCCTTATTACATTGTAACAGCTAAGGCGAAGCGCCCATCCATGTGAGTGACGTTGAGTTGGGCATTCCCACATGGTCACATGACCACTGAGCCACACCTACTCAGCTTGTCATTAGGGCAGAGAACCGGTTGTTAAATTATTTGAATCCCATCACTGAGTACATATCTAGTTCTTGATCAATTTCTCCTTCTCTTCATCTCTTGTTTCTCCAGAGTGTATCTTCCAGTATACACAGGATAGAATTTTTTTCCCCACTCACTAATCTAGCTATAATAGCAACATGCAACCCAAAGTACAACTATGAGGGGAAAAAAAAGAATCCTTGCAGTATTGGGAAAAAAGGAGAAAAATACAGAGACAGTACTAAAAATCATTGCATTCCTTTTGTTTGAAGTGGATATAATAAGATTCTTGTTACCACTCATCTGGTCATAGCTCAGAGATCAAGAGACTGATTGGATTATATTGTTTGCAAAGATATGTTTCCTCATTGTTTTATCACTGTTGTTTGAAAAGAAGGTTTATGGGGGTTGAGTTGAATGTAGAACCATGGCAATCAGTCTTTTCTTCAGTACCATACACAATACCTACGTCTTTACCTTGGCAGTCACACGCACAATATAAATATCTGCATATATGCCAGTGGTGGTATTCTACCGGTTCACACCAGTTCGGATGAATCGTTAACTCTGACTTTCAGCCTTGAATGAACTGGTTTGCTCTGATTTTGAAGTGGGCCCACCCACACCTGCGTTACATGTACCTACATTTCCGTTTTCCGAAGCCCAGATGATCGGCGCAGCAGAGTGGATTGCCACGTCTCAGCTGTTTTTCTTGCCAGCAGCAGTGCGGAAGATGAGTTTTCTACAAACTGCACACACGTGCATAGCACATGTCTGGTGCATGTGCTCAGAGACCCTACCGGTGGATCCCCACCACTGATGCAGCCTTCATGTGTACAGCAATAGGCAGAAAGACATCCAGGGGATTCAGAACTCTACATAACTGGAGATTCAGAGGCGACTGTGGCTTCCATGTATGCTTCCTTGAAGATATCCATGACATAACTTACGATGCCCTGCTCTTGCTTTTTCTTTCAGTAATTATTCATACTGTATGGAAGATATTTCTTGTTAGGGTCTTGATATTTTTATAATCTACATTTTTATATCCCAATCTTTATATTAAAACCAAACAGGAATGACTCAGAATCAGAAAAGCAGATGTGCCTTCAACAGTGCTGATTTCTAGCTCTACCCCCCCTCCTCTGACTTTGAATAAGGAAGATTTCCACAGCATATCTACTCAGTTAAAATGTTCTCTCCACGAAGAAAGTGTTTATACTCAGGGGCATCCTTTGTAGAATTGTTCTTGTGTTTGAATAGTCCCAGTGAGAAACGAAATCTGCCTTCTGCCTGCTGAGCTCTGTCAGGTGAATAGCAGTACAAATTCATACACTCATATTTCTTACTAATATCTATTCTGACAGTCATCTTAGCCCCATGGTCTATCCATTTAGATTACTAGATGCAGAACCAATCCTCTCCAAGGATTGTGTAAATCATCAGCGTTAGCTAGGTTTTAGCCAGCCCTGTAAAAAGGGAAGAAACTTTCAAAAGCCTTGACTGAAAGAAGACTTATTTATCTGACTCTTTGCTACACTAACTACTGATAATTAAAAGTCTGTGGCCAGGTTCAGCCCTATGGGAGCAGTTTATGTTTGGTGTATCTGAGTAAAAACCAAAGACTACTCATAAATAATGCTAAAATCAGTACTATTGAAAATTGGTACTCAAATACTGTATGCATATATTGGATAGTCAATATGTAACTATATGGCATGAAATTACATAGGCAACAGATTTTAACAGTAGAAGTAATATGTTGGTTGGCTTTAAAGAGCAGTGGTTATTTTTGTAGATAGCAACATGAAAATAGTGTACTTTTTTATTTTAGAACAGACTTTTTTCCCCATAGATGATCATTATACTGTACATAATAGAATAATTTATTTTAAGGAAGACAAACATGCCTATTTACAAGGTATTTTTAAAAATATATAAAGGATCACACAGACTCATTTACTGGTCCAAGATTAGAGAACTTTTAAAAGCTATTATTTATCACTCATTCTGCCAGACAGGGATGCTTATTCTGTTATGAGTGCAGATAGTGGGCACTTGTACCAATGTGCATTCAGTACATATTTGGACCTACTTAACTTGGCAAGCCACTTTGTCCATGAGGGCAAGATTTTGGAAAGTGGAAGCAGACACTGTGACTGGAGGAGCTGGAGCCAGATAAATCAAGCCCAATTATCTTAATTCTGTTATATCTCCAAATCTTGACAAAACAAAGCTGCCAAGACATAGCCCAGCATGGTGTCATGCAAGCATCTTCTCAGCCCTTTTATTGCATGGTGAGTGCATTTCAAAAGTGAATAGGGCTAGATTTCCATTTTCAGAGGAGCTTCAGTAGTTTTAAGGAATGAACAGCAGAGGAAGGGGACCTTTGGAACACAAAATAGATGGTGGCTAGTGTTTTTTGTAATTCTGGCCCACGTGCCCTAGGGAGGAAAGTAGCAGGTACAAGATGCTCCTGGTAAATGAACTGACAAACGAATTCAGTCCTGGACCCTATTTTTTATGGGGGGAAAGGGTACATAATGCAGGGAACCATAGAGCATGTTAGAATGCCTTTGCTGTACCCAATCTAGAGTGGACAGATTTAATGGGAGGTCAGATCTCTTGTACCTTGATTAAGTGTGAAGACTGTATATGTTTGGATCTAGCAGGTGGAACTGTGGAAGAAAGGTGAGGCAATAGCAGAGTGCAGCTCTTTTCCTATGTGCCCATTTTTTCCCCTTTTTATGTAATAAGTGCTTGAAGGCTACAAAGCAGTAGATGAATCTGATTTCTTATGCCTTTTCTTTTTTGGAACATTCTATCAGCATAGCCTAATCTTAAACCCTTGATCATAAACTTAGACAGCCATGGCCAGTGAGTTTTGTTTGTCTATTCATATATGATGGAATGCCTTTAGCAGGCATATCATCACCTGGGAAGATATTTCCTTAAAATGTCAGAATTGATTAGTTAGGAGGAAAAATACATATTCTGTAAATCACCCCTAAGATACTAGCCTCACTATAGGAAAACTAGTAGCCAAAATAATCTGGACAACATCCGTAGCTGCTCTTGATGAGGTTGAGGAGCCCCAGTCCATTCTAAAAGGACATGGAATTCCCGGCCTCCCCTATGTTTATACTCTTCTATTAAATGTTGCCATGCCTGGTTTTATTGCTTTGTCTATGGATGTTTCCTCTTTATATTATGCTTTACACTTAAACTTGGTTTGCTTAATAAGTTCTTTCAGATTTCCCCTCATATGTATTTATTTATTGCTTTTGAATCCACTAGCTTTCCCCTCATGCATATGAATTTATTGCTTTTGAATCCACAAGCTTCCATCTACATTTCAAGTGTGGCAAAATGCAGGCAAGCATTAAAGAAGTTGCACCTGTCAAAATTATTTGCTGCTGTTGGTTTTTTTCCCCCCTTCTGAGATTCCACTTATTTTCATCTCTCACTCATTGTCTCTTTATTTTTACTCTTAAGTTTCCCATTTGGCATATTTTAAGAACCTTGCTTATAAAGAAACATTCTCTTACTTCTAGGTGAGTTAGTTTTCAATTCCTGTAACAGAAGACAGCAAGCCTCTATTGAGATTTCAGCTTAATGTACAGAAGTCTTCAAGCAGGGTGGAGCATCAGACTACGCATTGCAGTCTCATTGTTTTCTCTTTCCAAACTCAATGAATTCAGCTGGAGGTCTAAAGGGAACATTTACTTACATCAGTTTGAATACAAGTCTTGTATAGTCTACGGCACAAATAAAACATGCTTCTAGTTCACAAGAGATCAAGCACAAGTGCAGTTCTCCTTAAGAGCTCAGATGAATGTGGGGCATTTTGGAAGAGACAGGAGTGGGACCTATATGCACATATTTCAGTTTGAGCTCTACAGCTAAATGCCTGAAATCTAGAAAGATCAAGGGAGGCTGGTTAGTCTAAATCATCTGAAGTGTTCTAAGTTGGGGAAAAGAGCTCTGACATAATGCTTAGAATGATTAAGCCTCTTGCCTTTCTACTTTTATATCAATAACATTCAAATCAATTTTCATGGTATTTTATTATATTTCCCCCCAGAGCCTCATGGGAAGGATGACAAAAAGAAATAGTTAATAAAATAAGAAATTAATGACATTGGCTATGGACTGTCAATTTAATGTGTTTTTTTTTTGGGGGGTGAGGGGACCTCATACTGTTGCTCTGTGTATTCAGGGAAGAAAATATACTTAAATGCTGCCATTTAAGAAGCTTTTTTTTACTTTAGCTGTGACGTAGAAACCTTCAAATTTCTAGGTTCTACCATATCGCAAGATCTAAAATGGACAACTAACATCAAAAACGTCATCAAAAAAAGACAACAAAGAATGTTCTTTCTGCACCAACTCAGAAAGCTCAAACTGCCCAAGGAGCTGTTGATCCAATTCTACAGAGGAATTATTGAGTCTGTCATCTGCACCTCTATAACTGTCTGGTTTGGTTCTGCAACCCAAGACAGACACAGACTTCAGACTTTATAATTAGAACTGCAGAAAAAACAATTGCTACTAACCTGCCTTCCATTGAGGACCTGTATATTACACGAATCAAAAAGAGGGCTGTGAAATTATTTACAGACCCCTCACATCCTGGACATAAACTCCTACCCTCAAAATGACGCTATAGAGCACTGCACACCAGAACAACTAGACACAAGAACAGTTTTTTCTGAACGCCATCACTCTGCTAAACAAATAATTCCTTCAACACTGTCAAACTATTTACTAAATCTGCACTGCTATTAATCTTCTCATTGTTCCAATCACCCATCTCCTTCCACTTAGGACTGTAACTTTGTTGCTTGTATCCTTACGATTTATACTGATATTGTTTCCTGATTGCTTATTTGTAGCCTATGACTATCATTAAGTGCTGTATCATTAAGTGTTAAATTTGTACCCTATGACTATCATTGTTGTAAGGGTTGTACCTTAATGAAGGTAACTTTTCTTTTATGTTCACTGAGAGCATATGCACCAAGACAAATTCCTTGTGTGTCCAATCACACTTGGCCAATAAAAAATTCTATTCTATTCTATTCTATTCTATTCTATTCTATTCTATTCTATTCTATTCTATTCTATTCTATCCTATCTTATCCTATTCTATGAGATGTTTACTAAGCATTTGGAGGAAAAGCTCTTTCAGATATCCAACTATCATCCAGATGTTCATCCACAAGACAAATTCCTTGTGTGTCCAATCACACTTGGCCAATAAAATTCTATTCTATTCTATTCTATTCTATTCTATGTTTCTTTAAAAAAGTTACATTTTGTTTTCAATTTTAAAAAACTTGAAAACACCTCCTTTTTCTTGATCAGCTGCACAATGTAGACATCCTTAACCTGTTTAGTTGTGGAAATCAAATATTTTAAACCTCCTATGGGCCACAATATCTTCTCTTCAGGAACACTTTCAATAGTTCAAATCATTTGCCATCTGTCACTTGGCTCAGTTAAAACTGTTTGATATGGCAAATACTGGCAGTAGCTGAGGTAGCTCCTCTGTTTTTCAAGGGATCTTTGGCATCTTCCCTCTTCGAGGACAAAGGTAGCTATGCCACATCACCTGTCCTCTGGGCCCCCAAATGTGTTTATACTGCCATTGTTGAAACAGCAATGAACAAATGAAAATAATTGAGATAGAAACCACCTTCTACTGAACTATTAAATATTCTGTTTTCAGTTGCTTCTTTAGTAATAGCGTGTGTTATCAACACACACCTGATGTGTTAAAGTCACATTAAAACAAATACAAAACCAACTTGAAATCCAAATAATCAGATGCACATTTCACTTAATTGAATTGCACTGATTGCTAAACAGAACCAGCCTTATTGATTTCAAGATCTGTTGCATTTGTATTTATTTATTTATTTATTTATTTATTTATTTATTTATTTATTTATTTATTTATTTATTTATTTATTTATTTATTTATTTATTTATTTATTTATTTATTTATTTATTTATTTATTTATTTATTTATTTATTTATTTATTTATTTATTTATTTATTTATTTATTTATTTATTTATTTATTTATTTATTTATTTATTTATTTATTTATTTATTTATTTATTTATTTATTTATTTATTTATTTATTTATTTATTTATTTATTTATTTATTTATTTATTTATTTATTTATTTATTTATTTATTTATTTATTTATTTATTTATTTATTTATTTATTTATTTATTTATTTATTTATTTATTTATTTATTTATTTATTTATTTATTTATTTATTTATTTATTTATTTATTTATTTATTTATTTATTTATTTATTTATTTATTTATTTATTTATTTATTTATTTATTTATTTATTTATTTATTTATTTATTTATTTATTTATTTATTTATTTATTTATTTATTTATTTATTTATTTATTTATTTATTTATTTATTTATTTATTTATTTATTTATTTATTTATTTATTTATTTATTTATTTATTTATTTATTTATTTATTTATTTATTTATTTATTTATTTATTTATTTATTTATTTATTTATTTATTTATTTATTTATTTATTTATTTATTTATTTATTTATTTATTTATTTATTTATTTATTTATTTATTTATTTATTTATTTATTTATTTATTTATTTATTTATTTATTTATTTATTTATTTATTTATTTATTTATTTATTTATTTATTTATTTATTTATTTATTTATTTATTTATTTATTTATTTATTTATTTATTTATTTATTTATTTATTTATTTATTTATTTATTTATTTATTTATTTATTTATTTATTTATTTATTTATTTATTTATTTATTTATTTATTTATTTATTTATTTATTTATTTATTTATTTATTTATTTATTTATTTATTTATTTATTTATTTATTTATTTATTTATTTATTTATTTATTTATTTATTTATTTATTTATTTATTTATTTATTTATTTATTTATTTATTTATTTATTTATTTATTTATTTATTTATTTATTTATTTATTTATTTATTTATTTATTTATTTATTTATTTATTTATTTATTTATTTATTTATTTATTTATTTATTTATTTATTTATTTATTTATTTATTTATTTATTTATTTATTTATTATTTATTTATTTATTTATTTATTTATTTATTTATTTATTTATTTATTTATTTATTTATTTTATTATTTACAGCCCCCCCACATCCTGGACATAAACTCCTACCCTCAAAATGACGCTATAGAGCACTGCACACCAGAACAACTAGACACAAGAACAGTTTCTTCCCAGAACACCATCACTCTGCTAAACAAATAATTCCCCCAACACTGTCAAACTATTTACTAAATCTGCACTGCTATTAATCTTCTCATTGTTCCCATCAACCATCATCCTCCACTTATGACTGTAACTTTGTTGCCTGTATCCTTACAATTTATATTGATATTGTTTCCTGATTGCTTATTTGTAGCCTATGACTATCATTAAGTGCTGTATCATTAAGTGCTGTATCATTAAGTGCTGTATCATTAAGTGCTGTATCATTAAGTGTTAAATTTGTACCCTATGACTATCATTAAGTGCTGTATCATTAAGTGCTGTATCATTAAGTGCTGTATCATTAAGTGCTGTATCATTAAGTGCTGTATCATTAAGTGCTGTATCATTAAGTGCTGTATCATTAAGTGCTGTATCATTAAGTGCTGTATCATTAAGTGCTGTATCATTAAGTGCTGTATCATTAAGTGCTGTATCATTAAGTGCTGTATCATTAAGTGCTGTATCATTAAGTGCTGTATCATTAAGTGCTGTATCATTAAGTGCTGTATCATTAAGTGCTGTATCATTAAGTGCTGTATCATTAAGTGCTGTATCATTAAGTGCTGTATCATTAAGTGCTGTATCATTAAGTGTTAAATTTGTACCCTATGACTATCATTAAGTGCTGTATCATTAAGTGCTGTATCATTAAGTGTTAAATTTGTACCCTATGACTATCATTAAGTGCTGTATCATTAAGTGCTGTATCATTAAGTGTTAAATTTGTACCCTATGACTATCATTAAGTGCTGTATCATTAAGTGTTAAATTTGTACCCTATGACTATCATTAAGTGTTAAATTTGTACCCTATGACTATCATTAAGTGCTGTATCATTAAGTGTTAAATTTGTACCCTATGACTATCATTAAGTGCTGTATCATTAAGTGCTGTATCATTAAGTGTTAAATTTGTACCCTATGACTATCATTAAGTGTTAAATTTGTACCCTATGACTATCATTAAGTGCTGTATCATTAAGTGCTGTATCATTAAGTGTTAAATTTGTACCCTATGACTATCATTAAGTGCTGTATCATTAAGTGCTGTATCATTAAGTGCTGTATCATTAAGTGTTAAATTTGTACCCTATGACTATCATTAAGTGTTAAATTTGTACCCTATGACTATCATTAAGTGCTGTATCATTAAGTGTTAAATTTGTACCCTATGACTATCATTAAGTGTTAAATTTGTACCCTATGACTATCATTAAGTGCTGTATCATTAAGTGCTGTATCATTAAGTGCTGTATCATTAAGTGCTGTATCATTAAGTGCTGTATCATTAAGTGCTGTATCATTAAGTGCTGTATCATTAAGTGTTAAATTTGTACCCTATGACTATCATTAAGTGTTAAATTTGTACCCTATGACTATCATTAAGTGCTGTATCATTAAGTGCTGTATCATTAAGTGCTGTATCATTAAGTGCTGTATCATTAAGTGTTAAATTTGTACCCTATGACTATCATTAAGTGTTAAATTTGTACCCTATGACTATCATTAAGTGCTGTATCATTAAGTGCTGTATCATTAAGTGCTGTATCATTAAGTGCTGTATCATTAAGTGCTGTATCATTAAGTGTTAAATTTGTACCCTATGACTATCATTAAGTGTTAAATTTGTACCCTATGACTATCATTAAGTGTTAAATTTGTACCCTATGACTATCATTAAGTGCTGTATCATTAAGTGCTGTATCATTAAGTGTTAAATTTGTACCCTATGACTATCATTAAGTGTTAAATTTGTACCCTATGACTATCATTAAGTGCTGTATCATTAAGTGCTGTATCATTAAGTGTTAAATTTGTACCCTATGACTATCATTAAGTGTTAAATTTGTACCCTATGACTATCATTAAGTGTTAAATTTGTACCCTATGACTATCATTAAGTGTTAAATTTGTACCCTATGACTATCATTAAGTGTTAAATTTGTACCCTATGACTATCATTAAGTGCTGTATCATTAAGTGTTAAATTTGTACCCTATGACTATCATTAAGTGTTAAATTTGTACCCTATGACTATCATTAAGTGTTAAATTTGTACCCTATGACTATCATTAAGTGCTGTATCATTGTTAAATTTGTACCTTATGACTATCATTAAGTGTTAAATTTGTACCCTATGACTATCATTAAGTGCTGTATCATTAAGTGCTGTATCATTAAGTGCTGTATCATTAAGTGCTGTATCATTAAGTGCTGTATCATTAAGTGCTGTATCATTAAGTGTTAAATTTGTACCCTATGACTATCATTAAGTGTTAAATTTGTACCCTATGACTATCATTAAGTGCTGTATCATTAAGTGTTAAATTTGTACCCTATGACTATCATTAAGTGTTAAATTTGTACCCTATGACTATCATTAAGTGCTGTATCATTAAGTGCTGTATCATTAAGTGTTAAATTTGTACCCTATGACTATCATTAAGTGTTAAATTTGTACCCTATGACTATCATTAAGTGCTGTATCATTAAGTGCTGTATCATTAAGTGTTAAATTTGTACCCTATGACTATCATTAAGTGCTGTATCATTAAGTGCTGTATCATTAAGTGCTGTATCATTAAGTGCTGTATCATTAAGTGCTGTATCATTAAGTGCTGTATCATTAAGTGTTAAATTTGTACCCTATGACTATCATTAAGTGCTGTATCATTAAGTGTTAAATTTGTACCCTATGACTATCATTAAGTGCTGTATCATTAAGTGTTAAATTTGTACCCTATGACTATCATTAAGTGCTGTATCATTAAGTGTTAAATTTGTACCCTATGACTATCATTGTTGTAAGGGTTGTACCTTAATGAAGGTAACTTTTCTTTTATGTTCACTGAGAGCATATGCACCAAGACAAATTCCTTGTGTGTCCAATCACACTTGGCCAATAAAATTCTATTCTATGTTTCTTTAAAAGTTACATTTTGTTTTCAATTTTAAAAACTTGAAAACACCTCCTTTTCTTGATCAGCTGCACAATGTAGACATCCTTAACCTGTTTAGTTGTGGAAATCAAATATTTTATGTCTTACTTAAAATAAGTAAGGCATAAGTATTTTAATTGTAATATATATGTAAATTTATGGTGCCCAGAGACATTGACTGAGTGTCTCTGTCACATTTTCTATGTGGCTATAAAAATGAATGAATGAATGAATGAATGAATGTATGTATGAATACATCTGAGCCAGCAAGTTTTTGTAAGTCATCAGTCACACAACCTACATTGTATTTGAAACAATTAATGGATGAATAGCAATGAACAAATGAAAATAATTGAGATAGAAACCACCAGCTAATGACCTTAGATGTAATATATTGTTTTTTATTTAGCTATAGTAGTTAACTACCCTACAGGAGTTAACTACATTGTGAGAGCCAGGAGCGGTTAAGGCTGGCATCCTCAAACTACAGCCCATGGGCCTGATATGGGCCACCAATGCAAAGTATCTGGCCCACGGAGTGGTGGGATTCAGCCCCACCCCTCACCCCGCCCCTCACCGTCGGCCTTATCTTCCAGCGAGCATCCACTCCAGCTGCATTTCTGGTTAGTTTTTCACCAGTTGAGCTGCACTTCTGATTACACTGCTGCTGCCGAAGGTAAGGCCGAAGGGTTCGGGGGAGGGCCATCTGACTGAGGAGTGATCTTGTCAGTGCAGCCACGTGATCCAGGGCTGGGGGGGTTGGTAGGGGAGGGGTTGCTGCTGGCTTGAAAAGCAGCTGCCAGCTTGTAAAGTAGTGCTTTAAAAGTCTTTAAAAATGCTTTAAAAACAGCCTTTCAGGGTGTTTTTCACAGCCAGGTGATCCAGGGCCGGTGGGTGAGTAGGGGAGGGGCTGCTTTTAAAGTAGCACTTTAAAAGTGGGCGGGTGAGGAACATGTCTCCATGTCTCCTAGCTTTTTCAAAATCAGCTAAAGTTGGCTAGCACTAATTCAAATGCAACCGCAGTATAATGCCTGAAGGAGAATTCACCCACTGCTTTGATTCTTGCCATATATAGAGTACATCCACCAAACTGGTTGCTGAACAATTTTGGTAGATCTTCATGTGTGTGGATACACATGCACAAGTGTGGCAAAAAGCAAATAAATTTGTGAATTCTCATCCAGGCTTAAAAGACATTTAGCCCTGTAATCCCAAATAATTCAAAAAAGTAGCCTGGTCACCTATCCCTTCCCAGGCATTCACAGGTCATCTGAAACATATGATCAAGAGTTATTTTGAAAGAAATCCTGTTTGTTTTATTCTTTTTTTAAGTAGCCTGAAGCTGCTGTTGTAATGAAGTTAGGCAAGTGGCAAGAAAGTTTGTGCTCTTGTTCCCTTAAGTAAATAGATTCCTTGGGTTGAGTAAGTACAGCAAGAACAAAGGCAAAATGGACTGCTAAATTGGCCATGCCCACCCAGTCACATGATCACCTAGCAATGCCCACCCAGTCGGTCTGGCCCTCCAACAGTCTGAGGGACCATGAATTGGCCCCCTGTTCAAAAAGTTTGAGGAGCCCTGGATTAAGGCATAAATATTTTATGTCTTACTTAAAATAAGTAAGGCATAAGTATTTTAATTGTAATATATATGTAAATTTATGGTGCCCAGAGACATTGACTGAGTGTCTCTGTCACATTTTCTATGTGGCTATAAAAAATGAATGAATGAATGAATGAATGAATGAATGAATGAATGAATGAATGAATGTATGTATGAATACATCTGAGCCAGCAAGTTTTTTGTAAGTCATCAGTCACACAACCTACATTGTATTTGAAACAATTAATGGATGAATAGCAATGAACAAATGAAAATAATTGAGATAGAAACCACCTTCTACTGAACTATTAAATATTCTGTTTTCAGTTGCTTCTTTAGTAATAGCGTGTGTTATCAACACACACCTGATGTGTTAAAGTCACATTAAAAACAAATACAAAACCAACTTGAAATCCAAATAATCAGATGCACATTTCACTTAATTGAATTGCACTGATTGCTAAACAGAACCAGCCTTATTGATTTCAAGATCTGTTGCATTTGTATTTCTAAGCTTATAACAGATCGGTCTGTATAGCATGTATAATAATCAGGCATTGATTCAGTTAAAAATAGGAAGTGCATAATAATATTCCCTCACCTTAGTTATATTATTTTTAATGTTATTTAATGTTATTTTTAATGTTAAAAATTTAATGTTATTAAAAGTGAAGCAGTCATATACTTGTTTCATTGCACCAAACCAAACAGAATCTCTCTCCATTATGTCATGACTCTTCAGCAACTCTTCTGTTATTGTGATCATTTCTGCCACAGGATCTTACAGTATTTTCATAGTATCATCCAGCCATTATTGAAATGAAATAAAACCTGTCTGTATTATTGCTACTTTCACACAACATTGTTGTGATGACTGTAGACACGCAATAAATTACTTGCAAGAAAATGATCCGTATTTACATGTTTCTGGTTAGCCTCATACAGCTAAATGACTTACTTAGGAGTCCATAGCCAAAAGTCACATTGTACATGGCAGAACAAGGCGTGCCTGAGTGAATAAATATGAAAAAAGAGACTAGGACATTAATAAAACATGCAATCTAATACATACATTAATACCTATTTAACTGTGGGTAGCATTCTGCTGGGAGTGTCCACCAAGCTCAATGCCAAATAAGGTTAGGGAAGATGATCAAAACAGAAAGCCCCTAATTGGAACATGGCTGGAGTGGGTGGATCATTTTAGCTTCAAGGGCTACATACAAACTGAAGGGCATTGGCAGAGATCTCACCTATGTACAGCCATCCTGATCTACTCAGGCAAGGACATGCATATCGACACACACACAAAGAAAAGTTATCTCAGCTGTGGCGGAGAGGTTCAAAGCTCTACCCTTTTCTCTCCTATTATGGAGAAATTGTCTTTCTGTATAAATAAGCTGAAAATGTTTTGAGAGTTCATTTTCAGCAAGCTTATCCAATCTCTTTCAGAGCATTACAGTTGTGCATAAAGTGGAGAAAGCTTATATCTTTTATTCTAATCTGGAATCCAGTCCCTAGCCATGTGCTAAGATGGGGAAATGGTGCTGTATTTTCCTAACAAGAGAAGTTCATACATTCATGTTGGTTTCTTTTAAAAAGAAATTACCCGTATTTTTCAGAGTATAAAACGCATCGGAGTATAAGACGCACCTTAGTTTTTGGGGAGAAAAATAAGAAAAAAGCTGATTGGCAGGTGGAATACCCCCAATCAGCTGTTCCCAGAGGTGAATTTTAGCAACAGGTTCTTTGGTTGTGAGTTCTGTGCCTTGCTTTTTTTGGCTTTTTTTTCCTGCCTCTGAAACTGTTTCAGAAAAAACTTTTTTCTGCCTCTGAAAGCCTCCAAAACAGAACTTCAGAAAAAAAGCCTCTGAAGCTCTATTTGGGAGCTTCTTTTCTGAAGCTCTATTTGGGGGCTTTTTTTCTGAAGCTCCATTTGGGGCTTTTTTTCTAAGCTCCGTTTGGGGCTTTTTTTCTGAAGTTCCATTTCTGATGCTTTTTTCAGCCTCTGAAACCTCGGTTTGAGAAGCTGGGCGGGGCTACATTTGGAATATAATGGGCGTCTGTGGCTCAGACTGTAAGACTGTTATTAACACAGCTGCCTGCAATTACTGCAGGTTCTAGTCCCACCAGGCCCAAGGTTGACTCAGCCTTCCATCCTTTATAAGGTAGGTAAAATGAGGACCCAGATTGTTGGGGGCAATAAGTTGACTTTGTATATAAATATAGAAATAGAATGAAGACTATTGCTAACATAGTGTAAGCCGCCCTGAGTCTTCGGAGAAGGGCGGGATATAAATGCAAATAAAAAAAATAAATAAGACGCACCCAGATTTTCACCCTCTTTTTTTTGGGAAAAAGGTGTGTCTTATACTCTGAAAAATACAGTATATGGCTGTTCATTAGCATGTTTCTCTTGAAAATATTTTTCTCCTAAGAGAACAATTCTTTTTTGTTGTTTATTTTTTTCCCCTTCCTTTGGTGTGAAAGGTGAGATAAATGTACCTCCCACTTAGCAACAGTGTCTATTTTCTCCTTGACAGCTTGCAGCTTCTCATTTTTTATTCACAGCATGTTTTCTGGTGTCATTACTTCTCAGTTTCTGTCTTCTGCTAACACCAGGAATCCTCCAGAGATGCGTCATTTCCATCACTGGCAGGTCGATATTCATTTGCTTGCTTCAAGGTTTTGCAGTTCTGCTCCATAAGCATCACGGAGGGTCTGATTGTTGTAGCAATTAAAAAGGGCATCTCAGGCCTAAGCTGATGACTGATGGACTTTTTGGGTCCCAGAGAGACTAAAGTCCAAATGTCAGTTTACTTAACTGATGATCAGCTGCATTAAGACCCAGTAGGCTGTTTTCAATGATCTGTCGAGGTGATCAATATGAATTCAGAAACTGTGAAATCATAATGCATAAGGAGATTTCCTTGCACTGATCTGAATTTTTTTTAAATTTGCATTTATATCCCGCCCTTCTCCGAAGACTCAGGGCGGCTTACACTATGTTAGCAATAGTCCTCATCCTATTTGTATATTTATATACAAAGTCAACTTATTGCCCCCAACAATCTGGGTCCTCATGGAATCATGGAATAAGTGAATCAGCTGAAAGTAGTATCAGGGAAGAACTATTAACTACAATTCTAATAAGAAATAGATAAACAAATCAAAGGGTGAACAGGGCAAAATATATGCAACTTTCATTTTAAAAGTGTTTCTTTTCTTGTCAAATCTCCTTTCTATTCATAATGATTGTATAGAAAATCTGGAATTTTGGATTGGAATGACAATAAACTGTTTGCAGCTAGAGATCCAAAATTTTCTTAATTGTATTTTGTTATGGCACCAAATCTTATGGCTAAAAGAAGAATTTGGAAATTACGATATCCTATTTTTATACTGGTTGAATAATTTGGTACGACTATATAATGAGAGGTGAGTTAGGATGATGAAGACTGATCTTTCTCAATTGAGATGAACAACACGGATCTGAACTATTACATTGATCTGAACCCTAACCCTTCAAAACATGTTGGGAAACTCATACTTTCTAAGAAAATGTGCTTTAAAACAATTTAGAAGAGAACTTTCTTCCAAATGTATTGATTCTCTCTCTCTCTCTCTCTCTCTCTCTCTCTCTCTCTCTCTCTTCCATTATGAAAATGGAATAAACCTAACTTGTGACTCAGCACATGCTAAATGCACAGAGTCTGGAAACAGATAAATTTATCTAATCCAAGTGCTGGGGTCTGATCTGAAGAGATTTCCTTGGGGAAGCAGAAGCAAATGATTCATATTGACCAATACTATTTAGAGCTGCTCTGAAATGTTTTCTAGCAATTTACTAACCATTTCACAAGGGTGAGAATTTCAGACAAGGTAATTCATCAGTTTCTGGAAAATGCAGCAGCAACAACCACTGGAGGGAGATAGGAGAAAACATGTTGTGGGTTTCAATTTCCTTATTTATTTGTTGTAAGAATAGTAGAAACTTTCCATTGCTTAATTCTTTATTGTATTTAAAAATGGATGGATGTTGTTAGTCTAATCAGCTAGCTTATACATATATACAGTACCGTAACTGCCTACACACACCATAATTCCCCGAAGATTCTTAAAGAATGGAGCAATTCTAGAGCAATTTCAAAACAAAAATAGATTATAATTACCCAGATAATTAACTTCTAATCAGCCTCCCATTGATAATTCATAAATTATATGTGAAGCATCTCTAGATAACTGAGTGGATGAATCAAGAAAGAATCTTAGCTGTAGGACAAGCTGACTTTTCACCAGACTTTTAATATTAGATCGATGTACCACCTTGAACCAACTGATTGCAAAATATGCTCATCTACTAAGATGAGCTTTCTATGCCACTTTTATAGATCTGAAGGTGACATTTAATTCAATTTCTTGAGAGAGATTATAACAAGGATTGGCTGCCTCCTTCATTGATTTGATGTCTTCTTCAACTAATAATGATGCTGCATGAAAATACCACAATGCAGGGCAGCTGCATGAAAAATTGTAGAAAGCTATGGAGAAGACCTTGAGGTAAATATAAGAAGCCATTACATAAACAAAAACAGCAGAAGCTTTCTTTAAGCTCTGGGAAAAGAGATAATATTAGGAAGGTACCTAGGGTGGTTCTTCCCTGATTCATCGGGCCATAAGATGAAGGGTGAAAAGACTTTAAAAACTATGTTAATATAGCCTACTTCAATAAAGCTTAATTCTAGTTTTCCTGTAAAGTTGGTTTCATAATAATAATAATAATAATAATAATAATAATAATAATAATAATAATAATAATAATAATAATAATAATAATAATAATAACAGAGTTGGAAGATCTTGGAGATCTTTTAGCCCAACCCCCTGCCCAGGCAGGAAACCCTACACCATTTCAGACAAATGGTTATCCAACATTTTCTTAAAAATTTCCAGTCTTGGAGCATTCACAACTTCTGCAGGCAAGTTGTTCCACTGATTAATTGTTCTAACTGTCAGGAAATTTCTCCTTAGTTCTAAGTTGCTTCTCTCCTTGATTAGTTTCCACCCATTGCTTCTTGTTCTACCCTCAGGTGCTTTGGAGAATAGTTTGACTCCCTCTTCTTTGTGGCAACCCCTGAGATATTGGAACACTGCTATCATGTCTTCCCTAGTCCTTCTTTTCATTAAACTAGACATACCCAGTTCCTGCAACCGTTCTTCATATGTTTTAGCCTCCAGTCCCCTAATCATCTTTGTTGCTCTTCTCTGCACTCTTTCTAGAGTCTCAACATCTTTTTTACATCGTGGTGACCAAAACTGAATGCAATATTCCAAGTGTGGCCTTACCAAGGCATTATAAAGTGGCACTAACACTTCACGTGATCTTGATTCTACCCCTCTGTTTATGTAGCCCAAAACTGTGTTAGCTTTTTTGGCAGCTGCTGCACACTGCTGGCTTATATCTAAATGGTTGTCCACTAGGACTCCAAGATCCCTCTCACAGTTACTACTATTGAGCAAGATACCACATATGCAGTACCTGTATCGTAGATCTTCCTTGTAGGGCTGATAACTGAATTGTCTGCTCAGGCCTCCAAAGGAGTCAAATAGAATGTAATGTAATGTAATGTAATGTAATGTAATTTCTGAATTAAAATTTCCTATTATTTAATTTCTATATTACTGATATTATACAGGCTGATATTTGTTAGACCCAAATTCCATCCATAGTTTCTATCTCAGAGCTAAATTTCCATGTTATTATAGATGTCAATGCATCCCTTCTCTCTGCATCCCCAGTGGGGTCTGCAACAGAACTTCTATTTCCTAGCAAGATTATTGTCAAAATACGGGAAATTAACCACACACAAAAATATAATGGCTGCATTTATTAAGCAGCATACTAAGATCCATAAGATTTGATTACCAACAATATCCAAATTGAACAAACTGCCCTTTAAATACCTGGAAATTTCAACCCTCAAACTTTACACTTGATGCATTTAATTTTCTAACAGAATATACAGGCTATACAAGAAACAGCTGTGTGCCTATAGCAATTAAATCTCTAAAAGCTGAAGTGGTAAGTCTTTTGCTATGGGCTCTGTGTGTAGAGAAATCCTTGAACTAGAAACAATTCAGTCCAAATTTCTGAGATTGCTACTCCTAGTTCCTTGCTCTATTGCAAATACACTATCTCTGTAGTGCATGAGACTGTTGAGCTCTGTCTGAGGCTCTGCTGGTTAAAGTATTGTTGAAGCAAATTTACAGGGGTAAGATCCTAGTCCAACTTGTACTGAGATCAATACAAGTGGAGAAGCAAGTTAGATCTGATCTGTTCATTATGGGTTTTCTCCTCCCGTCCTATGTATCTAGTCTGGGCTTAGGCAAATTCATGCTGGAATCCTGATCCTTCAGCTAAACCTATTCTCATGTCAGAGAAGACTGAACTCAGCTGGAGCTGAACAGTTCAGTATTTTTATGCTATCTATTCCCCTTTTGCCATTTTCACTGAGCAGTTGATATACTGTTTCTTTTTTTCTTATATTAAACATATCTGAAAATTACTTTTTTCTGTCCTCAGCATCCTTTTGTTAACTTGTTAAATTCTCTGCCTTAGTGTATAGACACAATTTTTACAAAATCAAACTATTCAAACTCTTCTTTGGTACCTTGCCTCTCTTACCACCTGTTCTATGTATCCCTCCAGAATGCCAGATTTTTATTAACTTTTTGGTGCAGGCAGATTGGTTTATTTTCCATTTTTCTTTGTTTTAATCGTTTACAATTGTGCTTTTGCTATTTCCTGGCTGCCTTTGATACTTTCACAGAGAATGAAAGATGGCCTGCTTTTCCTGTTATGGAATTCTAATTATCATTGTTGTGAGTTTATGCATCTCTCTTTCTTGAATAAGATATGTATTGGATTACATTCAGTTTTAATATCGATGATTCCAGCATTACAAGATAGCTTTTTCCTTAACTTAGCTACCAAGCTTTCTCTAATGTTTCTCTAATGTCTCTCCCAACATATGCCAGTGTAATTAAAACCCCTCTCAGTGCTATTTCATGCCTCTTTGAAAGATCTGCAATTTGGTTTTGGAAAATATCTCTCACATTCTTTCTTTGGTTGGGTGGTTAGTAGTAAACACATGTAATGATGCTGCTGCTGTTATTAGTTTTCCCACTATGAGTGAATGGGTACTTAGTTATCACTTCTTTCTGCTATATTCCAAATCCATATAGCCCTCTATCCCTTCTTTCATATAACTGATTTATCATCTCATATACATCTACACTGAAGTAAATTCTACAATGTTCAGTAAGATTTAGTCCTTGCTTAGTATATTTATTATTTATCTATTCAATCTATGTAATAAGCAGAGTTCTCTGTGCAGATAAGATTGTAATCCTGAATCTTTATATTGTTTTAACAATTCGGCCTTTTTAGAATAGGTTTTTTAATTCTTATTTTAATCTGTATTTATATGTTTTTATTTGCCTGTGAACTGCCCTGAGTCCTTCGGGAGATAGGGCGGTATACAAATGTGATCAATCAATAAATAAATAAATAAATAAATCTTAAAACTGATTATGTGGTTAGAGTTAACAAAACAAAACAAAACAAAGCAAAGCAAAGCAAAACAAAACAAAACAAAACAAAACAAAACAAAACAAAACAAAACCTTCCCCATGTACCATGGCTCCTATCAACATCAGAGCATCATGTGACTTCATTAAAATAAAAAGAAAACATTTAGCTCTGGCTGAAACTATGATAGAGTTCAGCAGGAACTGAATTTTAATTAATCATTCCTCTGAGTTTTCTCCAGTTCTTTTATCATGCTCCTTGATAGTGATGAATGTACAACCTAGATTATAATTTAAAGACTGATATTCTGTCTTAATGGATAAAGGAGATAGCAAAATACCAGTAAAAATAGAGAAACCACAGTTGGCTTGGAGAAATGTTTAATATAGCCGTGGAAGCTTTAAAATAATTGAAAAGTGCTTTGGACCTTGAACAGACACAAGCATGCTGGTGCACCAAGGGACATATTTTTGGTAAACTGTACAGCCTCCCATTCATTGGAATCTCAGTCAATTCATTGAGAGGAAAAGATCAGTTAGGTTGTGATGGTGGTGTGTGTGCTATGTGTGTTCCTTACAATGGAGAATTGACCTGCAAATCATTCTTGCTTTTTTTCTGAATTTGCTCTTATTTCTAGCTCCTCATCTTTCCTTGTAATTTATGTTAGATTCTAAAACTGCAGTCAACGCTTTATAAATAATCGGTTCACCAAGGATACTTGTAACTACTTTGAACTAGGTCAAATAACTATTGACAACTTTGTAATTAGCTAGCCTTTGTCTACACAGGCAGTAAAATGAGCTAGTAGTCTGTTATGTTCAAATTCTGAACAACATAGATTTTCACTGAATGTAAAAAAAATGGATTTTGATATCCTCCTGATATAAAAATACTTTGCATATTATTTTTTAATTAACAAGAATTGTAGACTCATTTTTGTATTCCCAGTTAACAGTGCACAGGGCAGAGGTGGGTTTCAGCAGGTTCTGACCAGTTCTGGAGAACCGGTAGCAGAAATTTTGAGTAGTTCAGAGAACTGGTAAATATCACCTCTGACTGGCCATGTCCCCATCTATTTTCTGCCTCCCAAGTTCCAACTGATTGGGAGGAAATGGGGATTTTGCAGTAACCTTCCCCTGGAGCGGGGAGGGAATGGAGATTTTACAGTATCCTTTCCCTGCCACACCCACCAAGCCACACCCACAGAACTGATAGTAAAAAATTTTGAAACCCACTACTGATACAGGGTGATTTCCCTATAAAGAAATAAGGTTTTTAGGCCTCATGGTTAGGCTAGTAGAATATAGGATTCCAAGAATTTATACCAACAACTCTGATCTTTGGGCTGTGTTCATACTACAGAGTGGACTACTTGCTCTATATTTTACAAAAAAAAATATATTGTGAGATTCTGCTTTAGTCAGTCATAATGTAACAATTATAAATATATTTGTAATTCTTGAAGTACATTATTTATTTATTTATTTATTTATTTATTCATATTTGTATACCGCCCTATCTCCCGAAGGACTCAGGGCGGTTCACAGGCAAATAAAACATTTATGTACAAATTAAAATAACCATTAAAAAACTTATTCTAATGCCAAATTATTAAAAATATAAATATAAATATTAAAAACCAATTAAAACCCCTATAAATTTAAAATCTAGTCCAGTCCTGCACAGATGAATAAATGTGTCTTGAGCTCGCGACGGAAGGTTCGGAGGTCCGGAAGTTGACGGAGTCCTGGGGGGAGTTCATTCCAGAGGATGGGAGCCCCTACAGAGAAGGCCCTTCCCCTGGGCGTCGCCAGACGACACTGCCTAGCTGACGGCACCCTGAGGAGTCCCTCTCTGTGAGAGCGCACGGGTCGGTGAGAGGTATTCGGTAGCAGTAGGCGGTCCCGTAGATAACCCGGCACTATGCCATGGAGAGCTTTGAAGATGGTTACCAAAACCTTGAAGCGCACCCGGAAGGCCACAGGTAGCCAGTGCAGTCTGCGCAGGATTGGTGTCATACGGGAGCCACGAGGGGCTCCCTCTATAACCCGCGCCCTTCAAGGGGAGCCCCATGTAGAGAGCATTGCAGTAATCCAGGCGAGACGTCACGAGGGCGTGAGTGACCGTGCATAGGGCATCCCGGTCTAGAAAGGGGTGCAACTGGCACACCAGGCGGACCTGGTAAAAAGCTCTCCTGGAGACGGCCATCAAATGATCTTCAAAAGACAGCCGTTCATCCAGGAGGACGCCCAAGTTGCGCACCCCTTCCATCGGGGCCAATGACTCGCCCCCAACAGTCAGCCGAGGACTCAGCTGACTGTACCGGGATGCCGGCATCCACAGCCACTCTGTCTTGGAGGGATTGAGCTTGAGCCTGTTTCTCCCCATCCAGACCCGTACGGCCTCCAAACACCGGGACAGCACTTCGATAGCTTCGTTGGGGTGGCCCGGTGTGGAAAAGTACAGCTGGGTGTCATCAGCGTACAGCTGGTACCTCACACCGAAGCCACTGATGATCTCACCCAGCGGCTTCATATAGATGTTGAACAGAAGGGGCGAGAGGATCGACCCCTGCGGCACCCCACAAGTGAGGCGCATTATGGTCATATATATCCTGTGGTTTTAAAAAAGGAATAATTTGGATTAAAAATAAGTGATGTTTTGCCTTTACTAAACCATACATATGTATTGCAATATTAAAACATTATATATAATCACATACCTAATTTCAGATTGCTATTACATTGCTACATTATTATAAGGTAGAATACATTATTATAGGTAAGAATAATGCCTAGCTTGATTCTTCTAATGACTGGATTATTACCACACTATATGAAACAGGAGAGAATGAGTTGCTATGAATATTATGCTTCAGTTTTAATATAGTCTTTATATTTTTCATCAAGTAATAAGTAATAAGATCATACTTTATTGCTAGCATCAACAAATAATTCTACAATTTTTACTGGGCTCATATACAGTACTAAATTCATTAAAAGTTTTTTGTATACCACTAATGAATCTTTCTCCCACTAATTAATCTTTAACCTGTATTCTAAAACCTTGTTTATAATTTATTAGACCATTTTTGATGTCCAGGAATCAGATTTTTTTCCAAAGTTTATATCTCTGTCCATTAAAATAAAACTTTAATTATGTATTTAGCCTCAAGTTGCTTATTTAAATTTTCTACCTTTCTTTTCTGAGTCATTAATTTTATTCCAGCATTCTCTGTTGGATATACAAATATTCTAGTTTTAATGGGTGTGTTTTAGCACCCTTCTCTATGAAGAGAAATTTTACGTTTTTTCTCTGAATTCATCTGGTGTTCTATTTTCCTAATTGCTTTAGTGTTATGACCCCAGAGTGTAATTACCCAAGATTCTTTGTAGAGTTGCTTAGCGTCTCTTCATTTTAATACTGAATTTTAATATATTTACTTCTAATTTCTTATCAATTATTTTAGTTTTTAGGTTAACAGTTTATAACAAAACATTTCACCTTGCTCTGAAGGAAATAAGCATTTGTATTTATTTATTTATTTATTTATTTATTTATTTATTTATTTATTTATTTATTTATTTATTTATTTATTTATTTGATTGATTGATTGATTAATTGAGTGATTTGCCACCTATCTTGCCGAAAATGGGTGAGTCATCACAAACAAGATGGCTGGCCATCTAAGTTACATAAGGAGTTCAGCATAAGAAGCAACTAATTTGCATGTAAGAGCAGAATGGGGACATAGTTACTATGGCAAAAATATTTTGGAGACCTGTACCAAGAAACAACTAGAAAGGAAATGGAAGTCTGCAAGGAAAAATCTGCAACCAATACAATGGCTGTGATACAACTATAGAAACTATGTAGTTGTCTGTGAGGAGGATAATGGACGGTGGGGGGCGGGCTCTCATTTATCCATATATGTGCATCAAATATCATGATGCAGCTGATGCAAATTATCCATTTCTTTGCTTGATGTTATCATTATGCATGTGTCATTTTTTTGATGCAATTGTGGCTTGTAGTAGAGACAGGTTGTAGACAGAAAATAAGTATAAAGAAAACAGAGAAACTAGAATAGCTAAAAACAGAAGTCAGAGAAAGATACATGTTGTCAGAAAGTTATAATTAAAAAAAATAACTAGAGATTCTTTTCTGTGTGCAACATTGTTTTTATGAGTGGATTTTGGCTTTTCCTTTTTGCTGCTTACAATCATTCATAACTTTCTTATAATTTCAGCAGATTGGGAATTAGGGACGAAGAACAGTGTTGAACATGAAATCATATTCATTAAATGTGGTGATGGTGAAAATAACAGGTAGATCACCAAGTGTATCACCCTAACTTCATAGAATACTCTCCATCCAGAGGTGGGTTTCACATAATTTTACCACTGGTTCGCCGTGCACCAAAAATATGAGCGTGCGCTTCCTTCTGCACATGTGTTTTGCTCATGCACATGGCTTGCATGCATGTGTGTGGCTTAGAAAACATGACTGGTGAAGGGGCGTGGCCAACATAGCTGCGGGACGGCAGTTCCATGGGGCTCCGGAGGAAACACCAATATCCCAGCCATTTGGGGGTCCTTTATGGACCATAGCTGTCTTGTATAGACTGTGAAGAAGGGAGGCACAGATCGGCATGAACAGGGAAGTGGCAAATTCACACCTGGCGGGTGGGTGGGATGGACTCATCTGCAGGTTGCCACTACCAGTTTGCCTGAACCAGTCCTAACTGGCTGAATACCACCAATGTCTCTATCCCACAGCATATTACAAGACCTAAATTAACCAGGCAAATCAAGGACATTCTAAAGTTCAAATATGCCAAAGGAAAACACACATTTCAATACAGCAGTGATGCGTGAATAAAATCTGTGGAGGAATTCCTAGTGGCTGTTAACTACAGAGGAGAAAGAATACATGTAACCATATTGCATTAGTAGATTCTCTAGAACAGCTGGCTGAGGAACTCTGGGAGTTAAAGTCCACAAGTCTTAAAGGGACCAAGGTTGGAGACCCCTGCTTTAGACTATAATTGAATTTTGCTTGGATCAGGGCCACATTGCAAATGAAAGTCATGAAATCTCTGTATGGATTGTAACTAATGTTATAGTCATACCACACTGAAAGCTGGGAAGCAATGAAATATGAAATCTTAAAAGGTCTGGAGAAATTTTGGAGGTGTTACTAATGTGCAATCGGAAAATAAGGCCACATTAATCTCCTTAAATGTAAATGGACTAAATTTACCCAGCAAAAGAAAGATGTGTTTAAAACAAGCTTTAACAAAACATAAAACTGAGATTGTTTGTTACAACAAGTATATATAAAACAAAAGCAGATAATTCACTATAACAGGAGAAAAATAGAACAACAGCAATATTCAGCAGTGGAAAACATGAAAACAAATGGAATAACATTTTTTTCCTCACTTTCATGGAAGGCATTAGAACAATTAAAAGAGAAAAAGGGAGAATTTTAATTCTGATGTTAAGAAAATAAGGTAAAAGTTTAACACTGACATCCAGGTATGCTGTAAATAAGAAAGAACCATTTTCTGAAAGTTTTTTCCCCCTCTAAATGCTAATAGAAATCAAATATGAGGAAATAATAACTGTTGGAAATATGAATGGAGTGCTAGAACTGAATACAAATAAAATATTGCAAGGGGGTGGGGAAAGAAGGAAAACCTTTGAGAAAATCTTTTCAATATATGGATACAATGGTTTGTTATGTATTTGGAGACTTTAAAAAAGTTCAAAAATAAGAGACTACATGTTCTTCTCTTGCTGAGACATCAAATGTGTTGTGTTTCCAATGCTCTCACACCTTCCATTGAGGAATTAAAGATCATAATACATGTGCTGATTATAATCCAATTACATATGCAGATCATAATGTTTTTTAATATCCTGGTTCCCAGGAGAATATCTTTTAAAAATGGATGGTGAATAACCCTCCATACATAAATACATACATACATACATACATACATACATACATACACACATACACACACATATATATATATGTATGTATGTATATATATATAACAAAAATGTATACATGGATTAAAATATTTTTGTTAAATAAACACAATTCCAGGGTTGTCAGTCATTTGCAAAGTTTCTTATAAGACTTGCAGAGAACCAAAGAAAAGGAATACAATAGGCAAAAATTACAAATGGAAGAAAAAAAAGAGAAGGAATTAGAATACATTCCAAAACTAATCCAAAATGACAGGTACTGAGAAAGCTAAATAGACACAAACAACAATTAGACTTAATGAAAGTGGAGGAACTAGAGAAGAAGATAAAATATGTCAAACAAAATCACTCTGAGAATGCAAACAAACCAGGAAAACTTTTGACATATAAAATTAGAAAAGAGAAAGAAAGGATGATAACAGTGATTGAAAAATTGTTGTATGCAAGAATAAATATTAGAGAAAAAGTTGCTGTTTTTAAAAAAAGAATTATACTCTAAGCATAAAATTGACAAAGAAGGTTTGAAAACATATAATAAAGATAAAAAAAAATTGACATTCATAGACGAATATTAAACAGATTTAGCACAATTCAGGAAATTAAAGAAGCAATAAACAAAATTGAAATTGGAAAAGCACCAGGCTCAGATGGATTAATGGCTCAATATAATAAAAATTATAGGAAGGTCTTCTGAAGATACTGAATAAAATCCAAGTGACAAAAATGTTACCAAATGCATGGAAAGAAGCTATATATCTTTGATTTACTTTACTTTGATTTACAAAAATAAAATAAAATAAAATAAAATCTGAAGAATCCTCAATCATAAAAAAACCAATATCTTTATTCAATGTTGATTACAAGATATTCATGACTATATTAGCTGAATATATGAGTAAGTGCATTCCCATAATTATTATTATTTTATTTTATTATTTATTAGATTTCTATACCACCCTTCTCCCGAAGGACTCAGGGCGGTTTACAGCCAAAATAAAACACAATCAATATACAATTAAAAACAAAATTAAAAAACTTATTATACAATTGGCCGAAACTTTAAAACATTTAAAATCTAAAAACCCGTTAAAATTCATATAAAATTTAGAAATTTAAAAATTTTAAAAGTTAAAAAAGTTGAACAGAAACTTTAGCCAGCCCCGCGCGAGTAAATAAATACGTTTTCAATTCGCGGTGAAAGGTCCAAAGATCAGGTATTTGGCGCAAACCAGGGGGAAGTTCGTTCCAGAGGGTAGGAGCCCCCACATAGAAGGATCTTCCCCTGGGGGCCGTCAGCCGACATTGTTTGGTGGACGGCACCCTGAGAAGCTCCTCTCTGTGTGAGCATACGGGTTGATAGGAGGCATGGGGTAACAGTAGGCGGTCCCGTAAGTGAATTATATGCATTCATCAACATTAAGAAAAAGGAGTCAGCCATAATTTTTCTAGATATGGAAAAAGAGTTTGACAATTTGAAATGGCTGTTTTAGTAGAGTTAAAATGCATCTTGGAGAAGTATTCAAAACCTGGAATGGAAGGCATATATCAATGGCAAAAAGCAAAGATCAAGTGAATTGAACTCGCTCTATAAGCTTTTTAATACATAAAGATCCAGGGTGAATAAAGGGTGAATTTTTATAATCACTGTTTATAATCACTCGGGAAATCTTGGTGGATAAGATCTGAAAAGACAAGCCGTCAGGTGTGAAAGACCAGGACCATACCAAAGTTCCAATTAAGCGGTTTATTACTACTCATGTCAATGTACAAGAATCTATTAAATTAATGATTAGCACTATTTTAGTGCTAAATAAAAGTCAGTGGAATTCAAGAGGTGTTGGACTGTGTTTGTGGCTATGTAGATACTCTAGGCTGATTTCTCTTTTGATTCTACCCCTAGGATCTGCCAATCATTCTCCTACACAATAAATAAATGGAATCAAAATTGAAAGAGAAAAATACAAAATGAAATTGTATGCAGGTGGCATAGAACAAACAATTATACAGCTGATGAAAATATTTAAAGATTTTGGCTGCTTTTCTGGAAACAAAGATAACAACAACAACAAAACAAAAAACCTCAAAGAATAACAAGAGTGCTTACCCTCTGAAGAAGACTCTATCAAAGAAACAAGCACACAAACATACTGGTTGTGAGACAACAAAAGATCCAATTAAATATTTAGGACTTTACTTGAGAGGATATTTCAAAATAATTATTTTGAAATATTTCAAAATAATTATTACAAATTATGGAAAGAAATAAAACAAGATCTCAAAAAAAAAATGAAAACCTTTTAAAATCTTTTGCCTGGGAATTTCTGAGGTAATAAAATTAAATATATTACCTAGAGTGAAATTTTCATTTCAAATGACCTAAATTCAAATTTGAATTAAAAGTTTAACAGATTTATGTGGAGTGGAGAAAAAAGAAGAATAAGATTCACACTTTTTTTTCTAATCTCAGACTATATTATCAAGCAGGTTATCTATCATGGATAACAGAATGGATAAAATCTCTGAACAGCAGCACATCAATTATAGAAGGAGCTAGCTTAGCCAGACTGACTTCTTGGTATTTAAAGTACAAAGAAACAAAAAGGATCTGATGATAAGTTTGCTTGACTATAAAACAAAGTCTGGAACCATCTAATAATAAGTACAGTGACTTCACCATTAGCATAATCATCAAATGTTTTTTATTTCAAGAATAATTATGGTTTGAAAGGTTTAATTATATATGCTGATATGGTATATTCAGATTCAGAAACCAAATTAAATACACAACAGGAATAGCTCAATGGAGGTTTGAATTTATACTTAAAATTGCTGGAAGAATATAAAGCTATCTTAAGAAAGAAGGAATCAAAATCATCTAGTGAGATCCATAAATAAATTGTTAGTAAAATTGTTACTGACTTGGAGGCATACAAATTAAAAACTGCATGCAAAACTTCAAACAAGTATTTACCATGGAACAATAGTTATGAAAAAAATCAAGAAAATTTACTCTCAACATACAGTTTGAAGAATAGTGGTGCAAAATGTTTTATTTAAGGGATATAATATCATAAATGAGTACCAAATTGGAGAGATTATGTAATACATCCTGGAAATGCCATAATAAATAAGGAACCTTTTATTATATGAGATGGTCATGCAAAAATAATAAAATGAAACAAAATAAAATAGAATAAAATAAAATAATAAAATGTAAATTGAAGTAAAGTAAAAAAAAATCATTACACCTAAATATTTAAAAAAATTGTAAGAACAAATTTGAATTGAAACCACAAATATTTTTTAGGAATAACTGTATGAATGAAAAATATAAGTATAAATAGTTTAAATGAAAAATATAGCTATCTATTAAGATATATGCTGATAGCAGCAATAACTAACTTGGCACAATGTGGAAAAGTAAAATCTTGTGGACAATTATTTATTTATTTATTTATTTATTTATTTTTCATATTTATATACCGCCCTATCTCCCTAGGGACTCAGGGCGGTTCACAGGCAATTAAAAATACATATAAATACAAACTAAAATGACAATTAAAAAACTTATTCTATAGCCGAATTATTAAAAAACAGTATAAATACTAAAAACCCATTTAAAACCAGTAAATTTAAAATCTAATCCAGTCCCGCGCAGATGAATAAGTGTGTTTTAAGCTCGCGACGAAAGGTTCAGAGATCCGGAAGTTGACGAAGTCCTGGAGGGAGTTCGTTCCAGAGGGTGGGAGCCCCCACAGAGAAGGCCCTTCCCCTGGGTGTCGCCAGACGACACTGCCTAGCTGACGGCACCCTGAGGAGTCCCTCTCTGTGAGAGCGCACGGGTCGGTGAGAGGTATTCGGTAGCAGTAGGCGGTCCCGTAAATAGCCCAGCCCTATGCCATGGAGCGCTTTAAAGATTGTCACCAACACCTTGAAGCGCACCCGGAAGGCCACAGGTAGCCAGTCTGCGCAGGATAGGTGTCACATGGGAGCCACGAGGGGCTCCCTCTATCACCTGCGCAGCTGCGTTCTGGACTAACTGGAGCCTCCGGATGCCCCTCAAGGGGAGCCCCATGTAGAGAGCATTGCAGTAATCCAGGCGAGGGCGTCACGAGGGCGTGAGTGACTGTGCATAAGGCATCCCGGTCTAGAAAGGGGCGCAACTGGCGCACCAGGCGAACCTGGTGGAAAGCTCTCCTGGAGACGGCCGTCAAATGGTCTTCAAAAGACAGCCGTTCATCCAGGAGGACGCCCAGGTTGCGCACCCTCTCCATCGGGGCCAATGACTCGCCCCCAACAGTCAGCCGAGGACTCAGCTGACTGTACCGGGATGCCGGCATCCACAGCCACTCTGTCTTGGAGGGATTGAGCTTGAGCCTGTTTCTCCCCATCCAGACCCGTACGGCTTCCAAACACCGGGACAGCACTTCGATAGCTTCATTGGGGTGGCCTGGTGTGGAAAAGTACAGCTGGGTGTCATCAGCGTACAGCTGGTACCTCACACCGAAGCCACTGATGATCTCACCCAGCGGCTTCATATAGATGTTGAACAGAAGGGGCGAGAGAATCGACCCCTGCGGCACCCCACAAGTGAGGCGCCTCGGAGCCGACCTCTGCCCCCCCGTCAACACCGTCTGCGACCGGTCGGAGAGATAGGAGGAGAACCACCGATAAACGGTGCCTCCCACTCCCAATCCCTCCAACCGGCGCAGCAGGATACCATGGTCGATGGTATCGAAAGCCGCTGAGAGGTCTAATAGGACCAGGGCAGAGGAACAACCCCTATCCCTGGCCCTCCAGAGATCATCCACCAACGCGACCAAAGCCGTCTCCGTGCTGTAGCCGGGCCAGAAACCGGACTGAACGGGTCTAGATAGACAGTTTCATCCAGGTGCAGGGAAACTGATATGCCACCATACTCTCTACAACCTTCGCCGCGAGCGGGTTGGAGACCGGACGATAATTACCTAACACAGCCGGGTCCAGGAGGCGCCCAGGTTGCGCACCCTCTCCATCGGGGCCAATGACTCGCCCCAACAGTCAGCCGAGGACTCAGCTGACTGTACCGGGATGCCGCATCCACAGCCACTCTGTCTTGGAGGATTGAGCTTGAGCCTGTTTCTCCCCATCCAGACCCGTCGGCTTCCAAACACCGGGACAGCACTTGATAGCTTCATTGGGGTGGCCGGTGTGGAAAAGTACAGCTGGGTGTCATCAGCGTACAGCTGGTACCTCACACGAAGCCACTGATGATCTCACCCAGCGGCTTCATATAGATGTTGAACAGAAGGCGAGAGAATCGACCCTGCGGCACCCCACAAGTGAGGCGCCCGGGCCGACCTCTGCCCCCTGTCAACACCGTCTGCGACCGGTCGGAGAGATAGGAGGAGAACCACCGATAAGCGGTGCCTCCACTCCCAATCCTCCAACCGGCGCAGCAGGATACCATGGTCGATGGTATCGAAAGCCGCTGAGAGGTCTAATAGGACCAGGGCAGAGGAACAACCCCTATCCCTGGCCCTCCAGAGATCATCCACCAACGCGACCAAAGCCGTCTCCGTGCTGTAGGCGGGCGGAAACCGGACTGGAGCAGGTCTAGATAGACAGTTTCATCCAGGTGCAGGGAAACTGATATGCCACCATACTCTCTACAACCTTCGCCGCGAGCGGGTTGGAGACCGGACGATAATTACCTAACACAGCCGGGTCCAGGAGGGCTTCTTGAGGAGGGCCTCACCACCGCCTCTTTCAAGGCGGCGGAAGACTCCTCCAACAAGGAAGCACTCGTAATCGCCTGGAGCCAGCCTCGTGTCACCTCCTGAGTGGCCAGCACCAACCAGGAGGCACGGGTCCAGTAAACACGTGGTGGCATTCAGCCTACCCAACAACCTGTCCATGTCCTCGGAGCCACAGGGTCAAACTCATCCCAGACAATATCACCAAGACCACCCTCAGGCGCCTCATCTGAATCGCCGCAATTTTGGTCCAGACCGTCTCGAGCTGAGCGATTTTATCGTATAGATAACCGTTAAACTCCTCAGCACGTCCCTGCAGCGGGTCATCCCGCTCCCCTGGTGAAGGAGGGAACGGGTCACCAAACAGGGCGGCTGGGCGGTTATCTGCCGACGCAATGAGGGAGGAGGCGTAGCAACGCCTCGCTTCCCTCAGTGCCACTAGGTAGGTCCTAGTATAGGACCTAACTAGTGTCCGATCAGCCTCTAAACGGCTAGACCTCCAGGAGCTCTCTAGGCGTCTTCTCCGGCGTTTCATCCCCCTCCGCTCCTCGGGGAACCAAGGGGCCGGTTGGGGTCTGCGCCGGGGCAGGGGCCGCAGAGGCACGACACGGTCTAAAGCCCCAGCCGCAGCCCGTTGCCAGGCTGCGGCTAGTTCCTCTGCCGTGCCGTGAGCCAGACCCTCAGGAAGTGGCCCAAGCTCCGTCCGGAACCTCTCCGGGTCCATCAGGCGCCTGGGACGGAACCAACGTAGTGGTTCCGTCTCCCTGCGGTGTTGAGTGGCGGTCAGAAAGTCCAGGCGAAGGAGAGAGTGATCTGACCATGACAAAGGTTCTGTGACTACATCTCTCAAATCCAGATCCTTCAACCACTGACCAGAGATAAAAATAAGGTCCAGTGTGCCACCCCCGATGTGAGTGGGGCCATCCACTACTTGAGTCAGGTCCAAGGCCGTCATGGAAGCCATGAACTCCCGAGCCACTGTCGATGACGAGCCGGCAGATGGCAAGTTAAAGTCCCCCATGACTAAAAGTCTGGGGGTCTCCACTGCCACCCCGGCAAGCACCTCCAGGAGCTCGGGCAGGGCAGCTGTCACGCAGCAAGGAGCCAGGTACGTGACCAGCAAGCCCATCTGACACCTATGACCCCATCTCACAAAGAGGGATTCACACCCGGCAATCTGAGGTACAGTGGTCTCCCTCGGCTCTAGACTCTCTTTAATAACAACCGCCACCCCCCCACCCCTACCCTGGGCCCTCGGCTGATGGAATGCATGGAAACCCGGTGGGCACATTTCGACCAGGGGCATGCCCCCTTCAGTGCCCAACCAGGTCTCCGTAGCGCCTATAAGATCCGCGGCGCCCCCCTGGATAAGATCATGTATTAGGGGGCCTTATTGGCCACGGACCGTGTGTTGCATAACATAAGACAAAGGCCCAGGCTCTGAGGGTCTTGACCATCCGGGGAATGGAAAAAGTCAGAGGGATCGGGGCACGCGATCGCCTGCAAACATCGAACGCGTGACCCCCTAGACCGATACGATCCCCCCCTTCTGCCGTATCTGCCCCTCGCACTTACCGTACAAATGGAGCTACCCTCACAAAAAGGAACACACTCCCCCCCATAACCTCCGAACCCACTAAATAATCGCCACGAGCACGCGCAGGAACTGGTTTCCCTCCCGACGGGCTACCCCCAACACCCGCCCTAACCCTCCCACCCCTTAAAAATGCCCTATCTAAAAAAACCCAAAGGCTCTTTCTCTTCGCATGCCACCTCTGTGGGTCCCAAGACCCGTCATTGAGGCCGGCCCTTGGTAACAAAACGGGCCATTCCTGCGAGGCGGGGGCACCTCGCAGGTGCAAGAGTTCATGTGCAGCGTAACGCATAGAAAAGTACGAATCGGCGAAGGATGCTAAGATGGTAAAATCCCAGATGGTAAGACATTAACAGAAGATGGATCCTCCAACGGATGTCCAGTTGTCAAAGAGGACAAATAAAGCTGGAACCAGATGGAGATGATAAGCCTGAGTAGACAGACCGACAGCTTCCATGGTAAACCTATGGAAAACGTTTCTACAAAAGGTCATAATAAGGTAGAAATGACTATCAGTCTGTCCATAGTCCATAATATAATACAATATAAGGATAGTAGACTAAAATTACAGAAAAAACAGTGATGGGAAAACTGATTGTATATATTCATAACAGAAGTTTAAGTAATTCAAGCATCACACAACAGGGCAAGTTTAGACATTTGGAATATGGTTGCTAAGGAAAAGAATTAAGAGAATAGGAAAAAAAAAACAGAGGAAGCTATTCAATTAGATCCAAGCAACCATTTCCAATATTCAGAAAAAGTACATAGTTACTGATTGGAAATTGGAAACAATGAAAGGGAAGGAGAATATGTGCTAAAGTTTCCTTTTATAATGCTTTGATGTTTTATTTTATCAACAACTTGAAGAATGCATGCTGACTATATATTTATACAGCGGGGGGGGGGGGCTGGCCTTGGTGTGCTATGGTTCATGGGGCTGCAAAGACTCAGATATACGTGAACAACATATATTTATAACTATAATTATCAATAATTATCAAACAAAAAGAAAGAAAAGAAATGAGGAAACTGGTAGTAGTTTTATCTCGATATGGATAGGCAATGCTTGTGTCCTAAATTTAACTCTAGGAATTTCTTAATAGTTCACATATGCAAAGAAGTTTACTTTTACATTTAAGGCCTCTTACAATACTATTGTCAGGCCTGGAAGCCATCTTTTTCATTGGACCTTCAGACCTGCCATATTTACTGCTGTGGGAAACTGGGAGGGGGGAATTGTGTGGAGCCAGGGTGATATATAGTCTTTATAACATTCCTTTCTCAGAGAGTCAAGGACATCTTGCCCTGCACCTGGAAGGCTAGAACTGGGAGGCGCTGGACGGTGCTTTGATTGGACCACGTGATGGGCTTGTGGGTGTTGGGCAGGGATTTGAACTTTCCTTTGGGTGGGGAAAACCTGGAAACTTTCAGATTCGGATTTTCCCAGATGTGCCAATATGACATCTCTAATAAAATGGAGCTTTGAGGAACTTCAAACCTAGGAGTCTTATTTTGTTGGGGTTGTTACTTGGAACCCTGACAACTGTCCCACAGATGTCAGTATTATCATTTGGGATTGTGTGACTCATCTAAATTTTTTATTCTAAATCTATCTTGCTTCATTTATTTTATTTAAAATTTCATGTTAGAGATGTCAGCAAGTGTTTGGGGCATGGCAGAAAGAAAAATTATGTGAGCCTTGATGACATTTCTTGCATTTCTATAAAGACATAACATAGCAAGGAATGACACGCAAGGCCTTTTCTATTAGTCATAAAAATCAGATCTCTCTACTTGTGCGTGCGTGCGTGTGTATATATAATATATATATAATCTATTTTAATACTGTCTTTTTTCTATCATTCTTACAATATTTATAACTTTCTTTGCACATTTTACTCAAATATGTACAGCATCATTTCAATTCTACTCTTCAATATATTATCATTTCCATTTTTTCTACTTAGTGTTTTCTTGCAAGTGCCTATTTCCCTCCCCTCCCTGATCAACAAAGTGTTTTATCTCTTCAGGGTGTCAAACTGGTGACCCACAGCCAGATGTATCAGGCGCAGGCCACTCCCACCACAATTCTGTGAAGAGAAAAACACTGCGAAACATGCAAGTTTGACACCTGTGATTTATTGGTTGACAGGAATTGACTGACCAGCCAGTACTTGAGCCAGACTGGCTTTTGGGACTAGGACTCACAGGCTTCTGGTTTTTAGATAACATTTTTTAAAATATTCCTTCCTTTCTTCACTGCAGTTTTATCTAAAACCATTAACCCAAATAATTTCTGTTTCATTCATTCTACTGGAAGCTCTTTACTTAGCCCTCTTCTATTTTAAACCATTTTAAAAATATTTTATTGTTTAACATTTCTTGCTTTATAGCTATGTATACTTTTTTCTCTCATCCTCATCTTAATGTTCTCATATGCCCTTTTTCTCATCCACATCCTCTTTTGCATTATTGTTCTAGCAAGCTGTTTTTATACTCCCTTTTAATGCAACACACACTTCTGTGGGACTTTTAAATTAATTTTACTCTGTGTAAAGCAGCTTTCATAATGTCTTTTCTTATATCCACTTCCCATTCTTTCTGCTGAAAGGCTGAACTTCCTTTGGGTGGGAAAACCTGGAAACTTTCAGATTTGGATTTTCCCAGATGTGCCAATATGACATCTCTAATAAAATGGAGCTTTGAGGAACTTCAAACCTAGGAGTCTTATTTTGTTGGGGTTGTTACTTGGAACCCTGACAACTGTCCCACAGATGTCAGTATTATCATTTGGGATTGTGTGACTCATCTAAATTTTTTATTCTAAATCTATCTTGCTTCATTTATTTTATTTAAAATTTCATGTTAGAGATGTCAGCAAGTGTTTGGGGCATGGCAGAAAGAAAAATTATGTGAGCCCTGATGACATTTCTTGCATTTCTATAAAGACATAACATAGCAAGGAATGACACGCAAGGCCTTTTCTATTAGTCATAAAAATCAGATCTCTCTACTTGTGCGTGCGTGCGTGTGTATATATAATATATATATAATCTATTTTAATACTGTCTTTTTTCTATCATTCTTACAATATTTATAACTTTCTTTGCACATTTTACTCAAATATGTACAGCATCATTTCAATTCTACTCTTCAATATATTATCATTTCCATTTTTTCTACTTAGTGTTTTCTTGCAAGTGCCTATTTCCCTCCCCTCCCTGATCAACAAAGTGTTTTATCTCTTCAGGGTGTCAAACTGGTGACCCACAGCCAGATGCATCAGGTGCAGGCCACTCCCACCACAATTCTGTGAAGAGAAAAACACTGCGAAACATGCAAGTTTGACACCTGTGATTTATTGGTTGACAGGAATTGACTGACCAGCCAGTACCTGAGCCAGACTGGCTTTTGGGACTAGGACTCACAGGCTTCTGGTTTTTAGATAACATTTTTTAAAATATTCCTTCCTTTCTTCACCGCAGTTTTATCTAAAACCATTAACCCAAATAATTTCTGTTTCATTCATTCTACTGGAAGCTCTTTACTTAGCCCTCTTCTATTTTAAACCATTTTAAAAATATTTTATTGTTTAACATTTCTTGCTTTATAGCTATGTATACTTTTTTCTCTCATCCTCATCATAATGTTCTCATATGCCCTTTTTCTCATCCACATCCTCTTTTGCATTATTGTTCTAGCAAGCTGTTTTTATACTCCCTTTTAATGCAACACACACTTCTGTGAGACTTTTAAATTAATTTTACTCTGTGTAAAGCAGCTTTCATAATGTCTTTTCTTATATCCACTTCCCATTCTTTCTGCTGAAAGGCTGAACTTCCTTCTAATGCTTTTTTTATATAGGGCCCACTCTACTTTCACTACAGTTCTTTTTCTTCCATATTATTTTCTCCCATAATACTCAGTCTTGTCACTACCAAAAATTAATGTGTCCTTTATATGTATCTTATCATCCCTTTATTCTTCAGCAATTCAGTTTTTTTGCTATAAACAATCATATCAATTATGCTTTTAGATTTTTATTGATTCTTTTTGCCTATCTACGTTCAGATTTATGCTTAAATCACAAATTCAGAACAACTCTTTAAAAAAAAGCATATATTCATCAATTGCTATTCTTATTCTTTCCTAAGTCTCTGAACAACCAATATTTTTGTCTTTTATCTCATTCTCATTCACTCATGTCACTTAGTAGAATATTTTCCCCCAGGATCACATTCATTTTGAATGTTGCACAATTTTTGGCTAAACTTATTGTTTCTTCCATTATTAACATTCACTGGAGTGTAACATGCAATTTAAAGATTCCTACTCTTCTATGCATCCACAATAATTTAGAAAACACCAGTTCATACAATTTGACATACATTTTAGCCCTTTCATTCATAATTAAATCTAGATTGCCATTTTATTGTTTATTCCTTTGACAATCCCCATTGCAATCTGCCATATGCTACAGTCATTACCAGATTGGCCTATAGATATATAACATTTTAAATGTGGCAGAGATTAATAAGATAATTGTGATCCAACCCAACCTTGGTGTGCATCCTGAAAAAGATTGATTAATATTATTGTGCCAAAGTTTCATATACTGCAGCTGTGATAATAGAAATGTTAGCATTTGAGGACTCATCCCAACTGTTATTTCTATAATTTTAAAAGAAATCCCTGGCACAGGCATATTTTCCCTGTTTTTTTTTTTGTTTGCTTTACATTCTGAAGCTTCTCTAAGCCTGAAAGGAAATTGATAATTCAGCATGTTTTCCAATTTATAGCATCAGGTAAGTAAATGCAAGTACATGTCTTTTCCAGATTGAATTCAATTGTCCAAACACAATGCTTAGACATCTCCTAATGGACATCTGCCAGAAAATGGACATTGTCTGATGAATGACTTGCTGAGAATAGAGTTTTCACATTAGCAATACAATCCCCTTTCTTCTGCCTCTTGCCAATCATTTTTATTTTTCATTTTCTCCATAGAAACGAAGAATTAATGTTCTGATTTGAAAAATGTAAACCCTATTGTTAAAGGAAGACTATTTAAAAATTGAATGTAGTGTTTTATATGTTTGTGTATATATAGCATGCATGCATGTTGCTAACATTAATGCTGACACTTATATTATCACAGCTGCAGTGTATGGGAGCTTATTGCAATAATATCAATGAACACATATATTAGGTTTGTATATGTATATGCACCCATAACACAAAAAAATATTGCAAATATTAGTTTTTAATTCTTTAATGTTGAATAGCAGTTTAATTGCTTGCATTCTAATATTAAAATAGTTTCCTTATATTATTCTCTGGCAACTATTAGTCTGCATATCACTACTAATTGCCAAAGAAATAACATTTATTTTGGCAAGCTACTGCTTTCATGATAGTCCACTGAAAGAGGAAGCAAATTACTGAGTGCCATAAAATATTTAAACATAATCATTTATCAAAATCAAGATATCAATGAAATTAAGGCACTTTTATTTACTTACATAGAAGATGGATGGATGGATAGATAGATAGATAGATAGATAGATAGATAGATAGATAGATAGAAAAAAAGAATTGTTGGAGGGACCTTGGAGGTCCATGCCCAAGGACTTCTACTGGTAAGATCCTACCAGTCAGGATTTGTGCTCTAGTCTGCTATGTCAAAGGTCAATAATCTAACCGCTACATTATCTAGCACAGGGGTCCTCAAACTATGGCCCGTGAGCCAGATATGGCCTGCCAAAGTCATGAGTCCAGCCTGTGCAACCATGAGGCTGCCCCACCCACCTCACCCCACCCACCTACTGGCCCCCACCCTTCAACTGAGCACAGGACTTACCTTCGCGAGTCCCACAGGCTGGAATTGGAAGGTAAGGCCAACATTTTTGGTCAGGAGAGTGCTACTGGAGGTGGGGGAGGCCAAAAACGGCCCCGAGAGAGAGAGAAGGGGAAAGAGAGAGAGAAAGAGAGAGAGAGGGAGAGAGTGGGAGAGAGAAGAGACACCGAAAGAGACAGACAGAGAGAGACTTGTTGCTTGTAAGCTCTTTGGGGCTGAAAAGAATTGCTGCAAAACTTGAGTTTCCTGAAGTGGACCACTAGACTCCTAAACAACTTAAAAAATGATCTAATAAAAAGAAAAGTCAACCAAAAGAGCAATATGCAAACAAAAGCAAATAAAACACCCCCAGGAGCAAAACAAATTAAAGTTTAATTTGTGTGTAATGTTTAATGGACTGCTAAATTGGCTATGCCCACCTAGTCACATGCCCACCTAGCCACGTCCACCCAGTCACATCACCACCTAGCTATGCCCACTCAGTTGGTACGGCCCCCCAACAGTTTGAGGGACCATGAATTGGCCCCCTGTTTAAAAAGTTTGAGGATACCTGATCTAGCAGTTCAGTGATGGGTCTGCCTTTATATAGCTTTTCTGACATCATCTCTTTTTATTTAAAGCAGATATACAAAACCCTAGATTGTGGCTATGTATCTTTATATAATCAGTGTGTGAGAGAATTGGACTACAAAGTTGGTACCAGCAGTACAATTGCAATACTGTATCATGCCCCTTTGATAACCAGTGATGAATTGGGTAAGGAAAGATTTGAAGGGGAGAAGACTATAATTAGAGAGGATCATCCTGTGGCTTAGAACCTTGCCTCAGCTCTTTCTCTCTATATCCATTTTCAACAGTCTTGAATTTTGTTTATCATGGTACTTGATGGGCATTCCATCTTTAATTGCTTCCTTGTACAGCTGAGGCTTGGTGCACTTACAACTGTAATAAAGTGCTGCAGAGATTCAAAACAAAGAGGAAGAAATACATTTAACATACATAGTCCCTTACAAACTTTACTTGTTTGTTTGTTTGTTTGTTTATTTTTGTCACACATTTATAAGATAACAGATATAAGCATAAACATGATTATGAATACAGGAAATGGATACAAATAAATGGGGATAGTAGGACAGGGACGGAGACTCAGAATGAAATGTTGAACCTTGCCCACTTTCTAAAAGAAAAGATGCTGCAAGAGGAGTAATGTTAGAATTACTAGAACTGGTTTGCAAAAGTTCAGATGACCACTCTATGGAAGCTATTATCTGGCTTTTGCGGGCTAAGCCTGGTAGCTTTCACAAATATCCTCTTTGAGACTCAACTGAATTTCCTATCCATATCTAGAAACTTTAATAATCTGACAGATGAAAAAAAAGCACTATATTAATCAAAATGTCTTGGGCTTTATGCTTTCCATATTTTTATGCTGCAAATGAGGAAACATTTCGACTTCTAGAAGAATATGTTTCCAGGCCTTGATCCCAGGAGTAGATACTTAATTTCTGCTAAATGACATGGAAATATTCTTACAATTTTGGCAATCCAGTAACTCAAAATGATCAGTTCCAAACTTTCTCAGATTAGCTATTTACTTATCTGAGAAGATATATGGGAAAGAAAAAGAATAGATTTTTAATTTTTTTAAAAAAAATATCTCTTTGACTTAAGCCAAAGAAGTAGATCAACAGCTGTGATTCCAGTATTTTTTTTAAATTCTATATGGATCTGTGAATAATTATCAGTTTTTGTTGGATTAATGTTCCAAATTGGCATGGCATGATAGCAGTGTGGAGATTTGGATCACTCATACGCACAGACTGAGATTTATGTTGCATGCATGATGGAATTTATTTAGTTTTTGGCCATTAGGAATTTATGAGGCATGGATGATGTGAGTTCAGAGCTTTGCTTTCTTAGCCCATCCGTACCAGTTTAAGGAGGTTTGGCATTACTTACAAAAGAATACTATGTTCAAAAACTCTTAAAATCCCACCCACTCTGCCCATACTGATTGTTATAAACTTGGACTTGTAATATTGTTTGTTTAATTATATGATATGTATACAAATACTACATATTTGTTTTCTGAGGTTTTTGCGGGTGTTTGTATGTAGATCTTTGGTTATTCGGGTTTTCTCCCGCGTAAAATTGGAAGTGTCTTGGCGACGTTTCGACAAAGTCTCATTCGTCATCTTCAGGCTTCAGCTTCGTGCTTCTGAGAGCAATGTGTGACTGCAGCTGTTTCTTCCTTTTTAACTTCCTTTTTAACTTCCTTTTTAACTTCAGCACGAAGCTGAAGCCTGAAGATGACGAATGAGACTTCGTTGAAACGTCGCCAAGACACTTCCAATTTTACGCGGGAGAAAACCCGAATAACCAAAGATCTACATACTACATATTATATATACACAATGTATAATGGGAGTTTACTATACAGTAAAATCAGGGGGTTGGACTAGAAGGCCTCCAAGGTCCCTTCCAACTCTGTTGTTATTATTATAAAAAGTAGGGAGTCTTCTTTAATTCATAGTCAGTTAAAGTTACCTGCACGATTGGAAGCTTTCTTTAAAATGCTAAAGCTAGTATTGTGCCATTGCCACACGGGATCAACTCCATTTATATGTGCACATAATATTATGATATGCATTCCAAAGAGATGGAGCTTTTTCATGACAATACAGTGCTACTTACATCATTCACTCATCTCACCTCCCCATGGACACCACTATGTGAATCCTTTTTCCAAAATGAAGAGGAAACTATCCAAAGAGTTAATGGAGGAGGGGATTATAAAATTGCTCACCATACCTGTAGAGAGTAAAAAGGACTTTGATGGGGAGAGGGGTGGTATGATACCAAAGCCTCAAAAAGGGCAATATTACTAGAAAAATGTGGGTTAGGTCAGGGATCTCCAGCCTTGGCAACAAGTCTTAAAGTTGTCAAGGTTGGAGACCCCTGGGTTAGGTAGTATCACCACTAGATGGATTTGTAACTGGCAGATCATCCTATTCTCCAAAGCACATGAAGGCAGGTCAAGAAGCAATGAATGGAAAGTAATCAAGGAGAGATCCAACCTAGAAATAAGAAGAAATTTCCTGATGGGGGGAACAATTAATAAGTGGAATGGTTTGCCTGCAGTAATTGTGGGTGCTCCATCAGTAGAGGTTTTTAAGAGGAGATTGGACAGCCACATATCTGAAATGGTATGGGATCTCCTGCTTGAGCAAGGGGTTGAACTAAAAGATCTCCAAGTTCCCTTCCAACTCTGTTATTCTGTATTCTGATAGGGGATGATTATGAACATATCTCAGACAGACACACCCTTAGTTCATATGAATATAAAACAGGTAGGACGGGAAATCACAAAGTTGGAAGATTATATTACTAAATAAAAGTAGCTTATAGTCTTCTATAAAGTTTCATGATCTGGTCTACTTTGTATGGCTGATAATACCTAATCCTTTAATTTTGATCTTCATTTAGTAGAACAGGTAGATAGTGTATAGTATAGAATGCGAGGGGTGTGTAGGCGAGATGTTTGCCTGATGAAAGGTGATTATCAAATAGAATCCAGACTACTAGCAAATGAGATGTAGAATCATGGTTACTCTTGGCCTCTGGCAATCAAACCATATTAAAGAGATACCTAACTGAAGTGTTTTGAGTCAGTGTGCAGAGTAACTCACAATCCTTCTGTTAAGGCAAGAATAAGCATCAAGAAGATCGAGGAGTGAAATTGATGCTCGCAGCTGAAGATAAACTATTTTATTTATCAGGAAAAAAAAACCTGATCGGAACCTGTGCAAATAGGTTGCTAGCTTGGAGATAGTGTCTTGATTTCCATTCTAGATATTCAGAATATATATGTGGCTAGAACTAGCTCAGAAGTTCAATTAATGAAACAAACACAACCATAATTACCGGTAACTATAGATATAATTTTATACTAACCTTTTCTAGGCCGAAACGCATTTACAAAAAGAATCCGATGTCATTCTCAATATTTTTCAGACTGTGTAACTGATCTCTTAGGCACATTTTTATTAAGGGTGAATCTAGAAGGGAGGAAGAAGATCAACATGATTATTTATCTCAGTTTGACTTTTTCTGTGTACAGTGTAACAGGTTTTGTATCCTTGAGTGAAAGCTTCATAAATTCCAGTATAAAACCCGGAATTCTATTCTAAATAGCTTTAGAATCAAATATGGTTTATTTCACTAAATATGCATTTAAATATAATAAAGTATTTATTAATTATTTTAATTGTATTTTAGTAAATTCATCTGGTCATAATTTATAGATCGAACAAACCTCTTCATTGTTTATTATATTGTACTCTCCACATTCTCCACTTTGTTCCATTCTCCATTGTGTCGGGGAAGATCATCCAGGCACGGGTAATACTCTGCTTCACTACTTGGAGACCGAGTCAATTTTTTTCTTTGGCCACACCTCCTCCGCCCAGGACCTCCCCAGTTCGACTTGGTCTTCCAATGAGTGAGACTGAGAAAAATGAGGCTCAGATACTTCATCATTTTAATGGATATATTTTACCGAGCAAGACTCGATGATCGCAGGAAGCGATATTGGAGGTACTGGTCACTGTTATTCCTCTTTACCGGCCTCAGATTGGCCGAAGTCCCAGCCGGTTCCGCGCTTAGCGGAGGGGGGTTTGCCCCTTAATGGGCGACCCCTGGCATACTTTGCGAAGGCCAAGTGGGATTCAGTCCCTGCCGGTATTATCCGAGCAAACTGAGAGCGGCAAGCGCGCGAGCGCAATAAAGAGCCGCGGCAGGACTGTTTTGAACGAGCCAGTCTGCCTAAATTACAGAGGAGAGCGGCTGAAGAAATTGGCGCCATTATTGCCGCTGCAGGAGTTCCTTGAGAGTCAGAACGCCCATTTCTTCTGATTGAAGCAGCAGCAACGAGCGGCTCCTTGCAGCCAGTACCTCCCTTTTCAATGAGCAAGGGAGAGTTCAGCGTCTTTCAGCTGAGACAGGAATGCCCTATTCGAGCTACTCTGCCTAAGTCCACCACCTCAGGGCGTCGACGCTCGGCAATCTAATGCCCATGGCAGGAGCGCTCTGCTCGAGCCGGTCTGCCTATTTCCTCCATCTCATTGGCGTCAACGCTCAGCGAATGGAACTATACAGGTAAAGGGGCGGCCGGTACGTGTTGCTAAAGCGACTGGATAGTTCCTTTAGGAGGGCTATGAATTTCGAGGGTTTCTGGTAGTTACTGTGTTAACGCCCCATTGCAGCCTTAATCGCTGAGCTTTCCTTCGAATAGCGAGGCTGAATGGCCCTTTAAGTAAATCGCTAAGCATTCCAAGGCTGGCATTCCCGCTCCAACAGCGGCAGCAGGAGAGCTTTTAGAGCCGTCCTGCCTAGACAGCTGGGGATGGACTCACAGCACCCAACGCCATTCGGCATCGGCAGTAGCTCCTTGAGCCAGTCTGCCTCTCTTCAGGCGGCTCTTTCCGCAGAGCTACATCGCTGTGGAACTTATGGGGCTTATATTATTTTTATACATCGCTGTTTCAGCGTTGCAAGGCAGCTCTTTTCAGTCAGATATAGCAGAAGCCATTTGGCTGGATTTAAACCAAATTGCCCGCCAAGACAGAAAATGGCGGGAATTTTGCCGCCCTTTCCTTAACAGTTTCGTAGGCCGTGCCTCCTCAGATCTGGGGCTAGTCCTCTACGTCATTCGACGATTATTTTAGCTCATTCCAACTGTCCTTGGTTTTTTGAGATTTTAGCGGCTATTCTAGACAGTGATTGTTAATAACAGCTAATTTAATTCCTTTAGCTATCTTATTGATATCGCAACTTCCGGTGGGTTTTTTTCTGCACGGCATACTTAGAGTCCTAAGTATTTTTATTTTACTATATTTTTTCTTCTGTCTCCAGCCAAGCTGGGGTTGACCTCTAGCACTGATTGCTGAGGAATACAAGAGACATTTATATAGAATTCAATAAAATAATAATAATTGTATTTCAATGAACTTTAATATAATGATTTTAAATAACTTTAATATAATGTATATTAATATGATAGAGTATAATATATTAAATAGCATAAAATTGAATAATTAAAATAGAATAGAATTATTGGCCAAATGTGATTGGACACACAGGAATTTGTCTTGGTGCATATGTTCTTAGTTAGAATAGATTAGAATAAGATATAAGATATAAGATAAGATAAGATAGGAGAAGATAAGATCATATAGGGTCCTGACATGATGATCAGGGATAGTTTTAAGAACCTCTCCCATCCAGGGGGTTCCGTTTTTCTTTATTGGACAGTGGACTTAGAATTAGGATTCATTTAATTTCCATACCATCCTTCTTCCAAGGGACTCAAGGCAGTTAACAGTATACTAAATTACCTGGACACATGGACTTCGTGCATTTGTAATTAGGCAGCAGACTATCATTAATTACGGGGAGTTTATTCCCTGCAGTTGCGAAGCAGTTATCAGGTATCTCATCAGTAATCCGACTTCTATTAGAAGTTTTGCAATACAGAACTTGCAACCTTTTTTCACACCTGTCTAGCCAAAGGAGAGACTCCTTCAAAGTAACTCGATGCCCGGCCTTAGCGGCCTTATGGTATTATACCCTCACTTAATATGGTTTGGCTCAATAGATCAGATTCTCTTTCCCACTTACTGGAAGGTTTTGCATCTGCCTCACTATTTAGTTCATAGACTGGACAGGAACTGGTTGCTCGGACGGGACAACTGTTTGCTGGTTGGATATCTAGGACAGGTTCTCTGTCAGGACTAGGGGTTTGACTAGAGACCTCCTGGGTCCATTTACTGTTAAGTGCAAAGAGGATAAGGACCATGTGACTGCTGGAGTCAGTCATTGTATCATACAGGCCTAGTCTCTGAGGGGCCTACTTCCTCTGGCCTGGACACTAAACCAACCTTCTGGTAGATATACAAGAGTCTTTTCACTAGCTGCATGTGGGGACCATTGGCCTTTGCACAAACCTTTAATTACATTTAGTTTTTGTAGTAGCAGACCACACCAGTGGTGTCTTCAGTCAATCCGGCATGCCAACAGAGGACGCAGCGATAGATGGGCTCAACTGTGATTACACTCAAGGGCAGGTAAGGCCATTATCCTCTGGACCGCTGGGTTCATTCAACCATTCGCTCTGTCACGCACAGGTGGGCTGCTTGTACAGGCCCCTTGGTCTTATTGTTTGGCTCCAAGACAGAGGTTCTGCTCCTGGTACGTCCCTTCCATTCCCTGATCAGATCCATCTTCGACAGGTGATGTATCCATATGATGGGGAGTACCCGACCTACTGGTCTTTGTTGTCACGGTAGGGCTGCATTGACCCGATGATTTAAACCATCATTCTATAAGGGCTTGTTTGGCATCAATACTACTTGCATTCGGTTCCCTTTTCATTGGGTATCCAGGAAAGACCATTACTCTCCAATAGTTCCACCTCCGGCTCTCGCCGGAAAGCGGGGGTAAGTGGTAGCGGGCCTGGCAGTCTTTGATAGGAGGTATTCTCCATCCTGGAGAAGAATGTACTTGACATCCTGGCGTTATCCTTCATGGATGCAAGGATTAATGGCCTGGCGAGCCTGTACTTCCCATTAGCAGGTCAATGTTAAAATCGATCTGTTCCCTACCATGTTAGATTTGTCGGCTCCAAGGGGTCTCAGTCCTTCAATACCACTAGACTCTAGGGTTTCCGTGGCTCTTGGAAAATGCTTGCACCATTTGCCTGTTGGGGAAGGTGACTCCAGTAAGGAAAAATTTTTTACAGCACACTTAGTCACCGTCTTTAGGGCTTCTAAGTTCCAGAGGTAGGAGTTTGCCTCTACTCTATCCAGTTTGGTTTAGGGATCCCTGTGTCTGTATCCAAATGGGTTCCGACAGACTATTCGCATCCAGGCAGCTCTCAGGCTGGCCACGGCGTCAGGGACTAGTCATCCACCCTACTCCTCTGCCTTTACATGGGCAGGACAGGGACATAATTGGTTTATAAACTGGAAACTGCTGATTTCTTCCTTGTCAGCATCAATTCCTTCCTCTGTTGTTCCCAGTGATTTCACTTCATAGATTCTTGAAACAGTACAAATGAGATTCTTTATCTGTGAACGATCCACGCTCCGTTCCTTTACCTTCCTTTCCCAGTGACTATGGGAGTAGCATAGCTTTGGTTTCAGAGTCAAGTCAGGACATAATCTTAAGACTGAATTAGGTTTTTCACTGTTATTAGAATCTTCTAGCAATATATACTAGCTCAAGTAGTTTGTTCTGGTTTGGGATGCTAGTAGCCAATGTAACTTCCTGGGGTGTATTTACTGTGGTTACGTGGTATCTTCCTTCCTAGGCTTGACAGAGGTATCGGTTACCGTTCTCTTAGGGAACTCTAATGGCCCATCTTCAGGGGTACGATGATATTCCATTTCAGCCAACTGCTTGGGTTAACAGGCATTCAATTTACTCCCTAGGACTAGGATCATGCCTTCCGAGGTCGGCTCTTGATTGAATTGGCCAGTTAGACATCACTATCACAGGTGGTCATTCCGTGTCCCTACCGGACTGGAGGGCTTGTGATTCCGCAGAATCCTTGGTCTGACAACTTCCTCAGTTTCAGGAGGGTCCTTTCTTTCTCTATTGTTCCATTCTCTAGGTGAGGGCCAGATTCTGGTATTCTTGAGGGGCAGCCTTCCTTTGGCCCGATACCATCCTGCTATAGTTGGGATCCACTGTTTCTGACGCATGAGGAAACATACCTAACCTTTGTGGTTACCAGCAAGAACATCTTATTTATTTATTTATTTATTTATTTATTTATTTATTTATTTATTTATTTATTTATTTATTATTTATCTATCTACTTATCTATCTATCTAAATAAATAAATAAATTTATTTATCTAAATTATATTGAGATAACCAATTTAACCTTTGATGCCCTAGGCATATCACAACTTCCTGGGGCTACGCAGGGAGAGGCAGTCATAGTGACGCATCATAAGACTCTACTCCTGTTACTTGACTGTTAGGGCCCCTCTCCATCGATAGGAGCCACGGGAGGCCTTATCCATTCATGGGATGGGAGTAGTCTGCCACCTGTACATCATGGGATCCTGGGAGGTGCAGTACTCTTCGGGGTTTTTTCGAATATTCCTCCCTTACAGGGCTGTCTGGTCAATAGGTAACAAGGATTCCCGAACGGTCCCATGGGGTTTTCAGATTTGGCCTTGCAGGCCCTTGTTTTTTTCCTTCTAGCTTCGGCATGTTTTCCGGTATTGGAAAGGGATACAGTTCGTCCTTGGCATGGTGGAAGGATTCGCCTTCCGTTCAGTTTTTTTTTTTTCTCACTATATAGTATTCAGGTAATTTTACACTCACACCTCGTCTGGAGAACGGTTACAGCACCAATTGGCTGTTGATAGCCTACGGATGACTAGTTCATCATTTCGGGGGGGGGGCTAACGAGTTGGAATGAGTCCAATGGGGTCGTTTCTGGCTTTCAAGGCCCGGTTTGCAATCCCCGCCAGTAATTAATTAGGTCAGACATTGTGTCCTTTCATTTCTTCCAGGGATCTTTCTCCTTGGAGGGCACGGTCTTCATTTCTGTTTTTTTCAGAACACCTGTGGTATCACGGTACGTCTCTTGACAGCAGCCGGGCTACGTGGAGCAGACAACTTCTGGATCATTTCAGATTCTGCCGATATTCAGCAGTTAGGTACACATGGATTTGTCAAGGAGGTTCGTTCCTCCGTTTGTTTTCCATTCACCTGTATCGACATGGTCTAGAGGACTCTTCCTGTAGCATCTCTCGATGCTCCGTCAGGCAGGTTGGGGAATCGTTGGGATTTCTCACTTGGAAGGGTCAGCTTGGGGCAGGGGGTTCCCAAGTAATCTCGTGCTAGGTGAGCAATGGGACCAGACTTCTGCCCTCCCATATGACTAGCCAGCTTTGGTATGTCCCGTGCCTGGATGATCTTCCCCGACACAATGGAGAAGGGGCGTTGGTCCTACCTGATACGCTCCTTCTCGGGGTTCGGGGAAGATCATCCAGCCCCACCCTATTGTCCGTCTGGTCCTTGTTTGGGAGGGGCTTATGTTTTCGCAGGATTCCTCTTTTTCTGAGCCTCATCATTGTCACGCCCTCGTCGAACTGGGGAGGTCCTGGGCGGAGGAGGCGTGGCCAAAGAAAAAAATTGACTCGGTCTCCAAGTAGTGAAGCAGAGTATTACCCGTGCCTGGATGATCTTCCCCGAACCCCGAGAAGGAGCGTATCAGGTAGGACCAACGCCCCTTCTCCACTCTTTCCAAAGTCTCTATCATTAAGCAATATTGTTTCTTTGTTTCTGTTTGTTTTTATTTCTGTTTCTTTCCCTTATTTTATATTACAATAAACTATGATATTTTTTTTAAAAAATAATATTGTTGCAGGTTGATTTTATCTTCATTTGTTCACTCATACAGGATTAGATGGAAATGTTCCCATTAAACTTAGATTGGAAAGACTTTTTGTAGGGGCAACAGCAAAACTTTATCCTTTCCTAATACTGGTTTAAACAACTTGTGTTTGCTCTTTCCCATTTCGTTAACACTCAATTCCAACAGACAGGACTTTGGATCTAATTCTATGAAGCAATTCTGTGAAGCATGTTTCACTCAACACCAAGAGAATAAGCTCACTGCCTGTGGAAATCTGAAGCTGAAAGCATTGCTGTGTATTATCATAATGGGTTTTGTAGCTTTTGATCACACACATTTGGCACAATGACTACTGGCTTTTGAAACTCATTGAACACACCTAACAGAAATGAATGGCTAGTGCAGTAAGTGTTACACTATAAAACTAATGAAGAACATACCCTTGAGGTAAGATACTTCAAATGAACTGATATATAAACAATTGTAGGCAAAGAAAATGGGACACCTAATCATGAGATAGATAATTCTTGACTAACAGAAGACAAGAAGAACCCAGAAGTTTGTTTAGTGTTCTATTAAACTCTAGTAAAAGGATTAAATAGATCAGTGATGGCGAACCTTTTTGGCACCAGGTGCCGAAAGTGGAGCGTGTGCGCCAGAGTGTGCATGCGCACCGGCCAGCTGGTCTACAGATTTCCAGTGCTCCGGTGCACACGAAGTCCAGCTGCATACCAGAAACCTAAAGAGCAGCTGGTGACTGTGCACGTGCCCACAGAGAGAGCTCTGTGTGCCATCTCTGGCATGCGTGCCATAGGTTCACCATCATGGGAATAGACATTCACTGGGAGAGGGGAATCCTTATTTGTTTAAATAGGAATATTGGAAATAATTTCCAGATATTTGCATATATTAATTTACTTTCTAAAACATCAAGGACCAGAGAATGAAGCAACACTTCTCAGTTGTTATTATTCTGAGCAAATGTTCCTTATAAACCAATTCCAATGCAGCCAATAATCATCTAGTACTCTGTACTTGTATTCACAACTGCACGGACACGGTGGCTTAGTGGGTAAGACGCTGAGCTTGTCGATCGAAAGGTCAGCAGTTCAGCGTTTCGAATCCCTAGTGCCACATAATGGGGTGAGCTCCCATTACTTGTTCCAGCTTCTGCCAACCTAGCAGTTCGAAAGCACATACAAAATGCAAGTAGAAAAATAGGGACCACTTTTGGTGGGAAAGTAGCAGCGTTCCGTGCACCTTTGGCATTGAGTCATGCCGGCCACATGACCACGGAGACATCTTCTGACAGCGCTGGCTCTTTGGCTTTGAAACAGAGATGAGCATCCCCCCTAGAGTCTGGAATGACTAGCATGTATGTGTGAGGGGAACCTTTACCTTTACTCTGTACTTGTACTCTGACTGAAAAGAAAGGAAGCAACTTCTAAATGTACGCAGGAAAAAGGATACTTGCTAGGAATGTATTTATCTATTTGAATATGAGAATCAAGTTTTGAACTTGATATAATTTGATCTATATTTATGGCTTGAAGGCAACAAGTTTATTTGTGAACTTTTGTTAAAAAAGTTTTTTATTAATAATACAAATTAAAAACATTGGACCTGGTGTGACGTCTCTAGTTTACATATTTTCATCAAGTTTTACCTTGCAAGAATACAGGCAGTAGAAGCAAAGGAACCCCAAAATAGAGAGAAGGAAAGTGGAACAGGAGAAAAAATGGATAATGGAAAATATGATGAAGGTAGACTTAAAGAATTTAAAGAGGCTAGACCAGCAAGGGTGATACAATCTAGATATAGGTGGAGATCCACAGGAAGAAATAGCGATTCTATCTTTGAATGTTAACAGTTTAAACTCCCCATCAAAGAGGAAAAAATTCCTTAATAAACTTAACGAGATGAATTTGGGCATAATAATATGACAAGAAACACATATAAAGAGGCAGCATCAACATCTATTAAAGTACCCCAAGTTGGGGAATATGTTTGTATCACTATCCCAACAGAAAAAAGGGGGGATTGTGGCTTATATCAAGGAAGAAATTTCGGCAAAAAAAATTTATAAGGACGAGGAGGGTAGGATATTTATTAATAATAGAGGTAATTCTGAATATAAAAAAGGGGTTCTTGTGGGAATTTATGCCCAGAATAAGGGGCAAAAACAATTTTATAAGAAGTTACATAATATTATTGGATAGAAGTTTAAATTTGAACTTATATGTGTTTCAATGAATAAAAGTTGTAATAATCAGTTGTAATGGGGAAGCCACATGGAGATACTTTATTTTGTTTTGCTTTGTCCTTTTGCAGAACGAGTTAAACATTACAAATGTTGCTGTATTAAGAATTTTAATATTTTGGTGGTTTTAATGATGTTATCGTTTTGCTGTTCATTGCCCACAGTGCCTATGTGAGATGGGCAGCTAGATAGAGTAAATAAATTAAAAAGTTGAAAAAAAGTAATATCTCCATCTCCATAAATTTAGTTTAACTTGAGATACTTTAATCAATGAAACAGGAAAACAGTCTTTGGAATTAGGCCTTTTGTTACCTGTTCTGCACATAATAAACATTTGCTACATACTTCGGCCAATAATGGGTGAGCTTTTAAGGCAGTCAGAAAATAAATCTATACTTTATCTTTTTATATGGATTCTGAGATCCCTGTCTACCTCTTCATTTAAATAAATCAGATATTCATGAAGGTATTTTTTTCAATTTTGGGAAAAGGTGGAAGCCTACCCTGGAACTGCATGATGAATGGAGTAAGATGGTAGATCCAACTTTGCAATTATTTCTTGTGATTTGTGAGGTGTGATGCCTAGAGTTGTGTTGCAACAAAATTTCCCCTCTTGTGCTCCTGAATCATTGTTTAATCATTGTTTCACATTTTGAGAATTGCAATGTGGTTCTTTGAATTGATCTTAATCCAGGGTTCAAAGAAATGCAGATGAGTAACACCATCTGCATCCCCAAAACCTGTAACTATGAGTCTTCCTGACAAAGTGTGATTTGTCAGGAATTTTTTTTTTGACAAGTGAAGTTTTGTGATAATATTCCATGGGTTGACATTTATTTTTCAATCATAATGACAAGGACATATTTCATTGGCTGTTAGGATGCTGTGAAGAAATTCCTCATCTTCCTTCTTAGCAGTGACAACAATTGCTGGCAAATTTCTGCTCTTGAAATTTTAATCTCTGCCAACAGCGAGCAACAGAACTTACATCGTACAAACTGACTGACACTGAAGAACTTAATAATGTGATCCCCACATTCCTGTGAAATACCAAAGTTGAGAGCAATGTCTCTTTGAGTGTTTTGCTAATTATCTGCCTTTATCATGTGAAATTCATTGATTGTCATCATGGGCCATCCATTTCATTCTTAATCACATAAATAAGTTCTTCCTGATTTGCCATTGTTACATTTTTTTGGTCCAGCGATGCACTGTTTTCATATAACCACCATAAGCAATTTGAATTTGTCAGTGAATTTCAATTGACGGAACTCCTTTGACAGTCAAAAATTCAAGCATGGTGCATTGCTGAAAGTAAACTACTATATTTTTTCCACTATAAGACATACCTCTCCCCCCCCCCAAAAAAAGTGGATGGAAATGTCTGTGTGTCTTATAGTGTGAATACTGCAGCAGGGGGGAAGAGGCTTGGTGTTTGCTGCCATCCCCTTTCACCACCACTGCTGCCTCTCACTGCTGCCACCATTCACTGCCACTGGGGAATGCTGGATCCTTCGCTGTCGAGCAGCTGATTGGTGATTGGATTGGCATCCTGGAATACCGCCGATCAGCTGTTCTAGGTGGCGGGGATCACTGCCTCCACTGCCGATCGCCACCACTACCATTTGCTGCCACTGCTGATCTCTGCCAATGCTGTTTGCCGCCGCTACCACCATTTGCCACCACTGCCGTTTGCTGCCACCACCAATTGCTGCCAATTGCCGCTGCCATTCACTGCTGATTTGGTGGCAGTGACGAACAGTGGCAGCAGCAATCCCTGCTGCCTGGAGCAGCTAATCAGCAGGATTCCAGGAGGCCGATCCAACCACCAATCAGCTGCTCAGCAGCAAAGGCTCCAGTGTTCCCTGGCGACAGCAACAGCTCAGCTCAGTTGACCAGTGATGAGCACAATGGAGCGGAGCCCTGACAAGCCATAATGTGCTGAAGCTTTACCAGGCTGTTTGCTGTTTGTTGCAAGGACACTAGCCAGATGAATACTGGATGGATGCTGGGAGGCAGAAGCAGATTTTTTTTCTTGTTTTCTTCCTCTAAAGCTAATGTGCATCTTATGTTCCGGTGCATCTTATAGTCCAAAAAATACGGTACTTGCTGCAGCCTAATCCTAGTAATGCAACCTTTTCTCAAACAATTTCCTTGCAATGAAAATGGGAGAATATATGCTAAAGTACATACCAAAGCTTCTTGCACATCAGTACTGTCATCTTTTGGCAATTTAGAACATTGGAAGCAATATTTTTCATTCATTACTGAAGGTCATCATGGATTCTGAAAGACTGCTACAAAATTGTTTATAGATATCATTCACATCAACAGAAATAGTGCAGTGCAGTTCAGCTGCACTGAACTGTCTCCAAGGTTTTTATTACATTAACACTGGACTACTTTCACATGTTAATCCACATTTTCTCTGCTTGAAAACTGCCCTTTGAAATAAGATTCTTCTTTCAAATTACAGCTAGCTGAGATGAAATAACAATAGTGGATACATTTCTTTATGCTCTATATATTTTAATAAGTTTCTGACTATGAAAAGAAATTAAACTCCACAACCAAACAACACCTTTTACTTCTTCTGTTCCCCCCTCCGCAATATGTTTAATTTCCCAATAGCAAAGTATTGCCAATATAGAATTTATATTATATCTTTGTAGTCTTTTCCCCAACAAAATAATTCCTCTCTTTAAAAAGTTAAATAGAGTTACTATGTCTTGACAAAGAGATAGTAGTTTTAGTTGTATAAATGTATGCAGTTAATAATCTCAAAATTTTTAATGCTATTATGTTAGCATTACCAGCAAAATCTAATCAGTCATACTCTGTAGTTAATTGATATAGTGATAGTTACCTGTAAATGTAAAAACACATTTATGCAAATTCACACATAAATACATGCAAATGTATGCCTTGACTGCGTTTAAGGTTATTTTTTGTGTTTGTCATTTTTTGTATTATGGATTATGTTTTTATTCGTTCACTACCTAAAGTGCCTTGTTAGATAGGCAACTCTATAAAATTGTTAAATGTAAATGAATAATTTTTACATGTGATTAAAAATATTCCTATCCACCTACTTAATTCTTTCAGAATTTTTTCTTCTTTCAGCTGTATTCACCCTATTTTGGAAAAGACTGCCAAGAGCAATTAAAACACAATGAAACAAACAAACAAAAATACAGGATTAGATGTCCTAAATACCTTTGAAGGAGAAAAACAAGATATAAACAATATAAACAAGCAAGTAAGCATATCCAAGGCCAAACTCATCTGATTAGTATAATTTGAAATTATATAATTCAAGATATATTAAGACATTCACGTCATGTGAAGGCCAGAGTGTGATAGGGAATATCATGTATTGTATTAGCCCTACATATTGAATAGTGCTAAAATCTTACCTGGAGAAAGTCAGACATTGATTAGTTTCATAGAATATGCTAAGTCAAAGCCAACAATTAGGGTTTATATGTTACATGAATCGAACCTTTGCGATTTGAAAATTTTGGTTTATGCCTTAGTGCGTTATGAGAACCCAGCCAGTTTTGATTCATTTAATAAACAACTGTTTAGCCATAGTATTTAATAGTGCCTGGAATCTCAATGGAACGTAGCTTACTTGCTTATATTGGGTCTTTTGTCACACTGATGGTTTACCTGCCAGATGCTGGAAACAAGTTGCAGATTTCATGGGAAATCTACAACAGAGCAGGCAAAGTGGGCAAAGTGACCTCTCCTGCGCAGGCTGCACTGGCTTCCGGTGGTCTTCCGGGTGCAATTCAAGGTGTTGGTTACCACCTTTAAAGCGCTCCATGGCATAGGACTGGGTTATTTATGGGACCGCCTGCTGCTACCGGTAACCTCCCATCGACCAGTGCGCTCTCATAGGGAGGGTCTCCTCAGGGTGCCGTTGGCCAGACAATGTCGGCTGGCGACCCCCAGGGGGAGGGCCTTCTCTGTGGGGGCTCCAGCCCTCTGGAATGAGCTACCTCCAGGGATTCGCCAACTCCCTGACCTCCGGACCTTCCGACGCGATCTGAAGATGTTTTTGTTCCACCGCGTAGGACTGGCCTAATAGTTTTAATGGGGGTTTTTATTGGATTTTTTATAGTTCTTAGCCAAATTTGAATTAGTCTTTTAAATATGTTTTTAATTTTTGTATCTACTGTTTTATTCTGGCTGTAAACCACCATGAGTCCTTTGGGAGAAGGGCGGTATAGAAATTAAAATAATAAAAATAAATAAATAAATAAATAAATAAATAAATAAATAAATAAATAAATAAATAAATAAGGGACATAGTCCCAAGTTATTAGTAAACTTTGAGAATTACTAAGAGGAAAAGCCAATTCCTATCCTTTCTCGGCTAGAGTTGGAGGACAAGGAGACATGCCACTGTGGGGATGTTTCCATAGGGTATTTTTTGAAACTGAAAGAAATAGTTAATGAGGGATAATTGTGGCAGATCTGTTTGCCAATATTACTTCATTTCCAAAATGTTTGCAGAGCTTCTGCGAATGCAGATTTTTTTTGCTATGAATTACCGAAGCTCCAACCATAAACTATCCAGTTGCTTGTGATTTTATGACTATAATTAAAACAAAACAAAAGAGAACTGAAACATTTCTTTGTCACTGACTTTTGTGTCAAATTTTATCCATGGCAAGGAGTAATAAATATAGATAAATAAAATAGTTAGATTATCTCCTCTCCTAATAGCCAAACACAATTTGTTGATAACTCAATGGCCCAATTATCGTGCCTAAAAAATCTATTTGCTATGTCTATGAAATTCTAAATTACACTGGTTGATTCTGAATCAATGAACTGAATGAGAAGAAATTATGCTGTTTTATTTCTTATTTATTTTTATTTTATTTATTTATTTATTTTGTCACAACAGTATATATAAGCATAAGCGTGAAAATAACTATATAATATATAAGCATATAAATGAGCATAAGTATGTAATAACTATATTGACTGGATATAATGAAAGGAATCAATAGGACAGGAACGGTAGGCACATTTTGTGCTCTTATGCACGCCCCTTATAGACCTCTTAGGAATGGGGTGAGGTCAATAGTAGACAGTTTTTGGTTAAAGCTTTGGGGATTTTGGGAAGAGACCACAGAGTCAGGTAGTGGGTTCCAAGTATTAATAATGTTATTTATTTATTTATTAATCATATTTATATACTGCCCTATCTCCCGAAGGACTCAGGGCGGTTCACAGGCATTTAAAAACATATAAATACAGAATAAAAACAATTAAGAAACTTATTTTAAAGCCCGTTAATTAAAATATACAAATAAAACCCAATTAAAACCCATGAATTTAAAACCTAGCTCAGTCCTGCACAATTAAATAAGTACGTTTTAAGCCCGCGGCGGAAGGTCCGAAGGTCCGGAAGCTGGCGGAGTCCGGGGGGAAGTTCGTTCCAAAGGGTGGGAGCCCCCACAGAGAAGGCCCTTCCCCTGGGCGTCGCCAGACGACATTGCCTCGCTGACGGCACCCTGAGGAGACCCTCTCTGTGAGAGCGCACGGGTTGGTGAGAGGTATTCGGTAGCAGTAGGCGGTCCCGTAAGTAACCCGGCCCAATGCCATGGAGCGCTTTAAAGGTGGTCACCAAGACCTTGAAGCGCACCCGGAAGGCCACAGGTAGCCAGTGCAGTCTGCGCAGGATGGGTGTTATACGGGAGCCACGAGGGCTCCATCTATCACCCGCAGCCGCATTCTGGACTAACTGCAGCCTCGGATGCCCTTCAAGGAGCCCCATGTGAGAGCATTGCAGTAATCCAGGCGAGACGTCACGAGTGCGTGAGTGACCGTGCATAGGGCATCCCGGTCCAGAAAGGGGCGCAACTGGCGTACCAGGCGAACCTGGTAGAACGCTCTCCTGGAGACGGCCGTCAAATGGTCTTCTAGAGACAGCCGTTCATCCAGGAGGACGCCTAAGTTGCGGACCCTTTCCATCGGGGCCAATGACTCGCCACCGATGGTCAGCCGTGGATTAAGCTGACTGTACCGGGATGCCGGCATCCACAACCACTCTGTCTTGGCGGGATTGAGCTTGAGCCTGTTTCTCCCCATCCAGACCCGTACGGCCTCCAGACACCGGGACAGCACTTCGATAACTTCATTGGGGTGGTCCGGTGTAGAAAAGTACAGCTGGGTGTCATCCGCATACAGCTGATACTTCACACCGAAACCACTGATGATCTCATCCAGCGGCTTCATGTAGTTGTTAAACAGGAGGGGCGAGAGAATCGACCCCTGCGGCACCCCACAGGAGAGGCGCCTCGGAGTCGACCTCTGCCCCCCTGTCAACACCGACTGCGACCGGTCGGAGAGATAGGAGGAGAACCACCGATAAACGGTGCCTCCCACTCCCAATCCCTCCAACCGGCGCAGCAGGATACCATGGTCGATGGTATCGAAAGCCGCTGAGAGGTCTAATAGGACCAGGGCAGAGGAGCAACCCCTATCCCTGGCCCTCCAGAGATCATCCACCAACGCGACCAAAGCCGTCTCCGTGCTGTAACCGGGCGGAAACCGGACTGGAGCAGGTCTAGATAGACAGTTTCATCCAGGTGCAAGGAAACTGATATGCCACCATACTCTCTACAACCTTCGCCGCAGCGAAGGTTGGAGACAGACGATAGTTACCTAAAACAGCGGGTCAGGAAGGCTTCTTGGGAGGGGCCTCACCACCGCCTCTTTCAAGGCGGCCGGAAGACACCCTCCACCAAAGAAGCGGTCGTAATCGCCTGGAGCCAGCCTCGTGTGACCTCCCGGTGGCCAGCACCAGCCAGGAGGGGCACGGGTCCAGTAAACATGTGGTGGCATTCAGCCTACCCAGCAACCTGTCCATGTCCTCAGGAGCCACAGGGTCAAACTCATCCCAAACAATATCGCCAAGACCACCCTCGAGCATCTCACCCGCATCACGCAATCTTGGTCCAACCCATCCCGGTTGAACGATTTTATCGTATAGATAACCGTTAAACTCCTCAGCACGTCCCTGCAGCGGGTCATCCCGCTCCCCTGATGTAGGAGGGAGCGGGTCACCCAAACAGGGCGGCTGGGCGGTTATCTGCCGATGCAATGAGGAGGCGTAGCTCGCCTCGCTTCCTCAATGCCACTAGGTAAGTCCTAGTATAGGACTTCACTAGTGTCCGATCAGCTTCGAGCGGCTAGACCTCCAGGAACTCTCTAGGCGTCTTCTCCGGCGCTTCATCCTCTCAGCTCCTCGGAGAACCAAGGGCGGTTGGGACCTGCGCCGGGTCAGAGGCGCAAAGGCACGACACGGTCTAAGGCCCCGCCGCGGCCCGTTCCCAGGCCGCCACAAGTTCCTCAGCCGAGCCGTGAGCCAGACCCTCAGGAAGCGGCCCAAGCTCCGTCCGGAACCCATCAGGGTCCATCAGGCGCCTGGGCGGAACCAACGTGTCGGCTCCGCCTCCCTGCGGTGGTGAATGGCGGTCAGAAAGTCTAGCGAAGAAGAGTGATCTGACCATGACAAAGGTTCGATGACTATTTCCTTTAAGTCCAGATCTCTCAACCACTGTCCAGAGAGAAAAATCAGGTCCAGAGTGCCACCCCCAATGTGAGTAGGGCCATCAACTACTTGGGTCAGATCCAAGGCCGTCATGGAAGCCGTGAACTCCCGAGCTGCCGTCGATGATGAGCCGGAAGATGGCAAGTTAAAGTCCCCCATGACTAAAAGTCTGGGGGTCTCAACTGCCACCCCAGCCAGCATCTCCAGGAGCTCGGGCAGGGCAGCTGTCACGCAGCAAGGAGCCAGGTACGTGATCAGCAAGCCCATCTGACACCTACGACCCCATCTCACAAAGAGGGATTCGCACCCGGCAATCTGAGGTACAGTGGTCTCCCTCGGCTCTAGACTCTCTCTAATCACAACCGCCACCCCCCCACCCCTACCCTGGGCCCTCGGCTGATGGAATGCACGGAAACCCGGCGGGCACATCTCTACAAGGGGCACGCCCCCTTCAGTGCCCAACCAGGTCTCCGTAATGCCCATAAGGTCCGCGGAACCCCCCTGTATAAGATCACAAACAAGGGGGGCTTTGTTCACCACGGACCGAGCATTGCACAACATCAACCGAAGGCCCAGGCTCTGAGGATCCTGACCATCCGGGGAACGGGAAAAGTCCAAGGGGTCGGAGCGCGTGATCGCTTTAAGACATCGAGCACGCGCTCCCGGGATTTGATATGACCCCTCGCTTCCGCCATACCTGCCCCTCCCACTTACCGTGTCAATAGGACCACCCTCACAGATAGGAACAGACTCCTCCCCCATAACCTCCGAACCTGATAGTAAAAAACCGCCGCGAGCATGTGCAGGAACTGGCCCCTTACCCGACGGGTTACCCCCATTACCCGCCCTTACCCTCCCACCCCTTAAAAATTCCCTCTCTAAAAAACCCCACAAGCTCTTCTTTTTCGCATGCCACCTCTGTGGGTCCCAAGACCCGTCATGGAGGCCGGCCCTCGGTAATGAGGAGGGCCATTCCTGCGAGGCGGGGGCACCTCGCAGGCGCAAGAGTTCACAAGCAGTATAATGCGTAGCAGCTGAGACTAAGAATCGGCAAAGTAGAGGCTCCATCTCCGGATGGCAAGATGATGACTGATGGTACTAGTCCAGAATGAAGGCATACAAAGAATGGAACAGCAATTAGCACCGAATGACAGTCAAGATGGTATTCTGTCCGGTGCCTAGTCCAAACATCCTGGAACCGGGGGTGAGGGGAAATGGTATTCCAGTCGCTGGCTACGTCCTCCTCCGTCCTCCTCTGTCCCCAACTAAATCCCATGTCCCCCCCCAAGGAGTCCTAATAGGACCAAAAACGGCCATAGTAGTCTCAAAAAAGGCCGAGGGGGGCATGGGTGATGTTAAAATAGTCACAGTCATAGACTGGTTGCAGGGGGCAACTCCGGGGTGCCTCCATCATCTCCCCGCAATCCTCCAATAACCATCTCCAGACATGGCCAGGGGAAGAATCCTAACCACTCCAGAAGCCGGGTCTCCCCAGACCTCTCCCTCCAAGAGGCGAAGCCCATATAAAAGGCTAAACCTCTCCGAGAGGCTGGGGGGTATGAAGGTTGCCAAGTCCATAATCCGGCAGCAGGGGGAAAGCCAAGAAACCATGGCAGCGAGGCAGATGGCAATAGGGGTAGATGAAATACCTCCGCAATCATCCAGGTCGTCCATGGTTGCAGAGGCTGGAGCCCAAAGGCTACACCCGAAAAGTCCGGAGTCCGCAGTCAGAAGAGAGCCGGGAGATGAGCCAGAGGCTAGCAGCCAGCCGGCCAGACGAATCGGCCGAAAAACGGCCGGAAAAAACGCCGACTCATCGCCCCACCTCCGAGCCTAAAACATGGCCGCCAAAATCCACCGCTTGCCTACCCGGCCTCGTTCTCGGCAACCACATGTACGAGAGAGTCCAAAGACCTCTCATATGGCTGCCCGAAGTAAGATCTACCGGGCCGGGGACAGCAAGCGGCTAAACGCGCGGCCGAGGCTTCGCCAACATCGGAGGGGCCTCTCGTCGCCGGAGCCGAGTCCTCAGAGCCGCGCCATCTTGCGCATGCGCAGAGCTAAGTTATGTTAATGACCTCATTCTGAGTAGCTTTTTACTACTCTTTCCTCTCCGATAGCAATACCATTACCTCCACATTCACATGCTGCCACTTCATCTACTACTGCGACCGAATACCTCCCACCGTCCCGTGCGCTCTCACAGAGAGGGTCTCCTCAGGGTGCCGTCAGCGAGGCAATGTCGTCTGGCGATGCCCAGGGGAAGGGCCTTCTCTGTGGGGGCTCCCACCCTCTGGAACGATCTACCCCCCGGACTTCGTCAGCTTTCGGACCTTCGGACCTTCCGCCGCGGGCTTAAAACATACTTATTTAATTTTGCAGGACTGAGCTAGATTTTAAATTTTGGGTTTTAAATTGGGTTTTATTTCTATTTTTTAATTGGACGGGCTTTAGAATAAGTTTTTTAAATGTTTTATATTGTATTTATATTCTATTTATCTGTTTTTAGTGCCTGTAAACCGCCCTGAGTCCCTTGGGAGATAGGGCGGTATATAAATATGATTAAATAAATAAATAAATAAATAAATAAATCTGTGCAGCATCATTGCTGCATAGGAGTTGAAACTTAATCTATGCAGCATCATTCCCACATGGACTTCCTTCTGCTTGCCTAAGCAGCTTTGCTTGCTGCCAGTAGTTCAGTTTGTGAAGTGTAGAGGGCCAAGCTTGTCCTTCAGCCATGTCTGGAGGCAAACAAGAATCAAATCAGGAAAGGGCTGAATGGTCAAGGGGGCAAAATTTTGAAATATGCCCAGAAGCTTCCCCATCACTCACTCATTTACACAGAGAAAGCAAAGAAAAATAAAAAAGAAAGAAATAATCTATTAAGAATAAACAGTGTTTTTCATGTAATTTTCCTTTGCCCAAGAAAATTCACTGATTATTATTAATGGTGGGACTTCAGGCAGAACACTGAGGCTTCTACCATGCATCACTAAAGTGTTGCCATAAGGGAGAATGGAAAGCAGAGGTTTTATTGGCAGGCAGCAACTAGTATGGGCACAAGTTTTATATCTGTCGTGGGCACCTCTATCTATTCCCATTGCTTAAATGTTAATGTTAAAAGCTGTCATACCAACTTAGAAATCTCTGAATGCTTTGCTAAGAGCTCTGTAGCTCTTTTCCTAATAGCCTTCAGGAAATTGTTCCTCAAACTGTGGTTATATATTCTCAGCATTTTTGGGGGGGTTCTGGACATTACTATGCAGAAAAATATATCTTGAAAAACATTGCTCCAAAGCTTTGAGCACTTTACTTTGAAAATTTTTGTAAAATCACTGAAATTTCATGAATTTTGGCAATCTTGCAAGATTTCAATCATATTTTCTTAAGATTATTTGTGGAACCTCAGTATATCACACATGTTATGCTGCTGGCAGTTTCATCACAAACCTATGGATTAGACACATAACAAGTACTGGTTGTCATACATTTTATGCCAACTCTTTTAAAAGGGTCCAAAGGGATAAACATTATTTAGTCCCTTCCTTACAAGAAAGATAATCAACAGTCTCATAAACGTTTTATGCATAACCTTTTTCAGTGGGTTATAATTTAGTGAACAGATAGGGAAAGCTGATGGAGGTTTTGAAGGGAAGTTCACCAGGTCAGTTTGTTTTGTTCAATTTTTGTTGAGATCGGTGGCTATAGAAATCCAACAAACAGACAAACTCTGGGAACAAGAGCTAGGATGGAGTTGGGCAGCATCCAAACTGAATAAAATAAATAAGAATCACTTGAATTTCTGGAAACATCTTTATTAATAATAGGGTATTGTAACAAAATCTTGAAATCTCCAGCTGAACTACTGTAATTAATGATGAAGTTACTGTCTTACAGCCCCCCAGTCCCCCCTCACCGATTGCATTTCAGGAACCTTTTCAGTAATGGTACTGCTTCCTTCTGTGATTTGACTTCCTCCTCTGTGCTTCTATGGTTTATCATATCGCTTCCCCTTCAGACTCAACTTTCTTTTTTCAGCATAGATTACATGGAAAGTGATGATTTCCAGTCCCCGCTTCCTTCGCACCCCCAGGCTGTGAAGAAGGGCCAAGTGCATCACACCACATGGATGATCCTTCATGCTACTGGTTGTTGGAAAACCCACATAAAACAATGAGCACTGCTAAAAAATAAACAAAACAAAACACACTCTTATGGTTTGGCGCCTGGTTATCCAGGACTATATTTGTCCACTAAAGTCAAACTTGAAAACTTTGTATTGGGAGAAGGTAACCGGATTTCCCCCATTTCCAGGAAGTCAGGAGAAACAGACCCTCCTGTTCAATATTGGGACTGACCACTTTGAAAAACCTCTTCTTTTAGATTCATCTGTTGCCAATATCACCTACTTTTTGAAAACAATTAAAAGCAGAACTTTTTCGGAGGACAAGTTTTGGGGCCTGATGCTTTATACTGTTTGTGTTTTATCTGTGTTATCTATATGTTTCTATGAGTATTTTATAAGTATTTTCTTATTTTGTGAGCTATCAAATTTGTATGAAATTCATTGAGCAATTAATTAATTAAAATCTCTTGATTAATGTTTGTTCTTCTGACAGAATTATCAAATGCCGCGCTAAACTTCAATATATTTTACAATCTTGCTAAGCTGTCCAATAACCCCCATTTTTCCACTGAGTAGAGCTGGCCATCTGGTCACTCTTTCTTTCAAAAAGCCAAAAATAAATGTCACTTTGATCCTATCTGCAGGGAACTTCTCTGGCTGGCCTACCATGAACAACTAACATTCATATTGCCTCCCTTGCCCTACTTTTCTGACAAGCTAAGCACATAATATCACTGATAGTTCCAGTGATAAAGCAATTGAACAATGCTGCTTGCTCAAAAATAACAGGAGTAATATAAAGGGAGAAAAAAATATGAAATATTTACCTATCTATCTGGGTTTCTGTTTGTCTACCTCAATTCAGTAAATGAAGTTAGAGTTAAAGGAGGATCTGGGTTAAAATAAGTGGAAGGAAGAATAAAATCAGTTGCACTGTTGATGTTTATTACTGATCAACCAACCCAAAAGATGTGAACAATATAAATGAAGAATGTGGAATATTTACATAATGCAATAAAGAATATTATGACAGGAAAATTTAATTACTTCTAACATTTGGCAGACAGAAATTCTACCAATGTGGTTCTTCTAGGAAAATTCCTGGTTTTTCTCACAATCAATCTTCTTCTTTGATGGGAGAAGAAAGGCAACCAACTTTTTATTTAAGCAAAACCAATTAGAAAGCAGATTAAGTGGATTTTAATTTATTTGATTTAGACACTGCCCAACTCCCACAAATGTTACAGGAAACTAATGCCCTAATCCTTGTTATTAACAAAAGCTAAAGTTGAATTAAAACAGTTACATAAAACAGATTTTTAATCAAGTCATAACAAGAATAAATAATATTCTATGTTAAGAAAATAGGCAAAGATTAATGGAAGTTGATAAAAAAATAAATTATTAAATACACAATTGCAAACATTTGTAAGAGGTAGAAACAAAGTCCACATGGCTGCACTGAACACTTAGAGAAGATCTAAAAATGAAAAGGAGCACATAGAAAAGGAAAAAAAGACAGGCAGATCACTAAATAAGATTTTTAGAGATATTGCCAGCAAAATTAAAGTTCAGAATAAGTCGAGACGGAAGCTAAGAACATAGAAAGACTTTTTTGGGTATGTTCAAAATAAATAAAGGAAAAAAAATAGTATTCCAGTTGATCAGTAAAAATAGAAGAAGAGTAATAGATAATAAACAGAAGGTGAATTACTCAACTCTTGAATATGGCAGTAAATACCACGTACTTCCAGTTGCTGGGATCCAGATAACAGTAGATTGACTTACAAGATATTTTTTAAAAAATATTGGTCAGAACTTGCACACACTAGAGTGAGAATGCATGAAGTGAACCTGGACTTTGTGTACTGTTGTGGTATACTGACTAAAAGAGATACATATGGCCCCCACTCTCTCCAAGAGTTCCAGAACTCTGGGAGTTCTATTTGGCTCTATTCCCAGGCCTGTGGTTTAGGGTGTTTGTAGAGCCCCTATCAAATCATTTTTGAAAGGTATTGATATGGTTTTGTTCAGGTGGGCATGTTTTTTTAATTGTGTGTTTTAAATGTTATTTGCCCAATGTCCTTTTGGAGTTGGGAGTGGGGGAATGTTTAAAATCCAATACATTAAATTAAATTGGGGCTAAATTAGATCTTTATGACTATTAAGCTAAGCATGTGGTACGGATATAACTAAGAATGCAAGCATCTCTGTCTCAGTCTTTCTGTCTCTGTCCCTCATTCAGTGGTGGGGTTCTACTGGTTTGCCACGAATCGGAGCGAACCAGTAGTGGTGGTAGTGGGAGGCTCCACCCACCCACCCAGATGTCATCACGGACGCTCTGTGGATTCGCAGAAGTGGTGTGTGTGTACACTCCCAGTTCCGAACCAGTAGCGAAGGTAAGTGGAACCTACTACTGCCCTCATTGTCTGTTATCGATCATAATCTTTCTATTATATGTTTGTCAAACTAAGAAAAAGGGAAGAATGTAATATATGTGAATGAAGGGAATCTGATATTGATGAATACATACATAGAAGTAGAGGTGTCAATTTAATTATGAATTAAAAAGCTAAAATTAAAGTAAGGTATCAAGGAGGATCCTACAGAGTTTAATCCTGGCTTTGACATTCCCTAACAATTTCATAAATGTCATGGATAAAAAAGTGGAGTGAATGTTTATCAAAAAATAGAAATGACCCAAAGCAAGATGGCATATCTAATACAAAAAGATTTTTCAAAAAATTGATATAGCTTGAAGAAGTGGCTAAAAGTAGTAGAATGAAATTTAATAGTGACAGATAACAAAGTTCTTCATTTAGAAGATAGAAATAAATTGTCCAGGTCTGGGAATATATAGGAAATATATAGCTTGATAATATTATGGATAAAGTAGATTCTGAGATTGTAATGAATCACATGCTGCATATGAATATATAATAATAATATGACAATATGTCATATTAATAATATGATAATATGTCAGTTCTTAGGGACAACACTGATAGATTATCTCTAGAATGATCTGTTCCCAACTTGACCCTTCAGCTCTTTCAATGCTGAAATCAAGCCTTTATTTATTTATTTATTTATTTATTTATTTATTTATTTATTTAGTTTGTCAATCATATATAAGATAACAGGTAAAAGTATAAACATAATTTGAATACATGGAAAGAGTAAGTTAAAAAAAAGGAATGTTAGGACAGGGATGGTAGGCACGCATGTGCGCTTATGCACACCCCTTACAGACCTCTTAGGAATGGGGTGAGGTCAACAATAGACAGTTTAAGCTTAAAGTTTTGGGGGTTTGGGGAAGAAACTACAGAACCAGGTAGTGCATTCCAGGCATTGACCACTCTGTTACTGAAGTTATATTTTCTGCAATCAAGTTTGGAGCCGTTTACCTTGAGTTTGTATCTATTATTTGCTCGTGTATTGTTGTGGTTGAAGCTGAAGTAGTCATTGACAGGTAGGACATTGTGGTAGATAAATTTATGTACTATGCTTAGGTCGGATTGAAGTCTGCGTAGTTCTAAGTTGTCTAAGCCCAAAATTTGGAGTCTGGTGGCATAAGGTATTTTATTGTGAGCAGAGGAGTGGAGGACTCTTCTTGTGAAATCTCTCTCTCTCTCTCTCTCTGTCCGATATGCAGTGCGGGTTTCAGACAGATGAGCTGTATTCAAGGATTGGTCTAGCAAATACAGCTCACCTGTCTGGAACCCATACCACATCTCTGACATTAATACAACTGAACGAGTCCAGAAATATTTTACAAGAAGAGTTCTCTGCTCCTCTGTAAACAACAAAATACCTTATACCACCAGACTTGAAATCCTGGGATTAGAAAATTTAGAACTCTGCCGACTCTGACAAGACCTGTGTTTAACACACCGAACCATCTATTGCAATGTCCTTCCTGTTAAAGACTACTTCAGCTTCAATCGCAATAATACAAGAGCAAACAATAGATTCAAACTTAATGTTAACCGCTTCAATCTTGATTGCAGAAAATATGACTTTTGTAACAGAGTTGTTAATGCTTGGAATACACTACTTGACTCTGTGGTCTCTTCTCAAACTCCCAAAAGCTTTAACCAAAAATTTTCTACCATTGACCTTACCCCATTCCTAAGAGGACTATAAGGGGCATGCATAAGTGCACAAAAGTGCCTACCGTTCCTGTCCTGTTGTTTCCTTTCATTGTATATATGCTTATATGTTGTGTGTTTGTTTCATGCTTGTGCTTGTATATACTGTTGTGACAAAATAAAAAAAAATGTTTTGTATGTTCTAGTTAGTAGTACAATATTCCCAGAGAAGAAGCTACACAAGATTTGGTTAACAACTCTTGCCTTTTTGGCAATGTTGTTACAGTGGGCTCTGGCACTTAGATCTTTAGAAATGAGTACTCCAAGGTCCTTGACAGAGTGAAGGTCATCTATAAGGTTATGTTCATCTAATTTGTATTTTATGCTTTGAATTTTTTTTTGCCAATGTGCAAGACAGAGCATTTGTTTGTTGAGATTTGAAGTTGCCACTTGTTAGACCAATCTGACACATAGTCAAAGTCTTTTTGAATGGTAGTTGCATTGTCTGTGGTGTTGAATAGTTTAACATCATCAGCGAAGAGAACACACTTGCTTTTAATATGATCGCAAAGGTCATTTATGTAATTGCTGTTGGCTGTCCTCTTTTCCTTCCTTCAATCTCTCCTATTATGGTCTTTTTAAGGGAGCTGAATCTTCACGTCACATGTCTGAATGATGAAAATTTGAGTGTAGTTTTGATAATTTCGCTATTAGTTATTATTTAACAAACTGTAAAACTTCTTCAGCCATAGATAAGTCAGCTGAGGCTGATTCACATTTGGTAGAGTATAAGCAGTTGGTAGAGTATAAGCAGCCTTTGAAAATGACCTGAAGGCTAGAGTGTGCTTGTTGTCAAAGAGGTCAAATGTGGACCGAAACCAGTAAACAAGTCAGCGGACAATGATTCCAGATGAGAGACAAGGGAGAAGGTGAAGCAAATCCAGGGTCTAAGACATGGCAAAGCAACGTAGATACATAACACCACTGAAAGTTGTCTTCAGTGTTTTTTTTTCCCATGGAGAGAATGTAATAAATAAGCCAAACTGACCTTCCACTCAGTGCAAGCTGAGACATATCACGTAGGAGCTGCAGAGTTTGTTTCCTAATAGCTCTTCCATTGTTTTTAGCTGGTTCCCTCAAATTTATTACTCCCTCTCTGCCTCTGAATCTTCACTTAAGCACCTCCGCCTAGGACAAAGACTAAACTCTGAGTCTGACAGACTATTAATGGGTGTGGATGAGGGATTCTAAGAATTTGCTGTCTTTGACTCCAGTACTGCTCCATAGTATTGTCACTATCACTCTTTGGCTCCACTTCTTTTCCAGTCCTTTTGATCTGAGGACATGTTCTCTCATAACACCTGGTAATTTGTGCCTTGAGTGAGAGACTCTGATTTGTTCTATGATCCATTTATTTGTTTTCATGGAATTATCAGGGGTTTTCTCCAATACCAATGTTCAAAAATGTCAATGTTCTTTTATGCTGCTTCTACAAAGTTCAAAGTTGGCTTCCATAGAGTATAATAGGGAAAACTACAGGCTGTACAATTCTGTATTTTGTTGGTTTACACATATCATAACATCTGGATATCTTATTTTGTTTATTTGTTTATTCCGTTTTCAGCATATTTTTGACTGCTGGTTCCTTTACTATTGGTAGTTGATCCTAAAAGGCAGAAACTATCTACCATGTCAGTGCCTTCATTGTCACTTCTAAGGCTGGTTGTAATATCTGTTATCCTTAGTTTGGTCTTTATAATCATAGTCCAGCATTTTGTCACTATGTTCCTTGCCTTTCTCTATTTGAGCTTGGAGGTCATTTATATTTTCATATCAGAGTAATTTTATCACTGTAATACAGGTTATTGATGTTCTTTCAACAATTTTGAAATTGCACTCATCCTCTTCCAATCCAGTCTACCTCAATATATGTTCAGCACATTGGTTGAATAAATAAGTAGAGACTTTACGGTAAGTGATATGATCTTCTGACTCAAAATGTCCATTCCAGTTCATTTCAATTCACTGACGCCCAAGATGTCAAAGCGTGATCAATTCATTTCATATTTCTCTGTGCTAAGTTTTCCTATATTCATGCTTTTAACTTTTCATTTTCCCATTGTAATTCTACATTTGCAATTTTAGATTTTCTTTTCCTGTGTGGCAAATCATCAGCAACTACACATCCTAAAGACCTTAATAGAGCTACATCTACATCAGTAATACTCTTATTGAGAGCCATCAGACTGGAGAGACCCATCACGTGGCACTATATTAGCAATCATTTTATCTTGTGTGGTTTTCTTGGTAAAACACACGAGCAATTTACCACTGTCTTTTCCTATGCAGTATGAAATGACATATTTTCTGTTATCACTAAAATGATAATCTGCCTCCAGCATTTTTAACTCACTGCTGCTTAATACAGTTGCCTGCTTTTTATAACTGGGCAGCTGGAATGACCTTTACACCTTGTATACCCTTGTTGGGAAAATATGTTTTTGGTATACAGTCCTGGCATACTTCACTTAACTCTCCTAGGAATACCCCACACCACAATGAGAGGTAGCATTGCAAGACTTGGGAGAGGGGAAAATAAAGTTTAGGGTACATCAATAAATGCATTATTTAAAACCATAGATTCCACTAGATTTCACTAGATTTGATAACCCTTTGTATCAATATTCGGTATCATATTTTTCTAAAAAAAAGATTCAGAGAAGCTTGGGGGAAAGCAGAGAAGAGCAACAAGGATGATTAAAGTGTATAAACTAAACTTTACAAGAAGAAAGTGAGGGAATAAGGAATGTTCAGTTTTGGATGAAATAAGGTAACTAAAGAGGAATATAATTCAAGTATCAAAACAATGTCATACATATAGTCCAGGAATTCAGGAAGGCAAATTAACCTATACATATTCTCTTCTAAAGATAAATTCTGGTTTTAATGTTAGAAAGGTATTCTAATAGTAAGGGCAATTTGGCAATGGAACAAATTGCCAAGGAAACTAGTAAACTCTTCTTTGCTACATAAGCTGAATTTCAGCCCCAGAGACCATATTTTTCTTTGGATTTTCAGAGCTGCCACACTGGGCAGTGGGAGGGGGGTTGCATGGAGTTGGTAGAGTTATTTAGCCATAACAACATTCTTTTCTCTGGGAGTCAAGGTCATTCAGCCTGCATTTGGGACAGTGGATTCATTGGACCATGTGATGGACTTGTGGGTGCAGGGGAAGGGACTTTGACTTTCCTTTGGGTGTGAAAAACTCAGGAGCTTTCAGATTCGGATTTTCCCAAATGTGCAATATGGCATCTCTAATAAAATGGATCTTTGAGGAATTGCCTGCCTCTGAGTCTTACTTGGCTGGGGGTGTTACTTGGAATCCTGACACTGAAGCAGAGTCTGAATTATTCTTTCCAAGTCCATATAGGTTATTTTTCTTGCAATAGTCTAACATAACTGTCTGTTATCCTTAGCTCACATCTTGAGAGAATATCTGGGCTAAAATTACATGGCCTGCTATCCTGAATCTTTTTTTTTTTTTGCAAGACCTGTCAAAACTTTCAGTTGCAGACAAATTCCCCTCATCTCCTTGCTGCTTTTCCCTTATTTCATGTTCTACAATTATGTTTTGTGAAAGAAATATAGGACTGAGGTGTGAACATGAGTAAATGCAGTTGGCATGAAGAACTGCAGGAGTAAACAGGTGTGAGATACAAGTAAAGAATTTTGTCCCAGTCTTAATTTGCATAACAAATGTAGTGCTTGGAAGATAATGTATATATAATATTTTACTGTGATTAAAAAAAGTAAAATAATTGTATAGGATAATTGTTGTATACGAAGAATTCTACAATTTGCATTAATGCCACATCATTTTTGACCAGGTGAGGTTTTCAGAATTGTATGTGAGCTTCCCAGACTTCTAAACCATTATATTAGGCAAGATGATAAGCAATGGAGAAGGGATTATGGGAAGGGGGAATAATTGGCTGATAACAGGTTGATTTTAAATTGGCAGAGGAAAAAGTGGCATAGATTGCAGGCATTCAAATCATTTGCTATGATGACGTTGGATGGTTTTCAGAGTTTCTGGAATGAACAAACACTGGCTTATTTCCAGGGTCTGAAGATACTGTATATAATTTTGTGATAATATGAAACCGAGCCATTTCTAGCCTTCAAAGAAATACAGTTGGTTCCTTGTTAGGCAGCAAGCAGCAACAGGTTGATACTAGATAATGTTTACACTGATACAACTGGAAATAATTTTAGATAATATACAGGTAAAAATAAATCAGTAGAAGCTATATCAGATAGGTTGGAAAAATAGTTTCAGAAGAAATAAAGGTAATAAATAAAATATGCAAGCTTTCTCAAGCTAATTGGTAGAAGAGAAGGCAGAATTGTAAAGCTGATGATACTTAAGCCGTTGCTGCAAAAAGATATTTGCTATGCAAAATGCATGATGATGATGATGGTGGTGGCAATGATGATAATGCAGTGTAGTGTGCTAAAAATAATCAGTATCCCCAAAACGAATCTAATTGTGCTACTTAGCAGCTGGGACTCATTGTCACTATAACACAAGAGCTGCGGTGACAAAGAGAAACCTCAGGCTAATTTACTAAGCAAAAATCTGTCGATTTGAATGAGCTTTTTTGTTTAAAAATTGGATAATAACAACCTTAGTTTTTAATGGTTTAAATTATGCATCAGCAAAAAGAACTGGATGTTTCCTCTTTTAGTTAGCATTTAATTGCCATCTCCATTGCTGATGGCAGGATGTGCCAATATTTGTGATAGATATAGAAAAGGCTTCAAGATTCTTCTGTGTGACAGTCTGGAAAATTATAGTTGCTTATATTTTTGAGAATAACATCTGGTTTTAGATCTTTCTTTCCATGTCTTTTTTGACAATGAGAAATATCAAATAGGTTTCATCTGATAATAAATTTCCTAAGGAGACAGTAGTTACTGACTCATAAATCTCAAATGCTTTTTAAAAAATGTATTTAAAGGAAACAAAAGTTTTGTGTACAATCGTTTAAATGAAGGAAAAAAAGTAAGAACTGAGCTATGTTGTTTTGATATGGGGAATATGGATATTAGGCTACAGGAAAGTAGAAGAAGGATTGGTTAGGGTTAGGGTTTGGTTAGTATTAGCAATGAGGAAGGTAGAAAACTGGATGGAAAAGCAGTAGATTGTGGAGAGGTGTAGTGGCTAGTAAGACTGAGGGAGATTCTCAGAATTCCTCATTTCTCAGAGGAATTGAGGAAAGAGAACTAGTAAATTGTAGACCAGAAAATCTATCAAAGGAGCTTTCTTGTCTCCCAGGAACAAAGATCAAATATGTGATCAGGAGGTTTACCAAAAGGTTATTATCACTTTATAGAATAGAATAGAATTTTTTATTAGCCAAGTGTGATTGGACACATAAGGAATTTGTCTTGGTGCATATGCTCTCAGTATACATAAAAGAAAAGAAAAGGTACGTACATCAAGAATTCTAAGGTACAACACTTAATGATAGTCATAGGGTACAAAAAAGCAATCAGGAAACAATATCAATATAAATCATAAGGGTACAAGCAACAAAGTTACAGTTATACAGACATAAGTGGAAGGAGATGGATGATGGGAACGATGAGAAGATTAATAGTGCAGATTTAGTAAATAGTTTGAGTGTTGAGGGAATTATTTGTTTAGCAGAGTGATGGCATTCTGGAAGAAACTGTTCTTGTGTCTAGTTGTTCTGGTGTGCAGTGCTCTATAGCATCGTTTTGAGGGTAGGAGTTGAAACAGTTTATGTCCAGGATGCAAGGGGTGTGTAAATATTTTTACAGCCCTCTTTTTGATTCGTGCAGTATACAGGTCCTCAATGGAAGGCAGGTTGGTAGCAATTGTTTTTTCTGCAGTTCTAATTATCGTCTAAAGTGTGTGTCTGTCTTGTTATAGAGGTGCAGATGACAGACTCTATAATTCCTCTGTAGAACTGTATCAGCAGCTCCTTGGGCAGTTTGAGGTTTCTGAGTTGGCACAGAAAGAACATTCTTTGTTGTGATCTTCTTTCATGTAGAGATCGATGATACAACAAAAGAGCCGAAAACAATATCAAGAGCCTATGAGAAGCTAGGCATGAAAGCCAAAGAGTTAGGAACAGTTGATGTTTTCAACTGCATTTCCAATGGAAGGTCAACATCCAATGAAGGAATGGAGGATTTTGGAAGTCAACCACTGACTTAAATGAAAGAGGGATACATATAGTGGTGGAATTCGGCCAGTTTGCACTGGTTCAGTTGAACTGCTAACTAATTTTTTGTGCAGTTCAGTGAATTGGCTGAGAAGAAAGTGCAAGACAGTTTTTTCCCCCTTCTCTCTTCCTTCAGTTAATATCTCTGGGCAGACAGCCAAGAACCACTTAACAGGCGAATACTTAGATGTGATAACAAAACTGCAAGAATGCAACCAGCACATGCCTTGAATAAACAATAGAAACTGACAGGATTAGGGCAGGGAAACACCTAGGAAACTCATCAATGACCCATCTAGGGATGGGATTAACCTCTTCCCTTCAGGAAGAAGGACAAGATTACAAACATTTTTATTATAAAGGGTATTAAGTAACACTTCTGTGATCAGCTGATACTCCCTGGAGTTCCCCAAGACCTTTTATAGCTGCTGCAGTATTGGCTACTTTTTGTTTCTTCCTGGGAGAAAAGATACAAGATAGGACAATGATGCAGCTTGATCATAGAGGCCTTGAATTTAATGCATGTGTGGTCCAGCCAGCTGTATTGCTTCTGCTGTGAAGCACCTAATTTAGAACATAGAGAGCATAGAATAATATAGTTGAAATCCCTCAGAGGTCTTCTAGCCCAACTCCCTGCTCAAGCAGGAGACCCTATATCATTTCAGACAAATTGTTGTCCCATCTCTTTTTGAAAACCTCTAGTAATGGCACAACCACAACTTCTGAAAGCAAGCTGTTCCATTGGTTGATTGGTCTCAGCCTTAGAAAATTTCTCCTTAGTCCTAGGTTGCTTCACTCTTTGGTTACTTTCCATCTATTGTTTGTTGTTGTGCTTTTTGGTGCTATGGAAAAGAGACCCTCACTTTTGTAGAAGCCCCTCAAATATTGGAACAATGCTATTTTATTGTGAGTTGTGAGCACTATTTTATTGTGGGTTGGGGAGATGTTTAGCAAAATCAATTAAACAGAAAAAAGGGCATGGCTGAATTTGCTTTTTAAATCCTGTCAGCACTTCTCTGGATAAAAAGTGAAAGATCATTAAAAAGATCAGTATTATAAAGCTGTGAGAACTTATGAGATTGTTTCAAATTGACAGTGCAACAACAACAACAACAACAACAACAACAACACTACTAATAATAAAGTTTCTTACAATGTGTAAGAAACAAGAAAAAAGTCAAGGAAATGATTGATTCACTAATGGGGGAGGATGGCAAGGAGATGACAGGTAGCAGAGTGAAAGCAGAACTGCTTAACTGATTCTTTGAATCTGACTTCACACAAAAGAAAAGAAATAGTCCAACCTATTAAAAATCACCCTAGGAGACCAAACCAGGAATGCAAGGCAAAATAGGAAAGAAAATGATAAGAAGACACCTATCTACTCTAGACAAGTTCAAAACACCAGGACCAGATGGATTACATCTCAGACTTACATCCCTAAACCCATGAAGAAGCTGATAGATGTGATCTTGGAACCACTGAACACAATCTGTTAGACCTCCTGGAGCATTGGCAAATTACCAAAGGACTGGAAAAGAGCTGATGTCACTCCAATCTTTAAAAGGGAGAAAAACATGAATCCAGGAAATTATAGACCAACCAGCCTATAATATAAATACCCAGGAAAATCCTGGAAAAAGATAATCAACAATGTATTTGTGAGCTGATTACTGGAAGCCACATGGTTTTGTAAAAACAAATCATATAGAAAAACTTTGTTGCCTTCTTTGACAAAATGACTGAATCAATGGATCAGGGAACTGTTCTGGACATAGTGCACTTAGATTTCAGTAAGGCATTTGATAAAATAGACCACAGCCTACTTTTTGATAAGATAGAACAATGTGGGATCGATAGGACCACCACCAGATGGACTTGCAGTTGGCTGACCAAATACCTGCAGCATATAATTCTCAATGGAAAGAAGCATCCAGTGGGGTACCTCAAGGTTAAATTTGAATTCATCAAATTTGCATTGACACTAAGCCTGGGAGGAATACCTAAAACTTTGTAAAATAGACTCAGGATCCAAAAAGATCTTGACAGAATGGAACACTGGGACCTACCCAAGAAAATGCAATTCAGTAGTGAGAAAAGTAAAGTCCTTTACTTAGGCAAGAAAAAGAAAAAGCACAAATGTAGAATAGGTGATATCAGGCTCAACAGTAACCTAGGTGTGCTCATGAATCACCACCCAAATATGAGCCAGCAGTGTGCTGAAGCTGCTGAAATGCAGTACTAGGCTACATCAACAGAGGGAACGAGAAATGATAGTACTGCTTTACACTGTGCTGTGGGACCACACTTGGAATACAGTGTCTATTTCTGGTCACCATGATACAAAAAAGATGTTGAGACCTTGGAAAGTGTATAGAGAAGAGCAACAAAGATGATAAAGGGCCTGGAGGCTAAATTGTATGACAAATGGTTGAGGGAACTAGATATGTCTATCTTACTGAAGACAAGGATTAAGGGAACATAATAACTGTATTTCAGTACTTGAGGGGCTGTCATGAAGAAGAGGGAATTGTCTTATTCTCTAAGGCTCCTCTTATTTTCTAAGAGGGCAGGACAGGAAGCTTGTTGAAGAGCGATTCAACCTAGAAGTAAGAAGAAATTTTCTGACAGTGAGAACAATTAATCAATGGAATAACTTACGTCCTATGTTGTGGATGCTACATCACTGAAGGTTTTCAAAAATAGACTGGGTGACCATTTGATTGAGATGGTATAAGGCTACTGCCTTGAGCTGGGGATCGGGCTAGAAAATCTACAAGGTCCCTTACAGTCATATGATTCTGAGTCTAGATACATTACATTCTTTTGATCTTTTTTAATACTGTATGCAACATTTATTTTTAGTTCTAAGTTTTCTTTGAAATGTTGAATTTGTTGAAATAACCTTTTTCATGATAGTAATCTGATAAAAAAAGCTCCCACTTTTTAAGGTAACTTTATATGTGAATGACATGGGTCCCATATTTACGCCATAGTTTTGCTGTATGAATGAATGTAATTTATCAAACCATTTTCTGATAGCTGGAAATTCAGTTTGTCTTGAAACCTTGGTATAATTGTCTCTAGAGCTGATCATAGTAAGAATAAATGCATTTCATTACTTTTATTTATTTTCTCCCTGAACTGTTTCCCTCTTTTTATGCTCTATTCCTTATCAAACTAGTAGTGGAAGGTTTAAGTCATATTGTCATATTGTCAACAAATCCCCTACTCCACCCAAGATAAATTGTCCAAACACCTTTGAGAATACCGTTTTATAATTACACCTCAGATTCATCTGCAACAAAAACTTAGATTTGTTTCTTTATAACAAGTGGTCTTAGGGTATTATAACATTTTACAATAAAGGCCATGAACCTATATGATAAAAGTACATTGTGATTTATTGTCCTTTGATCTATCTCTCTGTAAAGCTACAGAGAGAACATAAAACTTCATTTGGGTTAAGTCCTTATGGTTGTTGGGAACAAGCTAATTGAAGAATGATCTTCTAGAGACCCTAACTGGAGATATACCTTGTTTAATAACACATGGTTGGCACCTGCAAAAAAGCTGAGAAAGTCCGTACTTGACATCTCTTGGATGATACAAAGCTGATGCAAGTGTCAAGTGCCAAGTTTAGTTCTTCACATGTTTAAAGTAACTAACACTTTGGAATATCTTCAAGTAATTTGCAAAGGAAGTCAAGTGATAGGTTGACTAAAATATAGCATATTTTAGTTCAGCTGATTAAAAAAATAGAATGGAGGGTATAAAAAGAAAAACACATTATTTAACTGGCTGTGATAATAGACTACATAGCTTCTTCATTTGCTGCACGTCTTTTAGTTCATTTCAAATGTATATATCACAGTCTCTTTCATTATACTATAATCCTAGTGGAACTTTAAATGTGGATCATTTATCCATGTAATTGCAAGTTTTAATAGGAAGAAACCTATATATTATTGTTGCTTTTGAAATTGCTAATCTATTATTATTATTATAAACTTTAAGTTCTGTAATATTAATAAGTGTTAGCTTTAAGAAAAATGCTTAAGAAAGAAAGCTATGTTGCTGGTTCTCCTTAGATAACGGTTAGTTATCCAGCACTATTGATTTAAAAAAGCTGCCATTTTATGCCGAGAAAAGAGATGACTGTATTAAAGAGTTGCAGACAGGTGATATGAACTTCCATGTGTGTAGCAACCTTGTAGAAATGAACTGGAAGGCCTACGTGGTTCTATCCACTTCATTATTTTGGATCCAATTAATTTATGTCTTTAGATTGATACATTCTTGAAATAATAATTTAAATTTTTATAGCTACTGTTTTATTTTCACTTCAAAATTAATCCAGAAAAGTTTTTACTCCTGATTTATGGTCTCAATAAGATTATTTATAACATTGAAACTTCAGCTTGTTTGCTGTACCTTCTAGTACCTTAAGTACTAGCTCTGAATTTTAGGACATCCTCAGATAAGATACCCACAGATGGCTCACCCCTCTGAGTGGGTCTTCTGCTTCATCACACTCCCAGTGTTCCATTGGTGAAATAGTTTGCAAGTGAATGCTTCTACTCTTGTCAATGGATTTTCGGGAAAGAAAAATGTATAAACAGTAATTGCAAGATGAATGAGTGGCCTTGGATTATTTTTTATTACTCCTGCTGTTTAAACCCTAAACTAATTCCACTTTTACCTGTTAATTTGCTAGTTTTTCCACACCTTTATTTTAACATTCATTTTTAACCTTTGAATTCTTCCCTGCATATATACACTATTCATTAACTCTACTCCACAAATTCAGACCATCTTTATTCAGATCGACTGTATATTTTCCCTTTCACTTATCTACTGGATGACAGAGTAGAACTTTGCCTTGGAGAAATGTATTGGAAGTCTAGCTTCAATAGATAACCTAACCAGTAGTGAAATCCATTTTTTTTTACTACCAGTTCTGTGAGCATGGCTTGGTGGGTGGGGCTTGGTGGGTGGGGAAGGGGAAGGATACTGCAAAAATCTCCATTCCCACCCCACTCTGTGGCCAGCCAGAGGTGGTATTTGCTAGTTCTCTGAACTACTTAAAATTTCCACTACCGGTTCTCCAAATTGCTTAAAATTCCCACTACCGGTTCTCCAGAACCTGTCAGAACCTTCTGGATTTCACCCCTGATCCTAAGATAATAGTCACCTAGCTGTCTATTCCATCATTTTTAGGACCCGGGTCTTTATGCTGTATCCCCAGAGACTCCTAGCTTCTGAATCAACTACCCTATTCTGCACTGGTATAAAACAACATAAAGATAATCTTGGGTTATGATGGCAGTTGGGATTCGATCTGTTGTTGCTACGTGATGAGATTATAAAGCTTGATGTTGTGTGACTGCATCACTTAGTGATGGCAATCCTGGCAGTCCCCGCTGCTGTCGTAACTACAGGAATTCCAAGTAAGGAGTGCAGGGGTCTGGGGGTGTTACAGATGAGCATTGGAGAAAGTGGGTGGGGCAGCAAGGGCAAAGGGTAGGAGCTGGCATATACAAGCAGGCTGGCTAAGGCAATGTGCAGATGCCTGGAAGCACAGGCAGGCAGGGGATGCTACAGAACATGAGGTCCCTGAGATCTGATACTTTGTAGTGGACTCCTAAGGAGAAAAATGTGGTGGGAGCAACTTACAGAAGCAACTTTTAACCTTCCCTGCAGGCTTTTCCATTGACTTTGCCTATGGGAAGCTGGCATAGAAGATTGCAAATGGCGATCATGTGACCATGGTTCACTGTACTGGCATAATTATGAGCTGGGTGTCCAACTTTGCAGAGAGGTAATGTCTCCTAACTAATAAGTTTGACCAGTTGTTGTGTGAATGGTCGTAAGGAGAGGACTACTTGTAAAACATATGAATCTGAACACTGCCATGAAACATGGGTGCTTTGAACAATTGTGGCATAGAATCTTCTATTCACCACACTCCTGGAAAATTTCTCAGGTAAATATGAATTTAACTCTACCACTTTGATCAGAAGAAGCATTGCACGTATTTATGGGAGACTGAGATTGTAGTGTATTCTATTTACTTAAATATAACCCTCACATCTAATATTCTAGCCTGAGGGATGGAGCAATTTCTCATTTTTGAGAGAGCTTTCTGAAGTAAAGGCATAAAGAAAGTGCCATATAATGGGATTTTTTTCCCAAGAATAACACAAACAGGTGTGTTATTGGTTTTGGTACTCAAGAATGCACACTACAGGAAGCTTTACACAGATGTACATTATTGGAAAATGACAGCTTCCTAGAGAAAAATACAGTATCCATTATTTTCAAATATAGTACATTTTTGTCTCAGATAGGATCTGGGATGTAATTCAGACTCTTTTCATATAATTGAATATGGTACAGTTATAACACTCCCATTGGCTTTGTGAAATTGTGAAAGTTCCAGAGAGCATCTTTATACTTAAGGCTACTTGCTAGCATATATGCTGTAGTCTGCTGAAATAAGATTAGCCATCACAACACTCCAGATCTGCAGTGTTGGGTTATTAAGCCAAGGTATCCATTTTTTCCTGACTTCTTTATCTGATTATAATTAGCTGGAAATATTAAGCCCAGCAGCTTGCGTATCAGGGAAGAAAAGAGATAGCTACCAGTAATAAAATGGGTTATCACTGCAATTTATCTAATCCTAAAATCTCTTTTCTTGGTTGTTAATAAATAGGTACTAAATAGAACAAGCTATTGTTCTATTTAGTCAAACAATGGGGCAAACTGAGAAACATGAGATGCCAAGTGTTAAAGACATGGTTAGCTACATGACATTGCCTACCATTTTCAGCAACATATGGAGTTAGAGCCAAAAGTAAATGAATTTAATGTTAGCAATTTCCAAAAAGTATAGGAACAGTAAAAAAAATGGTTAGGAATAGTACTTTAAAAGGTGGCATATATGAGAAATAGGAATGCAGCAAATAATAGGCACAGGCAACCTGTGGCCTTCCAGATGGTGCTGAACAACAAGTCCCAGCATTCCTCATTACTGGATGTGCTTCCTAAAGATGCTGGAATTGTAGTTCAGCCACATTAGAAACACCACAGGCTGCCTACTGCAATTTTAGGTGAGTGTCACACATAAAAAAACAGCTTGTTTTTAAATTATTATTGTGGTTCCAAAAAGAAAAAAAAACCATAATGCAGTCATATTATAAAATGCATTCTTAATATCTGAGGTTCACTTTTTGATTTTAATCTCTGCAGACAATTTTTTCTTGGCATTAAAACATAAGTTCTATTTTGTAGGTTCATTAAAATTGAACTAAAGAATGGAAGGGAGTAATTTTATTTTTAAAGGCTTATAAAATTATGAGAGTTCTGGGTTCCTTCATATTTCATGACATATTTTGTGTTCTTATTTCACAGCTATAGCTGATTGGTAAGGATTCACAAATATATCAGGATGAACAGCCAAAAGTCTTTGGACACATATTGTACAGAGAGTCTCTTCTTTTTTATGCAGATATACCACCTCCCTTTCCCTTAATCATTAAGAATTGTTAATAGAATAGACAGTTTCATCCCAATAAACCTAATTCACCTTCTTTCTTATTTTGAAAATTCAACATTATCTAAACCTGCAAGGTAATTAAAGTTACATAGCAGCCATATCTTTTCAAAACTAGATTGAAAAAGACTAGAAGAAAGTGAGAACAGGGCTTCAGTAGAAAGCAAAATAAAACTGCACTGTAATTTTATATGGAAAAAGAGATCAGCTAAAACTCATTACTAAATGATGCAGAAGAGAGGTTGAAAGTCTTGTGATCAGAACACATACTCCCAGTTTCTCAACTCCATCTGTGATAATCCCAAAAGCTATGATGAGTTGAACTAGAGAAAACTAAATTGGAGACACCAATGAAAGTCTTGGCTGAAAGGTGCAAAGGCCTGGTTGGGATGAAACAGGATGAGATTGAATTTCTAACAAGATTAAATTGTGGTTTGTCTAGGATCCATCTGGCTTTCTGTGAGCTCCAGTGTTAAGTTTGGATAGGGCAACACTCTCCCTGAAGGAGCAACTTCGGAGTGCTCTTGGACTTTCAGCGTCTGCTGGATTTTCAAGTGGAGGCTGTAACCTGGGGAACTTTTACTTAGCTTTGGCTGATATATAAATTATGACTCTCTCTGGTTTAAGACACTCTGATGAAAGTGAATCACCATTAAAAGATCAATGCTGGAAATGTCCTTTGAAGGCCACCAAGAAACTATAACTGTAGAATACATCAGTCAAAATGCTAGCAGAAAACAGCTGTTATTACTATATAGCACATGTAAGTTGAAACTCCAATACTTTGGCCACCTAATGAGAAGAGAGGACTCATTGGAAAAGACCCTGATGTTTGGAAAGATTGAAGGCAAAAGGAGAATGAGACAGCAGAGGATGAGATAGTTAGTGTCATTAATGCAATGAATATGAATTTCAGCAAACCCTGGGAGAGAGTGGAGGACAGGAAAGCTTTGCATGCTATGGTCCATAAGATCACGAAGAATCAAACATGACTAGAATGCAAATGGCTCTTGGTTTATGTTTCAGATTATAATATTAATTATAATTAAGAACTTGAACGTACTATCATATGTTTTCTAGATTTAAGAATCTCACCAAACACAATTGACTTCACTAGTATGTACACATCTATGCATTTTTAGCTTGTACACATGTAAAAAGGCCTATGGAATATTGAAATTATTCTTTTTCCCTCTGCAATGGCCAAGTACTGAAATATGGTAAAATCATCCTGATCTTTCAGTAAGTGAAAACTAAATGTTGTTATATAGGGTCTCATTTCAAAATATAAGTCTAGAGAGCGGCATGGAGTACATTAAATGGAGTAGCCTATAAAATACAGAATAGAAGGCTTTATTGGTTATTATTATGGAGAATATTTGAAGCCACCCACCAACTTAAATAGAATAGAATAGAATTTTTTATTGGCCAAGTGTGATTGGACACACAAGGAATTTGTCTTGGTGCATATGCTCTCAGTGTACATAAAAGAAAAGATACGTTCACCAAGAATCATAAGGTACAATACTTAATGATAGTCATAGGGTACACATAAGCAATCAGGAAACAATCAATATCAATATAAATCATAAGGATACAAGCAACAAAGTTACAGTCATACAGACATAAGTGGAAGGAGATGGGTGATGGGAACAATGAGAAGATTAATAGTAGTGCAGATTTAGTAACTAGTTTGACAATGTTGAGGGAATTATTTGTTTAGCAGAATGATGGTGTTCGGGAAAAAACTGTTCTTGTGCCTAGTTGTTCTGGTGTGCTATAATGTTGTTTTGAGGGTAGGAGTTGAAACAGTTTATGTCCAGGATGTTAGGGGTCTGTAAATATTTCCACAATCCTGTTTTTGATTCGTGCAGTATACAGGTCCTCAAAGGAAGGCAGGTTGGTAGCAATTGTTTTTTCTGCAGTTCTAATTATCCTCTGAAGTCTGTTTCTGTCTTGTTGGGTTGCAGAACCAAACCAGACAGTTATAGAGGTGCAGATGATAGACTCAATAATTCCTCTGTATCTAATATAAAAAAAATGAACAGGCTGTTGGTTTATAGTAAATAAAACAAAAATATAATAGACCTACATGTAATTGAAAATGGAGGCACTTTATCAGTACAGTACATGGTAGCAAGCTCCTTTAAATTTATGAAATAAGATAATAAAAGTAGGACAAACAAGACGATTGCTTACCCAAGACTGCATGGGACCAATACAAGAAGAGGATTCAGCTTACACTAATTCTCTAACTAGACATTCTTCTGGAGCTTTGGGATTTTAACTTTTAGAATTTCTGACGTACCATCATACGACTTTTCAATGTTAGATACCACCACCACCAGCAACAACAAAAGAGAAGAAAGCAGTGGATTTTATGCTATAACTGTAAAGTTTCAGGAGGCATTTGGCTAGAATGCAGTGAAAGATGGATCTCATTCACCTAAAATGTTTAATTTGGAAATGGAATTAACCTATTTTCTGGGTTTGCCAGTACACTCAATTAAAAGCTAATCAAACAGGCTGGGTTTGTATACATACTAAACCACAAAGCTTCTAACAAACTTAGCACTAACCAATCAGTGTTTACTTGACCTGATTAAGCAAATGTGAACATAACCTACATAAATCTTTCCGGCAATCGCTGCAGTCCAATTTGTGTCCAAAGATTTGTGATATACAAATCATTTTTTTAAAATTTACATTTATATCCTGCCCTTCTCCGAAGACTCAGGGCGGCTTACATTGTGTAAGGCAATACACAATCATTCTTAAAGCAGTATTAGCAGTATTTTTTAAAAGGATATATGATTTACCTTATGCTGTTTCATATTTGGACTGCACAGCATGTACTGGAGACCTGTGTGTCAGGCCGGTCTGTTCTGCACCTCCTCCCCTTCCTGTTTACAGTCTATTATAACATAATCTGAAATCACAAGCATCAATATCGGTATGAACTGATTGACAAATGTACTTATCTCACCTATTTTTCATGGTGGATGAGCCATGAAAAAAAGGAGGGCAGTGTTATTTCTTTTCTGAATGGATGATAGTCTTCTCCTGGAAAATTTTGTCTGTTGAAAGAGCTGCCAAGTTCAAGCCCAGTTTTAAAATCAAGACCCATCAGAAGGAAGAGAGAGGAATTTGGAAATGGCATACCAACAGTTTGTAACATTTGGGTCGAAGACCTGAGGAGAGGTCACCTGTTCACAGTCTTACTGCCTATTGTGCCATAGATTATGTTTCTATATTAGTTTACACAGGTATCCTTGACTTACGACTATAATGAAGCCTCCCTTTTACGGTTGTAAGTGATGGCTATTAAGTGAGACAGTCTTACTTAGCAAGCCCTTCCTCCTGTTCTCCCTGATGCAGTTGTTAAATGAACACATGGGTTGTTAAGCAGAGCATAGAGTGTCTCAGGGAGGGGGACTTTCCTTGGGAAGTCTAATGCAGATCCAAGTCTGCCTGCCCCTGGGCCTTTCAAGGCCTTCCATCTTTTCCCATGCTCAAGTTTCTGTCCCTCAGGGTCCACAAAGCACTTGGGACTTCTTCCCCCATTCCAGATCCAGTGGTGGGAATCCAACAACCAGATTGCCAAACTGCTCAGAAAGTTAACAACTGGTTCTCCCGAAGTGGTGTGAACTGGCTGAATTCCACCAGTGCCCCACCCCCATCTATTCTCTGCCTCCCAAATACCAGCTGATCAGGAAGAAATGGGGATTTTGCAGTAACCTTCCCCTGGACTGGGGAGGGAATGGAGATTTTACAGTATCCTTCCCCTGCCACACCCACCAAGCCACACCCACCAAGCCATGCCATGTCCACCAAGCCACACCCACAGAACCGCTAGTAAAAAATTTTGAAACCCACCACTGGTATGGATATCTTCAAAAGCTAAGTAGGTAATGGGTGATGGGGGTGGCGAACAGACCCAAAGCCTGCAGGGATTCAGTGGGGCACGATGGGGGCAGAGACATGGGGAAGGATTGCTGCAATGTTCCTGTGATTGTCATAAGGATGAATGGCTATGGAGGCACTGCATTGGCTGTAACTTTGAAATGCAGTCATAAGTAACTTGGGTCTGTCATAACTTTGAATTGTTGCTTAGTGACTTGTTGTGACTCCGCCCCCCAAGCCTGTCCTCATGGAGGAGAGTGACTTGGAGAGTGAGGGAGAGGAGCCAGCAAGCACTCCCTTGCCAGGACCCTTCTGGCTGGCACCGCCCCAAGTTCCAGCAGCAGGCCAGGAGGAGGAGCTGACAAGGCCTCCCTCTCCCACACCCTCCTCCTCCCTGGCAATGCCCCAAGTCCCAGCTGTTGACGATCAATCCTGGATTGATCTGAGAAAGCGACGAAAAGATAAGCATGTGCAGCAGAGGAAAAGGTGTGGCAGGCTCAGAGATTGCTGAGTCACTGAGCCACACCCCACAGGGTATAAAAGTGGGTGGAACTGCCGTGTGGCCCTTGTGACGGACAAAAAAGCTACCAAGGGTGCACTGCAGCTCACTTGTTGGAGGGTTAAAGGACTTCGTCAGTGAGTTTTGGCAACGGATCTTGGACACGAGATAATGGACTCAGAACTTGGCAGGCCTTTGCACGGTCACTGCCAAGTATTTCCTCAACTGAAGAAAATCAGGTCTGTAGCAAATAAAAAGACTGGGAGACACGCGTCTTTGCATTTGCTCTGTGAAGTGGGGAGGGGGACATAACATGACTGGTCATTAAGCAAGGACTATCTGCAATCTCTTATGAAAATTTGCATTTAGGATATATCAATATTCATTTGTACAGTACCTGAAATCAAATATTTCTGCTTTCTGCAAAATAGATTGAAGGCTCAAGCTTTGCTTGTCTTTACCAATCTATGTGTAGAGGTCATATATAAACTTGATTTTTTTTTCTTACTGTTTTCACTATATTGTTATAAGTGAAAAGCATCGAATATTTAAGCAGTAAGAGACACCAGATTAATGTATCTTATTTGAATTTAAATTATTTAAATAATGACACATTCAGTTAAGGATAAAGGCTGCAAAGAGTAGGAAATTGAGGATTTCCATTGATAAAGCTAAGCTAAACTAAAGTTGAAGAGGTTCTGACCCTATATTAGTTCATTAATGAATCTCATCATTATTTTTATGCCAGCAATTTTAATTAGAGATGTGCCCAGCATGGAATATTGTCTTTTAGTCATTCAGGTAATTGTACATTCTAGCCAATTTCTTCCACATTTTAGGAGAGTGAACAAGAAATCTAAAATGCAATTGTAGTCCTAAAAATACACTAAAGGAAGATTTTCCTCATTTGCACTTCCATGAATTTTGCATTTCCCCTGTATCCATATTCCTGCAGTCTGTTTTCTCCGATATAATGAGTTTTGTTTGAAACAGTGGGAATATAATAAAAGGTTTTGATTCACATATTGATTCAGGAAATCTGAATTAGATATTTATACATGAGTTAAATAAATTAATAAAAAATGACCTTCCAATATTACCTTCTTCTGCGTTCCAAATACCTTATCTTTTGCAAAAGCGGATTGTAGCATTAGAAAAGCATATATATATATATATATATATATATGTCGCCAAGACACTTCCAATTTTACATGGGAGAAAACCCGAACAACCAAAGACCTACACACACACACACACACACACACACACACACACACACACACATATATTGTAGACCACTAAGTCCTATTCCTTATTCAATGTAGGAATACAAATGAAAAAAAAAAATCCAGGCAGATGGGTGCCTATTCTCTACTTGAACCCTTGTATTCAAGAGGAGGCCAACTCTTGACTATTTGGCACCACAGTCAAACTGCTCCTACTTTTGCTCATCCACATAATGTTATCACGTCATGTATCTCCATCCTGTATTTTGGACCAGAATTTCCTGTGAAGTGAACTTTGTCGTGCCTTTCCTTAAATTTTATTCTGTTGTATATGACCTGTTAAACTAATCTGTCAAGATCATTTTGTGCATTATTTTCACCCAATTATTTGTGTCCTGAAAATTTGATAAGTGCTCATTCCATATATTCATCTGCACCAATAATAAACATATCGAAGAGTATAGAATCCTTGTGACACTGCACCCTATACTTTTCTCTAATTTGATGAGAAATTTTGAATGTGATTTTTAGGCCAAGTCATGCCACTCAATGAACCCTTCTGTAATTAAAAGGTAAACAATAAATGACTCTTTGTGGGCTTTATTCCACTACTCATAGCCAATTTAGGGGGCAGTGCTCATCTCCATTTCTAGGCCATTGAGTCAGTACTGCCTGAAGACATTTCCCAGTCCTATACCCAGCATGATATCATGCTGCAACATGGAGTGTGTGGCGAAACAAAGAGTGCTGTTACCTTCCCACTGAAGTGATACCTATTTATCTACTTGCATTTACAAACTTTCGAACTGCTTGAAAGCAGGAGCTGGGGCGAATGACGAGAGCTCATCCCATCATGAGATGTTTGGGTCTTGACTGGGCAGTTGGCTTTCCAGTTGAAAAGCCCATTGTCTTAACTGCTGAGCCATCACACTGCCTCTGTGAGTGGCTAATCTATATTTCATAGGACGAGGGACACTGTTACATACTTTATTCAATTCAAGATATATTATGTATACATCAGTTCCACAATCTATAAAACAGCGAGATAATCTCATGCAAGATTTATTCTTTAGAAATATTCTTTAGCACTTTTCAAGTTGTTTACATTAATCCTCTTTGGTGTCTTCTAGAATCTTCAGAAATTTACCTTCCTTTCTCTTATTTTTAAACGTAGAAACATTTTCCCTCTTTCTGCTTCCTGACACCCCACCAATTCATCAGAATGTCTTAACAGAATACATACATGATCATCAGCCTGCTTCTTCAGCAGCTAGGATGCAGTTAATCTGATCTAAGAAATTTAAACTCATTCAAATAAAGAAGTATACCATGACCATATTTCTTTGAATCTTATATTTCAATACTGTCTCTTTATCTTGTGCACAACTTTCTGATGGAATACATACTTTTTCTATTAGAAAAGATTGAACCAAAATAGAGATTGAATAACTCTGCCTTTCTTTTGTCATCTTTTGGCATTTGCTATCTTAACTGAGCAGCTTGTATATATGATTCTTTGGTTTTTATTTTGAACATATCCGAAGGAGACCCTTTTTGTTTGTATTGTTTGCTAATCTCATTTGATCTTTCACTTTCCTGACAACCATTCTACAATTCTGGGCTGTTTGCATGCTTCCTTTCTGAGAGGGCCCTTTTTCCATATCCTACCTATGTCCTTTTATATTTCACTAAGCTTTTTGTGCAGCTACATTGGTTTCTTCATGTTTATTTGTTCATTGTGATTGTTTAGAATTGCACTTCTTTTGTAGGAACTTCAGCCGTCTTGAGCTCCTATTCCCATTAACTTTTCCTGTCATAGATTTCTATTTATAATTTATCAAACAAAAACTTTAACATCACTCGATTTCCTGCTATTTCCATTTTTGTAAATAGAACTTTCCTGCAGTAGTCTTCAAATTACAATGATAATTGGGGCTGGAATTTCTGTTGCTAAACCAAGGCATAAAACACAACTATACATGACCTCATCACTTAGTAACAACAATTCTGGCACTCCAGGATTCTGTTAACTGAATCTCACTATTCTTTGGCAAGGACCCATCTTGATTCAAGCCACTCCCAGCTTGATCCCTCCAGCTCCAAGTCTCAATAAGATTAGAGACTGCCTCCTTTTCAATTACCCACAGCAGCCTATGTATCCTGCAACACTGCCTTTTTGGCTGCACATTGCCACCTCTGCTGGCCACGCTGCCATGTGCTTGCTGGCACTGCCACCTACATTTACTAGTCCATTAAGGCCATCCTCTACTAATCTGTAGAGGGGATATACTATATAACCTTTCTGTATGATAGTTACATATATTGTTGTGACAAAATAAATAAATAAATAAATAAAAATAAATATGGACATTTTCAAGTCAGTTTCTAGAACAAGATACTGGACTGAGATAGATTTGGTAATTGTGATTATCCAAGAGTGGATTTGTGATAGTCAATGGTATTGAAGACCCTATTTGATATCCCAGTGATATTTGATATCAAATATCACTGGGATACCATTGACTATGGTATCCATTTGGATCAATTTTGAAATTTGGTACTGGTGGACATGACTTTGCAGAGGTTTTCTTCCTTTCTGCAGGGCCAATTCCAGTTGATGTTGGGAGGAAACTGTCTGTTCTAGAACCTGCTTCTTTCTTCTCTTTAACATTTACATGAAGGTGTTGGGAGAGATCATCTCACAGCAAAGGTGGAGATAGGAGGGATATCAATATATTGATGACATCTAATTGTCTAATTGACATCTAACAGTTCTGCCCTGGCTGCCCAAGTGAAGCCATCAAGGCTCCGTCTCAGTTTCTGGAGGCTGTGGGAGTTTGGATGTGTCAGATGTCTCTACTAAACCAGAAAGGAAACACAACAAGTTTAACTAATTGTACTTGTCTGATTCATAGGCAGCATCTCCTTCTCTTTCTCCCCAACAATATTCCTCAAGAATAGACTTCAGATCAATCCTTCCAAGACTGAATAGTTTTTGAGCCCCATGAGTCCAGGAACTGGAAAGCTTTCATTCTTGATTCTGAACACGATTGAGCTGACCCATTTCGATTCAGTGCAGAATTGTCTTGGACTCACAGCATCTGTTGGAAGAAAAGGTGGCAGCTGTGGCAGAAAAGCAATTATACAACTTTATTTTATGAACCAATTGTGTCTGTTCCAAGAGCAGGGAATGTGCTTATTGTCAATTACACTACAGGTCTTCAAAGTAGACCAGACCAAAAAACCTAAGGTTCTTCTTTACTTCTTTCATTATACAGTAACACAACCTTACAAGTCTGAATATTCCTTCCGTCCCACTTCCTTTATTCTAAAGAGAATAGGGAGGGTCAAATTTGAGGAGTCTTCTCAAATTACATTTTTGCTTTGGACTCATATTTCTCTTATATGGCTGTTGTCTTGGCTGTGGCTCTTCCTCTGTTTTTCAAAGTTATTCTCACAACCCATTGTATCTCCCAGTTATATTTTTGCAACATGCTTTACATAAGGCTTCCCTTGAAAACTGTTCAGAAGCTTCAGTTGGTTCAGAATGCAGCAGCATGAATAGTTATGGGAATTTCTTGCTATGTCTATGTGATTCTTCCACTCTGAGAGCTACAACGGCTTCCAAAGGCTTCTAGATGCAATTCAATGTACTGGTGATCAGCTATAAAACTTAAATGGCATAAAACTAAGTAATTAGTAAGATAGCCTGCTCCCTAAAATGTCAGCCCATCATACATGCTCAGGGGAGGGCACACTTTTTTTGAGATAATGCCATTATGAGACGTTATGGGATCTTGAAGATTTCTCCTTTTTTTTTCAGGCCTTTAAAAAAATAATTAATACTTAGTTCTTTCCCCAGACTTTGGGCTCAGGTGAGTGGTGTGTCAATAAGTTATAGTATATCTTAGTCTGGTCTATTTTAGTAAGTTTTTAATGTATTTTTTCCCTGTTTGGGGTTTGTATCTGGTTTTTTTATGTATGCCACAGAGAGTCAGTTTATTATCAAGCAAAAACATATAATGCTATAAACAAATTAACCAGGATCTACTTTCTGCTTGAAAGTGTAACCCCTATCAAGATGTGTAGACTATTGAAGGGAAAAGAAGAAAATCTTGGATGCTATCATTTCTGTCAAGCTCATTTGCTAATTTTGCATCTACTTTTGTTTGAGAAGAACAAGAAACCAGATAAGGAGACTTTCTAATTGGGGATTGTTTTGTTTCAAGGACAGTTCTCAGATTACTCATCCTACATGTTTCTTATCATAAGTAATGATATGAGGAGTTTATTTTGTGTTAGCTGTAAAGTTATAGGTGGGCCTTTGGATGAAAACTGGAAGGAGGGAGCATATATTTTGTCTCAGTAGATGGCAACGTAAAACTGATTTTGTCTGAACTTGGAAGCTAAGCAAAAATGGGACTGGTTAATACCTTGGAATTCTGGGATTGATTGGGGAAGAAACTACAGGTAGTCCTCAACTTACAACAGTTGATTTAAAATTACAACAGCACCTCAAAATTACAACAGCACTGAAAAAAGTGACTTATGAACATTTTTCACAGTTACTTTGTAGTATTCCCATAACCCATGTGATCAAAATTCAGAAGCTTGGCAACTGGTTCATACTTATGACTGTTGATGTGTCCTGAGATCATGTGATCAACTTTTGCAACTTTTTGACAAGCAAAGTCAATGGGGAAGCCAGATTCACTTGTAGATAAGTTGTAGATAAGTTAGTAACTGAGTTACTAAGTTATCAACTGCAGTGATTCACTTAACAACTTAACTGTTGGAAGAAATGTCCATCTGGGTTCAGTTCCAAGTGAGGAGAAAGACACTGGAAACATGGAGGCTGCTTGGAAAGCTGGTTTAATGGAGCAGAACCATTAAGCACATGGTCCTGGTACAGCTGAATACATGGAGTGGAGAGTGAGTGTTATTTATATCCTCTCTTGGGCCTTGCCCTTAAGCTTTCTGTTTCTGTGGCAAGGGAAGGTATTGTTGCTGTAGAGGTCATGTGCAAATCCTAGGAGTTTGTCTGAAATAAGTCTGGTTGAATTGTGCTGGGTGATGTAATATCCCCAGGTGCCATGTGGTGAGCTCTGCTGCTAGATGGGTAGAGGGATAATCCTATTATGTCCTAAGGGTTAAGGTCTTTTGTCTTGTAGATAAGCTGGCACCAAAATATCTGCTGCGGGCAGGGAGCTGGGGCTAAGTTTTGTCTCCAAGAGAATGTTTCTCAATTTCTCATCCAGGGAAATATAATATTCTGCTTTTTAATATTTCCTAAAATGTTTCATTCTTCTAAGAAGGGTGGATGCTACCTTTCTTCCCAACTGAGGCAAGAAAGATCATAAAAGGTAAAGGTAAAGGTTCCCCTCGCACATATGTGCTAGTCGTTGCTGACTCTAGGGGGCGGTGCTCATCTCTGTTTCAAAGCCAAAGAGCCAGCGCTGTCCGAAGACGTCTCCGTGGTCATGTGGCTGGCATGACTTAATGTGAAAGGCGCACGGAATGCTGTTACCTTCCCACCAAAGGTGATCCCTATTTTTTCTACTTGCATTTTTACATGCTTTCGAAACTGCTAGGTTGGCAGAAGCTGAGACTAGTAACAGGAACTCACCCCATTACACTGCAGCACTAGGGATTCGAACCGCTGAACTGCCGACCTTTCAGTCAACAAGCTCAGCTGTCTTAGCCCCTGAGCCACCGTGTCCCATCTAAGAAAGGCCATAAAACGAGGCAAAACTCACTTAACAAATGTGTCGCTTAATAACATACGCTTTTGTCTCAATTGTGGTCATAAGTCAAGGACTATCTGTATGGCAGAGGTGTGCCTATACAGTTGCCTGGGATCAATTCTGATTCAGAGCTATCTTTCCTTTTTCTTAGTTTCGCTCCAGTACACTGCAAGCATGTCTTACAACTATAAATTATTTTCTTTTAGTGGTTATCCTCATAGTTATAATATTATAACTATGTGAATAAGCACTAAAAGAAAATAATAAATAGATTTATTGCTAAATAGGTCTTCAAATATATAAACAAGTAAGGCAGGGATTGAGTTTCTTTTTGAACCCCCACATTTTTTAAAAAGTGAAGATTGTTTTAAGGAAGGAAACGTAATCGCTATAAAATATACACATGCTTTATGCAGAGCACACTATCTCCTCCTCCTCCTCCTCCTCCAACAACAACAACAACAACAACAACAACAACAACAACAGTTTGTGGAAGGTTCATGAATGATAGATAAATAAATAAATACTTGTGCTTCTCTTCCTGAAGCAATTTCACAGGCCTGGAGCTCAAAACATTATTCTGGTGCTTTATTTAATTCCTGATCAAACCTGAATGATACAAAGTGAGGGTCCATAATTTATAATATTGCATTGCTAATATTTTCAGCTTTCCTAAAGGCCACTTGGGTAAATTGCTTGTCTGCATTAGGCTACTGAAAACTAATTTAAAATCTGAATTAAAATAGTTATAAGTGGTGCTAGTGGGAGTTGTTACACCAGTGGATAGGGATGATCTAAAGACTCTAACTGGTGGCAGTTGAATACACCAGTGTTTCTTAATTTCAGCTACCTTAAGATGCTGAGATGTCAATTCCCACAGTTCCTTAGCCAGCATGTGGAGAAACATTGTAATACATTAATAGTTTTCCTTATACAGTTAAAAGACCTGATCATGCAGAGCACTATAATCATGGAAGCTACCTTGGAATTTCAGAGAAGAAATTTTGAAAAAGTGCCCCACCCGAGATCTGAAGAATCTCTACTCTTATTGAATAGAATAGAATAGAATAGAATAGAATAGAATAGAATAGAATAGAATAGAACATAATACAATATAATAGAATTCTTTATTGGCCAAGTGTGATTGGACACACAAGGAATTTATCCTCGGTGCAAATGCTCTTAATGTATATAAAAGAAAAAAAATACATTCATGAAGAATCATAAGATACAACACTTAGTGATAGTCATAGGTTACTAAAAAGCAAACAAATCATAGGTAAAGGTTCCCCTTGCACATATGTGCTAGTCATTCCTGACTCTAGGTATCGGTGCTCATCTCTATTTCAAAGCTGAAGAGCCAGCGCTGTCTGAATGACATCTCGGTGGTCATTGGCCAGCATGACTAAATGCCGAAGGCACACGGAAAGCTATTACCTTCCCACCAAAGGTGGTCCTTATTTTTTCTACTTGCATTTTTTACATGCTTTCAAACTGCTAGGTTGGCAGAAGCTGGGACAAGTAACGGGAACTCAGCCCCTTATGCAGCACTAGGGATTCGAACCACTGAACTGCCAACCTTTTGATCGACAAGTTCAACATCTTAGCCCCTGAGCCACCATGCCCTTTAAACAAATCATACGAGGAAACAAATAAAACAATATAAATTGTTATATTGTAACAACGTTATAGTCATAAGTGGGAGGAGATAGGTAATAGGAAGGATGAGAAGAATAATAGTAATACAGTCTTACTAAATAATTTGATAGTGTTGTGGGAATTAATTGTTTAGCAGAGTGACTGAAAAATCATGAAGATGTGAGTCTTTCTCCAAGTATTGGCTATGATGGAGCATGAGCTGGGAGGTTTTTTGATCTGATACTTGGGAAGATACTTGTCCTTTGGGCTAGGTTTTTATGGATTGTTGAGATGCCGAAAATTATCTGATATTTGTGGCCATATAGATCCTGCAATAAACAAACGTACAAACAAACAATTCAATCTATAAAAGCAATAAATGAATATATATTTTGAGGAGAGAGAAAATAGCAGAGGAGAGGAAAATCAGATGTAAAGCTTAGGAAATGAGTGAAATGGATTTATATAATAATTAAAAAGGAAATATGCTGGATAGATACAGCAATTAAGTGGATTATGTGTAACCTAAGATTGGAAGGTTTAAGAGATGGAAACTTACTGGGTGATTTTGGACCATTACTTCATAGGTTTGGTGTTCAGGAAAAAATGGAGGAGGGAGTGTAAATCTATGTTGTCTTGGTCTTCTGGAGGAAAGGATATACATATAATAAATAAAAATAATAATTATATTCAACAGCACATAAAATTGTATTTTAATTATAAATCTAATTAGAATGTCATGATGGAACTTGTATAGAGACAATGAGGGGTAGGAAAGGGGGGAACTGGGGGATGGTGCAGGACCTTGAGGTATCAAATGGGTATCTTCTATTGTTGTCGATCAAGTTGCAATTCCCTTAAAAGATCAGGTGCACATTTGTAGGTGTTTCTGGGCTTGAGGTTCTTTCTAGACCATCAGCTAGAGACTGTAGTCAGGAAATCCTTTGGACCAATCCATCAGTTGCTTGCCTGCCTATGCATTGTATCCAAGATGGGGTATTGTGTGTTCTCTTACCCCAAATGTTGTGAGGATAGAGGCCTTCTTAGAAATGGTCTTATTAGCATGCTACCAGGGTCATAATCGTCCCATCGTGATTACATGTGTATGTGAGTGTGTGTGCACATCTGCATGTGTACCTTTAATAAGTGTTTACTTGTGCTTAAATTAATCCCTGCACTTTATTGGCAAGACTCTCAGAAGTATCTTGTCCTTGCCATCTTCTAGGGCTGAGTGAGAATGACAGGATAAAGGTTTCCTAGATTGCTTTTTGTCTAAGGCAAGACTAAAACTTATTTATTTTATTTATTTATTTATTTATTAAACTTTTATACCGCCCTTCTCCCGAAGGACTCAGGGCGGTGTACAGCCAAGATAAAAACAATAAATATACACAGTTAAAAATCAATTTAAAATACCTATTCAATAGTGGCCGAATTAAAACCGTCGAATTGACCAACCTAAAATACCCCATATAAAATTACAGGATTACATTATGATCTTCTGGTTTCTACTCTGGTAACTTAACCATTACACCTGGTTGGCTCTTTATGGTATCATTTAGGATGTTTGTAAAAACTGTGTTTTTCTGTAGGGCCCTTTGACATATATTTTTCAGTAGCCTGGCATGACTGATGTTGTATTGGTGTGAGTTAGCAAGTGGACAGAGAAAAGGAGAGAAGAAGTTCTATTCTGTTCTTGAAAGATAGCTGTCACAAGAGCTGATGAGTTAACTGAATTGTCAGGGCTATTATGGCTCCCCGTAATACAGATGCAGAGATAGCCTCTGGATATGTAGATGTCAGGAACTAGAGCCATGGGAGTAGCCATCTCTTTAGTTGTTGGGGGACATGCTACTGACCCAGAGCTGGAGAGAAAGAGACTGTTCAAAATGGAGTGTGTGAAGAGAAGAGTTGGAGAGTGAAGTTAAGTTGTATGTATATATGTGTGTAGCAGTTGTCAGTTCCTGGTCAGTGAAAGAGAAAAAAGTTCACAGGTAGCTTCCCTGGAGAAATGAAATAGAAGTTCTAGAAGGACAACTTCTTCACCAAGAAAGGAAGGAGAGAAATGGCCATCTTTGGCAAAGCCCTTGGAAAGGACTGGACCAAAGACTCTGAAAGAGATTCTCCTCCTAGTGGAGGAAAAGTTGATTGACTGATCACCAGATCAGATTTCTTTCTTTTCAGTCAGGTTTTCAAATCCAGCATATTCCTTTCTTTTCACTCTCTCTTGATAATCCAGAAATGGGTAGGGAGATGGAGTGAAGGACAAGAGGGTGAAACATCAGAAGAGCTAGAATGGAATAATCTCTGGATGAGAGATTTACAGTAAATCTGACATCAGGATTGAAGTCTATATTCTTGCTGAAAATACCTTTGTAAGTATCTTCATTGTATATCATTAAATAAAGCATAAAGTCTTGTTTCCCTGTGTCAACTGCCATCCTTGCAAATCAAAATATACTTCCAGTTCTAAAAGAATCCAGTCAGACCTGACAGGTCCTTGGAGATGAAAACTTCAGTTAGTTAGATAGATAGAAGGTTGTAGTATTCTGATTTTAGTTTTTTTTATGTGGTTTTAATTATTTTACTGCGTAATTTTATAATATATTTTTCTGTGTACAAGCCACATAGAGTTGACCAGGCATATGCAGAGTACTCTGTATTAATAAAAAAATCATCAAAACTCCAAAACAAGCAACAAGTATATGTAGATTTCCATCAGCTTCATTTAAAATGAGTAGCAAAACTCTTTGGTGAAAGTTCTATTTTTAAGAGATTCATCCAGCCTACTGCAACATGGTACCTTCCTGGTGAGATGGAACTGTAAGTCTTAGAATTCTTATGAAACAAATGGGCTTATTTTTACCCAATCAGAAGAGTTGGTTCAAAAAAAATTTCATCCAGTTTTTGTGATGGGTGAAGAAAGTTGACGTAAAAATGGGAACAACGGAAGATTCCAAATATGGCTGGTTTCTCTTGAGCACCAGAACTAATAAGAACATGCAGAGAAATTTGGTTAGACCAAATTAATGAAATTAATTACTTATTACTTATTTATTATTCAAATTGATATAAATGCCCATTTAATCCATTTATATGTGGACAGAAAATACCCAATGTAATAAATTAAAAAGAAGAAAGAGAATATGAGAACATACAAAAAATAATAATAATAAATGCATAAAACTCACATCTGAGGTAATCCCATTCATCAAAACAATCAGAACATCTACACTGAAATTGAAGCCATTCTGAAGTTTGCATTTTTAAATAATTAACTTGCAATTTTTAAAAACTAGCTGTTTGGAAATGAAGTGGGAAACGGGAACAACAACAAAAAACAACATAAAAGTTTCCTACATTAAGAGGCAGTAAGAAATTTGAAACCATACAATCTAAAACTGAAATGGTGAAGGCATAAATCAAGGGAAGTGAGAAACAAGAGGCAACTTCTTTGATGCATTGGCTTTTAGAAAGTTTAATTTCAACTGACTCTTCAAAAGCAGCCCATATTTTTGCCTTGCAGAGCTATTTGTAAAAAACCACACATCTCAAAAAGCAGCAAATATCTGTAATCAATCTGGCTGGTCTGTCTACATAACTTTAGCACAGCAAAAGGAGAACCTAATTAACATTTATTTATAGCTGGTATCCCACATCTGTAGCATGGTAGAGTGATATCCTTGCTGACAGAGTTCATGAACAAAAACAGCTGTGTTCAAAGCAAGCATAAGGTAAACCAAGCCTATGTTTACATTTCAATTCCATTTTATTTATTGAACGAAAATATTTCTGTTGTGGCTGTTGTATTTTGGGAAGGTTTCATATTTTTTGGGACAAATTTGGGATAAAATAGCTGCTGTACAAGATCCTGTAATAAATTATTTCTGAGAGAGATAAGGACAATTATTGTTGCAATTATTTTTGGGTGTGTATGTGTGTAAATATTTACTAAAATTCTGCTACCCAGAAAAAAAGTTCTATGTGGTTCAGTTTGTTGAGAAACTCCATTATTTATATTATAGATTATCATTATGTAAAGAAAGATAGGAATTGATTTTGTATCTAATTAAAGTGTCAAACAAAATCTGTATTTTGGGTATTCAGACTGGCAGTAACTTTCCAGAGCTTTGGAAATGTTTGCCCACTTTTGTGGCTGTGTGGTTATGTCTAGGGGGAGGGTACATTTAAGCAGCCTTTCTCAATTTTGAATGCTCTCAAGAACCTTTTTAAACTTATGGAAGTAACCTTAGAATAGAATGGAGCTGGAAGGGACCTTGGAGGTCATCTAGTCCAGCCCCCTGCTCAAGCAGGAGATTCTATACCATTTCAGATAAGTGACTGTCCAATCTCTTCTTAAAAACCTCCAGTGGTGAAGCACCCACAATATTTGAAGGGAAGCTGTTCCATTGGTTAATTGTCCTCACTGTTAGAAAGGTTCTCCTCAATTCCAGGTTGCTTTTCTCCTTGATTATTTTCCATTCATTGCTTCTTGTCCTGCCCTCTGGTGCTTTGGAAAATAAATTGACCTCCTCCTCTTTGTGGCAGCTCTTAAATACTGGAATACTGCTATCATGTCCCCTCCCCCTAGTCCTTCTTTTCTCTAGCTAAACCCAACCCAAAGACTAGCCAAACCCAAATCCTCCAACCATTCTTCGTAAGTTTTAGTCTCCAGGCCTTTAATCATCTTAGTTGCTCTTCTTTGCACTTTTTCCAAAGTCTCATTGTATGTGGTGACCAAAACTGGATGCAGTATTCCAGGTAAGGTCTTACCAAGGCTTTATAAAGTGGTACTAATACTTCACATGATTTTGTTTCTATGCCTCTGTTTATAAAACCAATGATTGTATTAGCTTTTTTTGCTGCTGCACATTGTTGACTCATTTTTAAGTGATCATCCACTAAGACTCCAAGGTCCCTCTCACAGTTACTGTTTTGGAGCCAGGTTTTGCCTAATCTGTATTTGTGCTTTTGGTTTATTCCGCCCAGATGTAGAACTTTGCTTTTCTCCATATTACATTTCATTTTGTTGGCTAGGGCCCATTGTTCAAGTCTGTCAAGATCTTTTTGGTTCCAGAGCTTATCTTCTGGGGTGTTGGCTGTTCCTGCCAGTTTAGTGTCATCTGCAAATTTGATGAGTTCTCCTTCTATTCCCTCATCTAACTCCTCTAAGTCAAGTCAACTTTGAGGACAACAAGGAAGGAGCATATGATGCTGCCAAAATTCACTGCCACTGGATTTTGATTTTTCCAGTGACTTAGAAGGTCATGCCAAATGTTCAGCAAGAGCACTTCTAATTCTTTTCAAAACTCTTATATAGGACTTGAAAGTATAGAATTGCTTCAACTCCATGCTTCAACTCATTGCTAAATGAAATTATTTGTACAATTGTTATCCTCAGCTATGAATTGGATCTTTACGAGTGTTTATGGTTTGTGTATCAGCTGTCTAAGGACTTGATCCTTAATGTTTGATGCAGACCTTGTTGCCAAATAATTAGCTATTTCAACCTTGACTTTAAAAGATTTGAAGGAACGAATCACTGAAAAACAAAAATGTTGCAAAAAAGTCAGTGAATGTTTTGTAGAAATGTTGCTAAGAGTTTTCACCTTTTTAAACATTTAAAATAAAAGGTTCATGACAATGTGCAAACAACACTAGTCTAGAAACACTAACCTTAGAAATTTTAAATGTCTGCACTTTACCTCCCAAATTCCCCAGGCAGCCTGCCTGCTTCCAACACGTTTCTCCAAATACAGGAAAGTGGCAGACAGCAAGTGGCAGGTCAATTGCAGGCAGATATTGGCAAGCCTGTCCCCAAATATTTGCCTTCAAAAACAAGTAAGCAGCAAGAGGCAGGCAGCGAGTGACAGACAGCAAACAACAGATAAGCAAATGACCAGCAAGCAAATGGCAGGCAGCAAACAGCTGGAAAAAGGCAAAAGGCAACAGAGGCAATTCTCCAAATGCAGCCAGAGCAATAAGTACATCTCATCTCCCAGCTTGCTTCTCCCAGTGGTGAGCCCAGCAAGTGACAACCCAAACACACATGCATAAATACATTAAGTATAAACACATAATATTTTCAATGCAATTACACCAATGTCTCAAATGAGGTCATGCATGGCTCTTGCTCCCTTTACCACATCTTATCCAGAAGTCCCTCCACAGAGCTAGTATCAGTATGGATATCAATAAAGAGGAATTATATTAAAGGGCAACTGAAAAAAAAGGCCCATTCTGTAGAACACAATTCTGTAGGGATTTTTGGAATACCTGAGAAAATAACAACAGAAATTGATAGCCTCAAAGCAAATGTTATATATGTTCTCTTTCATGTTTTGTTCCCATACTCTTTTTGAGTTTTCACTTCATGGTGTTAATTGTCTGGAGGATGGCATTTTCTTACTTGGTATCTATACAAATCCCTCTACCTTATATTTTGGGGCAGTGCCTAATTGGCTGCTATTGTCAATAAAAGATATTTTCATTACGTGTTTCGTTTCTTCTATTTTCATGCTAGGATAGAATGCAGAATATGGCAAACAACGGCAAACAACAATATGATTTCAGAATTGTAAGCAAGAAATCAGTACATCTCATTTTATTTTCAGCTTACAAATAGCCAAAGATTTAAGGGGGAAAAAAGAACAGAAGTTGGGCTAACAACAGAAATGTAACAATTTTAGTTCATCTGCACTGGCTTTTAATTTACTTCCCAACCCAATTAGTGATTATTTTGCAGATTGAAACAGACTTGGCCCCCAATTTGTTATGATAAGATATTACATCAGTGAACAAAAAGCTTTATATTTTTAACTATCATTTCCATAAACTCAAGAAACTGAGAATTATAGCAACTGTAGTCTTCTGAATACACCTGTTTTGCATAAGCCCAGTTGAAAACTTCTACACATTTTAGTGATTTGAGCCATTATTTCTAGTACTATCTAATGAAACCCTCCCAACCTGAATGTCGTCCAGATGTATCATCCAATTGCCATTATTATCAGTAGCAGAATTTCTGGAAGTTATTGTCTACACACCTGGAAGGTGCTCAGGTTGGGGATATATTGCTTTATATATTTGTAGCTAATAATTAATTGTCAAATTAGAAAACGAAGACTGTTCGAAAGAAATGGAAGATAGAATACTGTTGCTCTTTTGCCAGGAAACTTATTTGATCATTAGAAACATTATTTCTAACCCCCAAAGATTTCTCATATATATATCAAATTTTATATTTGTAGGCTTGGATTTATGCTAAAAGCAACAAAGATAGAACTGTTGCATGAAGTCAGTTGTGCTCAGATTTCTCTATACACTACAGCTTAGTTCTTGTAGAGGAAAGAAAACAGTTTCTTATCACAACTGCTTATATAATTAATACCAGTAATGAGGGAGCTTCAAAAAGATGTGATACCTGTAGTGTGAGAGTTTATCTTTGTGCCTAACCACTGACTGAACCCCTTCTTCTGTTCACTATAGCCATTGAAATTTTGGACAGATTTCCAGAGTGAAGCTAACGGCAGTGGAGCTTTAGCTGAAATAATTGAAGTAAAGTTTTTAGGGCACTTACTAAACTATTTATTTATTTATTTATTTATTTATTTATTTATTTATTTATTTATTTATTCATTCATTCATTCATTCATTCATTCATTCATTCATTCATTCAAATACATATTAAATAATATATATAAGTATAAGTATGAATTGAATACATAAAATGAATACAACTAAAGGGAACATTAGGACAGGGATGGTAGGCACGCTGGTGCTCTTATGCACACCCCTTACAGACCTCTTAGGAATGGGGTGAAGTCAACAGTAGACAGTCTTAGGTTAAAGTTTTGTGGGTTTTGGGATGAGACCACAGAGTCTGGTAGTGGATTCCAGGCATTAACAACTCTGTTACTGAAGTCATATTTTCTGCAATTTTCTGCTCCTGCAATGGATCGATTCACTTTAAGTTTGAATCTATTGTGTGCTTGTGTATTGTTGTGGTTGAAGCTGAAGTAGTCATTGACAGGAAGGACATTGTAGCAGATTATTTTATGAGCTATGCTCAGGTCATACCGAAGGTGGCGTAGTTCTAAATTTTCTAAACCCAGAATTTCAAGTCTGGTGGCATCAGGTATTTTGTTGTGAGCAGAGAGTGGAGGACTCTTCTTGTGAAATATTTCTGGACGTGCTCAACTATTTAATTGTGTGCATGAAACTGCAATCCCAATAACTGTACTGTTCCCATCACTATCAGTATGCCAATGTCCTCTTCTAGAGCAATAATAGTAACATCCAATTGGATAGAATGGATGCCAATAAACAATAATTTTGCAAACAATAATAATTTCCTTTTTAAGTAAGAAATTATCCAAACAATGTCATTGCTTTGCAAACTGAATGGGAAAAAATAAAATTGGGAATATGAGCACTCAAATAGAATAGAATAGAATAGAATAGAATAGAATAGAATAGAATAGAATAGAATAGAATAGAGTTCTTTATTGGCCAAGTGTGATTGGACACACAAGGAATTTGTCTTGGTACATATGCTCTCGGTGTACATAAAAGAAAAAATAATTCACCAAGAATCATAAAGTACAACACTCAATGATAAGTCATAGGGTACAAATAAGCAATCAACTCCTATTAGAAAACAGTCAATATAAATCTTAAGGATACCAGCAACAAGGTTACAGTCACACAGTCATAAGTGGGAGATGGGTGATAGGAACGATGAGAAGATTAATAGTAATGCAGACTTAGTAACTAGTTTGACAGTGTTGAGGGAATTATTTGTTTAGCAGAGTGATGGCGTTCAGGAAAAACTGTTCTTGTGTCTAGTTGTTCTGGTGTGCAGTGCTCTATAGCGTCGTTTTGAGGGTAGGAATTGAAACAGTTTATGACAAGGATGTAAGGGGTCTGTAAATATTTTCACAGCCCTCTTTTTGATTCATGCAGTATACAGATCCTCAGTGGAAGGCAGGTTGGTAGTAATTGTTTTTTCTGCAGTTCTAATTATCCTCTGAAGTCTGTGTCTGTCTTGTTGGGTTGCTGAACCAAATATTGATAATATCAAAAAGAGAAAATGTGCATTATGATGCCATGATGTAAGCTCTACCTTTTTTATTTGCATCTATATCAGGGGTGTCAAACTCAATTTCATTGAGGGCTGCATCAGGGCTGTATTGGACCTCAGGGGTCCAAGGTGGGTGTGGCCAGCTTAATGTCACTTGTGTTGGGAGTGCCTGTGGTGGCCTGAGTGCTCTGCCAGTGAAAATGGGCTCCAGGGCCCAATTTGCAGCTGCAACTTCCTGCAATCATCTGCCAGAGAAAAATGGAGCTCAGGAGGACCGCTCATGGCCCCCGTGAGCTCCATTTTTTACTGCAATGGCCTCCTGCAACCCTCAGCCAGCATAAATGGAGATCATGGCCCTTGCAATCTCCATTTTCAGTTGCGATGGCCTCTTGCAACCCTCAGCCAGCGAAAACAGAGCCCTCCCAAGCTCCATTTTCACTGGTAGAGGCACCGTAGCGAGTTATTTGTTGTTTCTGGGATGGTTCTGTGGGCCAGATCTAAGCACCTTGCAGGCCGGATCTGGCTTGCGGGCCTTGAGGTTGATACCCCTGATCTATATTATCTCATCCAAGTTCATCTGGGATGGTGCTTGTGTCACAATGTCCCTACATATATTTTGTCACTTGTTTCTGTTTACCCTCCTATGTGGATATCTAAGAATGAGAAAAGAAGAAAGCTGATAAATTCATTCAGAGGGTTTGAGTGCTTAAGTCTAAGAAGTGAGGTTTTTAATCGCTCGGTATTCAACAATGCTTCTGCTGCTGAATTGGGGCCATCTTTTGTATTTTCTGTCAGATATCTCATTATTAGCCACTGCAGCTTAACATAGTCTTTTCCATGCTGACAATAGATTTTTTAATAAGAACTTATCAAAATTCACAACAGTCTTCATAAAAGGGATAGAAAGAGTTTAAGAATAAAAAGCAAATGTGATTATTGGAGAAAGTAAAACTGACAGTTTCATCACTCTCTGCTCCCCACTGAATTAGCATTTGAAATAGCACCTTTTAGATATCCATGTAAAGACACTTTCAAGCTGATCTCAACTTCTAATGACTAGATGGACATATCTGTGAATTGTTCTTGGTAACAATATGAAAGTGATTTGACACTTACTTAGTTCCTCTTTCTGTATGTCTAATTTCCCAGCCTTCCTATGACTGGTTTCCCTAATATTCCTCTACCTATGAATTTTTTTGAGTTGCAAACTTCTGCCAATACAAACACACCTGTATACAAGTCCAACCTGGAAGATCTTGAAAGTTGGGAGAAGGTGGGAATGGGTTAATTTCCAGTGTGCCACTTATGGATTTGGAAACAAATCCTGCCTTCTCCCATTTACATACTACTTGCAGTTTTTCTCACATAGGTAAGAACTGTACTACATCTGCTTTTTATGCTTGTTGGGCTTGCAGACAAAACAGACTAATGAATGGCCTCTTGGAACATAACCTGTTTGTAAGTAGACCACTGTTTATATTCTCATAGCCAAGGCCGAACCAGGACTGATGCTGATTAGTTTTTTGTTAGATGGTTCTATCACCATTCACAGTAGAATACTAAAATAGAGTTCAAGTTATCAGCTCTTTTGGGGGCAATGGCTTAGTTTTAACAGTTGTATTAATAAACTTTGGGACCAAAGTGGAAATAGTTAAAAAGATTTCTAAATATTTTCTTTATTAAGTCCTAATCTCTTCCCATCACACATCTTGGATGCCAAAGATAACAATAAGAAATATTGCTATTGTTTGGGGAAAAACATCTTCAATAAAATTTTGATAGGCAAGTAGTAGGATCATTCATGAAAAACTTTGAGGCAAGATTTTATTCAATGTGAACCAACAAGCCAAAAATGTCATTGTGCATAACTCTGAGCTGCGTGATTATTCTTGCAACTCAACTGCACAAATTGTATCTGACAAGTTGTTTGACGCAGGAGCTCATTCTGTGAGCAAAAGACTAGAAGGCAGATGTTCTGCTAATCTCTCTTGATTGTCTTCTGATTGCTAGTTCAGTTGCCCTTCTTCAGTCATTTAGAATGGTCATTTGGGAAATCTGCAAGAAGTTTCATAAAATAGCAGAAGGTAAGTACTGTACATGAATGTACACCTCAGCATTTCTATTTTTCCCTCTTTCTTTTCATAGTGAACTCAATTAGCAAATATAGAACTTTGCCAGAATACATTGATCAATGGAAACTTGGAAACTGCAAAGATAATCAGCACAGGCAATCTTCCCATTGAGTGAATAGATACTAGGCAAGTATTTTATGCTTGAACAAAAGGTTTCTAATCTCAGTTAAATTAACATTCCTTCTAATAGCACAGTTGAATGGTTGAGTGTCTATCATTTTGGAGATGAAATGGAGAAGCCCCCCAAAAAGGTGTTGTTTCTATGTACTAACACAGAGATGAAGAATATGTGGCCACTGAGATGTTTGCAATCCAAATGGCCTCATCCATTTTGCAGCCTCCCAGTCTCCTCACCCAATTGTTAAGTACAGGTTGTTCAGCTCTGTAGTAGAAAATTAAAATTAAAATTAAAAAATTAGGTTTAGAAAATTTAGAACTACGCCGCCTTCGATATGACCTGAGTTTAACTCATAGAATCATCTGTTACAATGTCCTTCCTGTCGAAGACTACTTCAGCTTTAATTGCAACAATACACAAGCACACAATAGATTTAAGCTTAATGTTAACCGCTCCAATCTTGATTGCAGAAAATATGACTTCAGTAACAGAATTGTTAATGCTTGGAATACACTACCTGACTCTGTGATCTCTTCCCCAAATCCCCAAAGCTTCAACCCATAACTGTCTACTATTGACCTCACCCTGTCTGTAAGGGGCGTGCATAAGAGCACAAACGTGCCTACCGTTCCTGTCCTATTGTTTCCTTTCGTTATATCCAATTAATATAGTTATTACATACTCATACTTATATATATACATATATTGTATAGTTATTTCATGCATATGCTTATATATACTATGTGACAAAATAAATAAATAAAATAAATAAATAAAATAAAATAGAAGGACTGGCTTCTTGTTCTACCCTCAAATCTCAAGGAGGTTCAGAATTATTATTGTTATTATTGTTAACAGAATAACAGAGTTGGAAGGAACCTTGGAAATCATCAAATCCAACTCCTCAAGCAGGAGACCGTATACCATTTCAGACAAATGGCTCTCCAGTCTCTTCTTGGAAACCTCCAGTCTTCTGAAGGGAAGCCGTTCCACTAGTTGAATGTTTTATGTTATTGATTTTATTATATATTATGTTATTTATATTTATTTATATTATATATAATATTATTCATTTATAATATATGCAATGTATTATATTACATTAAGTTTATTACTTATATTATGTATGTTATTATTGCTATTAATATTTATTAATAATAATATAATAACACCACAGACTTAACAATAGTTAACAAAGCAGTTGTTTTGACTTTCTTAGAAAGACAAAAAAGTCTGGATAGTGAACATATCAGTGTCTGGAAACAGTAGAATAGAAGAGTTTTCTTTCTCTCTGTCCAACTATCCACTAGTTTGTTGTTGGAAATAGTGGAGAAGATAGTATACTCTATGCTGCCTAGAGTTTAGGAGGAAAGCCAGGATATAACTGAAAGTAATGTAGTTGAACATTGGTTAGTCACATTTCAAATGTTCAGAATGACTGTGAGACTTGTGTCTCAAGATAATACTGAAGTTTATATTTTCCATATCAGAAGACAAAGCAAGTAATATCCTTATGGAGGCCTCTGATTGACATGGATGTATTTACAGATATTAATCCACGGTAACTGAAATCAGTCTTCCGGTGTCTTTGAATGTAGCCCAAAAGTCTTACATTTCTTATTGTAGAATCATAGATTTGTAGAATTGGGAGTAACTGCAAGGTTCATCCAGTTCAACTCTTTGCAATGTGCAGGAAAACCAATTAAATCAGTCATAAAAGGAGCTATCTTCTTAAGAACTGAGAGATGGAATAATCACAAATTCCATAGCTAGACTGTTGCACTGTTATATAGCTCTTACTCTCAGAAACTTTTTTCATAATATATAAGCAACATTTAGGTAAACCCACTAAGTGTTCCTGGGTATGACACGAGATATGCCATCAGTTTTAAATCTCATGAAGTTCTAAGTATATCAGGAAACCTTGAAAATATTGTTTTCTTCAATATATCACTTTATGTAAATCACTTGATAAAAAGCATCCATGAAAGAGACCTAAAACAAGATGGACAACATCAGCAAGTATTGAGGGCCCAATTGGCAAAAGAAAGCTCAGGACTGTATTGGTTGGAAACATGTGGAAGAGGCCTTCATCCTGCAGTGGATAGACAATGGCTAAAATGATGATGAAATTATGAATGAAATCACACAGTCCTATATATTTGAGAACAAAACATGAAAATATAACTTCTAGAGGGAGGCGTGGCCAGCGTCCCGGCGGAACAGTCGCTCACCCCGATAGCTCCGGAGTAAGCGCCGAGATTCCCCCTGGAATGGGGGTCCATCACGGACCATAGCTGCCTCGAAGTGGCAGCGAAGAATGGGGGAGCCGCCAGGGCAAGTGGGGAGTCAGCAAACTCCCCTCAGCCCTGGTCTTCCCCCCCCGACCCACCGGGGAGGAATGGCAGTTGACATCAGCTGCCCCAAAGCTGGAGATGGCCACAAGAATCAGGCAGTAGAGAAAGCACAACTATTTGGAAAAGATATCAAAGCCGGGTGAGTTATCATTAGCTCACCGAAAGGCATGGAAGGCAAGTTTTGCCAACAAACAGGTTAAGAAAAAATAAGAATAGCGGCTAATTGAAACAGAAAAAGAAAGCGGAAGGAAATAATTAAAGACAATTAAAGACACCTAAGCCTGGAAAGAGAGTCTGAAACCTATCTTAAGGACTCTAACTAACTATGGAGAACTTTAAAAGTTTTTTTTAATTAAATACTTTAATTGCAACTAACTTTGGATAAATTTTAAAAGTGGGAGGGGAGGGAAAAGAAGAAAAAAAAATTGGATCTGATCATAATTTTAAAACTTTAAAAAATGGACTTTGATTAATTTTATTTTATCCCCACCACTTTGCACAATTTTGACTATAAAGGATTACAATGTAACTAATTGTGGGACTGAAAGAAAGTTATAAATTGTAACAATTTGAAACAAAGGGAATTTGGCTTCAAAACGGTTACTTTACTGTTTTGCTAAACTACAGTATAAAGACTGACATCCGAAGGTAGAAGAAGAATTGCAGAAGCAACAAGAAAGGGAAAAACAGAAACTTCCGCTGGCAACGCAGGCTTCGTGGACGTTCCTTTGGGATCGTCTGCCCTGGTTTTCGTCAAACCGTCCCTGACAGCGTAAATGGGCTGTCAAACGGTTTGGAATTCTCTCCCCCGGGAGAAGGGGGAGAGAAGAGTGGTCAGGTCTGGGTAGAGCTCCTCGGGAGCCCCTGGAATTTAACCAGGGGATCGAAGGGTGAGAGCTCCCCTTTAGCCTGACGAAGCTCCATGCCCAGGGTGCTTCTGTTTATACAGAACGAGACGCCGCGACCATCTCTGTGCCAAGATTTATTTTTAAAGAGAACTTAACACAGACAGAACAAAGTAGGAGGACTAGCAAGAATTTGCAAGTAATAAATCTTAACTTCAGCTCTTAAATAGCTTTCCATTGAACTAACTTTCAACTTGAGTGGATTTAAAATGGCGTTTGCAATATACAAAGGAAAGTGAAACTATAAAAGGACAAAGGAAGAGAAGAACATAACAAGCTACTTTTTAAATGAAATGAATAAGAACTGTTAATGATTTTTTTTCTTTTTACCTTTTTCTTTATCACAATGTTTAAGAAGAAAAGTTTATTTAATTTTTTTTTCTCTTTTTGGTAGATTTTACAGTTTAAGAATGGCTCTTAAGCAAACAGAACTAACTACTAAAATCTTGGAAACTTCTTCACTTCAAATATGGATATTTTTTTTATAGGAACTTTTGGAGGCTTATCTTTTCTTAATAAGTTTTTAAACAAGAGATTTTTACACCAATATATTAAAGATTGGAAATTCTTTATTGTTAGATGTTAAGCTGATTGGTGAGCAGATGGTGGAAAATGTGTAAGATAGAAGACAAGGGGAAGGAGAATGCTTAAGATGTGATTTTGATGGTATTTTTTTTAATATATATATATATAGGGTTTAATTTTTACAACTGACTTATTTTGGGTATAAGGTGTTACTATTTGATATATGTGAGGTATAAAGGAATGGGAAGATGGAATATTGTTTAACTTTTGGAGGACAGATAGAAAAATTTATGGATGTAATGTTGGTATTTGGTTAAATAGAATTTAATTGTTATAATTGATATATTTTGGATATAAGTTATAATTTTAATAATGTTATTTGACAGATGTAAGGTAAATTGAAGAAATATTAATATTAGCAATGTTATTTGATTTATGTAAGTGATATTAAAGATATGAGAAGATAGAATATTGTTTATTTTTGGAGACTGGATAAATATTTAAGAAATTAAGCTGCAAATATGAATTATATCAGGGAGACTGTTTAAGGAAGACAGGTATATTATAAAAGAATTTCTGATGAATACTGGAAGATGGAATATCGCCTTGGTCTTGATCGATGAAGATTGGATATTAAAACTATAAGATTCTGAAGACTTCAGGAGTGGAATGGATTGATATATATTTGGTGTTAATTGATGAAGATTGGATATTAAAACTATGTATTTTATTGATGAACTGGAAATACTAATTTAATTGGAAGATTCTGAAGATTTTAGGAGTGGAATGGACTGATATATAATGGACTGGAAGAAGAATGTACTTTTTGTTTCTGGAAGGGAGTTAAGGTCTTAGAGAGAGGAGTGACTATGGATTATGACTTATGTTGTATTTTAATTTATGATTGTTAATCTTATACCCTGTACTTTGTTCTGGGAAGTCTCGGGGTGGGAGGGGAGGGAGGGAAGGGGAGAGGAGGAGATGAAGGATCAATGTAAAGGAATGATTGAAGATATGTAATTAAGAAATAGAAATAATTTGAAATGAAATCGGGCTGCTCAGCTGCCATTTCAGAAGGGAATGGAAAGGAGAGGAGAGAGTGAAGGAAGAAAGTAGGTAGGAAAGAGAGAGGTAGAAAAGGGGAAAGGAGAGGAGAGTGAAGGAAGAAAGTAGGTAGGAAAGAGAGGGTTAGAAAGGGTAGAAGAGAAGAGTAGGGAAGGAGGAGAGGATGTAGAAAAGCGAAGGATGAAGAAAGTAGAAGAAAATAGAGAAGGGAGGAGGAAAGGTTTATTAAGGAAGGAAGTGGTAGCTGGACAGGTCCGAATAAGTAACAAATGCAAGTTAATGACTAATGTTGAATAAGAGACTGTATATTGAATAGGTTGTTGAAAAATGGAAATAAAACTTTTTTATTAAAAAAAAAGGGAAAAACAGATCTGTTCCGGACTTTAAAAATGGATTGTCTTCACCCCTCTATTTTTCATAAATTTTGACTATAAAAGATTATGGTAACCACTTGTGAAGGATAAGAAATTGGAACAATTTGAAACAAAGGATTTTGGCTTCAAAATGGAGATTTTGCTAATTGTGGATTACAACTACAGTATAAAGGTTGACATCTAAAGGTTGAAGAAAGAAAGCAGGAACAAAGGATTTGATCTTAAAAGGGATTGTTTGTTAACCGTGCATTCAAACTGCAGTGTAAAGACTGATATCTAAAGGTAGAAGAAGAAAGGCAGAAGAATTGAAATAAATTGAAAAAAAAGGATTTGATGACAATTGTGGATTGCAATTGTAATATAAAGACTGATACTTAAAAACTTAGAGCATCCCCAAGGAAAGACTTTTATATCTAGATGTTTGACCTCTAAGATTGATAATAACAAGAATAAGATAGATAATGCTATTAAACAATTATTAAAGTATGATACTTAAAGGTAGAAAATGATGTTTGTGATGTTTGTGATTTCAGGAAATCACAAACATCACATAAAGAAATAATAAAGCACTTAGATAGTTGACCTTTAAGAATTATACACTGATCTGATAGTTAAGAAAATACATTTTGAGCACATGCTATGATATTTAAAGGTAGAAGATGATGTTTAAGAGGAGAATGCCTTTGTGATTTCAGGACATTCTAAGAAATAATAAAGCACTCAGATGGTGGACCTTTGAGAATTATACATAAATCTGATAGTTAGAAAATAATACTGAATAATTATTAAAGTATGCTATTTAAAGGTAGAAGATGATGTTTAAGAGGGGAATGCCTTGGTGATTTCAGGGCATTCTAAGAAATAATAAAGCACTTAGATGGTTGACCTTTAAGAATTATACACAAATCTGATAGTTAAGAAAATACATTTTTTGAGCACAAGAGGAGGATGGGGGCAAACAAGGAATTTAATAAGTTATGAAAATACAGTTTTTGGAGCACACTTAGTTAAATTGAAAATCTGAAGATAAAGCTTGAAATTAGAATATTTGAATATGAATAACGTGTGAGAAATGAGAAATGTTTTTACCTTTCTATTTACGGTTGGGCCGAAGATAGAAGAGAACTTTATTTTGTTGTTATTTTTTAGGATAGGGAAACTTTTACTTTTACTTTTTTTAATTTAAGTTTGTTCCTTTTTACGTCGATCTTTATTGGAAAGGGATTTTTGATGGGAGATCTTTTAATTAAGGTGAGAATGAAGGCAGAGAGATTTTTATTTTAAGTTTCCTTTTTTATATTTTATTTGGAATGGGATTTTTGAAACAATTAAATGTTGGGTGACCTTTTGATTAAGGTAAGAATCAAGATAGGAGAGATTTTGTTTTTAACTTTTTAAATTGGTTTTTCTTTTGTTCTATTATTTTTTTCTATGTGGAATAGGATTTTGGAACATGTAAGTGATGGGTGACCTTTTAATTTAAGGTGAGATCTAAGTTAGGAGAGAATTTGACCTTGTTTTCATTTTATTTTTTGGTTATAGGTCTTTGATTAATGTTAGAGGGGCAATAAATGGGACAAAAAGCATTGTAATTAGATTTGACTAAACATTTTCCAGGATAAAGGGATGGAATAAAGGTTTTAAAAGAAAAGGGCTACCACAAATTTGAAAAAGGGAAAATATTGGATAAATGATATAATGAGAGGATGAAATTTGAAGTATGTTTGAGTATGTACCCGACTGATATCTTCTTCAACAAAGATTTGTATGTTTTGTTTTGTTTTTTTAAAAAATAAAAAAAACTTGTTTAAAAAATATATAACTTCTAGAGAAGTCTTTGATTTATTGTCTGTACACATTCTCATCCCTTCCATGGTTTAATCATTTCCTGAAAGAAACAGTGTACATATTGTTATATCCTTCAGCTTAAGAAGTACGTGATTATACTCTTATTTATTTTTAAGTGTTTAATAATCAATTTTGTTTACTCTCCATTCTGACATGATGAATCATAATGAATATATTTGCATGATGTTAAGTTTCACATATATTCATTTGTAACTTAGCATTTTTATATGTACCATGGAAATCAAGCTGTTCTGAACAAACTGTCCTTAATTGCACACAGAGACATTGTGCCAGTTCCTCCTGTCATCCCTTGAATTCCATCATTCTCTGCAAATAATCCTGAGAGTGAATTTTTCTCTAGCTCTACTGTGACATCTCCCTTTTCCGCTACTACAATGCTCCAACTTGGAGTTGCCTCTTTGTATAGTTGAATATAAATGGCATTCTAAAATTCTGAAAGAATTATTCAATAACTTCTTGGAAGCAAGAATTTCCCTATCATTCTTTCCTCCCTCCTTTCTTTTCTTCCTTTCTTCCACAGTATTTCAAGTGGCAAAAACGTACAATTGTGATTGTCTTGTGGTGGCTACGTTGGATTTTTTACCAAGCCATAAATCAAATGCTGCTTTAAAATCTGATGGAGAATATTCAGTGAAGTTGTTTAAAACAGAATAAATGCAGTTTAGAATTCAATTGTGAAATTCTTTGGTACTGAGATTGGTTGCTTGCTTGCAGATGTTTCATTACCTACTACCCAACATTCACAGATGATTTTACTTAGTTGATAACATCTAATTTTATTACCTAGTTAATAAAACATCTGAACCACTAGGTAAGCTCAGAGAGTACCAAGAGGTTCACCATTGTTTAAAAATATGAAATAGAAAGCAGAGGCAGGTCACTAATAACCTTTGAGATGTTACCTAATTATAGTTCCCTTCATTTCTCATAATCAATCAGAATAGAGCTGGAAGGGACCTTGGAGGTCTTCTAGTCCAACCCCCTGATCAAGCAGGAGACCATATACCATTTCAGACAGATGGTTGTCCAATCTTTTCTTAAAAACCTCAGTGATGAAGCACCCACAACTTCCGAAGGCAAGCTGTTGCAATGGTTAATTTACTACCGGTTCTGTGGATGTGGCTTGGAGGGCATGGTGTGGCTTGGTGGGTGTGGCAGGGGAAGAATACTGTAAAATCTCCATTCCCACCCCACTTCAGGGGAAGGACACTGCAAAATCCCCTTTCCCTCCCCACTCTGGGGCCAGCCAGAAGTGGTATTTGTTGGTTTTCCGAACTACTCAAAATTTCCACTACCGGTTCTCGGAACTGCTCAAACTTTTTGCTACTGGTTTTCCAGAACCTGTCAGAACCTGCTGGATTTCACCTCTGGTTCTCATTGTTTGGAAGTCTGCAATTAATTATCTCCTTGATTAGTTTCTACCCATTGTTTCTTGTCTTGCCTTCTGGTGCTTTGAAAAATAAGTTGACCCCCTTTCCTTTAAAATCATATGTCAGAGAACATCAGAGAGTTATGACCCAATAACATAAAGATCTTCAATGATGCAAGACATGAAAGGTTCTCAGGAAATTCAGAAATGCTGAGGACTGTGCTGGCTTCATTGGCTGAGAGCAAGCAAGGGAATTGAAGGGACAGAACTAGGAGCATCTGCAGCCAAGGATTCTTTGAATGAAAATTCAGTTGTTTTGCAATACAGCTACAAGGAATGATAGTTAACTGAATCTACTTTCAACTTATTTCATTTCAACGTTGCTCTATGGTTATGTTTGTTTTGGTTGGGCGCCAGCTTGAGGCCAGATCATCTGGAGAAGACCTATCAATGTATTGATAAGAGCTGATTGCACATAATCAATGTTGTGTATGAAATGTAATTCCAAAGTATATTCCCATTTAAATATATTAAAATGTATTCTTGCCTAAATACATATTTTTAAAATGTATTTTGAGCAGAGAATTGTAAGAACATTCACAAACTACTGATGAATAATGTAGTATCAATTTGCACATTTATTTGGAAAGTTCAGATTAGGTAGCAGTGGAATTTACAAAGTTTGAATCCTTTAAGCATTATTTTCTAGAAGAAGAAATTGCTGGTTCACTTGTCTGGGAGCCAACTCTACCTTTAAATAGAGTGAGGAAGTCACCTTAGGCAGCTGAGTTGTAGTTCATTTTTTTTTTCTCAAGGAGACTTGTGATTTTTTTCCCTGCTTTATAAGACAAAAAACTTTATCAACTTTGGCTGCCATAAAACTTGACTGAGATGTAGGTTGTGGAAGGAGCCCTTTTTTTACTCCTGATCCAAGCAAAGTAAATTGTTAACAGCCTTAATGTATATCAACCTTACCAGGTAGACTAGACAGGAAACATGACCAAATAAGCCAATTCTATTTTATTGTAAATTTATTTAATAAAAACTTGCAAGTATGAAAGTATAATTCTCCTACCATCTCATTTATAGCCTGAGAAGGAGATCCCCTTCTAAGCATCTTGTTCCTCCCAATATCCCACTATCCTGCTGCAGACTTGTTTTCTCTCACCATTTCCTAGGCAGCATTGCTTCTTCCTATCTCCCAAAGTCTTTCCCACATACCATCACAATGTATTCCTGGACCTAGACATCATTAATATAGCTAGTCAGAGGCAGTGGCCTGCTGACACAAAAGAGTCAATCAACTTGGTCTGAACTCAGGAAGTCTTCTTATCCTCAGGCAGCTCTTTGGTCTATCTTGTTCCCTATTGCCTGAACATTCAGAAGAGATTTTAGAGGATTTCCAAGTCATACTCAAAGATGCCAAGATGTTTGTATGCAAAGGAGTATACTTAGTCACTTTTCAAAAAAAAAAAAAAATGGCCAACCTTCCCAACAAGCTTTAGGAACCACAACTTGTGTTCATAATAAATACTTTTAAAAGATGATATTGAATATTAAGATCACACCTAGAATACTGCATCCAGTTTTGGTCACCACACTATAAAAAAGATGTTGAATTCTAGAAAGAGTGCAGAGAAGAGAAACCAAGATGATTAGGGGACTGGAGGCTAAAACATATAATGAACGCTTGCAGGAACTGGGCATTGCCAGTCTAGTGAAGAGAAGGACCAGGGGAGACATGATATCAGTGTTCCAATTTTTGAGGGGCTGCCATAGAAAGGAGGAGGTCAAGTTATTTTCCAAAGTACCTGAAGGCCAAACAAGGAATAATGGATAGAAACTGAACAAGGAGAGATTCAACCTGGAAATAAGGAGAAATTTTCTGATGGTTGGAGCAATCAACCAATGGAACAGCTTGCCTTCAGAAGTTGTGGGAGCTTCATCATTGGAAGCTTTCAAGAAGAGACCAGACTGTCAAAAATGATTTAGGGTCTGCTTGGGCAGGGGGTTGGACTAGATGACCTACAAGATCCCTTCCAACTCTGTTAATTTGTAAACCCTTAATCTGTAAAGATGCTAATTCATTGACTTGGGTATTGGAGTTATGAAAGTCGTAACCTGATTTGTTGGGAAGCTATGACTTTAAAACTTCCTGTGATTTTAGACTGTATTCATGCAGGCCAAAATGGTCTGTATGGGATTCACATACTCAGAAGTTTCAGGTTGACATGCTTTGGAAACAGAAGCAGTTGTGATATAATAAGATGGATAACAGAGCTCTATCATAAACATATGTTAATGTCAGGAGCCTGTCTGAAATTTTAAAACTCCCTATTTAGCTCATTTGCAAATTTAGCATGTATTCCTCAATGAAGGGAGCTTTATTCTAACCATTCCCAGGGCACTGTAAATGATTAGCATGTCAGTGCTTTATCTTGATGATTTCTATATGATTAAATGCCCTCTATTTTTTTAAGCCTGGAAAACATACAGTAAGATCTATTCTTTTTTTCAGAATAAAAGCTTGGGGTTTTTTTTTGAGTCCTGTCAGAACAGCAGCCAATGCTTTACAAATTGTGATGGAAAATGAAGATTTATTTTTGAAGCATAATGCATTTGGTGGATTCCCAAGACTCTTAAAGTCTGTTCTGCATTCACAAAGCAGAAATGTAAGGGCAAAAGGGTAACCCAGACAACAATACTTAATTTGTTTTGATTCTTGTTACCATTGAGTTGACAGTATGAGGGAAATAATGATTGCAATAATAAAAACTATACATTGAAGAAGTAGGTTAATGAATACTATTAGTATAAAACAGGAATCAAAGCAGACAGATGCATTTGTGAAGTGAAGCCCTGAAAAAAATTCTTATTTCAGGTTTGTCAGCAATGTTAGTTGGAGCTGAGTAGACTTAAAATACAACTATTGTGAAGGGCAATGAAATTGCCTCTCCATGTCTAGGTTCTAGATGCTAATCTCACCTTTCCAATCTAGGCACTGACAGAAACAATGCTCTTGCATCTTCAGGTACCAAGGTCTTACAGTGTTGTCAACTCTAGCATATACTAGATAGAAAAGTTATTTGGCTTTGATTCCTGATTTATCCCTGGTTCCTGATTTCTGTTTCCAAGCTTATCCAAGAACCTACTTTTTCAATGTTTTACTCACCTCTGTTCTTTCACAAGGTGTTTTTTTTGTGTGTGTGTATGTACCTTGGACTTCAACAGTTGTAGGTCACGTAGAAGAAGCTATGGCTTAGTTTGTGACAAACTGTAGTTTCATTTACTCATTTCTCAAGAGAGAAATTAGGACAATTGCCATATGGGAACTTAGGTTGTAGAAGGGGACCCAAAGTTAATATTGGAGAATATCCTTTATGCACAGAAAGTTCAGTTCCTGACATCTTCATATCCCAGGAGGTAAACTTGGAGAGTAATGGCAAATCCAAATAGACAACTACACAGAGAAGTAATAATAGTCTAGACAGGATAGAGTTACTAAACAGGCAATAGAATAATTTTTTTTACGTTATATGCCTAAGATTGTTCCTTAGTTGCAGAGCAACTTGGAAAATGTTGGAATAGCAATAGCAGGTAATCATACTCAAAAGAGTGGCTAAAGTTATTCTTAGACTTTTCAAAAGATAGTAGCAGGGGTCATGAAGGTTGCTGAGTTAATTAATTTTTCCGAATATGTGTTGCCTAGCAACTAGTAGACTTCAAGAAATGTGCTCCTTACTTTGTATTTCCTGCATATATGAAAGGTCTGTAAAAAAAATGGCAAAAATTTTTGCTGACTGATTTTGGGTAAAACATTGAACTACTCATTCTAATCTAGCCTGTTGGGTTAATTCAACCTATAGATACTTAATGATTTAGTGCAAGATTACCAGATCTGGGCTACCACACTGTAGATAACCACTGAAGAGCAGCCACTAGTTATATTTTTGTGTCTCTTTGTTGCCATCTTATGGTATGTCCAAAGTACTGCGTATTTGGAAAACTAGGTTACACCCCCCACCTTCCAAAGGTATGCAAGAAACAATTATATTTTTTCAAGGTTCAGGACTTAAAACAGGAATAAAGTTATTTTTCATACCTGTATTTACAAAAATATGATTCATCCAAGTGTAATGACCCGGGGCTGGTCAAGGAAACTGTTGTGTATGTTCCCATTGGAAGAGAATTTCAGTGGGAAAACATTTAAATCCTATTGGTTGTCAACTGATCCAGGTGTATATAAAAGGAGAGCATCCTGCCTGTATTGTTTGCTGAAGTCCCATTCTAAAAAAAAGAGCTGTTGTCACAAGCCTGGTCTTGGGTCTCCTTCAATTGCCCAATCTAACATTGGCGACAAAGGTGAACCTCTGAACCACCCACCTGGGCCAGCTGCACGGACCAAGGGACGAAGAGAACCAGCCCTCCTAAGTTGCTACCGAGATGGCTAAATCTGCAAGCAAGTTGAGACCCTTCGATTGGGCGGAAGAATCCTGGGACATGTTCATGGCCAGATTTGATTGTTTCCTCGAGGCAAACGACAATAATCTACTGCCGGACAATCGGAAAAGGGCGCTTTTCCTTCATAATTGCGGTCCAAGGGTTTTCAGAATGGCGTCGGCCCTATTGTCTCCTAGACCAGTCCAGCAAGTCGAGTGGACCATCCTAAAGGACACACTTCGAGCCCACTACGCACCGGCCCCATTGAAGTACTCCAAGCAGTATGAATTCCGCCAGCGGTTCCAGCTGGAGGGAGAATCAATCACCGACTTCATCGCTGTACTTCGAGACGCAGCTACCTTGGCCGACTATAAGGAATCCCTAGACGAAGCCCTACTAGAACAGTTTCTTTGTGGTGTAAGGGATGTTCAGCTAAGACAACTACTCCTAGCAAAGCACAACCTATCATTGCAAATCGCGAAAGATGAAGCTAAGGGGTATGAACTGTCCACCCTAGCCGCCGCAAATATGCAACAGCCAGGGGCAAGCAAGGCTTTAGCAGCCACACGGACTGCCCCAGTTCACTATGAGTCCACCCAGGCAGAGCCGCCAGGTACCAGCTCAACTGACAAGGGGGAGAAGCCGAGGCAGCAGCAGTTTGCCAAACAGATCGTCCGCCCCCCCTGAAATAGCGGATTCGCCTGTTCCAGATGTGGGTGAGGCCATCAAAGGAACAACTGCTATTTCCATGATGTAACGTGTCGCCGCTGCGGAAAGAAAGGCCACTTGGCCCAAATCTGCAGGGCTACACTGCCAATTCAACCTTCCTGCCAAAGAGACCGGGGGGAATGGTGGCCAGCTAGCCAGCAGCCATCTCCGCGCAAGCGTGAACAAAATGGCCACCACAAAAAGAGCGCAAATTCAAACCAAGTCACCATCGGCAGTGCCGGCACAAAACCAGAAAAAAAAAACGTACACCATGGTCACTGTGGATGGACAGAGGATCAATATGGAGATCGACACCAGATCACCCATCACCATTATATCCCGGTCTACAGTTCGAGAATTTGCTGCCGCATATAAAGAGGAATCAACTACAAACACAATACCTGTGAGTATGTGATTTCCAAGGGAACAGAGTTCCCGTGGATGGCATCGCCACCGTAAATGTTGTCTATGGGCAAAACAAAAAGAAGCTACTAGTCACCATTGTGTGAAGTGACCTCCCAAGCCTCATGGGCTGGGATTAGATCCGTCCCCTAGGAATCGGTCTCTACGGAGTGCTAGAGATTCAAGCAGACTGCCAATACATGAAGGACGACCTACTTCCAAAATGTTTTCGCCGGAACTTTGGGCAAGTACGTGGGGATCCTTATTTCCTTCAACCTAGACCCCGGGATAGCACTCATTAGGCTAAAAGCAAGAAGGGTCCCCTTCGCCCATAAACCCAAAATAGATAAGGATCTGGACAAGTTAGTCCAGCAGGGAATCCTCATTCCCATTAACCATGCTTGATGGGAAACCCCCATAGTAACTCCTATCAAAGCCGATGGGTCTGTTCGCATCTGCACGGACTACAAGGGAACACTAAATAAAGCCCTACAGAAGAGCTCCTATCCAGTACCAGTAGTGCAACATTTGTTGCACTCATTGGGTTCAGGAAAAGTTTTCGCAAAACTTGACCTAGCCCAGGCGTACCAGCAATTGCCAGTTGACGATGCCATGGCAGAAGCACAGACAATAGTGACCCACAGAGGGGCATTTAAATGCACCCGTTTACAATTTGGGGTTAGTGTGGCACCAGGTCTTTTCCAAAACTTGATGGAAAGTTACAAGGAATCCCTGGGGTGGTGCCTTATTTTGATGATGTTCTAATGTCTGCTGATAACCATCACCAACTAATGCTTAGACTTAGAGAAGTCCTGACAACTTTTAGAAACACAGGACTTCAATTAAAATGAGAAAAATGCCAAATAGGGGTACCGTCTGTTGAATTCCTGGGTTACAGAATCGACCAAACAGGCATTCACCCCATAGAGTCTAAAATCAAAACGATAAAGGAGGCGCCCACCCCTAGGGATAAGAAAGAACTGCAAGCCTATCTGGGCTTCTATGCTGTTTTCTTAAAACAAAAAGCCACAGTGGCTGAACCCCTCCACAGACTGTTAGCTAACAAAACACCTTGGGTCTGGGGCAAGAAGGAAGCAGATGCATTTACTAAAGTTAAGAGACTCCTGACAGAGGACAGTCTCCTAATCTAGTATAAACAGACTCTGCCTCTGGTCCTAGTCTGTGACGCATCCCCTTTTGGAGTGGGAGCTGTTCTTAGCCATCGTCTCCCAAATGGCTCTGAGGCACCAATCGCTTCCTTCTCCTGAACCCTGTCCAGCCCAGAAAGGAACTATAGTCAGCTGGACCAAGAAGCCCTGGCTGCAGTCTCTGGGCTAAAGAAGTTTCACGAATATCTTTTTGGGAGACAATTCAAACTCATTACCGACCATCGCCCCCTATTAGGACTGTTGGCTGAGGACCATCCCACGCCCATCGCATTATCACCTAGGCTGACCAGATGGGCATTGTTTTTGGCAGCCTATGACAACAAACTGGTCCACCGCCCCGGCAAAGACTTAACCCATGCCGATGCTCTAAGCAGATGCCCACTCCTGAGGCTGGTAGATGACCCAACCCCGGGGTTGCCAACTCTGCTCATTGACTCTATAGCAACAGGTCCATTGACTTCAACAGCATTAGCAAAAGCATCGCGCCGCGACATTCAAATAAGGACGGTCATGGGTTGGGTACTGAGAAGGTGGCCCATGGGCAGATTGGCAGATGAATTCAAGGATTTCAGTGATAAGCAGAACGAGCTGGCCACTTAAGGGGGTTGTTTATTGTGGGGAGACAGGGTTGTGGTACCTGTAACATTAAGAGCCAGGGTTTTGGAAATGTTGCACGAGAGCCATCCTGGGATAGTTCGAATGAAAGGTCTTGCAAGAAGTTACATTTGGTGGCCACAAATAGATAAGGACATAGAAAACTGGATTGCACAGTGCTCGCCATGCCAAGAGTCTCGACCAGCCCCACCCTCCACCCCTATAAAGGAATGGGAACGGCCCTGAAACCCCTGGTCCAGAATCCACATTGATTTTGCTGGGCCATTTCATGGCCAAAACTTCTTAATTATTGTCGATGCGTATTCAAAATGGTTAGAGGTGTCCCTGATGAAATCAACATCAACTGAGGCTGTGGTCCGAGTTCTTTGGAAGTTATTCTCAACACATGGCCTTCCGGACACCCTGGTATTCGACAATGGCCCCCCAATTTACTTCATTGCAATTTGAGAGCTACCTGGCCAGTTTGGGGATCCGCCACGCACTCTCGGCGCCTTACAAACCAACGATGAATGGTTTGGCTGAGAGATTTGTACGAACCACAAAGGAAGCATTAGTACGTTTGGAGCCAGGGGATTGGGAAGAACGAATTGACATTTTCTTAACTGCTCAGCATGGCACACCTTGCCTGGCCACGGGCCTAAGCCTGGCCAAACTTCTCATGGGGCACCAACTTCATTGTATCTTGGACCTCCTCAATTCAAATTGTGATGTGATGACTCAGTGTCTTGAGGCCGTTCGGGTCTGGATGGGGACGAACAGGCTCCGACTCAACCCATCCAAGACAGAGTGGCTGTGGATGCCGGTGTCCCGGCACAGTCAGCTTACTCTATCGCTGACTGTGGGGGGCGAATCGCTAGCCCCCAGGGAATCGGTGCGCAATTTAGGCGTTCTCCTGGATGCACGGCTGTCTTTAGAAGACCATTTGACAGCCGTCGCCAGGGGAGCTTTTCATCAGGTTCACCTGATTCGCCAATTGTGCCCTTTCCTGGACTGGGACGCATTATGCACGGTCACTCATGCTCTCGTCACTTCCCGTCTGGATTACTGCAATGCTCTCTACATGGGGCTCCCCTTAAGGAGCACCCGGAGGCTCCAACTGGTGCAGAATGCGGCCGCACGGGGGATTGAGGGAGCTCCTCGTAGCTCCCATGTAACACCTCTCCTGCGTAGGCTGCATTGATTGCCGGTGGTCTTCCGGGTGTGCTTCAAGGTGTTGGTTATCACCTTTAAAGTGCTCCATGGCATTGGACCGGGATATTTACGGGACCGCCTGCTGCCGACAGTTACCTCCCATTGTCCGATACGTCCAGTGCGTGCCCACAGGGAGAGTCTTCTTAGGGTGCCGTCGGCTAGTCAATGTCGGCTGGCAGCTCCCAGGGGAAGGGTGTTCTCTGTGGGGGCCCCAGCTTTATGGAATGAGCTGCCGGTGGGACTCCGTCTCCTCCCTGATCTCCGGACCTTTAAGTGCGAGCTCAAGACTTTCTTTTTTCACCAAGCGGGGCTGGCCTGATTGATTTTAGTATGGGTATTTTAATGGGTTTTTTATAGGGTTTTACCTAGGTTTTAGTTTTGATAAATTTTAGCTAATATTTTAATGTTACAGTGATTGAATCAGTTTTTTAAATTTGATAGTGTATTTTAAATTTTGGGGGATTTTTGTTGTTTTATTGGCTGTACACCGCCCTGAGTCTTCGGAGAAGGGCGGTATAAAAATATGAATAAATAAATAAAATAAATAAATAAATTACTCCCCAGATAATTACCAGTGGGGAGGAGAGGAAACATGGGAGTTCGAAATAGGTGACCCAATGTTTGCAAGAAATTTCTCGGAAGGCGTGACATGGGTAGCCGGTCAAATAGTCAAAATAAACAGCCCCAAATCATACAAAATTGACATAGGAAATGGAAAAATCGAACGGAGGCATATCGATCAACTCCGTAAACAAACAGTCCAAAACTCCAGCCCTAACTACAATCCGATTGTTCCAACAGCTAACTCAACCCCGAGAGGACCGGTTGTCTACCTGAGGTCTTGGTGTCCAGCGCTGTTCCGGTCCACCAATAGACTCCACCACCAACCCAACAGCAAATAATCCACAAGGGTTTGAAGAAATAGCTGCCAATAATCCACCAGACAGGGCCCCAATGGAAGAGCTGGGAGGTGCGGAAAGCACCTCCAACCAGCATGCTTCCCCCGTCAAAATTGAACTGCGTGGGTCAAGTAGACACAGGGAATGCCCTAGTGATCTACGCAATTACATATGTTAAAATATGCAAGTCTGAGGCAAAGTGCATTCTGGGGGGGGGGAAGAGTGTTGTGTATGTTCCCATTGGAGGGGAATTTCAGTGGGAAAACATTTAAATCCTATTGGTTGTCAACTGATCCAGGTGTGTATAAAAGGAGAGCATCCTGCCTGTATTGTTTGCTGAAGTCCCACTCTAAATAAAAGAGCTGTTGTCACAAGCCTGGTCTCTGGTCTCCTTCAATTGCCCAAAACTCCTGACAAGTGCCCCTCCCAATGGTGTTTCTTTAAATCTCATTCCCCAGGTGAGCCTTGTGAAGAGGGATGGGGTGCCCTCCTCCCCAGTCATCAGATCACCCTGTACTGATCCCGCCTCCTCTCCATTCTCCATGCTCGGTGATCGGGGGAGGTAATTGCTCATTGCTGGAGCTCTATCGCCCCTCTGCTCCACTGCCTGCCCTCTCTTCCCTACTTACTTGGTCATCCTGCACCCTCTCTCCTTCACTGGCAACCCTTCCCAGGCCTGAGGGACCTGAGACTGCTTTATCCTGCTCCTCCAGGCATTCCTCTGTCAGCCTTGGCTCTGTCTTGTCCTTCTCCTCAGACCCAGGCTCCAATTGGGCCATGACACTAAGGCAAGTCCCTGTTCTTTTTTTTTTTTAATTGAAAAAGTTTTACAAAATTTTAACAAATATCTCCCCTCCTTCCCCCTCCCCCCAAAACTCCCCCTCCCCCCTTTTCCCACCCCCACCCCCCCAACACTTCCCAGAGCAAAATACAGGGTATAACAAACATCTAACAATCATAAACTAAACGTATGCTAACTATCCATAAACTCTCATCCTCCACTAGGACCTTAACTCTCCTTTTACATACAGAGAAATATAAATATAATTCTTGCAGTCTGTTCATTCAAAAGCTATTTGATATTTCTTGGTCTGGTATTTATTTTGAATATAGTCAATCCATCTTCTCCATTCCACTATCATATCATATATGGTGGACTTGTAAAAAAATCAGACCATTTTGGATAAAAATTTGGTGGGTCATGCAAAATATTTTGAAAAAGAAGATAAAGTTTACTTCACAATTGTTTTTACTGGGTATAATTTCAGATTGTACAATAATAGAGAGTAAATTGATTTTAAATTTAATATCAGCAGCCAGACTATTGGTAGCGCAATATTGGAAGAAGGAACATTTGCCTACGATTGAAGAATGGATATTAAAAGTTGCAAATTTAGCAGAGATAGCAAAAATTTCAGCATATTTGAAAGACTGTTCACAAGGCAAGTCCCTGTTCTTGATTGTTCTTTTGACTCACTAAAAATATCTCTGACTTAAACTTCAAGTTGTTCATCCTCTTTCAATTCGTTATTGATTTAATAGTCCACTGCAGGACAGAATCTACATTTTTGAATTTCATTTGCAAGAAAATAAAATACCTCTTTGAAAATCTCTGATCTTTATTACTGGACCTGCTGTGTGGAGAACCATCACAAGGCCTTCTTAATAGTGGATTTTTCCCCACTCTTGTTCAGTGGGTTAACATTATAGCATTGTTTAGATATTCATTATTTGAAAGAAGACACAGGGCAGACTCTTAAGATCTATTGAAAGGATTACAAATTTGAATGTATTCTGGAATAAACATGAGAAAATATTTACCTCCATATATACAGTGATAGATGATTTGTTGCCCATGGTTATGAACGTATTTTCTATTAATATCACACAGAGAGAACAACATAAAAATGAACAGGTTCTTTTATCATTATTGTCTCCTACAGAACATATTCCCCCAGTCTCTAAATAAGGCCACATTAATCTTATTTATCTAGAACTAAACAATCTATGTAAAGTAATTTCATTATAGAAAAGTACACTTATCTTGTCCCCCAAAAACATATACACAAACAGAATATATTTCTGAAGCCTTATAACTGGAATGAAAGAGTTTGTGATGAAGGATATAAGTAATCACTTGCCCTTTATTCTGTCTTCACTTTTATTGTTGGAGGATATATGATTTATTTTTGCTTTGTTATATAGAGAAGGTCTATTTTATGAGAAACACTTGAAAAACTCCATATGGACTCTGTATGATTTTGCATTGGAGAAAGCCAGAAAGTTCTACTCTTTATCATGTAATATCACTTTCTGCAAGTAAAATATCGACTGTTACAGTTGAATTTTCACTTTCACTCATGATTGAACAGTTCAGCTAGAATGGAAATTGGAAGAATTTTTGAGATTCTGAGTAAAACACATTCCATACACCCACAAAGGAAGGAAAAAGCATTTGTCTGTCCTCATGGACATCTTCTGAAGCATCCTGCTTTTTGTCACAATGATGAAAATCGGTATTGAGCCACAGTACAGCACCACAAATTCTGCAACACCACAACACTTGTACAAGAGAAATGTGTTAGGATGACACAGCATAGCTTTCATCATTCTTGACCTTCTTGCAGTCTTTGATATCTATCCCTTTATACTTGGCTGACAGCTCCTGCCATAGTAAGAACAAGAAAGTAAAAACAGCTAAGTGCACTAATCAGATTCTTTGATAATACATATGTTTATTACAAGATTCCTGACAACCATATTTTTTTCCTGACTGCAATCTGTGCTTATTTCCCTGGAAAAAAAGTTTCATTGAAGCCTTCTCATAAAAATGCATAGAATTTCTGCACCTTGAATTACCACTGTTGAACGAAATATAACTTTCTGTGCAAAACAATTTTTTCCCTCTTTCTACTACAGTAAAATTGGGCCATTCTATTACCCACATACTATTATTGGGTATCACTTAATCCATACTGCATTTTTATATTGACCTTGTCCTATACGCATGTCAGTATGGCTTTTATGTCAGTTGAAAGAATTTTGTATAGACTGAGACATTTTGAAAATACTTGTCAAGGTATCCAGTCAAGATAGCAGGCTGTCATGGGGTTCCATGTTGTTGCACCTTTCCACCTTTTTGTTTCAAGAAAGCAATTGTCAAATTCTTTACTTCCTTTGAATGGATCTCATTGGTTATATGTACCTGTGTGCCTCTGTGTGTTTTACATATATTATTAAATGTTAAATTGGACATACAAAGGTAATTTTTATTTATTTGATTTCTATAGCCACCAATCTCAACAAATGACTCTTGCATCAGAAGGCACTTAAATCTAAAATGGACAGTTAACATCAAAAATATCATCAAAAAAGGACAACAAAGACTGTTCTTTCTGTGCCAACTCAGAAAGCTCAAACTGCCCAAGGAGCTACTGATCCAGTTCTACAGAGGAATTATTGAGTCTGTCATTTGCACCTCTATAACTGTCTGGTTTGGTTCTGCAACCCAACAAGAAAGACACAGACTTCAGAGGATAATTAGAACTGCAGAAAAAATAATTGCTACCAACCTGCCTTCCATTGAAGACCTGTATACTGCACAAATGAAGAAGAGGGCCATGAAAATATTTACAGATCCCTCACATCCTGGACATAAACTGTTTCAGCTCCTACCATCAAAACGACGCTATAGAGCACTGCACACCAGAACAACTAGACACAAGAACAGTTTTTCCCCGAAGGCCATCACTCTGCTAAACAAATAATTTCCTCAACAATATCAAACTATTTACTAAATCTATGCTACTATTAATCTTCTCATCGTTTTCATCACCAATCTCTTTCCACTTATGACTGTATGACTGTAACTTTTTGTTGCTATCATTAAGGGTTAAATTGCAACCTATGACCATCATTTGTAAATGTTGTACCTTTGATGAAGGTATTTTTCTTTCTTTCTTTCTTTTCTTTTATGTACACTGAGAGCATATGCACCAAAACAAATTCCTTGTGTGTCCAATCACACTTGGCCAATAAATAAATTCTATTCTGTTCTATTCTATTCTATTCTATTCAGATACAATAAGCAACTTTAAAATAAAAGTTCTTTTTTTACTGCCCTGTTGGCTTCTAATTTTTTCTAGAGGTACTTTTACCATGAGTATTATAATAGTGAAACTTCCAAAATGCAGCAGGAAGATTTCTCTGAGAGTTGGTATATCTGTAGTAGTTGTAGTTTAATTGTTCAGTCATGTCTGACTCTTGGTGACTTTTTATCTGTATAACTCTACACACATGCAATTAGGCACATGAGAGTGTGATCAGATTTATATAGTAGCAGTTCCAGTAAGACCTCTCAGCTTTCTTTCTACCAGTTGTCATAAAAGTTGAATGTGCTGATTTCCCATTTTCCCTATCTTTCCCTTTTCTTCTTGTAGCATGTCTATTAAATCGCATGTCATTACTTCAAAATGTGAACCACCTGGAGTGCTTGGACTGGAATACAATACATAAATGCAGAAATAAAACAAAGAAGCAAGAAACAATTTTTTAAGTGTATGTCTCTCTTGAAATAAAATTATACAGCATTTCAAGCAAAAACAAACACCAAGATTTTTATCTGTTACTTATGCCTACAAGTATTTTATTTCTGGACTATAATGGGCTAAGTAAAATAATGGGCTAAGTAAGTACCACAAATACGTGATGCTGGAATGCAATAGGCAATAAGAAAGAGGAATATTTTTTTACACATTTCTGTTCAATTCTGTTCTATAAGTTTTGCCTTGGAGTTTGGATACGTGTAGGTTTGGCATTAGACATTATTTTCTGATCATCTTTTCGGGGCCTTTGTCAAGGACCACATTCTTGAAAAAGAACTAGTACTACCACTTAAAGATTCTGATTCAATTATCTCTTTACTGATTCTATTTGTTTCAGTGGTGGGATTCAATTTTTTTTACTACTGGTTCTGTGAGCGTGGCTTGGTGTGTGTGGCCTGGTGGGCATGGCTTAGTGGGCGTGGTATAGCTTGGTGGGCATGGCAGGAAAAGGGTACTGTAAAAACTCCATTCCCTCCCCAGTCCAGGGAAAGGTTACTGCAAAATCCCCATTTCCTCCAGATCAGCTGGGACTCAGGAGACAGGGAATAGATGGGGGTGGGGCCAGTCAGAGGTGGTATTTATTGGTTCTCCAGAACTGGTCAGAACCTACTGAATACCACCTCTGATTTGTTCGTTTGAGTTTCAGTAAACAATTTATCATAAAGAATAAATTATGGCTGGACAACCATCATTTGCTTATTTTGGCCAGCACTGTGGATGGTCCTATAGAGACAGGATAACAAAATAAGTAATAGTAAGAATACCACGTATCTCTTTAAGGCACACTGTTTAAAATCCCCCCATTAATTAATCCTGGTATGAATCACAAACAAGCAATAATAGACAACAAGTTTGATTACTGTCAGTATTGGAGGAATTATCACGTCACACTTAATACTACTATATACCCAGTACATTAAAACATTTTATTCCAGCCAAACATAATGCCATATGCATATATATATTGATCACAAGGATATATTTTCTCTAGATATAGCAGATGAGAGCCACTGTATAATTTAATCAATAAAGAGAAACACATATATGCATTCTCTATATCATTCATTCTATTATTCTTTAAATGTACCCCCCCTCCTTTCTTTAGAAAATCAAAGATCAGAAAAAGGCTCCATACTCTAATATTTGCTTTAAATTGGGGTTCAAATATTTCTGGAAAGAATCAGAACAGAATCAGCCACCCAGAAAAGCTGTAGCGCCTTACTACATCCTTCACAGTACAGTCTTTTGATCTTAATTTCTGACAGAAGTTAACTAAAGATGGCAATTCCTACTGCTTTACAATAGGTATTGAATAGTAAGAGTGTCAAATTTATTTTTTCAGAGATGATATAATTTTAATGCCTTTGCACTTGTAAATGTAGAGGGAACATTTGTTCAATGATCCAATCCTTAACAAATATTGAAACCTGGAAATCATGTAGTAAATATGGTGTCTAACAATAGTAGCATTTCATCCTGAATTTTGGCAATGTTCTAACAGCTCACAGGTTATAAATACTAGCTTTTTCAGAAGTTAACAGCAAAATCCTCATTAATTTTACAGTTGTAAAGGTTTTTATGCCAGCTACTCAAATAAAAGATGAAGATAGAGATAGGAGAAAAATAGTTAGCTACTCACTGACTAAGCCGACACATCCAGCAGGATCTAGTGTTGATTTTTTTAAAAGCATGCCTTTTCTATGGGCCATAGCACCAGCATAGCTTCCTTTCCATAGGGGAAATGAAAGGAAAGCACCACTAAACAACTCCAAAGATAAAAAAAATGCTTGCTTTGTTTTGATTTTTCTCCAATTTACCACATGAAACTGTTCAAAGTGTCTTGGGTCTTCAGTTTTCCCTGACCCTGGAATGAATGCAAAGATACAATGAACAGTAGCTGTTGGTCACTGTATTAGTATCATGGTTCTGAGTAATTCTCCCAACCAATTCAAGACTCTGAGGTCTTGACTTCCTCAAAAATCCTGTTTATTGGGTACATATCGGCACGGTGAGAGGTGAAACCAGCACTGAATAATTCCTGTGTTTTTCATATAATTAAAGAATAGATCCTGTCCACTCCTCCTTGTGTCACAGGTCACATTAGCAGGTGATGAACTTCTCAGCACTCCCTCCTGCCACTGCTAGGGCACACTGATTTGGCCTTGGTTCTCAGGAGCCTTATTGTTGTTATATCTGGCACATTGGAGGAAAATGTTTTACATTCCATAAGTCCCCCTCCCCACCATAAGTATGGTAACTAAGAAATGAAGCAAGAAAACTTTTGCTTCAGCTAGAGTCATTTTGAGAGCTGACAATTAGTACATTTATCTCATCCCCCTTTAAAGTCTTCAGAATTGGTGACCATAATTTCATTTTGTAGCAGTGAATTCTACAGTTTAACTAGGCATTCTGTGAGGAAATGTTTAACTTGTCCTAAATTCTGTCCGAAGATAAATTTGTCTTGAATAATGGGGTATCTAATTCTGCCTGGGAGCAACAGTTCTATTCCTTTCAGCCACATACTAACTTTAATATTACCTTTGAGTGTGATGTTGCTGAACTCTAGCCCCATTCACAAGGACAAAGCTTCATTGACTGGTAAAGGCCCTCCCTCAGGTAAACCTCTGTTGAAGATTTTCTTCCTGGTGATCTATTTAAAGACATTCTAGACTGGTGAAATCCTATTTTAATCATATAAATCTCACTGGCCATTTTTCAGAAAGCTGGAACCTACACAGTGTAATACCAATTTTCAAGAGAGGCAAGCAGCATTCTCCAGCAAATTAAGACCAATTAGCTCCAATCATATCACAGTTAAGAAAACCAAACATTTTTTTCTGTGGATAAGCTTACACACTTGGGTTATTGACAATAGCCTCCATGCTGAGAAATAGGCTGGATTCTGCCTAGGTTATTCCACTATAGATTCTTGTTTCCACTGTTTTATGTAATTAACAAGTTCACTAACATCATCAAGAGAAAACTTTAGATTGTATTCTGAATTTCTGTTCAGTCTTTGATTCTTTCACTGAAACAAACTCAAAACACTAGGATTTGATACCGGGTTGTTCAAATTGGTAATGAGACTTCACTCAAATTCCTTCATTCAAGTTATTTTTTAACGGGCCTTTTAAATGACTCCATTATTTAACTAAGGATGTTAAATAGGATTGACTTCTACCTCTAGTCTTATTCAATCTCTGTATCAATGATATTATCTCTGTCTTCAAGGACACCAAGTTCTTCCCAGCCAAAATTGCAGATAGATAAATGTCTGCTCACCTCTACAGTGATAATCAAATCTTCCTTTCTATTATGTTCGTTGGCCTGCATAGATTGCTGTCTTGTTTAGATCAATACTCCTCAAAAACTTCCCAGATTATTAATTTTTTAAAAAAAAACAACACAAAAATTACAGGTTTTTTTAACCAGAATCTTCCAAGACTTAAGTGGAAAGCGGGCACTCTGTTGAACAAATAACTGTCTCCTGATACTCAGTCTCTTACAGTATTTACATCATCAGGCTGACCCTCTGACATCTGTGCATTTAAATGTACTATTGAAGTAGTGATACTCTGCTTCTGGTGGTTTAATTCCATAAGCACATCATCTTCTTAAAATGAAGTTTGCCCCTTTTTTATTTAAGGGTGAAATTATAGATATTTCTTCAGCATTTCTTCCTGAATTATTTCAAAACAAAATTTTAAAATCTATCTAGGCAGTTCCAAAAGACCCTATCATAGCTTTTCTTTGAGCAGAGAGAGACATTCAACCTATGAGAACATTAATCACTCTTAGGACTCAGTCAAGCTCAGCCTTTGAACTGCATCAAGGTCAAGCCCCATCCAGGTTTTTGACCAACCAAACTTGGTTTGATCAAACAAACAAAATGTACCTCTAAGAAACATACCTAATGCACTTGGTTTATAGTAATGAGGGGACTTTCAAATACTTTGGCCACCAAATGAGAAGGAAGGACTCACTGGAAAAGAGCCTAATGCTGGGAACGACTGATGGCAAAAGAAGAATGGGATGACAGAGAATGAGGTGGTTGAATGGAGTCGATGAAGCAGTTGATGTGAGCTTAAATGGACTCCGAGGGATAGCAGAGGACAGAAAGGCCTGGAGGAACGTTGTCCATGGGGTCGCGATGGGTCAGATATGACTTTACAGGTAACAACAAATGAGGGGACTTACCTGCATGAATGGGTACTCACCAGAGGCCCTAGCTCATGACAACAATTTGACTTAATTATTAACTTAATAATTCTCCCCCCACCCTGCTAATGTATATTACTTCATACTTAGCCTTGCTGAGCAATTTTACCATTTTAATTATCTATTTATAAAGATTTGGGGAACTCCCTGTTAGGTTCGGGCAATGTAGAGGCAGGAGACGATACAAGTGACAACAGCTCTTTGGTTTATTGTGATCCCAGCAAAAGCCAACAGGCAAAAACCCCTCTTTAAATAGTATTTTGGCTGAGGCATCAACCAATCAACAACGTGCATTTTCCCACCCAAATTTCCCTCCTAAAATTCAAATACATTACACTCCTCCCCTCCCGGAACACATTTTACCATATTTACATAGTTTTTTGCATAACATTTGCATGTTATTTTTCCACGTAGTCACGCAGGTAGACAGGGCATCTCCTAACTCTTTCTGACCTGCACAATTCATTCCCTGGGAGTGAGTCGAGCTGGTCGGAGGGACTGTTTGTTCCTCCCAGCTCCTCCTCTGGGTCATCTGGCCCTGGATTATTGTCAGAGTCGTCCCTGCTGTCCTCTGGAGGAGCCGGTTGGCATCGCTGGACTTCTTCAGACTCAGCTAAGTCCTCCGATCGCCTTGGGGTTGAGTTAGCTGTTGGTTTGAATATTGGGTAGTCAGGGTCTGGCTGTTTGGTTTCTGGATTGTTTTGTATTCTTTTTCATAATTGATCTATGTGGCGTCTCCACACTCGGCCGTCCCCCATGTCCACTATGTATGACTTTGGGCCCGTCACTCCTACAATTGTTCCCTTTAACCACGCTGGGCCCTCACTATAGTTATGTGCCCATACCGGGTCACCTGTTGTCATTGTTCTGGTTCTTCCCTTTGTGCTTTGGTACCCATCAGGGGAGTATGTTGGATTTAACCGATCTAGGGGGCACCGGAGTCTTCTACCCATTAATAACTCCGATGGGCTGCGGCCGGTGGTCACACAGGGAGTTCTGTGTTGGACTGCCAGGAAGGTATCAATTTTGGATTGCCAATCTCCTGGGCTAATTCTAGATAGCGCTTCCTTGGCACTGCGTACGAAACGTTCTGCAAGTCCGTTCGTCGCCAGGTGGAAAGGTGCTGATAGGACATGTCGGAGCCCTCTTCTGCCAAGTACCCCTCAAACTGGGTGGCCGTGAACTGTGGGCCGTTATCGGACACTAGAGTGTCGGGCAACCCGTGTGTCACAAATAGATGCCTCAAGACTGTGATTACAGCTTCCGCTGTTGTGGTTTTCATGAGTAAAATTTCTAACCACTTCGAGTAGGCATCTACCACAATTAAGAAGGTCTATGTGGATCCTGGACCAAGGACCCTGGGGTTTCTCCCAATCCCTTATGGGGGCTGTTGGGGGTAGTGGCCTTGATTCTTGACATTCTTGGCATTTCCCTACCCGGTCGCTAATGTCTTTATCCATTTGTGGCCACCACACGTAACTTCTCACTAGGCTTTACATCCTCACAATCCCCGGGTGGCCCACATGCAATAGTTCCAACACATGCCCTCGTAATTTGTCTGGAATAACCACTCTATCCCCCCATAACAGACAACCCCCTTGTACCGACAGTTCCGAATGCTTTTTTGTAAACTCTTTGAAATGATCCCCCGGTGCAGCGGGCCATCCCCTCTGCACCCAACCGATCACAGTTCTTACTACAATGTCTCCGTAAGATGCCCTAGTCACTTCCGTAGATGTGACTGGGCCAGAGCCCAAAAAGTCAATTAACAAGACGGGCGTCCCTGGGGTCGGGTCTTCAATAGTCTCTGGCAATGGGCATCTACTTAAAGCGTCCGCATGTCCCAAGTCCTTGCCCGGTCAGTGAGACAGTTTGTACGAATATGCTGCCAGGAAAATAGTCCAACGGGTCAGCCTGGGTGATAATGCAACCGGTGTTGGATGGTCCCCCGCCAAGAGTCCCAAAAAGGTCTGTGGTCTGTGACTATTTCAAATTGCCGCCCAAACAGGTACTCGTGGAATTTTTTAACCCCAGAAACTATAGCCAGGGCTTCTCGGTCCAGTTGGCTATAGTTCCTTTCCGCTGCAGACATCGTGTGGGAAAAATATGCGATAGGGGCTTCTGAACCGTTCGGTAACCTGTGGCTGAGGACAGCCCCTACCCCGTAGGGTGATGCATCACAAAGTAGTACTAGTGGCAACGTCCCATTGTACTGAATTAGAAGGCTATCGCTGGATAAGAGATTCTTAACGCCTTCAAATGCCTTAGCCTCAACCCTGCCCCAAGTCCAAACAGCTTTTTTTGCTAGCAGTTTATGTAGCAGTTCGGCTACCGTTGCCTTATTTTTTAAAAATACCGCATAGAAGTTTACAAGCCCCAAAAATGCTTGTAATTCTGTTTTGTTTTTTGGGGTTGGAGCCCTTCTAATGGCTCGCACTTTGCTCTCAGTTGGGTGCATGCCTTCCTTATCTATCCGGTAACCCAAGAATTCTACAGATTCAACTCCTATCTGGCATTTGTTGAGTTTCACCCTAAGCCCCGCAGACCTGAAAATGCCCAAGACCTTCCGCAATTTGACCCCTAATTCTTCCAAGTTTTCTGCTGATACCAGTACATCGTCGAAATATGGATCTACTCCTGGTAGACCTTGTAGGAGTCGTTCCATTAGGTTTTGGAATAACCCGGGGGCTACATTAACTCCGAACTGAAGTCGAGTGCATTTAAAAGCGCCCCGATGTGTGACAATCGTCTGCGCTTCAGCCATTCTGTTGTCAACCGGTAATTGTTGGTAGGTTTGAGCCAGATTGAGTTTGGCAAAGACCTTTCCCTGCCCTAACGAGTGCAACAAATGTTGCACTACGGGAACGGGGTAAGCACTCTTTTGCAATGCTTTGTTAAGTGTTGCCTTATAGTCAGCACAAATCCGGACTGATCCGTCCGGTTTGACTGGGGTCACTATTGGTGTCTCCCATCTTGCATGGTTGACGGGGACTAGTATTCCCTGGCTTACTAATTTGTCTAGTTCCCTGTCTATCTTGGGTTTGAGGGCGAATGGGACCCTCCTAGCTTTTAATCTAATGGGAGCCACCTGGGGGTCCAAATTGAATGAAATGGAGGTCCCCACATATTTGCCCAGGCTGTCTTGGAAAACATCCTCGAATTCTCTCAACAGCTCATCCTTCAGTTTGACTCCGCTTCGGTTATTCCCATGCCCAAGGCGCGGAACCAGTCCAGACCTAGCAAACTGGGCAGGTTTCCATCTACGATGGTGATCAGCAGGGTTTTCTTGGATTGTCCATATTTCACTCTGACGGACGTGACTCCTCGAACAGGGATTTGGTTCCCCTGGTAGTCTTGCACTCTCAGCTTTTGGGGTTGCAGCTGGCATTTCGCGACATCTGGTAGGTCCCTTGCGATAGTGTCCCAAGACATAATCGTGATTGATGAGCCGGTATCCACCTCCATTTTACACTGCACTCCTTCGATATATGTCTTGGTGAATATTTTCTTTTCTAGCCGTGTCGATGCGTGGCCCACTCGCACAGTGGTCTGATTCAACTTCGCGCCTTTTTTAAACTGACCAATCCCTGGCCGCTTCGTGGATCCGGCGCCCTGTTGATTGGCCAATTTGAATTTTGGGCGGGAAGGTTGTGGAGCTCGGCAGGCCTGAGCTATGTGTCCTTTCTTTTCACACCGCCGACAAATTGCATCTTTGAACCTGCAATTCTGTCGTTGGTGTTGGCCTCCACAACTCACGCACTCATCCCGGTCGCCTCTCTCTGGCCTCCTGGTGTGGAAAACCTCTTCCTCTTCTTCACCGTCCGATTCGGCCTGGATTTCTTCGCTGTGGACTGGCATTGCTTTCGCCACGGCATTCGGCGTGTTCGGCTTTTGTAAGGTTTCCGCCACTTTGGTGGACATCTCATGTGCCCTGGCCTCATCCAGGGCTATCGCCAGGGATAGGTTGCTTTTCGACAGCAGCCGCCTCTGTAGTCGGATGTCCCTGACCCCACAAATGAGTTGTTCTAATAAAGTGTCCTCCAAGTCTCTATACTCACAGTGGGTTGCGGCTTTCCTTAATGCGGCCATGTACACGCTTATCGATTCGCCCTCTCGCTGAACTCTTTGCCTTAACTCGAACCGTTGTACAAACTTCGATGGCACCGGCGCGTAGTGTGCTCGTAGCGTCGTCTGTAGCGTTTGCCATGGCACCGACTGTACAGGCGTTGGTTCCGACAGCGATTCGGTGGTATCGAAGACTTCTGGCCCACAGTGGCTCAGGAAGTAAGCGCACTTCCGATTATCCGATATTCCTTGCAGTTTGTTAGCTTCGAGGAAACACTCGAAACGAGCCATGTACGACCCCCATTTCTCCTTGGCTGGGCCGAATGGCGCTGGCGGCGTATAGCTAGACATCGCTATGTATCCGCTCTTGATACTGGCTGGGTTTGAAACTAGGTTGCTCCTTCAGCTCTTTTCCTAGTCTCACTGCCTTCAAAATCCCACCTTCGTCATCAATGTTAGGTTCGGGCAATGTAGAGGCAGGAGACGATACAAGTGACAACAGCTCTTTGGTTTATTGTGATCCCAGCAAAAGCCAACAGGCAAAAACCCCTCTTTAAATAGTATTTTGGCTGAGGCATCAGCCAATCAACAACGTGCATTTTCCCGCCCAAATTTCCCTCCTAAAATTCAAATACATTACACTCCCAAATGAAACAATGACTAGAATCAATAAATTGGATGGCAATGCCAGATTATTATATGGGGCTTCCCCTCACCTCAGTTAACTATCAATCAGTCACATGACAAAAAGATGTAAAACATGAACAGTATGTGTTGTGTATTTCTAAAAAAAAAAAAGAGATTTTTATGATGCATAAAACTATGGCAGGTATAAGAAATTTTGCAGCTCTTCAGGAGATCACACTGTTGTGCATGTTATCCATCAGTATCCGGTGGAAAGAGTTACAGCATTTTCCAGGTTGTTCATATTGGAAAGTTTGGAATCTTTAAATGTTATAAATGCATTCTTAATTAATTGTGCATGGCAACAGACCTTGGAGATCATATTTCCCCCTCCAGTTTGTGCATATTAAAGTGAATTATGATTGTTGTAGTAACTGGAAGAGGAAAAGAATAGTTTAATTGTATTACTTCTGGAAGAAGATTGAACTTTTCTTAATGGGAAATCAGAAACTTATAAGCTGTGCAAAGGGAGTTTAGTTTAGAAAAGTTCAGCAGAAAGCATATGGGGGTTTATTTTCCTCTCTCCCACCTCTGTGTGATGTGAGTCAACAGTGATTTCTGAGCTTGTTTATCACATAAATGGTAACCAGAAAATTATTAGACAGTTGCCATGGCAGCAAAGGCCGAGCTCTGATTGTGCTCTTTTCCTATAACAGTTAAGACAATGATCAGTCTTGCACCCTTACAGCTAACAGTCAGCTCCCGAGTGTGGAAGTGACAGATAACATAACACCTAGTTTTTACTGATAACAAAGCAATTTAGAAATATTTATCAGATAGGTTTTTGCTGCTCAAGTGTATTTATGAATCTTAAAGCAGATAATGTATATTTATGATAAACTGAAAGCAAGAATATTCTCATTTTATTTCCACCAGCGTCACAATAGTAATAGAGATGTTAGTGTGAATCAAAACACAGAAAGAAAGGAAAAGTAAACCACCGTTGACTTCCTATGCCAGACAAGAAAATACAGAAGCAAAAATAAGGTTGGCAGAAGAGGCAAGTCTTGTCAAAAGTTGGAGATCTAATCAAGCAACACTATATCAACTACCTATAAAAATATGTATATATTCACCTTTCTTCATAAGCAATTTATATACATTGATACAAAAACATAATAAAAAGCTGAGGGTGTATTACACATTTTTGTCTTACTTGCTGCTCAGTGTTAAACCACTTAGTAAGCATTCTATTTATTTTCATTTATGCTTTGCGTCCATCAATTTACAGTCCATCAAGATTATAAATTGATTAGGTTGGTCAAGATTAAAGTGGTATAAAAAAATTCATTAAAAAGAAACTAAATAAATAAATACGTACACATTAAATATTACATCTATCACATTCAACAATCAAACTTTAAATCCATATTCACCCAAGATTTTCCACATTCAAGCCTATTCAATTTATCATTTATTTTCATAAACCAATAAACATACAACACACTTTCATTCATATATTTATTCATAACCTTTCTGAATGGGAAAAACCTGGTCTGAGTACATCTTATTCGACATCATTATGCAGTGTCCTTCTCAATTTTTTCTCACAGTTACTTTTCGTATCCTTTCTATTAAAATTCTGCCGAAGAACCTCATAGTCACATTAAAAAAACAATTCTTCTGTACCTTTGGCATTCATTTTTGCTATCTTTCCCTTTGTACAATGAATTATAATGGTATTCTTCCAATCATCAAACAATGCAGTTTACACACAGTTTTGAAAAATTGTAACATTAATAACATTAACAATTTTGTAGATTTTTGCAAATATTACGATTTCATGTGCAAAATCTGGTAATTCTCAACCTAGGCAAAAATAATATATCCATCGACCTGGGGGTAAACTGGTATAGATGCTCTATCAGGCTAATTTCTCCAACTTACTTATACTTTATTTATCAGCTGTCACTAAATATTCATGTGTCACAAAACAAAAGGGCTCCCAGTCCTTGCCCTAAGCCTTCAGATGTACTCTGACCTATAACTACTGACCTTTTGTTTTTCCAAGAATGTCTACAGGGCCTGTATAGGGAAGAAATATTTAAGGTTGGCATTAGCAGTACCATGGTAGATGTTTGAAATCTCCTTGGGACTTACAAGCAGAATAGTGCCTTTTAGATTGTTCATCACTGGTCTCATTACCTGAGTTGACCATTTGAATAATTGGTCAGGCTGCTTTAAACAAGTTGACAAAGTTCTGAAAGACTACGGAGAAATAACATGAATGAAAGAGCAACAAAATATACCTGATATTATTTCTAATTAATGAAATTACCTAGCATTCTTGAGATATGGTTTCCCAACATTTGATTTAAAAATTCTGATTGGTGAAAGCATGGGATTCGAGATAGAAAATATTTTTAACTGACGTAGTTGATGCTGTCAGACTGGCTACTGAAAATGGGCACTATAAATATGAGTGAAAAGGATGGTATATAAATTTAATAAATAAAAAATATGGGGACATAGAATTTTTCCTCTGATGGTACAAGATAAGAACATTGTTTAGAAATAAACTCAATTTACATAAGTATTAGGAAATATATTGAACCTTTTCATCATGGCAGAAAAATAGTGTCCTGAGATTCTGTTCTATCCTTTTCTTGCATAGTAATTTTTCAATTTAAAGGAAATGTGCGAGTGAAACATAGAGAAAACGTATGTGGAAACTATTCATTCACATAAGCTTCCTCTGAAGTAGTAAAGCTCAGAGACTTTTCTACTAGTTAGTGAGAACTTAGCCCTAAGGCTAAAGAACATATTGACATGCATTTTAATGGACTACGTCAGCTTCAGTTGCCTGGAGTTATTATCTGTACAAGGAAAACACACGTGCACTTAAATCAAATTTCCTGGGAATTTTAAGCACAGAATGAGATCCAAAATCCATTTGTATACATTATTTGTATTTTTTACCTACTTTTGATGTGAACATAAGATATCTAGCCATCTAGAGTGAATGTGAAACCTGGAAGTGGCATTTACTTATACACAGACATGGAAGTAAATATTTGTTTACCTTACTGTCTGTTCCAGCAGAAGAGGCAAATCTTAATCTCTGGTTTAAAATGTACTTGATTCTTCACACCGTTTAATGAATTTGGTTAATGACTCACATCTCCAGTCCTTGGATTAACTAATGTGCTAAGTAAGCTGTGGAATTGCTCTCTAGTTCAGTGATTTTCACTCTTCAATGAACTTCAACTTTTAAAGGACACTTTTATATCTTGATTTGAGCTCTGCTCTATTAAATACTTACAACTTGCTGAATCAGGACAAAAGAGTCTATACAGTCCAGTCTTCTGTGTTATACATTTAGGAATATCATAAATATGGATACAAGAATAATAGATAGTTTGCATTGTTCTTCCCTGAGCACTCACTTGTCTGCAGAATTACTTTTGCAGTATCAATCTTGGGTGGTCACCAGGACCAGATGTTTAGTCTTCTCAGCTTTTGGACTTGTACTGCAACCCATCCTCAGGGAACATCTCTCTCACAAGAATGTGTGTCACAAGTCTGAAAGCTCAGAAGACTAAACCTCTGGTGCCAGTGATCAACCAAAATTGGATCCTGCAGCATTATCCTGGGACACATATATTTGCCTTCATTCATGAGAATTACTCTTGATTGAACAAATAGAAAAAGATGGGACTATACACAGCTATCTCATTTGACACTATCGCATAGTCAAGAGCCAACATGAATGGAATTGTGTACACTTACAGCTGTACATAGAAAGATTATATAATAGAAGTAGAAATTTGCATCATCAGAACCCACACATTTAGAGCAATGTTCCTTAACAGGAGTGGGGTTCAAATCCTGGTACTACCAGTTCATTATCAGTAGTGCATGGCACTTCTGCATATGTGCAGAGCATTTTTTATAATGTCTGGGCGGGTGGGCAGAGCCTTCTAGCACTGCCGCTACCGGTTCTCCCAAAACGGGGTGAACCGGTAGAAACCCAGCACTGCTCCTTAACCATGGCAACTTTAAGATGTGTAGATTTCAACTCCCAGAATTCCTAGTCAGTATGGCTGTGTGGAGAATTCTGGGAGTTCGTCTACATATCTTAAAGTTGTCAAAGTTGAATAACACTGTCTCAGAAAAAGGTTGTATAACCAGAGGATGTAGAAATTTCCTTGGGAGGGATTTCCAGTGCCACCATTTCAGCCGCATTAAATTAATTAAAATTAAAAATGAAATTACTTTCATTTTAATTCTTCTCCTGATCCCATCTATATCTTTACAGTTTGGTGAACAACCCTGACAGGTCACTGAGAGAACAATTTAAGAAGGTGAATATTGAAAGACTTTCAGAAGGGGACAATCAGTCTCTAAACCACGCAAGTGAAATTTCCAAAGGTACTATTGGCAGGTCTAGTTAAACATATTCTTCTGGACTCTTCTTAAATTCTTACCCTGCATATAAGAACTGGGGAGTTTGCTTTTTTGGAATGTGGAACACTCCCTTAGAAAGTATAGCTATGTATTTTGGGAAAACCATTCTAGCAAGAAGCACCAACTACTTTAGTTGAACAATTATGCCTTTTTTTATGGAAGAGGATATTCTGATGACTATAGTTCATGCATTGGTAATCTTATACAGAGGATCACTATAACATGTAAGGATAGGCTTAACATGTTCTTAGTTTAAAACAGAAGGGTACAAATTCCATTGACTTGATAGCCACAGTAGGCTTTGCACAGCATCTTGAAAACCTTGTTCTAAAAGTAGTGTGAACCAGAAGTGTTGTGGCAATACTGACTGGAAAGTAGTGAGCTCTGACGAGCCTGGAAAAAATCCAGTCAGACAAACCACTGTCGGGGGGTCTTTGGACTGGAACCATCTTGTAGGGACAGTGAAGAAGGAGAGGCATCTTGGACGAACAGGCAAGTTCCTCGGGAAGTCAGAGAAAACTCTTTGATCTGATGGCAGGGGTGGTGGCCATTGCAACCGTTATGAAGCTGGGGCAACCGGACTAAGAATTGTGCAGGAACGAGGTTTTGGACGGAGTATTAGTACCGGGTGAATGATTGGCCAATTTACAGGTTATAAAGCAGGGGTGAAATCTAAAAATTTTCCCTACCGGTTCTGTGGGTGTGGCTTAATTGGTGGGCATGGCTTGGTGGTCAGATGACTGGGTGGGCATGGCCAATAACAATAAATAATAAAAATAATTAACAAAGTATAAAAAACAATAAGAGGTACCAAAAATCAACTTTCACACTTTACACACACACAACACAACTGACTCACACACAATGTAAAAGCAGCTGCACTTCACACTTCACACAGCCACAAAAAGCTCAAAAACCAACTTTCACACTTTACACACACACAACTGACACACACACACACACTCTCTCTCTCACACACACACACACACAAAATGCCACATACAGCTTTCTGAGATTTTGTGTGTTTGTGTAGTTAGAGTGAAACACTACAGAAACACACCAAATCTCAGAAAGCTGCACAAATATTTTATTTTATTATTTTATTTTATTTTATTTTATTGTGGACTTCAAATCCCAGAGTTCCTCAGCCAGCAAAGCCAGTTTTCTACAAGTAAGAGTACAAGTAAGGTTCTGCTGATGAGGAACTCAGGTGAGATCTCCAGAGGAGACTTTGTGTTTTTTTTTTTAAGTTTAAAGTCTCTGCTGATCTCAGCTGAGGGGCGGGATCCTCAAAGGCTTTTTTTTACTTTTAAAGGCATGTTTTGGCTGAAACAAAACCAGCTTTTAAAAGTTAAAAAAAAAAAAAAACCCTCTGCAGATGGTGCAGCTCAGCAGAGGCAGGAGGGGCAGGGCCAGGGATTTTTGCTACCGGTCCTCCGAACCAGCAGCCGCCATCGCTACCGGATCGCACGAGCCAGTCCGATCCGAGAGCATTTCACCACTGTTATAAAAAAACAATTTGAAATCTTTGAAAAGAATCCCAGTGTGGAAATAGCAGCTAATTAGCGCTGGGGAATGTGAATGGAGGGAGAAGAACAAAGCAGAAGTAAAAGCACTAAAACCCAAAATGGAGTTTGATATTTGGATTTGGAAATTGGATTTGGAGAGCTTATAAGTATTACAAGAAATACTTATATGAAATACTCAGGGAGAACTTCCGGTGGCACCACCTTCTTCGCTGAGTTCCTAATTAAGGGGCTCCATACTGAACATCATAAAAGCCAGGAAAAAGCCGGCTTTAATCTCTCTCCCTGGATGAAAGGGTGAGATAAGAGCTGCGGGGGAGTGGTAGACCTCCCCAGGGGCTTTGTTTTTTTATTAAGCAGAGCCCTGAGGGTCGAGTGCTATAAATAACCCTGCCAAGCTCCGACCTTCAGTGCGCACCTGCAAAAGCAGGAAAAGAAGAAAGTGTCCATCTCTGCTAATTGTCTTATCTTTATGGATTTCTATAAGCAGACGGAATAAGCACGAGTGAATAACTACTGGATTGCAAGTATTTTTGATTTCCTGACTTCTACCCTTTTAAAAAGAGAAACTTTTTTTTCTTTGTTTTAACTGACTGTTTAAGATGGCGCCTGAAAGGAAGTGAAAGTGAAGAATGGAATTGTAAACAGGCTGTGTAACTAAGAAGCTAAGAAACGTTATGTGTGGATTTTAATGAAGTGAGCTCTCCTATACTTAAAGGGGAAAAGAGAAGTTTCTAGACTTATATTTTGTGAATTTTAAAAACTGAAATGGCTACTAAACCACCTAAGACTGGGGGTAGAAGGGGTTCTGAACCAGCTTTAGAAGATTTGATTAAAGAGCAAGGGAAAGTGTTTGAAGAAAGGTTTAAGGAGATGATGGATAATAATGAGAAAATAAGAGAAGAAATAAAAGAGAATAATAAAAAAATAAGAGAAGATATTTTGATGGCTTTCCAAGGTTTGGCAAAAAGACTGGAGGTGGTGGAGGAGGAGGTGCAAGAAATTGCTCAGTCAAATCAGCAAATAGAAAATAGAATGGGGGGAATGCAAATCAAATTGGACAAAAATGAAGATCAAGTGGTGGTGATGCAGTATAGAATGATGGAAGGAGCTCTGAGAATTAGGGGCTTGAATGAGGAGAAAGGGGAAGATTTAAAAATTTTTTTATCAGAAGCTCTGGCTGAACTTATTGAACTTGATCCACAAGAGGTTGCTTATCAAATTGACAAAATTTATAGAGTTAATTCCTGGATTGCTAGGCAGAAGAAACTTCCTAGAGACATTGTGGTTTATTTTTTGAAAAGAACAGTGAGAAATCAAATTTTGCAAGTTGCATTTCAGAAAAACTTGAAAATAGGAGAACAGGAGCTGAAGGTTTTGAAAGAGATTCCTCCCAAGATGTTAAGGGATAGAAAGGACTTTACATTTTTTACACAAGAACTTAAGAAATACCAGATTCAATTTAGATGGGAGGTTCCAGTTGGTTTGACAGTGTATTATCAAGGAAGGAGATATCATATTGATACAGTGCTTAAGGCCAAAGATTTTCTTTCTACCGTGCTGAAACTTGAAGTAGAAATAATAGAAAAAAGAATTCAAGAGACTCAAATGGGTGTGGAAGCTGAGGTGATTCCAGTGATGTTACCATCTGAGGAACAACCACAAGAACAAAGACTGACGAGGGGAGCCCTTAAGCGTAAAGAAAAAGAGCAACAAACTCAAAGTAAAGTTCAGGATTCTGCTACAGAAGCGGTGGGAGGAGCATGGCCGAAGTTACGGGAGGACGATCTTCAGCTGATCGCTCAAAAGCTTCAGCAGGCCAGTAATGGCAAATAAAATCTTGACCTGGAATGTTAATGGTTTGAATTCAGCTCAGAAGAGAAGAAAAATATTTCATTATTTGAAACAATTTAGAAATGATGTGATTTGCTTACAAGAAATGCATATTAAACTATCAGATCAAAAGTACTTAATAAACTCAAAGTTAGGTAAACATTTTGTTGCCTCAGCTTTGGACAAAAAACATGGCATAGTGGTTTATTTGAGAAAAGATATACCAGCCAAGTTAATAGAGGCAGATATTCACAGAAGATATATTGCTATTGAACTTACAATAGAAACTAAAAAGACCCTTTTGTTTGGTATATATGCACCCAATCAGCAACAAGAAAAATTTTATAGAATGGTGTATGATAAGTTGATTCTATGGGATTATAAATCGTGTATTATATTGGGAGATTGGAATGGAGTAATAGATACACGAAAGGACAAGAGAATTTTTTCTAAGAAGATACCTGCACATGCAAAGCTGCCTAAATCCTTTTTTGACATGATAGAAGATTTTGAGTTAAGAGATGTATGGAGACTGCGGAATTTGGAGGAAAGAGACTATACTTGTTTCTCTGATAGGCATCAATCCTTCTCACGTATTGATTTTATTTTAATTTCTAATGATTTGCTTTTTAGGGTGAAGAAAACTAAGATATTTCCAAGATGTTTGTCTGATCATAGTCCTGTTTGGATGGAATTGCAATATGGAAAAGAAGGTAGAAGAACTTGGAGATTAAATGAAAATTTGTTTAGATATCAGGATAATGTAAATCAATGTAAAAAGCAGATGAAAGAATTTTTTGATTATAATTTGAATAACGAAACATCGATAGAAATGGTTTGGGACGCCAGTAAAGCTTTTATGAGAGGTGTATTAATATATATTAATAATAGACAGAGAAATAAGCAACAAAGACAGCGTAGGTATTTAGAAGAGGAAATTTATAAGAAACAACAATTATTAATACATAACCCGCATGATCAAAAACTTAAAGATGCAATAAAGTTATTACAGAATCAATTTAATATGATAATGGCTGATCAGGTGGCAACAAATATACAATATGCCAAACATAATACTTTTTGTAATGCAAATAGACCTGGTAGGTGGTTAGCATACACCTTAAGGAAAAGACAAAAACAACGTACTATAGAAAAAATAGAATATAAAGGCAAAGAGAGATATCAACAGGATAAAATTAAAAAAGCTTTTTTAGAATATTATACAAATTTATATCTTAAAGATAATATATTGAACAGGGATATTGATAATTATTTGAAGGAATATAAGGTTAAAAATTTAACTTTAGAACAAAAGGATGAACTGAATCGGCCTATAACCTCTGAAGAAATTATTTTGGTAATTAAACAATTAAAAATGGGGAAAACTCCTGGTACGGATGGGCTTACAGTTAGTTATTATAGGAATTTACAGGATGAGATGTTAGGTCCACTTAAGGAATTATTTAATGAGATACAATTAGGAGGGGGAATTCCCCCCTCATGGAGAACCTCTTTTATTTAACATAACATAACAACAGAGTTGGAAGGGACCTTGGAGGCCTTCTAGTCCAACCCCCTGCCCAGGCAGGAAACCCTACACCATCTCAGTCAGATGGTTATCCAACATTTTCTTAAAAATTTCCAGTGTTGGAGCATTCACAACTTCTGCAGGCAAGTCGTTCCACTGATTAATTATTCTAACTGTCAGGAAATTTCTCCTTAGTTCTAAGTTGCTTCTTTCTTTGATCAGTTTCCACCCATTGCTTCTTGTTCTACCCTCAGGTGCTTTGGAGAACAGCCCGACTCCCTCTTCTTTGTGGCAACCCTGAGATATTGGAACACAACTATCATGTCTCCCCTAGTCCTTCTTTTTATTAAACTAGACATACCCAGTTCCTGCAACCGTTCTTCATATGTTTTAGCCTCCAGTCCTCTAATCATCTTTGTTGCTCTTCTCTGCACTCTTTCTAGAGTCTCAACATCTTTTTTACATCGTGGTGACCAAAACTGGATGCAATATTCCAAGTGTGGCCTTACCAAGGCATTATAAAGTGGTACTAACACTTCACGTGATCTTGATTCTAGCCCTCTGTTTATGCAGCCCAGAACTGTGTTGGCTTTTTTATAAGCTGCTGCACACTGCTGGCTCATATCTAAATGGTTATCCACTAGGACTCCAAGATCCCTCTCACAGGTACTACTATTGAGCAAGGTACCACATAAATGGTACTGGTGCATTTTGTTTTTTTGGCCTAAATGTAGAACCTTACTTTTTTCACTATTGAATTTCATTTTGTTAGATAGCGCCCAATGTTCAAGTCTGTCAAGATCTTTCTGTAACTTGAGCCTATCTTCTGGAGTGTTGGCTATTCCTGCCAGCTTGGTGTCATCTGCAAATTTGATGAGTTCCCCATCTATCTCATTGATACCAAAAGAGGAACAGGATTGTTCTAAACCTGGGAACTATAGGCCAATCTCACTTTTAAATAATGATTATAAGATTTTTGTTAAAATAATAGCTAATAGATTAATGTTGATTTTGCAGCGAAGAATTCATAATGATCAATCTGGATTTATAAAAGGGAGACAGATGAGGAATAATGTTAGGCAGATTGTTAATTTACTGGAGTATTTAGAAAAGAAAATTTTTATTCCAGCAGCATTTATTTTTCTCGATGCAGAGAAAGCTTTTGATCGATTGCATTGGGATTTTTTATTTAAATTAATAGAAAAGATGCAATTTGGAGATGGTTTTACAAGAATAATTAGGGCAATTTATGGAGAGCAAACAGCACAGATTATAACCAATGGTAGCTTAACAGAACCTTTTAAGATTGTGAAAGAAACAAGACAGGGATGTCCTTTATCACCATTATTGTTTATTTTAATTCTAGAACCATTATTGGATAAAATACGAGAAGTAAAGGAGATAGAGGGAATTAAAGTTAGACAACGTGAATATAAGCTGAGAGCTTTTGCAGATGACCTGGTGATTACTTTAACAAACCCTATAAATTCTAGTAAATCATTGTTGGAAATAATTGATCAATATGGGAAGGTTTCAGGGTTTAAGGTAAATCAGAAAAAGACAAAAGTGATAATAAAAAATATGGTCAGACAACAGAAAGAAAAACTAGAGGAAATAACAGGATTTGAAATTGTAAAGAAGGTTAAATACTTAGGGGTCTATATTACATAGTCAAATGTGAAATTGTATAAGAATAATTATGAGGTTTTATGGCAAAAAGTTCAGAAGGAGTTGATTGTTTGAAAAAAATTGCAATTATCTTTGCTGGGGAGAATAGCTGCTATTAAAATGAATGTTTTACCTAGATTTTTATTCCTCTTTCAGATGATACCAATAATTAAGAAAGATAAGAATCTTGAGGAATGGCAGAAGGGAATGAACAAATTTATATGGGAAGGTAAAAAAGCTAGGGTTAAAATGAAAATAATTCAAGATTCTCGGGAAAGGGGAGGTTTAAAAATGCCCAATTTTAAATTATACTATGAAGCAGCTGCTCTCTCTGCAATAAGTGATTGGTTTAATTTAACGGAGGAAAGAATTTTGAATATAGAAGGTTATGACTTGCTATATGGATGGCATGCATATTTAATTTATGACAAAAAAGTGGATAAGGCCTTTAAAAATCATGTGTTAAGGACTGCTCTTCTGCGTGTTTGGAAAAAATACTCTTATAAACTAAATTATAAGGTTCCTATATGGGCAAGTCCCAGACATACAATAGAGAATATAAATATAGAACAGAATCAGGAAATGATTACATATAAAGATCTTTTGTATACTGAAAGAGGTAATTTGCAATTAAAATCTCTGCACGTACTAAAAGAAGAAGGGAAAAATTATACTTGGTTTCAATATGAGCAACTACGTGCTAGATGGAAGGAAGATCAGAAAATTGGTATAGAGCAGAACGAGGGAAATTTGGTAAAGCAAATTAGAAATCAGTCTCAGGAGCATATAAAGAGATTGTATAATGTGTTACATGAAATAGATTCTGAAAGGGACTTGGTAAATGACTGTATGATAAAGTGGGCACAAAATTTTCCGGAGCCAATATTATTGGAAACGTGGGAAAAAATTTGGGTTAGAAATGTTAAATTCACGCAGGCACAGAATCTGAGGAAAACTTTTATAAAATGTTTTATAGATGGTATTTAGATCCTAAGAAATTATCGTGTATGTATCCAGATATGCAAGCAAAATGTTGGAGATGTAATTGTGATGACGCTACATATTTTCACATTTGGTGGACTTATTTATTTATTTATTTATTATTTAAATTTTTATACCGCCCTTCTCCCGAAGGACTCAGGGCGGTTCAGAGCCAGATAAAATAAACAATAATATGACAATATAAATACTATTAAAATACAATTAAAAGACTTATTCAATTGGCCTAGATTAAAAATTTAGAATAAATGATAAAAACCCATTAAAACCAACAGATTTAAAAACTAATCCAGTCCTGCCCAGATGAATAAATGTGTTTTAAGCTCGCGACGGAAGGTTCGGAGGTCCGGAAGTTGACGAAGTCCTGGGGGGAGTTCGTTCCAGAGGGTGGGAGCCCCCACAGAGAAGGCCCTTCCCCTGGGTGTCGCCAGACGACACTGTCTCGCTGACGGCACCCTGAGGAGTCCCTCTCTGTGAGAGCGCACGGGTCGGTGAGAGGTATTCGGTAGCAGTAGGCGGTCCCGTAGGTAGCCCGGCCCTATGCCATGGAGCGCTTTAAAGATGGTCACCAAAACCTTGAAGCGCACCCGGAAGGCCACAGGTAGCCAGTGCAGTCTGTGCAGGATAGGTGTCACACGGGAGCCACGAGGGGCTCCCTCTATCACCCGCGCAGCCGCATTCTGGACTAACTGAAGCCTCCGGATGCCCCTCAAGGGGAGCCCCATGTAGAGAGCATTGCAGTAATCCAGACGAGACGTCACGAGGGCGTGAGTGACTGTGCACAAGGCATCCCGGTCTAGAAAGGGGCGCAACTGGCGCACCAGGCGAACCTGGTGGAAAGCTCTCCTGGAGACGGCCGTCAGGTGGTCTTCAAAAGACAGCCGTTCATCCAGGAGAAGGCATGATTGCGCACCTCTCCATCGGGGCCAATGACTCGCTCCCAACAGTCAGCCGTGGACTCAGCTGACTGTACCGGGATGCCGTCATCCACAGCCACTCCGTCTTGGAGGGATTGAGCTTGAGCCTGTTTCTCCCCATCCAGACCCGTACGGCTTCTAAACACCGGGACAGCACTTCAACTTGTAAGGATATAAAGGCCTTTTGGATAAAAATTTGGTGGATTTTACAAAATGTTTTGAAAAAGAAGATAAAGTTCCTGCCGCAATTTTTTCTGTTGGGAATTATTACGGACTGTAATAATGGACTGTACAGTAATTGAGACTAAATTGATTTTAAATCTAATAACAGCAGCAAAATTACTAATAGGACAATACTGGAAGAAAAAAGAAGTACCTACAATAGAAGAATGGATATTGAAAGTTGCCAATTTGGCTGAGATGGCGAAGATATCAGCCTTTTTGAAAGACAATTCGCAAGAAAGATACTTAAAGGAATGGAAAAAATGGATTTATTTATTTATTTATTTATTTATTTGATTTTTATACCGCCCTTCTCCCGAAGGACTCAGGGCGGTGTACAGGCAAAGTAAAAACAAACAATACAATATACAGTTTAAAATGCAAATTTAAAAAACTTATTATAATTGGCCTGAAACTTTAAAAATATATAAAACTAAAACCCCATTTTAAAAATTAGTGGTAGAAAATTTAAAATCAATAAAATTTAAGCCAGCCCCGCGCGAATGAAAAGATATGTCTTCAGTTCGCGGTGAAAGGTCCGAAGGTCAGGTATTTGGTGTAAGCCCGGGGGAAGCTCGTTCCAGAGTGTGGGAGCCCCCACAGAGAAGGACCTTCCCCTGGGGGCCGCCAGCCGACATTGCTTGGCGGACGGCACCCTGAGAAGTCCCTCTCTGTGAGAGCGTACGGGTTGGTGGGAGGCATGTGGTAACAGCAGGCGGTCCCGTAAGTACCCAGGCCCTAAGCCATGGAGCGCTTTAAAGGTCGTAACCAAAACCTTAAAGTGCACCCGAAAGGCCACAGGTAGCCAGTGCAGTCTGCGCAGGATAGGTGTCACACAGGAGCCACGAGGGCTCCCTCTATCACCCGCAGCTGCATTCTGGACTAACTGAAGCCTCCGAGTGCACCTCAGGGGAGCCCCATGTAGAGAGCATTACAATAATCCAAGCGAGAGGTAACGAGCGATGAGTGACTGTGCACAAGGCATCCCGGTCTAGAAAGGCGCAACTGCCGAACCAGGCAAACCTGGTGGAAAGCTCTCCTGGAGCGGCCGTCAGGTGGTCTTCAAAAGACAGCCGTTCATCCAGGAGAACGCTGAGTTGCGCACCTCTCCATCGGGCCAATGACTCGCTCCCAACAGTCAGCGCAGCTGCAGCTGCCTGAATCGGGATGCCGGCACCCCCAGCCACTCCGTCTTGGAGGGATTGAGCTTGAGCCTGTTTCTCCCCATCCAGACCCGTACGGCTTCTAAACACCGGGACAGCACTTCAACTTGTAAGGATATAAAGGCCTTTTGGATAAAAATTTGGTGGATTTTACAAAATGTTTTGAAAAAGAAGATAAAGTTCCTGCCGCAATTTTTTCTGTTGGGAATTATTACGGACTGTAATAATGGACTGTACAGTAATTGAGACTAAATTGATTTTAAATCTAATAACAGCAGCAAAATTACTAATAGGACAATACTGGAAGAAAAAAGAAGTACCTACAATAGAAGAATGGATATTGAAAGTTGCCAATTTGGCTGAGATGGCGAAGATATCAGCCTTTTGAAAGACAATTCGCAAGAAAGATACTTAAAGGAATGGAAAAAATGGATTTATTTATTTATTTATTTATTTATTTGATTTTTATACCGCCCTTCTCCCGAAGGACTCAGGGCGGTGTACAGGCAAAGTAAAAACAAACAATACAATATACAGTTTAAAATGCAAATTTAAAAAACTTATTATAATTGGCCTGAAACTTTAAAAATATATAAAACTAAAACCCCATTTAAAATTAGTGGTAGAAAATTTAAAATCAATAAAATTTAAGCCAGCCTGAATGAAAAGATATGTCTTCAGTTCATGTGAAAGGTCCAAGGTCAGGTATTTGGTGTAAGCCGGGAAGCTCGTTCCAGAGTGTAGCCCCACAGAGAAGGACCTTCCTGGGGCCGCCAGCCGACATTGCTTGGCGGACGGCACCCTGAGAAGTCCCTCTCTGAGAGGCGTGCGGGTTGGTGGGAGGCATGTGGTAACAGCAGGCGGTCCCGTAAGTACCCAGGCCCAAAGCCATGGAGCGCTTTAAAGGTCGTAACCAAAGTGCACCGAAGGGCCACAGGTAGCCAGTGCAGTCTGCAGAGGCGGTGTTACACGGAGCTATGCGAAGCTCCCTCTATCACCCGCGCAGCTGCATTCTGGACTAACTGAAGCCTCCGAGTGCACCTCAGGGGGAGCCCCATGTAGAGAGCATTACAATAATCCAAGCGAGAGGTAACGAGCGCATGAGTGACCGTGCATAAGGCATCCCGATCAAGGAAGGGGCGCAACTGCCGAACCAGGCGAACCTGGTGGAAGGCCCTCCTGGAGACGGCCGTCAAATGATCTTCAAACGACAGCCGTTCATCCAGGAGGACACCTAAGTTGCGCACCCTATCCTTTGGGGCCAATAACTCGCCTCCAACAGTCAGCCGCAGCTGCAGCTGACTGAATCGGGATGCCGGCATCCACAGCCACTCCGTCTTGGAGGGATTAAGCTTGAGCCTGTTTCTCCCCATCCAGACCCGTACGGCTTCCAAACACCGGGACAGCACTTCAACAACTTCATTGGGGTGACCTGGGGTGGAAAAGTACAGCTGGGTGTCATCAGCGTACAGCTGGTATCTCACCCCGAAGCCACTGATGATCTCACCCAACGGCTTCATATAGATGTTGAACAGGAGGGGCGAGAGGATCGACCCCTGCAGCACCCCACAAGTGAGGCACCTTGCGGTCGACCTCTGCCCCCCTGTCAACACCGTCTGTGACCGGTCGGAGAGATAGGAGAAGAACCACCGATACACGGTGCCTCCCACTCCCAATCCCCCCAACCGGCGCAGCAGGATACCATGGTCGATGGTATCAAAAGCCGCTGAGAGGTCTAATAGGACCAGGGCAGAGGAATAACCCCTGTCCCTGGCCCTCCAGAGATCATCCACCAACGCAACCAAAGCTGTCTCCGTGCTGTATCCGGGTCGGAAGCCGGACTGGAACGGGTCCAGATAGACAGCTTCATCCAGGTATTGGGGTAGCTGTCGCGCCACAGCACTCTCTACAACCTTCGCAATGAAGCGAAGGTTGGAGACTGGACGATAATTACCCAAAATAGCTGGGTCCAGGGAGGGCTTCTTGAGGAGGGGTCTCACCACCGCCTCTTTCAAGGCGGCAGGGAAAACCCCTTCCAACAAAGAAGTGTTGATAATCCTCTGGAGCCAGCCTCGTGTCACCTCCTGAGTGGCCAGTACCAGCCAGGACAGACACGGGTCCAGTAAACATGTAGTGGCGTGAAGCCTCCCCAACAACCTGTCCGCGTCCTCGGGAGCCACAGGGTCAAACTCATCCCAAACAGACTCGACAAGACGTGCCTCCTCTCCCTCGCTTGGATCATCCCAATGTCGGTCCAGACCGTCCCGGAGCTGAGCGATTTTATCGTATAGATAACTATATTGACTATATTCAAAGTAGATATCAGACTAAGAGTTATCAGACTGTTTTTGAATGATTATGATGTATTATTTTTGATTGTTTTCGGAGGAAGTTAGGAATTGATGATTGTAGGGGTATAATTAAGTTGGGACGAAAATTTTTTAGCATATGTTTGTTTTATTTTTAACTATACCTTGTGCTCGTTCCGGGAAGTCGGGTGGGGGAGGGGTTGTGAAGGGAGGGGAGGGAGGTGGGGGAAAGTGGGGAAAAATATTCTGTAAAACTTTTTGAATAATAATAAAAAAAAGTATTACAAGAAAAAGAAACCCAAAAGAAAAAGTAAAGGATTGGATATAAACTTTAAGAAAAATTTTCAACCTTGAAGGAAGAATAAAGGAAAACTTAAAACAAAAAAGCCACGTAAAGATATTTTAATTGGATTTGAATTGGAGTGTAAAACTTGGGATTTGGAATATATAAAGATTAAGACGAGAAAGAAGAAATCAGAGAAATATTAGATAAGTGGATTTAATACACAAATTGGATACTTTGTTAAATTGTTGATTTGAAACTTGTGGATTGAAGAGAAACATCTACTGGTGGAAAAGAAGTTCTACACTGAACATTTTGAAATCTAGAAAAAAATACAGTGACCTTGATCAACGAGCTGTGAGAACTTTTAAGGAGGACTTGTTTTCTTTTCAGCTCTTTGACTTTGATAATTAAAAGAGGTGATAAACAATAAAATTTTAAATTGGAACTAAAACCTAAGCAGAACGTCAAAATGTGGAAGGAATTAATTGAGTTAGTTAAAATCGTATGTGTATCATTTGATTTGGACAGAAAGAAATCAAGAATTATGTCAGAACATATTCAACTGGAGAAACAGCCTACCAACAAGAAACAAGAAAACAGCAGTGAAGATAAAGATATTGATGAACAATTAAATGATTATATTGGGAGTAACAATGAAAAAAGAGAGAGATCAGGAAGGCACAACCAACAAAAAAGAAAATTAAGAGAAGGAAAGGAGAAAGGAAAAGATTAGTGAAAAACATTCTAATGATTACACTGGGATTAACAGTGGTAAAAATAGAGAAGGTAGAGAGAATCAAAAGAAACAAGAAAAGGGGAAAAGATTAGAGACAAAAAATTTAAATGATTACACTGGGATTAACAGTGGGGAAAAAGAAAAGGGGAAAAAAGAAAAGTGAAATAGATCAGATGGAAATATAAGACAAAATAAGCGAGTAATGGACTTTAAAGCTAAAGGAAGGAAACAGGGGAAAAGATATAATAACTATAAAAAGCAAAAGAAGAAAAGGAGAGAATGGAACAAAAGGAGGGGAATTTTAAGAGGTGGTTGGCTAGATGGACCAGGAGAAAATGGTTAAAAGGAATATGATATACAAGTATGGTAAAAATGGCATTATGATTAATATTGATGATTGTAATATTGGAATAATTTGAAATATAATCTTTAATATGAATGGTAGAATGTAGAAAAATAATGGTTGTGAAATATAAAATAATATATTTAAAAGAGGTTAAGAGATGGAAAGTTAAATGAAATTGAAATAATTGTATTATTATTATGTATAGATTTGAATGAATTGTATCAATAGTAGGATTGAAAAAAAATTGAATTTAAAGTAATGGAAAATGATAATTTGAAATTATTTACTTAGAGGGGAAGATGATTGAATGATGATATAAATTGTGAAATATAAAATTATTTATGTAGAAGGGATTTATTTAGAAGATGAAATGGATACTTAAATGAAAGGGAAATGGAAAGTTATTTTTACTTAAAAAAGATAATGTGGAAAACAAAATTAAAGAAAAATATTGTTAAAAGGGTAAAATGATTAATAAGGAAATAAGATATGATAATCTGGTCCACTTTTAGAAAGCAATGGATATTCAGAAATAAGTGTGAAATAGCAAAATGATTGTGTGTAAATTGAAGGGTTTCAATAGAATAAAGAAATATTGAAAAATTTATGTGAAAGGGAGAAATAAAAGAATGAAATGAAAGAAGGTTAAGATTAGGAGGTTAGGGCGGATGGTAATACGGATTATTTATTAAATAGAAAATAGAGATGAAAAAGGGAAAGTAGAAAAGGAATATAATGGCAGAAATTGAATTATATAAATTAAATTTGGGGAAAATAAGCTGTATGAATTTTGACCCAGTCAATACTCTATTCAGAAAAAATGCATTGTATGTTTGTTTGTTTTTTAAAAATATTTTTTTTTACAAAAAAAGTTAAATAAAAGTAGTGTGGAAACTTTATTTTAAAGATGAATCAATTTTGTTAATACCTCTCTGCACTTTTGCATTTATTTTTATCATCTTTTTCCAGCACCAATGTTAAGGGTAAGCAGTGCTACCCTCTTATTTCTAAGGGACTTTCTTTCTTTTTTTGGCCCCAGGGAAAAATAAACCCCATTCCCATATGGGAACTTCTGCATACAATGACATTCATGGAAGTATTTTTACTTGTTCTTCCTAAAATAATTAGTTCTTTTGGGATAGCATTGATGGAGAGCTTAAAGGAAGAAGGAATAAAATGTATAACATAACATAACATAACATAACATAACATAACATAACATAACATAACATAACATAACATAACATAACATAACATAACATAACATAACATAACATAACATAACATAACATAACATAACATAACATAACATAACATAACATAACATAACATAACATAACATAACAATAGAGTTGGAAGGGACCTTGGAGGCCTTCTAGTCCAATCCCCTGCCCAGGCAGGAAACCCTACACCATCTCAGTCAGATGGTTATCCAACATTTTCTTAAAAATTTCCAGTGTTGGAGCATTTACAACTTCTGCAGGCAAGTCGTTCCACTTATTAATTGTTCTAACTGTCAGGAAATTTCTCCTTAGTTCTAAGTTGCTTCTTTCTTTGATCAGTTGCTTCTTTCTTTGATCAGTATCTCAAGGAAAAAAGTATTCTTTCCAATCCTGATTCTTTGGTAAACTACATTTCCCAGGGAACTGTTGGCAACAGAAATGGGTAGGACCAGGGGTGAAATCCAGCAGGTTCTGACAGGTTCTGGAAAACTAGTTGCGGAAATTTTGAGTAGTTTGAAGAACGGGTAGTGGAAATTTTGAGTAGTTCGGAGAACTGGCAAATACCACCTCTGGCTGGCCCCAAAGTGGGGTGGGAATGGAGATTTTGCAATATCCTTCCCCCAGGAATGGGGAGTGAATGGGGATTTTGCAGTATCCTTCCCCTGCTATGCCCACCAAGCTATGCGCACCAAGCCACACCACGCCCACCAAGCCACACCCACATAACTGGTGTTAAAAAATTGGATTTCACTACTGGGGTAGGACTGATGTAATTTAGGGGCAACTGAGGGCTTGACACTTGCTTGGACATTTGGCTCCAGGACCTATTTTTGTTGAACACCAAGATAGACCACCTGATGAAATTGCTAATGCATGAGTGGGAATAGGAAAAGTTGTCAAAAATCAGATATGTGTTATAGCCCTAAGAAAAGAGGAAGTGTATAAAGTAGTATAAGTAAAGTATAATTGATAAACCTACTACTTGATTTGTGTATACGTGTGCATGTATGCACATATGTGTGTATGATGCGGGCACACATGCACATTTGAGAGAAGCCCAGATCTCTGAGGAAGGTCTGGGCAGAAGACCTGAATGGAATCTTCTTCCCCCAATATAGAAGCAGTCGGTCTTTGGCTGAATGGTTTCAGGATGAGATCAAACCACAATAAAGACACTATAGTAAATTCTAGCCCACTCCTTTCTTTTCACACTCTCTCTTGTCAAGCCCAGAAATGCTGGAGGGAATGGAGACAAAAAGGAGGAAGCAGGAGAGTTAAAGGAGGATAGTCTTTGGAAGGGGAACTTGGAAACTGGGGAAACACTATTATCATGTTGCACATATCTGTTGTAAATACCTGCTATAAATGACATCATTTATATGACATCATTTGACATCATCATCATAAAATGACATCATTTTATATAAAATGACATCTTCCCGGCCGCCTTGAAAGAGGCGGTGGTGAGGCCCCTCCTTAAGAAGCCTTCCCTGGACCCGGCTGTTTTAGGTAATTATCGTCCGGTCTCCAACCTTCGCTTCGCGGCGAAGGTTGTAGAGAGTATGGTGGCATATCAGTTTCCCTTACACCTGGATGAAACTGTCTATCTAGACCCGTTCCAGTCCGGTTTCCGGCCCGGTTACAGCACGGAGACGGCTTTGGTCGCGTTGGTGGATGATCTCTGGAGGGCCAGGGATAGGGGTTGTTCCTCTGCCCTGGTCCTATTAGACCTCTCAGCGGCTTTCGATACCATCGACCATGGTATCCTGCTGCGCCGGTTGGAGGGATTGGGAGTGGGAGGCACCGTTTATCGGTGGTTCTCCTCCTATCTCTCCGACCGGTCGCAGTCGGTGTTGACAGGGGCAGAGGTCGGCCCGAGGCGCCTCACTTGTGGGTGCCGCAGGGGTCGATCCTCTCGCCTACTGTTTAACATCTACATGAAGCCGCTGGGTGAGATCATCAGTGGTTTCGTGTGAAGTACCAGCTGTATGCGGATGACACCCAGCTGTACTTTTCACACCGGACCACCCCAACGGTTATCAAGTGCTGTCCCGGTGTCTGGAGGCCGTACGGGTCTGGATGGGGAGAAACAGGCTCAAGCTCAATCCCGCCAAGACAGAGTGGCTGTGGATGCCGGCATCCCGGTACAGTCAGCTAAATCCGCGGCTGACCATCGGTGGCGAGTCAGTGGCCCCGGTGGAGAGGGGTCGCAACTTAGGCGTCCTCCTGGATGAACGGCTGTCTTTAGAAGATCATTTGACGGCCGTCTCCAGGAGAGCGTTCTACCAGGTTCGCCTGGTACGCCAGTTGCGCCCCTTTCTGGACCGGGATGCCCTATGCACGGTCACCCACGCACTCGTGACGTCTCGCCTGGATTACTGCAATGCTCTCTACATGGGGCTCCCCTTGAAGGGCATCCGGAGGCTGCAGTTAGTCCAGAACGCGGCTGCGCGGGTGATAGATGGAGCCCCTCGTGGCTCCCGTATGACACCCATCCTGCGCAGACTGCACTGGCTACCTGTGGCCTTCCGGGTGCGCTTCAAGGTTTTGGTGACCACCTTTAAAGCGCTCCATGGCATTGGGCCGGGTTATTCTGGGACCGCCTACTGCTACCGCATGCCTCTCACCGACCCGTGCGCTCTCATAGAGAGGGTCTCCTCAGGGTGCCGTCAGCGAGGCAATGTCGCCTGGCGACGCCCAGGGGAAGGGCCTTCTCTGTGGGGGCTCCCACCCTCTGGAACGATCTACCCCCCGGCCTTCGTCAGCTTTCGGACCTTCGGACCTTCGGACCTTCCGCCGCGGGCTCAAAACATACCTATTTAATTGTGCAGGACTGAGCTAGATTTTAAATTTATGGGTTTTAACTGGGTTTTATTTTTTATATTTTAAAATACGGGCTTATAGAATAAGTTTTTTAATTGTTTTTATAGTGTATTTATGTGTCTATGTGTTTTTTAAGTGCCTGTAAACCGCCCTGAGTCCTTCGGGAGATAGGGCGGTATATAAATATGATTAATAAATAAATAAATAAATAAATAAATCATTGCAAATAGTAAACAGCACAAAACTTTCAACTATCTTGTTTCCTGTGCAAAAAGTGTATGCCTCCAGTTAAAAACATCACACCAACAACATCACACTGTGACAGACATAATAAAAACTTTCATCTGCCATAATTGTTAGACACTTACTGGTTTTCTAATTGTGTAATTAATACAACAATGCAAATAGCACTTACTGCTTGGGAAATTAGATAATGGCCCTGGCAACAAAAAGTGCTAAGGGGGCTAAAAGTGGCAATGCACCTATGAAGCACTCATATACAGCATTGTACAAAATCTGGATATTTTCATAACAATTTGCAATTTATCAGATTGCACAGTTGCAAAGCTGTAAATATGGGCACCTCAGCTAGCCCAAACATTTGTCTGCTTGAACTGAAGAATCAAAGATCATCTTCCCGTTTCATAAACAGAAGCTTAAATGGCATATAAAGCTATCTCCCGCCATTCCATAATCTCCAGCATCTGTATTGCTTCCTGAAGGCTCAAGGGATGAGCCAACAATTCTCTGTATTCTGAGGTGATCTAAAATGAGAAGGGAAAAAAGCAATTGAGCTTTGGCAGCTGAATACTTATTGCTCCTGTAAGATGTAGTATAGGATTAGGCCCTTGATGGTGATAAATTGACACCAGATAATTACTGTGTTATCAAGGCAGATTTGCTAATTAAAAACTTCCAAATTCTTTAAAACTCCGCAGCAAAGTATTCATGGCTGTGGCCTATCATGACTTACTCTGTGCTTGGTACCTTATTAATTTTTATGACAGATCTTCTGAAGCACTTCAGAAGTTTCAGTTAAGCCTTGTTGCTCTTCTGAAAGGCTAATCCAGATCTCTCCCCCACTGAAAAGGGGCCATAATCCAGAGCAGAATCAAATGGCTTCAGTTCAGCAACATGTTACTCAAATCTATGGGGAAACTTCAGGGTAAATAAAATGCATACAGAAGAGGATATTTTGAAATGAAAAAAAAAAAAGATTTCCTAGCAGATACAGGGAATGAGAAATATTGATCTTCACATAATAGAGCAAAACTTTGGAATGGAGCTAAATAATAATTTTCGTGTACAACAATAAAATGAGTACTGTAATCTACAACAACAACAACCAACAACAACAACCACAGAACCAAAAGCATATTAATGTTGTCATTAGCATCTGCAGTGATGGTAAAAACAGGCAAGAGAATGATCTGGCATAGTGATTGCTGTCCTTCCCTTTTGCACATGCATGCATTGTCAATATATGTACAAAAAATATGGGGCTTGGATTACAATGCCATAACACTTATTTAATTTAAACTGACCTTCCTTGACTATATTGCAGTGTCATTTCTATATTCTATATTGCAGTGTCAATAAAAGAAATTTATTTCTTTTTTTAAATATTACCAAAGCCAGTGATATAAAGTAGCAGATTAATAGCCACAAGTGCCCCATAGAATATGCATTTTCAGAAAGAAGCAGAAAGAAACAAAACAAACCATGCAGAAATGTACCGGTACATTTTATATGGAACAGGTCATGGAAGTTTGACTGATTTGCTTGAAAATAAATTTCCACTGCAGCAGGTCAAAGGTATTGACGCTTGAAATCAACAGGTGTAGTTTTCACCAGCGTCTCATTAAGGGAAAATATTATACATTGATTTCAATGGAGGAGAATATTTGTAGCTCAGGGTTGAAATGAGAGGTCCTTGGTGCTCTCTTAGCTTGGTTGTTTTCTTGCAGAAGTTTCATTACCCAACCCGGGTAAAATAAAACTAGGTAACGTCATCGGGGTAGTAGTGAGTGGGGTTTGCTCTCAATTTATACTCTAGTGGTTTACCTGTTGGTGAGAGTTGTCTTGGTGGTTCTTTGGCTGGACCGCTTACTATTAGGTTTTTTTGGGCAGTTCTTTGATTGGGTTATTATTTACTTCTGATTATTGGTCTGATGTTAACCTTGGAGTTAATCTTTGCTCATATGGGAGTTGATTGCTGGTGGAAAGGAGTTTTGATCCTTTTGTTCCCTTTTTGGCTTATTGATTGTTTCTTTTATATGGTAGGTAGATGCTGTTTATATCTATGTGCCTATTGATGGCGGATTGCCAGGCTTTCAGGAATTCTCTAATGTTTTTCGACTTGGCTTGGTCTATGATGGTCACTGTTTCCCAGGTGAAACTATACTTAAGTCTATCCATATGTTGTGAAATTAAAGAGTTTTCATCGTGTTCTTCTGATTGCTAGTTAGTGTTAATGCATGTGTTCTGCTAATCTTCTCCTTATTTGTTCTATGTACTGGCTGATAGCAATAGCACTTAGACTTATATATGGCTTCATAGTGCTTTGCAGTCCTGATGCAGTTTTTACATTGTATTTCCTAGAGGGTTTCTGTTTTTCTTCTGAGTCTGCTGGGTCTGTGGTGTCTGGAGACTGAGAAGGGGAGGGGCATTTCACCATGTTACTTCACCAGTAGAAGGTAAAATTTTCTAAGTTTCCATGGATGAAACTTATCATTAGCTATGGTCATAGCATGGAGACTTTAGTTCTCCGCCTATATTCAATATCTATTTGCATACTTTTTTGCAAGCAATTATGTTACCAAGGAACACTGCTATTTATTTTGCATCCTCTATTTCTCATAGTTGGACACTGTTTATCCCTCCAAGAAGTGGGATAGGTGCCAGTAACTAATATTTTGCTGTGTCTGTGTCTGTGTGTGTGTGTATGAGAGAGAGAGAGAGCAAGAGAGAGAGTGAGAGAGAAAAATTGTGTGTATGTCTATATAAGATTTGAGACTAATGAGAGACATTCTGTGAAGATTTTAGAAAAAATATCTCTGAAATAACTTTCATTTCATTTTTTGTCCTTTATCTTGCTTTGTTTAATATCTTATCCAGTGAAAATGTTATGAAAATTGGGTTTGAGAAAATAGTTGGCATTCTGTTTTATGACTTTTTTCTTTAAACATAAAAATGTTAAAAGAGATGAGCAAAAATAGCCAATTAGAGCAATAAGATCTAACCACAATTTCTAATAAAGAAATAGTTATTTTTTGTTTCTATTGCCCCAGTTGTCTCCTTTTGCACATTGTTACTTTTCTCAAACAGAAACCAACGTCTCTTTCTAAGCCAAAAGCAGCAAGATTTTTTTTTTAAAAAAATTCCACTTTCTTTCTGAAATAAGTATATGTATAACTGTAGATGAATCCAGAGATGGATGAACAGCAATGCAACAGTACATGTATGACTGAGAAAAGGTCCTAGAAAATTAAAACAATAACATTATTAAACATTACTAATAAAAACATGCTCAATTATTTTCATGGGTCTCTAATCGTTATGTGCTAAAAGTTTCAGATTCATTTTGAAAGTACACAGGAAGAAAAATTCAATGGCTTTGCCTAGGGCTTTGAAGGAAAATAAAATGGAATGTAAAATGTCAGCAGCGCTGTATGTTTCCATAGCACCCATATCTATAGTTATAAAATACATAGCTAGAGAGACAGGGAGGCAAAATCCATATTACTCTCACTTAGAGGGGAGAGTACTCACTAGAGCACAGAATTATTGACTTCTCTTGCAGAGAAAGGTTAAGACTTATATTTAAGTTGCCAGCACAACTTAGCTGAGCAGAAGAGGTCACACATGTTCAACCTTCAATAGCCCATTACTGTTTCTGCAATGTTTCAGTGGCTGGCCAATGAACAGCATAAACAGTTTCACATTTCTTTAGAAAGGAGTTGCTTCAAAAAGCCAAGATCCTTGATTACACGGTCTCTCAGTTTACTAGATCTTTGAACTTTGATTTTCCCAAAGATGTTTCCAACCACTTTTATTCTGAGATGCAGATTTTACAGGACTGGAAAGTATCAGAGGTGAATGAATACATACAGATATGGGAACAGCAATCCTTTTTCTCCTGGCAAAAAAAGCAAGAGTTTTCAAATTGTATCAATCTGCAAAACGCTGACTTGGCATTGGTGGCCTCCACAAGTTATGATAAAGCAGATATGCAAGGAGTTGTTAGTTATAGTCCATGTATTGTACGCCCATTTTTTATAGTTTTTCCTAACAGATATACTTTTTGCAAACTTTTTCTCCTGAATATAACATATTTTTGTTAATATGGTAGGCAAAAATGGCTTAAAACTTTTTAAAAGTCTAGTACAAAGAGGTAATATTTGGAAGTGGTGCAGACAGACTACTCCATAATTTACTGTGATATAAGAAAGAAGAGATCGATAGCATAATCAGATTTGCAAGATTCTGTTATTATAGCTATCTCAGTTAAAGTAGTAAAACGTAGTAAATGTAGTTTTAGCCCTCATGCAGCATTGATTTCTTGATCTGATCTACCTAGTGGGATTGACAGATGAAAATCTGAGGGTGGGCCATTCATTCATAAATTTTTTGGTTGAGATCAACCCTACTTGTCAGATCTCAATGTTAATTCCCAATCTTAAACCATTGGATTCTCAGTTTCCTGGCCTCTGTCTAATTACTAAGAGCTGTGATGGCACAGGGGTTAGAATGCAGTATTACAGGCTAACTCTGGCCACTGCTAGGAGTTTGATCCTGACTGGCTCAAGGTTTACTCAGCTGTCCATCCATTTTGAGGTCAATAAAATGAGGACCCATTGTTGAGGGTAATATTCTAACTCTATAAACTGCTTAGAGAATCTGTAAAGCACTATGAAGCGGTATATAAATCTAAGTGCTATTGCTATTAAATGTCAGTTTGGTGTATAGCAAGTTCATTTTAATCCATGATTGAATTTCAGATGAGTCAAGTGGCCTGTTAAATATAAATGGATCTATTGGTGGATCTGGAGTAGGTTGCCTTCTTGGAGATGTTCTTGCTTGGTTTCATGTTTGGCTATAGCTGTGATTCTATGTGGAGATAGTGGTGGTAAGGTAGTAATTACTATCAAGAGAATTTTAGGGCATTTGAAATGCTCTCTCTCTCTCTCTCTCTCTCTCTCTCCCCCCTCCCTCTCTCCCTTTCTTTCTCATATCTATCTATCTATCTATCTATCTATCTATCTATCTATCTATCTATCTATCTATCTATCTATCTATCTATCTATCTATCTATCTACCACGTCCCATATATAGGGATGTTGGCATCCTCCTGAGGTAACAGAAATATGGACATAATCAGGATGCATCCATAAGAAACAAGATTTTTATTTTATGATAATAAAGACATAAATTTACTTTAAATAAAACCGAATTCCAAATTATCAACTGTATTATGTATAACCTGAAGTCATTCATCCCTTGGAAGTAGCCTATCTCCCTCTCTCTCTCTCTCTCTCCCCCTCCCCCATCTCTCATCTATCTTTCTATATCTCTCATCTCTAACTCATTCAACTGACATGCAAAAATAATTTTAAAATAAGAATACTTTGGAAAAATCCTCCTCCTCCTCCTCCTCCTCCTCCTCCTCCTCCTCCTCCTCCTCAATTTATACATATATCGGTAAATCTTCCAAGAGGAAATGAAATGGAGTCATAAATATCTGGTAAGAATTACAGTGATGAATAAGATAATGAAACAGAGATTTGGTGTCATGATATAGCTATGGCCTTTTGTACTTGTATCTTGAATATATAAAATTACTTGGCTTGGGATGTGATATCACAAAAGAAATGTTATGTGATGCCCCCTGCCCCCCTGTATATGTCTATGAAAAGAGTGGAATATCCAAGGTGAAAAAAAGATTAATTGGCTAGATTTTGATTAGAAACATTCAATACTTTATTGCAGGTTGCATTGCAAAATCATAATAATTATTAAAGATGTACATCTGATCCTTTCTAATAAAATGATGTGGTAGACACTGCCTTTCATTTCTTTTTCAGTCTTCTTTCCCAGTTTTGGACCATTAAATTGCAGGAGTCCAAAACATTTGCTTGGAGTTAACTTTCATATTAAATGCACTGTCGTTTAATGATTTTCTGCACTTCAGTGATACACACACACACACACACGCACACACAGACAGACAGACAGACACACAATCAGATTTTAAAGGGCTATCTATCATGCTAAGATGCCATGATAAGTGAACTATATTTATGAGAGAATATAATGAATTATTACAAATAGTTGCATTTTTACCATCCCTTGATTTATTAGTTTGACTCTTGTTTGCCTTAGGCATTGTGGAAAATATTTAATATGGATTGCTTATATGGTATTTTGCAAAATATTTTGATGGCAATGTAGTGGTGAAGAAATACTGCAGCTTGTAACTGTTTTCACTTTTTTTGGTTGAAGTATTGCATCTAAAAATTAAAATCTTGGAATAAGGTTGGGGAGATGAATTAGTTTCCTTTTCATGCTTTTTCCAAAAACAAGTCTGTATTTTTTTGTATAAATTTTTTTTAGAATCAACTGATTTCATACATGATCATTACTAGTGTGTAAGACAAGAGAGTGATATGTAATGAGAGTAATTATGACAAAAAATATGCTTTTTATAGAAGAATTGCAGACAGAAGATGATTTTCCCATTGTTCAAATTGCTGATAATGTTGTGAAAATTAATGTATAAAATTCCTTTATTGGAATTAATTAAAAGTTGAATGTTTATATGGTTTTTTAAAAAGCTACAGTGCTTGTGAAAACAAGTCTTTAAATTAATCCTATTATCAGTTTAATTTAGATCCTATATTTTATCCTATATCAGTTACTATACCTGAGAGTAAGACCCAGCAAATGTAATGAGAATGTGATACTTAAAACACTGACTTACATAAGCATGCAAAAGAATGACTTAAATGACTTTACACCACAGCAGCAAATAAGTTTCATTACTGTTTTCTTGCACAGTTTTGTGACTCTCTTTTTTTGTCCCTTATGAAACTGGTTCAGCCTCATCCTAAACCAGTTCTCTTGATAGCTGGTCAGTTTAGCACAGTTAGATCTGTTGGAATAGACTGGATTATAAATTCAATGCATAAATCGTTAGTGCTGGGGAAAGTGGTAAAAACCAGCACTGACCAATTAACAGGGGTCCTGACAAGGATTTTTAACATCTCACTGCAACTGGCTAGAGTCCCATCATGCTTGAAAGCAGCCCAGTTCCACAATCATCCCAGTTCCCAAGAAAGCAGCCATAAGCAGCCTGACCAATGTTAATTGGTCAGCGCAGGTTTTTACCACTTTCCCCAGCACCCCGTCTGGACTTGCAGCTTTGTTGGGATTTACGGCCTTCAGCACAACTCTCACCTGATGTTCATTCAGGGTGAGTGGCTGGAGGTTAGGGGGCCCTTGGATAGAGACAGGTCTTCTAACCTCAAAGCGGGCAAAGAAGCTATTCAGCTCCACCACCAGCAGGGCATCAGCAATGGCTATTTTCATCGTATTGCCCTTATAGTTTATTTTTATTTTATTTATTTATTTTATTTGTCACAACAGTATATATAAACATAAGCATGAAAATATCTATATAATGTATAAGCATATATATGAGCATAAGTATGTGATAACTATATTAATTGGATATAATGAAAGGAAAGGAAAGGAATAGGACAGGAACGGTAGGCACGTTTGTGCTCTTATACACGCCCCTTATAGACCTCTTAGGAATGGGGTGAGGTCAATAGTAGAGAGTTTTTGGTTAAAGCTTTGGGGATTTTGAGAAGAGACCACAGAGTCAGGTAGTGTGTTCCAAGCACTAATAAGACTTCTGTTACAGAAGTCATATTTTCTGCAATCAAGATTGAAACGGTTAACATTGAGTTTAAATCTATTGTTTGCTCTTGTATTGTTATGATTGAATAACAGTATAATAATAGTTAGTTAGATGTTTTAACCCCTGCCCCACCTGTCTTGAGTTATTATCTTCAAGATGCTTCTCTACCTTTTGTTTGTATTTCTGTTTAGCTGCCTTAATGCCTCTCTTCAAGTTTGCCCTGGCCTCGTTGCATTTGTCTTGATTTCCTGCCTTAAAGGTAGGAGTTTCGGGCTCTCAGAAGTGATTGTACCTCTGCTGACATTCAGGGTTTACAATTACTGTAAACTCTGATGTGTTTATTCACTGTTACATTGTCTGTGCATGTTTTAATGTATGAGAGTATAGTGTCAATGAATTCTTGCAGCTTCAAATGTTCAGATATACTCCACTCGGTAGTCTCAAAGCAGTCCTGCAACTGGCAGAGTGCTCCCTCCGGCCAGACTTTGACAGTTTTCCTGACTGGCCGTATCCTTTTCCTAAGGGGGATATATCTTGGGCACAATAGCAGAGAGAGATGGTCAGACATACCCAGATGGGTATGGGGGACTGCTCTATATGCCTGTCTAATGTCTGAATACATGTGGTCTAAAGTGTTCTTACTTCTGGTGCAGGGGTGAAATGCTCCCGGTTCGGACCAGATCAGCTGATCTGGTAGCAATGGGGGCGAGTAGTTCAGAGAACCGGTAGCAAAAATCCCTACCCCCCCTGTTAGATTCGGGCAATAACGAGGCCAGAGACCAGATGAGTGACAACAGTTCTTTAGTTTATAGTGAACCCAGCAACGAACAACAGAAAAACCCCTCTTTATATACAGTTCAGTCGGAGGCAGCGGCCAATCAGCAACGTGCTATTTCCCGCTCTAATTTCCCTCCAAATCTCTTAAAGATACATTACACTCCTTCCCTCCCAGAAAACATTTTACCCCTATTTACATGAAATTAGCATCTTATTTCTCTACGTAGTCACGCAAGTAGACTGGGCATCTCCTAACTCTTTCAGACCTGCGCAATTCATTCTCTGGGAGTGAGTCGAGCTGGCCGGAGGGACTGTTTGTTCCTCTCAGCTCCTCCTCTCGGCCATCCGGCCCTGGATTATTTGCAGAGTCGTCCCTGCTTCCTTCAGGAGGGACCGGTTGGTGTTGCTGGACCTCATCGAACTCAGATAAGTCCTGCGTTTGCCCCGGGTTTGAGTCAGCTGTGGATTCAAACATTGGATAGTCAGGGCCTGTTTCTGGACTTGTGATTGTTCTTTTTCTTAATTGATCTATGTGGCGCTTCCAAACCCGGCCATCCTCTATCTCTACCCGATAGGATTTGGGACCGGTTGTTTCAAGGATTGTCCCTTTTACCCAATTTGGGCCTTCTCCGTAATTGTGTGCCCATACTGGACTTCCCACTGTCATTTCTCTTGTTTTACCGTTTGTCCCTTTGTACCCGTCTGGGGTGTAGTTTGGGTTTAACCGGTCTAATGGGCACCTCAGCTTCCTGCCCATCAGTAGTTCTGCTGGGCTGCGGCCAGTTGCTACACAGGGGGTTCTGTGTTGCACTGCTAGGAAGGTGTCAATTTTTAATTGCCAATCGCCTGGCCTGATTCTGGACAATGCTTCCTTTGCACTCCGTACGAAACGTTCTGCAAGGCCGTTCGTCGCAGGGTGGAACGGCGCCGAGAGGACATGCCGGATGCCCTCTTCTGCCAAGTACCCTTCAAACAGGGTCGCTGTGAATTGAGGGCCGTTGTCGGAGACTAGGGTGTCTGGTAACCCGTGGGTTACAAATAGGCGCCGCAGGACTGGGATTACGGCCTCGGCTGTCATGGATCTCATAAGAATGATTTCCAGCCATTTGGAATAGGCATCGACTACCACTAGGAATGTTTGCCCATGGAAGGGGCCGGCAAAATCGATGTGGATCCTAGACCATGGGCCCTGGGGTTTCTCCCACTCCCGAGTTGGGGCCGTTGGTGGTAGTGGTCTGGACTCCTGGCAGGCTTGGCATTTTCCTACCCTGTCACTAATCTCCGTGTCCATCAAGGGCCACCACACATAGCTCCTTGCTAAACCCTTCATTCTCACGATCCCAGGGTGGCCCTCGTGCAGGAGTTCCAAAACTTTTTTCCGCAATTTCTCCGGGATCACCACTCTATCCCCCCAGAGCAGACACCCTCCTTGAGCCGACAACTCCCCGCGTTTCTTTACATATTCCTTAAACCGCTCGCCCGGCGCAGCGGGCCATCCTCTTTGCACCCAACCAATTACAGTTCTTATTGTAATGTCCTTGTAAGAAGCCCGAGCCACCTCCTTGGAAGTGACTGGACCCGAGTCCAAAGAGTCAATTAGCAGGACGGGTGCGCCCGGAGTGGGGTCTTCGATAGTCTCTGGTAGTGGGCATCTGCTCAAAGCGTCTGCATGCCCTAACTCCTTTCCTGGCCGATGCAACAATTTGTACGAATACGCAGCCAGAAAGATAGTCCATCGGGTCAGTCTAGGCGAAAGTGCCACGGGCGTTGGGCGGTCGCCTGCCAACAGGCCTAGTAGGGGTCTATGGTCTGTGACGATTTCGAAATCACGGCCAAATACATATTCATGGAACTTCTTTACCCCGGAAACTATGGCCAAGGCTTCTCTATCTAGCTGACTATAGTTTCTTTCAGCCGATGACATTGTTCGGGAGTAAAATGCTATAGGGGCTTCTGTGCCATTTGGCAACCTGTGGCTGAGCACAGCCCCCACCCCGTAGGGAGACGCATCACAAACTAACACCAATGGCAGCGTGCCATTGTATTGAATCAGTAAACTATCGCTAGACAGAAGGTTTTTTACTGCTTCGAATGCCCTAGCTTCCGCCTTTCCCCAAGACCACACAGCTGTCTTCGTTAGTAATTTGTGGAGCGGTTCGGCTATAGTCGCCTTATTTTTCAAAAATACCGCGTAAAAGTTGACCAGACCTAAGAACGCCTGTAACTCCGTTTTGTTTTGGGGAGCTGGGGCCTTCCTGATTGCCCTAACCTTGCTCTCAGTGGGGTGGATTCCTTCCTTGTCTATCCGATAGCCCAGGAATTCCACGGATCCTACCCCTATCTGGCATTTATTCAGTTTGACTTTGAGACCGGCGGACCGGAAAATGCCCAGAACTTTTCTCAACCGTACCCCTAATTCTTCTAGATTTTCGGCGGATACCAGTATGTCATCAAAGTACGGTACCACCCCGGGGAGTCCCTGCAATAGCCGCTCCATTAGGTTCTGAAATAACCCTGGAGCCACACTAACCCCAAACTGTAACCGGGTGCATTTAAAAGCACCCTGTGCGTCTGATCGTTTGTGCTTCGGCCGTGTTGCTATCTACGGGTAACTGCTGATAGGCTTGGGCCAAATCTAGCTTGGCGAAGACCTGGCCGTGCCCCAAAGAGTGCAGTAAGTGTTGTACTACTGGGACGGGGTAGGCACTCTTCTGCAACGCTTTATTAAGCGTTGCCTTGTAGTCAGCACAAATCCGGACCGACCCGTCCGGTTTGATCGGGGTGACTATGGGTGTCTCCCACTTTGCATGGTCAACTGGCACTAGTATTCCCTGGCTTACTAGTTTGTCCAGCTCCCGGTCAATTTTGGGCTTCAGGGCGAACGGGACCCTCCTAGCCTTTAACCGGATCGGGGCAACCTGTGGGTCAAGGTTAAAGGAGATCGGGGTCCCCTCGTACTTGCCCAAACAGTCTTTGAAGACGTCCCCGAACTCCTTCATTAGTGCGTCTTTTAGGTTGACGTCGTTTCGGAAGACTCCGGTCACTCCCATGCCCAATGCCCGGAACCAATCCAGTCCCAACAAGCTCGGCAAGGTTCCGTCGACCACGGTGATGGGCAGGGTCTTGTTGTGTTGTCCATACTTGACTTGGACGGACGTTACCCCTCGGACGGGGATGCGATTTCCTTGGTAATCTTGTACCCTTAGTTTCTGTGGTTGCAGCTTGCGCTTCGCGACGGCTGGCAAACGTTTCACGAGAGTGTCCCAGGACATGATCGTGATCGATGAACCGGTGTCCACTTCCATTCGGCACGGCACCCCTTCAATGTGCGTTTTAGTGAAAATCTTTTTTTCAAGGCGCGTGGCTGCTTGGCCTATTCTCACGGCAGTCTGATTAAGTTTCGCGCCTTTTTTGAATCGACCAATCACGGGCCTCTTCGTCGTTCCCGCGCTCTGATTGGTCGGTTTGAATTTTTGGCGGGAAGGTTGGGGCGCTCGACAGGCCTGTGCTATGTGCCCCTTCCTTTCGCACCGCCGACAAGTCGCATCCTTAAATTTGCAGTCTTGTCGTTTGTGTTGTCCCCCGCAACTCGCGCATTCGTCCCGGTCGTCTTTCCTTGGCCTCCCGGTGTGGAAGACTTCTTCCTCTTCCTCGCCGTCCTCTTCGGCCTGGACTTCCTCATTGTGGACCGGGGTTGTTTTCGCCCCAGTCCCCTGCGCGATCGGTGTTTGCAGGGTTTCTGCCGCTTGGGTGGACATCTCGTGAGCCCTGGCCTCGTCCAAGGCGACGGCCAGTGTTAGGTTGCTTCTGGACAGCAGCCGCCGTCGCAATCGGATGTCTCTGACCCCGCAGATGAGTTGGTCGAGTAATGCGTCTTCCAAGTCTCGATATTCGCAATGGTTAGCGGCTTTTCTCAGCGCTGCCATGTACTCGCGAATCGATTCGCCCTCTCGTTGCATCCGTTGCCGCAATTCGAACCTTTGAACAAATTTTGAGGGCGTCGGTGCGTAGTGAGCCCGAAGGGCGGTCTGCAGGGTTTGCCACGGTACCGACTGTACCGGCGTTGGCTCCGAAAGCGACTCTGCGGTGTCGAAAACTTCCGAACCGCAGTGGCTTAGGAAGTATGCTCTCTTCCTGTTGTCGGAGACCCCCTGGAGTTCGTTTGCTTCGAGGAAACACTCGAAACGAGCCATGTATGACCCCCATTTTTCTTTGGCTGGGTCGAATGGCGCTGGCGGTGTATAGCTGGACATCGTTGCTATCCGCCCTTATTTTGCTGGGTTCGTTCCTGGCGCTCTTTTGCCTCGAGATCCCACCTTCGTCACCAGTGTTAGATTCGGGCAATAACGAGGCCAGAGACCAGATGAGTGACAACAGCTCTTTAGTTTATAGTGAACCCAGCAACGAACAACAGAAAAACCCCTCTTTATATACAGTTCAGTCGGAGGCAGCGGCCAATCAGCAACGTGCTATTTCCCGCTCTAATTTCCCTCCAAATCTCTTAAAGATACATTACACCCCCCATGCCCACCCAATTGCCCAGTCTCCACTTGGCAGCTTGCTGCTTCTTTCGGGCTCGCTCGCTGCCTTGCTTTGCTTCGGCTGCTGCAATCAATTGCATCAGCTAGCAACTCAATCTTCCTGCCTGCAATCCATCTCATTGGTGAGCAACTCAATTTGCCTGCTTTGTCCCTTCAATTGGGTAAGTAACTGGGGGGGGGGCTTTAAAAAATAGTTAATTGGTTTTTTTTTTAAAGGAGTTTTATTTTTATTTTTTTTAGACATAGCAATTTAAAGTTAAGGAAGTTTTAAATTTAACTGCTTTTATCTAAAAATATAAATAAAATAAAATTATAAAATATTTCTGCAACTTTCTGAGATTTGGTGTATTTCTGTAGTGTTTCACTCTAACTGCACAAACACACAAAATCTCACAAAGCTGTATGTGGCATTGTGTGTGTGTGAGTCAGTTGTGTTGTATAGTGTTGTGCGTGTGTAAAGTGTGAAAGTTGGTTTTTGGTACCTTTTATTGTTTTGTTACTTTGTTTATTATTTTTATTACTTATTGTTATTGGCCATGCCCACCCGGTCACCTGACCACCAAACCACACCCACAGAACCAGTACGGAAAATGTTTAGATTTCACCCCTGCTCTGGTGATACACTGCACATACTGCACAAACTTGGAGAGAACAGACTTTAGACAGGCTTGGTTAAAATCTCCAGCCATAACAAAAGCACCCTCAGGGTCCGTTTGCTGCTGCCTCTCGATGGCATTATGTAACTTAGAGAGTGCTGTGCTAAAATTTGCATCAGGTGGAACATAGACAGTGGTGATAACTATAACAGAAATCTCTCTAGGTAAATAAATGACAGTTTATTTGACAAATAACAGTTAAACTGTTTCAACTCCTACCCTCAAAACGATGCTATAGAGCACTGCACACCAGAACAACTAGACACACGAACAGTTTTTTCCCGAAGGCCATGACTCTGCTAAACAAATAATTCCCTCAACACTGTCAAACTATTTACTAAATATGCACTACTATTAATCTTCTCATCGTTCCCATCACCAATCTCTTTCCACATATGACTGTATGACTGTAACTTTGTTGCTGGTAATCCTTATGATTTATATTGATATATTGACCATCATTTGTGTTGTAAATGTTGTACCTTGATGAAGGTATCTTTTCTTTTATGTACACTGAGAGCATATGCACCAAGACAAATTCCTTGTGTGTTCAGTCACACTTGGCCAATAAAAAAATTCTATTCTATTCTATTCTAAAAATTCCACATCTGGAGAACAGTGTGCATAAGTAACTCTGCTGTTAGTACACCAGTCATTATGTGTGTAAATGCAAAGTCCTCCACCTCTGCTTTTACTGGAGTTGCCGTTTCTGTTGAAGCGGTGTATGGTGCAGTTAGTTAGCTCAACTGACACATCCAGTATAAGTGGATGAAGCCAGGTCTCCATAATGATCATCACACAGCTGTCACGAATGAGTTTATTCACAGCCATCCATAACTCTAGTTCATCAGTTTTGTCTAGCATTGGTTAGAAAAATGCTTGGTAATGCTGGTCTGTGAGACTGCTTCCGTAACTGAGCCAACAAACCAGCTCTGCATCCCGGCTTCTGCTTCCTCTCTATTTGCTGTCGACGCCACCTCCCAGGCCCAACAACGATCCATGGAGAGTCCGGAAGTCTTATTAGGTCACTTGGTATATTATGAGACTGCTTGAAGTTGCTGGTAATATTCAGTCGACTAGAAGATCCAATCTTTAGTAATTCTCCGCGGGTATAGACTAGTTTTTACCCACACACTCCACTGTGACACCAGGAGCTCAAAGCCACAGTGTCTATGCATACCACCACCTTGGGGGAGGTGGACCCCAGTCAGCCACTGGATTTATGTATTTATACAGCGACACTCCATTTAAGTGCATAAATGTACATTTCAAGGATTTGCAACTGTTTACCAATTAAGCAACACTTATATGGAACACATTTTTTTAATTTAAACTAGCTTGCCACTGATAGTTCAACAAGGCAGATGTATTTGCACTGCAAACTAAAACTTGGTTAGAACATTTGTACTTAAAATGTTGTGCAGATTGAAACTTTTTCACTCAGTGTATTGTGCAAACCCATGAAAGGTGGTAATTCAGCAAAGATGAAATGTGTGAATGCAGCCTATCTGTTTCCTGAGTTCTGCCTTTGTCCTGTTGTGCTGAGTCACTTCCTGGTAGCTGTTTTTCCATTATCTCCCCTATTCAGTTCTTCTACAAAGTTCCATGTCACTATAATAAGTAGCAGATGCAGTTGCTACAGTACAGTGGTTTGTTTATTTATTTAAGAGACTTACATGGCTACCCATCTTATGAGCCATAACTCTGGGTAACAGCAGTGTTATCATAGAAACAGAAAAAAAGATCCCAATAAAAATCAATATTTGAAGAAAAGAACAACTCCGGGTGCCTTAGACCAACAGACATCTGTGCAGAGAAAAACAACTATTGGCCTACAGCCTTACCTTATCCCAATGCCTGCAGGAAAAGCCTGCTTTTGAATGGAGACCTGGTAAGCTTTCCTATTCACCTCCCTATGATTGGAACTCTATTACATGTGGAAAGCACCTGTATTTTTTTAACTTTTCCATCCAAGGGGGAAGCTATGCATTCAAGAATCTCTCTGCCATTGGACCATGTACACAGCTGTGTCCCACAGAAGACTGGAAGACAATGCAATTGCTCCATTGTACTAGCAGTGCAATGGTGGGGTGTGAAAAAAGCAAAGCAATTTTGCTATTTGGTTGAATTGTACTGTGCATTGAAAATGATTAAAAACTATAAGATTCATTATCTTTGCAATGGTATAAATTATTCATTATCCAGTTTAATTAGCTTTGCAACAATATTATTATCTTTACAAAAATCACCACATGTGCCCCATTTGCCCTGCATCTGCTAATAGCAGGCAGTGATTATGCTAGACAATAGGGTGCAATTCACATCCCACTGATACTAATTATACAGCTCCCATACATCTCAATGGACCTGGACAGTACCCAGCACTGACAAGCACTGTCTTTTTTTTAAGACAGAAGTTCTTAATGCAGGCAGTTTAATGCTGGTTTTATAAAACTGTAACAAGATGAACATTTCACTGGTGTAAAAACTGCAGGTAACTCAACCCCCTCTATTGGTGTATTATCTTGTATCATGCCACTATCAGTTGCTAAAGAGTAAAAGAGGTTTACTTTTGTATTCTGTATTTAGGCAGGAACAACCTATAACTGTGCTGTTACCATCCAGCTGTAGTCAATGATGATTTAAACAAACTTATTTTAACAACAGACGTCTGTAATTATCTTGGTTCCAATAAATTTCAAGTGAAATAGAAATATTAAAAAAAGAAGCACGTGGAAGCATCATAAAAGGATGCAGAAAACTATTGTTTCATCCTCCAATAGTTAGATGGTATTCTGGGCTCAAATATTTTCAGAACGTGAAAAATACCAACATCTACTGTATTGTCTTTTTAAATTAGGGAAAATTAATTTGTTATGAAAGGTTGGGCAAATTCATATCCTATATTTTTATAAAAAGCAAATTCTCCATGCCTTAAGAAAAGGACATTTCAGGTAGTGGGTGAGATTGGGGCAATTTTTCTTCAATAATAGCAGATATATCCCTTACATATTGCAAAATGTCATGTAGGTTTAGCTGATCACTTTCAGACTTCGCAGCACATTTCTAAAAGGCTTCAGGGTGGGTGGTGGTAAAGAAGACAAAAGATTTTACTTTTCCTCTTCCCCACTGGAAACTTTTTAGCCAGGTTAAAATCCTAAATAGGATTTTTTGAGATGTCCTGAGTGCTTGATTTGTGGATCAGGAGCTACAAATAACAGGCCAGGTCTACTCATGGTCAGTGACGGGATTCAACTAATTTAACCACCGGTTCTCTGCCCTAATGATTTCTTCCAACAACCAGTTTGCCAAACTGCTCAGAAAGTTTAACAACCGGTTCTCCCGAAGGGGTGCGAACTGGCTGAATCCCACTACTGCTCATGGTCCTTTTTCTGGATAACAAGACCATTTGTTGTCCTAGTTGTCTCTTTGCCAAAATGTCTGTACCTCACCATTTTATCTTTCATCAGACACCCCCCCCCATTTTCATGATTGAATCATGCAGTACAGGGGTGGGTTTCACTTACCTTTGCTACTGGTTCACTCTCTCTTGTGTGGCACTTCTTCACATGCGCAGATTGTATTTTTATTTGTACAGGTTTTTATTGATTTTTTAGTCCCCCCCCCTCCACACATACACAATTCATGAACAGATATTAGTCATATCATATCTTATACAATTCAATATATTCAAATACATTTTACTCAGTTACAGTTTTTGCCAAAATATTCTTTTTTCATAGTTTTTTATTCATTTCCTAATCTTTCCTTGCTTATTTTATTAAATCACATTTTCATTCACCCTCAAGTTCTGATTTCTTCATTTTTATTCATATTCATTCCCTTTCATTCTTTTTTTTAAGTATTTCAATTTTTATCCTAATATATTCAAATATATTTGGTGTTGTCTTTCCTCCATTTCCTTTCCACAGCAATCCTTCCTTCTCCTTCCCTCCCTCCTTTCTTCGAACCTCCTTTCTTCTCTCCACTCCTACTGCGTTTCTATTTCCCATTCCTTTCTCCTCCTCCGCCCTACTTCCTCCCTATGTGGCCTTCTGTCCTACTCTTATTTCCCCTACCTTATTTCCTCTCCTCTTCCCTCTCCATCTCTCTCCTTCTTCTTCTCTCTCTCCATCGCTGTATTTATTTTTAATATTTCTACTCTCCAGAGAACCCCGATTTTCTCACTTATTATACATATTTTACAAACCTCCCCTCCTATATTTTAAACATTAACATTGTCTTCATCTTATTCCAGTTGTATCATACTGTCAATTAATACAACTTTCCACCTCTTATTTTCTTAACATTTCTGTTCGCAGTTCAATACTTATCATTTTCTTCCAATAGTGTACGTCATTTACTAACATTTCAATTTTATTCCCTTTTACATCTTAATTTCAATCATTTTCATTTATAAACCATGCTATCTTTCATATTTCATCTGCTGGATTTTCCAGTCTTTTAAATGCTTAAAATTTATTTCTTTACCGTCAACTTTAATTCTCTCTCATTCCATGCATTCTCGGACACAAACAAACAAACAAAAAAGAAAAGATATCTATCACTACTTTAATTTCTTTTCTTCTGTTCATTTTTCTCCTAAGCATTTAACCATTTTCTTTCAGTCTCTCCCAGATCTCATCTCGTAATCTTTTTCTCCCTTTCTCCCATTCTTTCATCTTCTTCTTTCTCCCTTTCTTGCGTCCTCTTTTCCTAACTTTTACTCTAACTTTTACTCGGTTAATATTCCCCCTCAATTTTTCTCTATTTCCTCTTCTTCTCTTTATTCTATCACTGATAATCCCAGTGTAATTGTCTGTTTTTTTTCACTCTTTTAATTTTCACCCTCAATCTTTTCTTTTTTTTCTCCCCCCTTTAAGATTTCTTTCCCTTTCTCCATTTTTCTTTTTTCATTATCAATCTCAATATGATCATCTATAATCCTCACTGATTTCTTTTTCAGCATCATATCTCATAATTTCCTCATCTTATTAAATCACATCTTCATTCACCCTCAAGTTCTGATTTCTTCATTTTTATTCATATTCATTCCCTTTCATTCTTTTTTTTAAGTATTTCAATTTTTATCCTAATATATTCAAATATATTTGGGGTTGTCTTTCCTCCATTTCCTTTCCACAGCAATCCTTCCTTCTCCTTCCCTCCCTCTTTTCTTCGTACCTCCTTTCTTCTCTCTTCTCCTACTCCTTTTCTACTTCCCGTTCCTTTCTCCTCCTCCGCCCTACTTCCTCCCTATTTGACTCTCCTACTCTTATTTCCCCTACCTTATTTCCTCTCCTATTCTCTTTCTTCTTTCTCTCTCCCCTCTTTCCCTTTCCATCTCTCCCCTTCTTCTTATCTCTCTCCATTGCTGTATTTATTTTTAATATTTCTAGTGTCCAGACAACCCCGATTTTCTCACTTATTATACATACTTTTCAAACCTCCTCCCTATATTTTAAGCATTAACATTGTCTTCATCTTATTCCATTTGTATCATACAGTCAATTAATACAACTTTCCACCTCTTATTTTCTTAACATTTCTGTTTACAATTCAATACTTATTATTTTCTTCCAATAGTGTACATCATTTACTAACATTTCAATTTTATTCCCTTTTACATCTTAATTTCAATCATTTTCATTTATAAACTATGCTATCTTTCTTGTTTCTTCTGTTGGATTTTCCATTCTTTTATATGCTTAAAATTTATTTCTTTACCATCAACTTTAATTCTCTCTCATTCCATGCATTCTCAGACACAAAAAAAGAAAAAAGAAAAAAAAGAAAACATATCTATCACTACTTTAATTTCTTTTCTTCTATTCATTTTTCTCCTAACCATTTAACCATTTTCTTTCAACTCTCCCAGATCTCATCACTTAATCTTTTTTCCCCTTTCTCCCATTCTTTCATCTTCTTTCTCCCTTTCTTGCGTCCTCTTTTCCACCTTTCTCTAACTTTTACTCGGTTAATATTCCCCCTCAATTTTTCTCTATTTCCTCTTCTTCTCTTTATTCTATCACTGCTAATCCCAGTGTAATTGTCTGTTTTTTCACTCTTTTAATTTTCCCCCTCAATCTTTTCTTTTCTCCTCCCCCCCCCTTTTTGAGATTTCTTTCCCTTTCTCCATTTTTATTTTTTCATTATCAATCCCAATATGGTCATCTATATTATCCTCATGAATTTCTTTTTCAGCATTATATCTCATAATTTTCTCATCTTCTCTTTTTTTGTTTTTAAGCCACAGTTCTGCTTGTTCCATTAACAGACTCTCAAACCATCGGAAGCATTTCCTATAATTCCTCCCAATTCTCCATATTTTTGATATGAGGAGAAAAAACTTTTTCAATTTATTTATCTTAACTTACATACAGTCCAAATTCAAATTTATTACTTTGACTTAGTCCAAATTCAAGTCCGTGTAATATCTCTTTTCTTCTTTTCTTCTTTGTTTCTGTAAGTGTCCAATTCAAATATACTTTTGATCTGTTCCAATTAAAGTCTTTGTCAGTTCCACTTCCTTTTTTATAGTCTCACAGCAGCTGTATAAACAACACCTCCTCCTAACTTTTCTACATTGGTCTAAATGATGTGATACTTTCTTTCCTCCAGCAGATGTCTCTCTCCAATAAACAAATGCTTCAGCAACAAAATGTATCTTGTTAATCCACAAAATTTGTTATTTTCTGTCTTAATCCTTTTGTTAGCAACCAATGTTTTCCTTCAAATTTCTGTCCCTTTTAATGATTTAATTTCTTCCAAAGCCAGTTTTAAATTCAGATGGAAAGTTTCCTTTTTGGGGCTTTAATTACAAAGTTCACCTTTACTTTTAATTTTCTTCTATTTGTATTTCCACATGCCAATTAGCTGCTAGTTTCAAATTGAAGACTTCTTTTAAGCTTTGATAAGTTCTTCTTACCTATGAGTTGGCAAAACACTCCTCCAGTAAGAATACTCAATTCAATTGCCTCTCCTGCTCAGATCTCTTGGTGTGGCCGCCCCAGCTTGTGACAGCTCTAATAGCTGTCTTCCCGTGCCGTTGGGTCGGAGGCTAACGGTGCTCCAGGGAATTTGCTGCTTCCCTGTTCATGCCGATCCGCACCTCCCTTCTTCGCTGTCTCTCCAAGACAGCTATGGTCCATAAAGGACCCCCAAACGGCTGGGATAGCGACATTTCCTCTGGAGCCCCGGGGAACTGCCATCCGGCAGCGACATTGGCCACACCTCCTCTCCACGCAGATTGTGTTTGATGACATCTGGGCGGGTGGGCGAGCCTCCCATCACTGCTGCTACTGGTTCACCTGAACCAGGGCAAACATGTAGCAACCCACTACTGATGCAGTGATAGAATTAGAAGGAGCCACTAAAGCCATCATTTTTAACTTCCTCCTCAGTAAAGAATCCAATTTAAAACATGCCTTCTTGTACATATGCACTGAAAAAGAGCTCATCACCTGTCTGAATAACAATGCTTTTACTATTGGGAATTCCCCCACCCTCAAAAAAACCATCCAGTTGTGATTTATTTTCTTGTAAATTAAATCTATTATTCTGTAACCTGCATCCTGAGGAAAAAAGGAAAGAAACAACTCTCCTAATTTGCTGCTCTTTTTAAAAAAGTTAGAAAACTCAATTTCCCATCTTATGACATTTATACCGGTGGCCCCCAACCCCCAGTTCATATGGAAATTTTAAAGAAAATGTTGGATAACCATCTGACTGAGATGGTGTAGGGTTTCCTGCCTGGGCAGGGGGTTGGACTAGAAGGCCTCCAAGGTCCCTTCCAACTCTGTTGTTATGTTATGTTATGTTATATACCTGTACTGGTCAACAGCCTGTTGGGAACTGGGCCATGCAAGCAGCAGGTGAACATGCAAAGTTCCATGTGAAGGTCCTCGCTATCGTCCCTACCACTTCTGGTCCACGGAGCTGGAAAGGTTGCGGAGCACTGATTTATACCATAGGAATAATTATTTTCTTTTAAAAAAATACTTTTGATCTGTTCCAATTAAAATCTTTATCAGTTCCACTCCCTTTTTTACAGTCTCACAGCAGCTGTATAAACAACGCCTCCTCTTAACTTTCCCAGGTTGGTCTAAATGATGTGATACTTTCTTTCCTCCAGCAGATGTCTCTCTCCAATACACAAATGCTTCAGCTACAAAATGTCTCTTGTTAATGCACAAAATTTGTTATTTGTTATTTTGTTAGCAACCGATGTTTTCTTTCAAATTTCTGTCCCTTTTAATGTTTTAATTTCTTCCAAAACCGGTTTTAAATTCAGATGGAAAGTTTCCTTTTTGGGGCTTTAATTACAAAGTTCAACTTTACGTTTAATTTTCTTCTATTTGTATTTCCGCATGCCAATTAGCCGCTAGTTTCAAATTGAAGACTTCTTTTAAGCTTTGATAAGTTTTCTTCTTACCTAAAGTACACTCTTTAAGAGGTCAAAGGAGTCAAAACACTCCTCCAGTAAGAATACTCCATTCAATCGCCTCTCCTGCTCAGATCTCTTTGTATGACCGCCCCAGCTTGTGACAGCTCTAATGGCTGTCTTCCTGTGCCGTGCCGTGCCGTGCCGTTGGGTCGGAGGCTAATGTTGGCACTCCAGGAAATTTGCCACTTCCCTGTTCGCTCCGATCCATGCCTCCCTTCTTCGCTGTCTCTCCAAGACAGCTGTGGTCCATAAAGGACCCCCAAACGGCTGGGATAGCGATGTTTCTTCGAGAGCCCCGGGGAATCGCCATCCCGCAGTGACGTTGGCCATACCTCCTCTCCACGCAGATTGTGTTTGATGACATCTGGGCGGGTGGGCGAGCCTCCCATCACTGCTGCTACTGGTTCACCTGAACCAGGGCAAACCTGTAGCAACCCACTACTGATGCAGTGATAGAATTAGAAGGAGCCACTAAAGCCATCATTTTTAACTTCCTCCTCAGTAAAGAATCCAATTTAAAACATGCCTTCTTGTACATATGCACTGAAAAAGAGCTCATCACCTGTCTGAATAACAATGCTTTTACTATTGGGAATTCCCCCACCCTCAAAAAAACCATCCAGTTGTGATTTATTTTCTTGTAAATTAAATCTATTATTCTGTAACCTGCATCCTGAGGAAAAAAGGAAAGAAACAACTCTCCTAATTTGCTGCTCTTTTTAAAAAAGTTAGAAAACTCAATTTCCCATCTTATGACATTTATACCGGTGGCCCCCAACCCCCAGTTCATATGGAAATTTTAAAGAAAATGTTGGATAACCATCTGACTGAGATGGTGTAGGGTTTCCTGCCTGGGCAGGGGGTTGGACTAGAAGGCCTCCAAGGTCCCTTCCAACTCTGTTGTTATGTTATGTTATGTTATATACCTGTACTGGTCAACAGCCTGTTGGGAACTGGGCCATGCAAGCAGCAGGTGAACATGCAAAGTTCCATGTGAAGGTCCTCGCTATCGTCCCTACCACTTCTGGTCCACGGAGCTGGAAAGGTTGCGGAGCACTGATTTATACCATAGGAATAATTATTTTCTTTTAAAAAAATACTTTTTGATGCAAGTTATAAAACCTTTTGTGTTCAGGTTTTAAGAGCTTGGGTATAGAAGAAGCATTTGTGTTTGAGTGCTACTCTGTAGCACTCAGGCTACCTTTAATGGTAGCTATGTCTTTTTCTAATCGTTTTTATATCCTTATAAGACATCTCCAAAATATTAAAAAATGTATTATTATTTTTTTTAAAAAAACAGCTGTGCTGTTTATATATTATTAGTGAAATGGGCTATATAGTTAGATGGCAATCCAGCATGCAAGTCTTTTAAAAATGAACATTTCTTAATGAACAATGGTCAAGTATGATGATTATGTCTATAGTCCTACACTCATTAATCTCAATTAAAATAAGCAGTACTTACTTCTTCATTAGAGCTGTTTCTTATGTGTCCTATTTTATAGAGGACAGATATGACAGCTTTCTATTTTAAGACATCCTTTATTAGAAGGATTGTCTGTCCAAATCCATTTTAAATATAAAGAACCATTAAAAAAAAGGAAGAGCAAAGCAGAGCAGGATCAGAACATCTTTTCTGTTCCAGCTCATGTATTAATCAAAATTACATACTACACATAATGATGTTAACTTTTATTTATAATTTTATTAAAGATTTTTTTAAAAGGAAGGTTAAAAACTAATACAAATAATATAAGAAAAGAAAAGAGAAAGAAATCAAAGAGAAAGCTAAAAGGTCAAGAAAGGTAAAAAAAATGAAAGAATAATAGAGAAAAAGATATAAAAAAGGAACTTCCCATCTTCTTTACAGCACTTATAAATTTACTTCTTATTCTATGATTACAGTATAATTTCCTTGCTTCTATGACGTATCCTGCCTAATGATCAAAACCATAAATTATAAGTTCATTTTTTTCTATTATACAAACATTCATAAGGGGTTTCCAGTCTGCATTAAACTTAGGCAAGGTCTTTTCTCTAATTAGTCATCTCACTAAGCTTCATCATCTTCATCAAACCACTTCTCCATTGTGGGTAGTGCTTTATCTTTCCATCTTTGTGCAAACAACAATCCCACTGCAAGAATGATATGTAAAAACAAGGTTTCATGACTTCTTTCCAACTGTTTGTCCATCAATCCTAAAAGGAAAATTACAGGTGTCAATTGTACATTAATCTTTAAAATCCTTTGAAATGTGTGTGTGCATGGGTAGTCCTTGACTAAAGTTTATAACGGAAAATGCCCACTATGTTTGTAAGTCAGGATGATTGTAAAGCAGCTCACCGTGTGACCAGACCTGTTTTTATGTCCCCTTTTTGATGGTCAGTAAGCAGCCATCATGTTCGTTAAGTGAATGCCATGATTGCTAAGTGAACCCATTTTTGCTATGGGGTGTTTTTTCTGAAACCTGGAAGTAAATGCTGGGTTTTGACAAAAACATCATAAATCATGGCCATATGACTGTGGGATACTGCAAACAGTTGTAAATGTGAGCCAATTGCTGAGCTCAAAATGTGGATGTATTGCCATGGGGACCTTGAAACTGGACCATAATTAACTTTGGGGATAGGATTCGTTTGAACTTTGAATAATCACTAAGCAGCTGGTCATAAGTTGAGGAAGTTCTGCATCTGAATCCAACATTTTCTAACTTTTTTACACATCCGCCAAACATGATAAAATATCCCTTCTTGTTGTTCACATTTCCAACATAAATTTGAAGTGCCATTATACATTGTAGACAATTTCTCTGATGACATATAGCAATAATATAATGCAGAAAATTTTTCAGAAACCAGATTGATGCAGAACTGGCCAAATCAAATTTAAGCTGAGAAAGTAGAAACTGTTGCTGTTGCTTCTAAACATTTACATATTATCTGGATACAAGTAACTCATTAAGCTCAAATATACTTGTAGCACTTTATGTACATATAAAGGCTGATTATTGAAATAGAGCTAGATATTACAGAAAGTGAAATTAAATGGGCCATAGGAAACCATGGCTAAAAACTAAGCTTACAGAAGTTCAAAAAATACCAGCTGAACTATTGAAAATCTTAAGGAAACTCTTGTAGAAGGTAAAAATTATTCTATTGTTTAATGTGAAAAAAATACATTAAATAATGTGAAAATGCAATGCAAACCCAAAGAAAATAACCAGAGATGAAACTGAAGTAAGGCTAAAGAAACATTATTTTTCTAGGCTCTGGGTTCATTTTCTAGGAATGGTAATTGCATCAGTGAAATAAAGACATATCTGCTAGTTGGGGAAAACACTATGACAGATTCTGACATGATGTGGATGTGCAGATATCACATTGACAACAAAGGTACATATTGTCAGACTATGGTTTTCCCAGTTATAACATATAGCTATGAATATCAAATCCTTTGGATTGTAGTGCTAGAGAAGATTGTTGATAATACCAGAAAGAAGAACAAAATATTCAATATTCAAAATAAAACAAGGCTATTTATTAACAGTACTAATCAGGAAACTCCCTTTATACGACTCTGTAATCCTTTAATTCAGGGTAGAATCAGGGTGACTGGATGGAGCTGAGCATTTACTGGCCGGATGCCTTTCCTGATGCCATGGGGTGTTCACAGCAGATATTTTTTTCTTTGCACCCTAGGAGAGAAACATCAGCAAGAATTAATGGAAAATGCCTTCCCATATCAAAGGCTATTAAAAGGAACAAAGAACTTATTACTTATTAAATTCAATTTAAAGAAGCAGTTTCTGACAGATAGTCCTGGCAAAATTATTTCCATTGGGCTACAGAATTAAAAGCAATGGAAAAAAGAGATCAACAGCAATAACATTATGTGCATAGAGGCTTTATGGTTTATCAATCATAATTTAGAGGGTTATAAATTATGGTTAAGCTAATAGTGAGTTAATGTGTTGTGTGAAGATAGACATAAGGAAAGTATGCAGTGAGAAAAATAAACCATGGACTTATGAAGCCAGTTTGATATTCTGTTCAGATTTTAGCATTCACAAGCCTGATCGGATAGGGAACAAGGCGGGAGATCCAAGGTCAAATAATCAGAAATCCTCTGATGAATTCAAGCAAAGAAGAACTGAGTAGTCCAAGATCACAGACTATGCAGTCTATGCAAAGGGGGTGATAAAATCAGAATCAGATGGTATATTGAGAAAAAGTATTGAGGACTGGATATTTCAAGTTAAAAACAATTGGTGCTAGGGAAGTTAAAGATACTAAACCAAACAACAGATTACTAACCCACAAGAGAGATTTAAAAGAGTTTGATGACTTTTATTCTTGAAACTTAGGCAAAGACGACAGTTCAGCTTTTGGGGACCTTGCTATTTAAGGAGGTCTCTGGTCTCTGGTTTCTGGTGGCTCAGTGCTGAGCTTGTTGATCCGAAAGGTCGGCAGTTCAGTGGTTTGAATCCCTAGTGCCACATAACGGGATGAGCTTCCGTTACTTGTCCCAGCTTCTGCCAACCTAGCAGTTCGAAAGCATGTAAACAATGCAAGTAGAAAAATAGGGACCACCTTTGGTGGGAAGGTAACAGTGTTCCATGCACCTTTAGCGTTTAGTCATGCTGGCCACATGACCACAGAGACGCCTTTGGACAACGCTGGCTCTTCGGCTTTGAAATGGAGATGAGCACCACCCCCTAGAGTCGGGAACGACTAGCACATATGTGCGAGGAGAACCTTTACCTTTATCTGGCTTCTGCAGGAGAAGATTGGAACAACATGTGGAAGATTCTGTCCTTAACACATGGAACTTATCTGCTGAAATAACTTGGGGCTGACTCCCAGCAGACCGTCAGTTGATTAAAATGTGAATGTATTCTATATTTACTGCCTTTGGATGTTAGCTGCTCAGTTCAAGCAGGCCAGAAGCATCATTTTCTGATCAAGTTCAGGCAGCCAAATATACTATTGTCCTCTATAAATCAGAAGATTTTTGAAGATCAGTTGAAAGACAACAATTTAAGGGAGCTGAATGGATCTGCTAGGAAGAATTTGCAAGAGGCTTCACTTTTGCTCAGATGTTGGTAAATCATGGACAAAACCTATCATAGAAATATGAATACATGAGAAGGCTAATATTGCAAAATACATTTAGGACTTTATGATTGTAATTTGGTGCAAAAAAAATCCTATTGAACATCTTTGAATTTATTTCTGAGTAGACCTGGAAGGGATTTTTTATAGGTCTCAGTAAGAAGAAAGATTGAAGAAGAAAGGTGTTGAAAGGGGAGAGTGGAATTGAGAGCCAGTAGTCTTTAAGCTGGATCAGTGTGAGGGATGTGCAGTTGTGGTCCCAAGTTGACTGGGTTTGGAGCATTGTCAGGTGTCTGAAAGACTATGGAAAGAAATATAAGAAAACTTGATTGATAAGAGAAAAAGGAAAACATATTTTAGAGACAGAGAGATGTTCACCAAACCTTTCCAAGAAAAATGAGGTGGATAATTCTGTGCCAGTCTCCAATTCCAGCAGACTATCTCATTTTTTGAGCCAGATGGCTCTATTGCTAGAGAACTTGGGCTTGGACTACTGTTGGTATATGCAAGCATAATTAGATCAGTTCATCATAATCAATAAACTAATAATAATAATAATAATAATAATAATAATAATAATAATAATAATAATAATAATAATAATAATAATAATAATAATAATAATGATGATGATGATGATGTTTTACTTTGTATACCGCCCTTCTCCCGAAGGACTCAGGGCGGTGAACAGGCAAATAAAATACAAACAGAAACATACACAATAATTAAAACAACCCTTAAAAAACTGATTCAAATTTGCCAAAAAATTTAAAATAACATTACACCCCATAAGAATTACAAAAATTTAAAACCCATCGAAATTAAATTTAAAATTTAAAATTTAAAATCAGGCCAGTCCAGCCATACGAAATAAATAGGTTTTAAGTTCGCGGCGAAAGGTCCTAAGGTCAGGTAGTTGTCGAAGCCCAAGGGGAAGCTCGTTCCACAGGGTAGGAGCCCCCACAGAGAAGGCCCTCCCCCTGGGGGCCGCCAGTCGACATTGTTTGGCTGATGGCACCCTGAGGAGTCCCTCTCTGTGGGAACGCACTGGACGCTGGGAGATAGAGGCTGGCAGTAGACGGTCCCGTAAGTAGCCTGGTCCTAAGCCATGGAGCGCTTTAAAGGTGGTAACCAATACCTTGAAGCGCACCCGGAAAACAACAGGTAGCCAGTGCAGTCTGCGCAGGATAGGTGTTACATGGGAGTTCCGAACCGCTCCCTCAATAACCTGCGCAGCCGCATTCTGGACTAGCTGAAGTCTCCGGGTGCTCTTCAAGGGAAGCCCCATGTAGAGAGCATTGCAGTAGTCCAATAGATCTGGCATGAGATATTGAAGCCAGATTGGATGAGTACAAAAGTTTGCCCTTCTGGCAACATCTGTCCTGGGTTATGAGGTCTCCATCAGCCATGATCTTAAAGTAGGGGTGGTGATGGTGATTTTCCAGGAAACTATTATGATTATTGGGACCATGTTTCTGACATGACAGGCAGTGAATGTCTCTATCTGATGTTGGGCTACAAGGAGAGGTTGCCCATATACTACTCTTTTGTTGATGCATACCAGGATCTTTTCCTGAGATTTTGGATCTGATTACAGGGGCTAACATGCACCTCACATTTGGTGCATGGTGCGCACTGTGCATGTGCATGCGCAGCATGCATGTGCAGCCAACAAACCAGTAGTAAACCAGTCCAAACTTAAATGTGGAAATGACTAGAATATTTTAAATCTAAGTTTATTCTCATGCATTCTTCTTCAGGCAAGGGTATCTTTGATTTATTAAGGAGTTTTGACAGATGAAGCAACACAAGAGATAAATCCAGAAGTGAACCAGATTGGTTGTTGCTAAGTGCTCACATTATAACCCACAATGTAGTAATGCAGTCAGCACATTTCTCTGCCCTTACGGTGTCAGCCATATAATGCAACCCACTCTCCTCAAAGAGAAATCTATCAGAAGAGCTACGTAAGTGCTACTATGACATTGTGCAAGTCTTGTTCATAAAATGGTTCAGTTTTCTATGTTCTTGATTTTTCAAGAGCAGATCTGAAAAGATGAGTGGGGTAATGTCATGAGAATGCCAACCTGGTAAAGGAAAAGACCATGATAACAAGTGGGAAATTAAGGACCATAGTATAAGTAGTCCTCGACTTACAACAGTTCATTTAATGACTCTTCCAAATTACAATGGCACTGAAAAAAGTGACTAATGAACATTTTTCACATTAATAACTGTTGTAGAATCCCCATGGTCAATTGATTTACATTCGGATGCTTGACAACTGACTCACATTTATGATGATTGCAGTGTCTCATTGTCATATGATCACCGTTTGCAACCTCCTGACAAGTAAAGTCAATGGGGAAATCAGATTTACTTAACAACCGTGTTACTAATTTAACAATGAGAGTGATTCATTTAACAAATGTGGCAAGAAAAAATGTAAAATGGGGCAAAACTCACTTAACAAATTTCCCACTTAGCAACATAAATTTTGGGCTCAGCTGTGGTCATAAGTTGAGAACTACCTGTATTATAACCTTCATATTCTTTATTATTATCTGTAACCCAGACAGAAGCAGTACTACAATTGTGCAATAACAGCTAAATCAGTTGTAGCATATCAATTTCAGACCATGATCGTGAAATTTGTGTCACAGGAACACAAATAATATATTGCTCAATTTGGCAGATGTTCAAAATTCAAATTAGAAAATGTTTATGATGGCACATCCTCATCCATTTCTGACACTTAATCTTGGAAAGTAAGTGAAAATGGCATAGCTAGATCTAAATTTATCTATTTTCCTTTTATTCCCCCCTCCACATTTTTTTCTTTAACCTCATAGAAGTATTGGTGGTAATGGTGTCAATCTCATCAACTATAAGTGATCTTGACTTTGAAGAGTTAGACTGGAGCTATATAAATGAAAGAATAAACTTTCTGAGATGCAAGAAGTTTTTCACTAGCTCTTTCTCTTGCTTTTCTTTGCTTCTTGGTATGACCTCTCACTGCCCTAACCTGATGCTTTTTGTATAATGTGCTTTCTGGAGTTTATAAAAAATACATTTCCTTAATCTTGTGGGTTCTGTGCTGAGTGATATATTTGAAAAGGAAACTAGAATTCTATTTATATAATGTTACTATTGCATTTAATAACAAAAAAGAAAACAAATATTAAATTAATGTATGCATCATACTGGAAATTGCCTATATCAGATACCTACCACTCAGTGGGTAGGAAACCTAAAACCTATATTTTACAGCTGAGTTAAACATGCAGAATAGATTGGTATCTGAACTAGAAAAATGGATGTTGGCAGTTTACTCAGACGGATATTACAAGTGGAGCCATTTCTGCTCATTCCATTATATGTCTAGGGATTTCATAGGTCCAGTTTGTTTTCTATTGGAATCTAACTGAAAGAACAACTCTCTTCATGCATATAATGTTCACACTTTGTTCATGCAAGCCCTATTGTTTCTGACTGGTTTCTTCATTCATCTCTGAGCTCATCACAACCTATTTTGCTTGATAGTTCTATGAAACAATTTAGCTTGGGAAAATCACAACAGGAACCTAGTCTTAAGGTTGCCTTTCTGCAAAACTTATATTGCACCTCTGGATTTTGGTTATGCAGCTCACACTTTTTTTTTTAATCCAAGGCTCTCTAAGCACACAGCTCCATAACTAAGAAGCCAAATATTCATTTTCTCCCCTGACTCTTTGTTTTCCACAGTGAAAACTACAAGAAGCATAATAGAAAATAGCTGAAAGGTCAAAGTATAAAACATTGGATTCATAACAAGGCAGCACACATGCACACACACCCTGTGCAAGTTTTGTTGAATCAGGTCCAAATGTCACTTACGATATTCATAGATGAATGCTGCAGGTATCGAGCTCAGAAACTCCATTCCTTGCTTTACTGCGGTGCGTGGCAGCTTTGTTGCTTGACCTTAAAACTGCTGCTTGATCTTTTCCCCACTGATCCTGCTACAAGCTTTTCTTCCTACACCTGTCTCTGTCTGGACTGCCCTTTTTCGAAATAACCTCCACCTGCCTCTTTGGGTAGTAAACTCATCCTTGTATTTTAGCAAATCTGTCAGTTGACCTACTTGCCTGGAAAAAATCCAGTTCTTTCTCCAGGGCCTTCTCTCCATCTGTGAGGATCTGACCCAACCGAGAGCAATGGAGCCTTTTCATCTATGGCAAGCAATGTGACATTTCACTTGTTATCCCGTGCTAGCGTTAGATGAATGTACAAGAAGCTGGTGACCACATTTAGTGACTGCAGATGGAGAGTCTAAGGGATGTTAATGTGTAGAGATCAATAGGACATGATTGATTAAAAAGCAGCATCTTGGGAGTATTTAGGTTACTCATCATGAAGATAAGCACAGGTGCACTTTTTAGTGTAAAGTAATAAATGAAATATATGTGTTGAGAAATTTATGCTGAAGCTAAACCTCTTCCAAATGACTTTTCCAGGAAAGGTGAGAGGAAGCTGAGCACTGAGCTGGTGCTGTACCAAAAAAACAGGTGGCTCATTTGGTATAAGTATCTGAATTAATAACTGTTTTGCTATATTAATTAAATACAAGGATATCATAACAGAAAACACTCTGGGGCTGAATGGTTCAGCAAAACTGGCAGCTATAGAAAGTCATCTGAAGAGCCTGGGTTTTTTTCCCCCCTCCTCTGAGATGAAATGTTTTAATCTTGTGTCTATACAGTGTAGATTGGAAATCAACCTTACTTTCCATCTGTGCCATTTTTGGTATGATTTTCTCCCCACATTAATTTGATCCTGTTTCTATAATAATCTGCAATTATGGAAATACATTTAAAATGAACACCACATGAATATTTTACAGTATATTCTTTTCCCCAAATCTGCTTTTCTGTTTCTTTGATGTTTTGGAGGCAAAGAATGGGTTGGACAAATTGGAAGTGCAGCAAATGGCAGATAATTTAAGTTCCAAATCATGCATTAATCCAGAACGCATAAATACTGTTTATTTTTAGTGTCCTTAGATGCATTAGAGTGAATATTAAAAAAAAGCTTCAATTAAATCAGAGGCATCCAGAAACTGGGACACATAGACAGCTATACCCCCTTCAAAAACATTATTCTTCTAGGAAGGAGTAGTATCTAACATGAATGGAAAGAAATATGTTTTAAAACATAGTCCAAAGAACACAGCCATAACAGTAATTAAATTCGCTATTAGGATCCAAAGACAATCACTTTGGGACTGCATTGAACAACTTGATTTCTTCCTCTAGAGATATCACAAGCTTATTTTCTCAAACTGGTGCCCTCCAGCAGTGATGGACTTCATGTCTTATAACCTCTTACTATTAGAAATGTTCCTCCTGAGAGTAATGGAATTTTAGTTCCAAATTACTGGAGGATACCAGTTTGGGAATTGTTTTCTAGTGCCAGGGAGAAAAATTCTGCAGCATTTTCAAAAGCAGTTGCCATTCAATTTGATGCAAGCAATTCATTTTAGAGATTTTTCAAGAAGAAGACAATTTGGAGACATTATCACAAGCAAAGTTATGTCAATTACTGACTCACTAGATGCTCCAGGTAACTGCTACTCTGCTTTCAGCCTCTCTTACTTTCTATATCTCAATAAATTCCAAGAGGTGACACCAAGAAGGAATTACTGCCATGTCTTTTATAATAGTGGTACTATTATCACTATCAGAGAATCACTGTATGAGAGAGACTCTGTTTTTAAAATGGGCTCACAGGATCAGGGATTGTTGCTAATCTACTGGCCTTTCTGCTGCATAGCAACTTCCCTGCCTAAACTGTTGGAGGCCATCTAAGGGATGTCATTGGAGTTCCCCAAATTTATGGAAAGCATTATATATATTTATCCAAATCAATTCTCCCCCCCAATACTCACACTCTGCAAAGATTTGTATAATTCTCAGAGTTGAAGCCCCACTAAGAGACCAAACCCCAGGAAATCAAAGCCATAGGAAGACTACAATTACCTTTATTGAGATTAGCTATAATAATAGAATCTTGCAAATCTGATTATGCTGTATCTTCCCCCTTGTTTCTTATATTCTAATGAATCAGAGAGGCATCTGCCGGGTCCTCTTCTGAATATGATCTATTTTTTCCCAGGGCTTAAAAACTGCTTTAACTCCTTTTCCTTGATAACAGTTTTTGCATATTTAATCTCCATGCAGCAAACCTGCTGCCAATTGGCTCAAACAGATCTTTTCCCCCCAGCTCTACTATAAATTTGGAAGTTACAATAGCAATATTTATGGTGAGAAGGGACGACATGGCACTTTTGGGTTTCTGGCAAATGCCCAGTTTAACTTCCTTCCTTCCTTCCTTCCTTCCTTCCTTCCTTCCTTCCTTCCTTCCTTCCTTCCTTCCTTCCTTCCTTCAACAGAGAGGAGAAATGTAAAACAGAGTTGATATAAGACTTTTTACTATATAAAGATTTCAATAGCTAGCAGCACCTGTCTAACCTTAGCTGATCTTAGAAAAGCAAAGTAAGCTCAGACCATTTGGTACTTGGAAGTAATCATCATGAAATTCAGAGCCTTACACTAGTTGGGAAAATTGAGAAAAACACAAGAGAAATTAATGCAAAACCATTTTCACCCTGATGTCCAGAAAACTAAAGTACAAAAATATCACTATGTAGTCAACAAATTAGGAATTAAGCTTGACTGGATGGAATCTTTATCTGTTAATATAAATAAAGCTTCCCTTCCAGCCTGTTATGCTTATCTATTTTTTTCCATTAGCAGCAGCAGCAGCAGTATGAACAATGCTAAAATGTCTGTGATCTTTTGTCAATAGATTAGGTGGATCAAAACTGCTAAAATCTCCTATTGTGCTTTGTTTTAGTTTTGGTAGTGCAAATAAGCTCTGGATTTCTTAAGTAGTTTAGTTGGCAACATGGGAGAAGTGGACAAATTTGGAATAATGGTAGATGTGGTATAAAACATCTGAATGATAAGCATTAGAGAGAGAATGAAGTATCTTATAATATTCAACACATATCATCTTTGTCCAAGAGCACATGAAATAGCTAAAGTAAATTACTTTGTTTTTCTCTGGATAGCATCGCAATAAATCCTTTATGGTGCTTCAAATGCCATTTGAATGGTTAGACTAGCTTTTTGATCTTCTTGAAAACAGTAAAATAGGTACTATCTTAAACTGATCAGCATGGGTTTAAGAAAATGTAATTCATGGTGTGTGTATTATATTTCAATGCAAAAATTGCTTTCCATACAGTACTTCTCTTAATAGGATGGTAGTCAGCAGCTGCATTTTATTCCCTATAGAAGTTTTACATTATAAGGCTTGGGGCAACTTTATTTCAGAGTCATATTCAGAACAGATATTGGAAATAATTGGATTTATGAGATAATGATAATCAAGGCAAAAGCCACACAAGCATTTATTTAAGCATTCTTTAGATGAATTAGGTCTTTAAAACTGGGATTAGGAGAAAGGGGAAGAGCTGCAGATGATTGAGAAATAGGCAGGCAGACAGACTCACTTAAATTTAAGGTCAAATTGTCTATTTATTGAGACATTACTCAGAAGATTTTAATAAATATCAAATAGAAATAAAAATTCACCATGCTTTCAGAGGCAACAAGTAAGAGGCTCACTAAATTTTTGATGGGGAAGCTACTGCTTGGCAAGCATTACATTTGTCAATTCATGTGTTCTTGAAGAAAAAATAATATCCTTATCATTACCATGGTGACAGTTTGTCTGGTTTTATGCAGGCATTAGAAGTCTACCTATTTTGGAGTAACTAAGGCTGACCCAGTCAATCCCAGTCCTTCAGAAATCATGTACCTGTTTTCTTTCTTTGAAATGTGGATTTCTTTCTTTGAAATGTGGATGACAAAAATTAAAATATTTTTAAAATTATTTTAAATAATTAAATTGAATTGTTGACTTGTCCCGCATCAAGTTGTCCCATGGCAAGTTGGCCATGTTGAGTTGTCCTGCAGAGAGTTGGCCATGGTGAATTGGCTGTGGCAAATTGGCCATGGTGAGTTGACTGCAGTGAGTTGTACCATTCCCTCTTTGTACATCCTCTGGAACTGTAATTCCGAGGTTTCAGAATGTATGTGTGGATTTAATGGGGTAGAAGCTTGGGAAACTTGGTAGGATATTAGGCACTGGACAAGAGTGGAGTTCTTTTTCTTTGTTGCTTCAGTAGGTTGTCCCCAGCTGGTTTTTATCTTTCTTCTTTTAAAGGCTCCTAGTTGTTTATATTGTTTTTAAGAGGAGACATGTTATTATGTTATTGTCACCTATCTCAGGTTTATAAAGATTATAAAATGAGATAAGGACTTTCTTAGCTTCACCACACTCCTTATCAGTTCATGGCTTTGATGAAATTGGGCACCAGATAACAGAGAAATTTGTGTCACAAGCCAATAAGGGTCATAGCATTTGCACCAGATGCTTGTAAATGTCTAAGGGATCTTGAGTGAGATTGAACAACATGAGGGCTGATTGGCATTTTTGTAGATTGTCCTCTGCCAATGCCCTTTTCCTTTTTTGCCCAAGTTGAGAGTCCATTTGGCATGACATCTTGCTTGACCTACCAGAGAAACTGAAGGAATGAAATGAGCTCCAGAAATATCTGCCAAATAGGAAACTTCAAATATAGGCAAAGTGGAAAATGATCACTATCTAAATGGAGAAGTACTTCAAAATTATTCACACGGAGTAGCAAGTTTGTAGTTATTTTGTTATTTTACAAATGTATTTTAATCCTGTCTCAAATTTTGTATGCTTGTTATCTGTACTGGTCTTTGACCACAATAAATTGAACTGATTGATTGGTAACCTGTTCTCTGCAGGCTGGAATGATTGGGAATTGATATTTTAATTTTGTATCAGGGATTTACATTGAAAACACACAGTTAAGATGACAGTTAAATAAGTAAAATAAATATAATAGTTAAAATTAACAGCTAAAGCTAGCAGTTAAAAGTTTATACAGGTACTTTAAAAAGCTAATAAAGATGTTAACACCCAGCCCCCCACACTCAGTTGGCAACAGAGAAGGTCTGATCATAAGTCACTCCCAAATGAGTTTAGAACAAGGGTGAGTGAACTTCCATAGATAATGTCAGCATGGAAGTTTATATAAAGGAGATGTTGTCTCAAATAGTCTGGACCTAAGCCATGTAGAAATTTAAAAGTAATGACTAGCCTTTTGTATTTTAACCAGAAATGAATTGGCAGCCAGTACAACACTTTTGGCACAGGTGTAATATGAACTCTTTGTGTCCTTGTGGAAATGGCCTTGTTGCCAAATTTTATATGATTGAAATATTTTTCTACCCTGTGCATCACAATTTCAAGGATCTTTTTTTAAAAAAGGAATACGTTGGTATATCAACTAAAACTGATAAAAGGCACCTTCACCATTTCCTTTATTTGGCAGATCAGGAAAAAAGGGTCCTCAGACTACATACTCAGTTCTTCTGGGAGAGTGGAATTCTATTTAGGAAAGGCAACCTGCCACCTTTCTGGAATTGGTTTCTTAATAGTGAGTACCTCTATCTTATCTGGAATGTGGTTCAGATTATTGCTCCCCATTCAGTCTATTATTGAATGTACACTTATATTCAGGGGAGCTCCATCATTTCCTGAAAATGTTAGAGTAATAGATCTGGGTGTTATCAACATATTAATAGAAAATAGTCTGATGAACAGCAAGAGAAGTTTCATATAAATATTGAAAACTAGAGAGATAATATGAAGTCCTGATAGTAACTATGTAACAGCTCCTATTTCCAGAACCACATATGTAAACATATGTAAAGACTTTGAACATGGAAACAGATATTGAAAAACAAGAAAAGTTCTTCAAAAGGAGGTTTCAACTTCTAATTGGTATGCTAAAGGATGGGCAGATAGTAACTGTTTCAAGGGAGATCAAATGAAAATGGAACGGTGATACAAAATACAGTACAAATGTCAATGTTCAATATACCTCAGGAGATATTTCTTATAAGGATGTCTAGTACTAGAAGACAAAGACACTCCAGTTATTACTAGTCAGAAGGCTACAGAAATATGTCAAGCAACAGTAAAAGTATTGGTAAAAATTCTAACCAAGCCATACTAGCAAATCTGGAGAATGATTTAGTGGCCAACAGATGAGAAAAAGGCAATCTACATCCCAGTAATAAAAAAGGAAACTCAACAGAATGAGCAAACTATTGCAAAATATCCCTGATTTCATAGACTTTATAGACTTGCATGGAAAAAGAGAAGGCAGATGTTTAAGCTGTCTTTAGAAAAGGCTGAGGAACATGAGATAATATATTGCTGGTACATACTGGATAATTGAGAAAGCCAAAGAATATCTAACAGAAGTCACTATGTGATTTATTGATTGCGTACATCATATCAAATTATCAAATGTACTCAGAAGTATGGAAATCCCAGAACATTGTGTAAACTCAACCCAAAGATGACACAATGAATTCCTATCAAGTCCAATTGTTTGTTTAACTTCTAATAGAATCTTGCTAGACTAACCTAATACTTTAGATACACTCTGAATCTTTTCCTTCCTTCCCCATCCAATTCAGGACTGCACAAATCCCTTTCTTTTTTCCTGGAATGTACTACTTACTTCCTGGGAAACTGCAATGCTCTTTCCAAGATTCCTCCCCACTTCTCTAGGTGGACATTCATACATTGTCAAATTAGAGTTCTTTCCTTATTGAGGGCAGTTACAAATGAATATGTTTCAGAACAAACCTCACAAACATTTTAGCATCTTGGCTTTTCCAGGGATGCATCCTAATGATGGGTTATGAATGTGCACTCAGCACATTTAAACAATATCAAAGACCTGAAAATCCAACAGGACCAGTCCATTCTACCTAAGAATGTTTTTCTGAGCAGTTAAGTCTCTTTTTACAAACCATCAAGCATTTGCAGCCCATAACTGTTTCCAGATTCTGAACAGCACTAACCTTAGCATGCTTCAATGCATTCCCGACAGCAGTTTTGGAAAGTCAATACACAAAAGTCCCCTATCAACTGAGACTGTGCCTCTGTGGAAAAGGAGCTGTTAAAAGTCCAGCTCATGCCCTGTTACACTGTACCCTCTATGAGGGCTCAAGGATTTGCCTTATCATTCTTTACCAGGTACAATACACTGAAAACTTTGATCATTTTTATACACCATTGTAATCTGATCAATACAACTCAGAGTCCTTAAATGTTGCTACATTTTGTTACATTCCCTATAAAATTAGGGAAACTTTGATTATCCACTGATAATTCCCCCACTAATTTTATTTGTTTTAAAAATAAATAATTTTAATGTGTTTTATTTGCAATTCTGGTCAGTGGTCATAATAAAATTTACATTCACTCACTCACTCACTCACTCAATCAATCAATCAGTCATTCTCATGAGAAACCTATGTACAGAAGCAGGAAGCTACAATATGGACAGAATATAATGAAATAGACTAACTTTAGGTTGGAAAAGCAATGCAAGAAGGTTGTGTACTCTCCCCTGATTTAGTCAACTTATATACTGAATATATATTAAGGCAAGCTTTGTTGTTGTTAGTTGCGAAGTCATGTCCGACCCATCGCGACCCCATGGACAATGTTCCTCCAGGCCTTCCTATTCTCTACCATCTTCTGGAGTCCATTTAAGCTCATGCTGACTGCTTCAGTGACTCCATCCAGCCACCTCTTTCTCTGTCATCCCGTTCTTCTTTTGCCCTCAATCTTTCCCAGAATTAGGCTCTTCTCCAGTGAGTCTAAGGAAAGCTTAGAAAATAAATCTGGTTTTTAAACTGGAAGCAGAAACATTAGTAACCTGCACTAGATTGATACTTGTCTGATAGCCCAGAATGCAAAGCTCTAAGTAATAAAAGTCAAGGAGTCTAGTGAAAAAAAAATTCGACTAAAAATAAATATGAAGAAAGCCAAACTAATGAAAACAGGTAAAAGAGCTAGCATTAGAATTGACTATGAAGATGTCAACCATCAACAGTTAAGTAAGCCTGAGAAATAGAAACAAAACAACTGGAAAGTTGTACTACCTATTTCCAGTGTTTCAGATATCCAGAAGGATTTGGTTGATTAAGAGAGCAAAAAGAATCAAGAAAGTCATGCTCCATCCATTGCTCCCCAGATAAACCTTATTCAAAAGGTCAACCAAGCTAATGTCAGTCCCATATCCTGTTTTGACATTAGTTTGAAATGGGCCAAGATAATCCAAAATTGCCTGAAATTGAGAAACAGCTAGTCTTTCAAATACCTTACCTGATCATGATGGATTCGAATGGCCTATAATTGCCCATCTCTAAGGAATAGCAATAGCACTTAGACTTATATACAACTTTACAGTGTTTTACAGCCCTCTTTAAGCAGTTTACAGAGTCAGCCTATTCCCCCCAACAATTTGGGTCCTCATTTTACCCACCTCGGAAGGATGGAAGGCTGAGTCAACCTTGAGCCTGGTGAGATTTGAATTGCCAAATTGCAGTCAGCTGGCAGTCAGCAGAAGTAGCCTACAGTACTGCACTCTAACCATAGCACCACCATGGCTCATATGGGAATGCATTGCAGGCTTCAGAAGAGGCCTAATGAATGATTAAATGAATAACAGATTGACAAGATGTTGAACCAAGCAGTACAACTGAATGTGGAAATATAAAGAACATTAGCAAGGCATCCTCTTGCATTAATTTCATGCTTCCCCAGGCTCTGAGATTCCCGTTAGGATGGTCCTGCATTTTCCAGATCCAGTTCTCTGCTATATATTTATTTGTCTAAGTTCAGGTGAAATCTGATTTCCATAACTTTTCTTTTCTTAGAATGTGCGATGGCTGCAAAGTATTGACATTTTGATTGAAATTGCCATGGATATTTAGGGAGGGTTTGATTGTTTTTAAGGGAAAAAAAGAGAGACAAAACAAAATTGGGGGCAGGACCACCAGGACAGAACTGAAGGTTTGTATGGGGAAATAAATAATCATAAGACACAAGTAGACTTCAGGCAATACATTTTTCTAATTAACAAGGAATTATTTAGCATTAATTACTCGCTTCTTTGACACTGAAAAATCAATACATGGCTTTGTAGATCCCCACTAGCAAATTGCTAATCCATATGGATCCATCTTTTGAAATGATATACTATAGGAAGGTCTGGATTGATTAATAGATTTGCATTAACTTTGTGAGGATTTTTGCTTCTCTGTTATCTTACAATAAGAACAGCCAAAAATTATTTTCTGTAATCTAAATTGCTGGTAAAAAGGTTTGGGAGAAAAGCTGGGCTGAATTTTTATGAAAAAGGACTTTATAATAGATGCTTATGGTTTAAATTTACTCTTGGTACAACAATATGTACTTTGATTCTGTACAACCCCTTCCCATTTCTGTATTAATAATCTGGAAAGGTGTAAAGATGGATGGATAATTGCCTTCTGATCTACAGTGCCTATTAGTTTAGGAAGTATGAATTATTTCAGCTCCCTTAAAATGTAGATCAGAAAAAATATTGAATTTTTATTACTGTTAGAACTTCTGAGCTTGGTTCTACCACTGACCTCAAATTCAGCACAGAGGTGCTCTGTTGAATGCTTCCATAATTTCATATCTATATTGCTTTTTAACAATTGATGTTTTTATAGAATGATTTCCATAGCAAACAATGGAAACAACACATTTTTGCAACGAATACTTTTAGTGAGTCGCTCAGTAAAACAGCAACAGTTTCACTAATAATATGGTTTTCAAAGTTGTATTGACAACAAATCAGAGTTGGGTTTCAGCAGGTTCTGACCAGTTCTGGAGAACTAGTAGCAGAAATTTTGAGTAGTTCAGAGAACTGGTAGTAAAAATTCTGACTGGCCTTGCCCCTATCTATTCTCTGCCTCCCAAGTCCCAGCTGATCGGGAGGAAATGGGGATTTTGCAGTATCCTTCCCCTGCCACGCCTACCAAGCCATGCCCACCAAGCCACACCCACAGAACTGGACTATAGTATGCCAGGCCCCCGGTTCTCCACTGTCTCCCAGAGTTTGCCCATATTCTTGTTCATTGCATTGATGACACTTTCTAACCAACTCTTCCTCTGCCATCTGCTTCTTTTGTTTCTTCTTTTTTTGTCTTCAATCTTTCCTAACATCAGAGTCTTTTCCAATGAGTTCTCACTTCTCATTTGGTAGCCAAAGTATTTGAGCTTCGGCTTCAGTATCTGTCCTGTCGAAGAAGTCAGGGTTGATTTCCTTTAGGAAAGCAGAGATTAATCCAGTGATTTTCAAATTTGGCAACTTTAAGGAATGTAAACTTATTTAAGGTGAAGTCCATGCACCTTAAAGTTGCCAAATTTGAAAAACACTGGATTAATCTATCCATACCACCACCTATTTCCTAGTTTTTTCCCCCTATTTCTTTTAAACAGCACTAAGAATTGGGCTTTCTCATGCTTGGAAAGAGAGAAGCAAATCCCTAATATAATCTGATATTACTTTCATTCAGGTAGCTTTGCCTTCTGGCAGTCTGGCCACAGATGATATTATGACACAATCTTCTTAATGCATTGTATTATGGCAAAATGTGCCCTAAATGACTCTTGTAAAATGGATTCCCAGTGAAAGCACTGGAGTGTCAACATACGCTTAATCTCTGTGCCTTACTAAACATTATAAATGCAATTTGCTGTCTGAAATAAGATATGCTAGACATCACTCACTTCTCCAGAGCACACTGAACAATCCATAAACCTTGAAGCACATTTTGTAATCACTCTCAAAAGAATGATAGGAGAATTCATAGAGGGAGTGTTGGAATTGGGTAAAGAATCAATTAAGATGTTTTTATCTTCAGTTGTGCATTATGACATAACTAAGGAACAATAATGTAAAATATTCACTTTTATTAATTTCAACTTGGAGACAACTGTGTGCATGAGAACAAGATCTTTCTTTCTTGCAGGAGTTAACATTAAGCATTTCAAAGCTATTATTAAAACACTAGTGTATGCTTTACATCTTTTATTGGCAGGCCTGTTTCCCTGAGCTTGGGATGAGCTATAAGAATATTTCATCTCACTAATCAGTTATGCCTGAAAAAACCCCCCACAACTTTCACATCTTTGTCATAGAAGTTGCTGTTATGATTAAAAAAAAAAGTGTGAGCCTCTTTAAGAAGCTCAGATGTGGATCTAGGTCAGGCCTGTCAAATTGGCGGTCTGTGGGCTGTATACATCATGCTCAGGCCACACCCCAATCCAGCTCCGCAAAGGCAAAAAATGTTGCGATAAGAGATAAATCACATGTCACAATCGAGTTTGACACCCATGTGTTGTGACCTAGGCTTATTGAGTCATTACAATACAGAGTTAGTCCCAAAAAGCCTATTTTATTGTAACAGCTGAGAATTATGTTCATTCCAGCTGAGTCCCAATTAGTTGCAAAAAAAGTCCTTTGGAAGAAGTCCTTCGGGATAATCACCAACCTTTATCTTCTTTCACATGTTGCCAAAGACCTTACTTGGTAAAGCCCCACGGAGTTCAGAAGCAAACAAGAGATGCGGTCAGAAACAGAGCTAGCAACGTTGCTTTCCTGCAAAAGACCCAAATGCCTTTGTTTCTCTTTTAAGCCTTATGGGAGGAGTCAATCATCTCCTGGCCTTACTCCCGAGTCATCCCTTTTGATTTAGCTGCTCTTGGCTTCTGGCAGCTCTGCACATGCATGCACTAGGAACAGTCTCCTCCTGTTCCTCTGCCTCTCTGCTGTCTGACTCTGGGGGCTCCAGAGTCCGCGCATCACTCCCACAAGGCCCTGGCACCATCTCTGCCTCCGATGCAGAACTCCGATGCAGGCTTTCCCCAGACTCCAGGACTGGCCCATGTTCCTCCCCAACCTCCTCATTGTTCACTTTGCTGCAAGCTCCACAGCTGCTGGCAGGTCACAACACCATGTTCTAGGTATTCCCAATACCGTGGTGTGCATAAGAACACCAGCGTGCCTACCATTCCTGTCCTTATGTTCCCTTTAGTTGTATTCATTTTATGTTTTCAATTTATGCTTATATATATTATCTAATGTGTATTTGATGAAAATAAATAAATAAATAAATAAATAAATAAATAAATAAATAAATAATACCTAGATCACGTGAATCTCAAATGAGTGGAGAGAGTGGCATTATGAGGAAAGGCTCCAATTGGCATGGGAAAGCTGTACCTTCAGACCTGCAAGATTCTATTAATATAGTCTTACAATGAAGTAATTAGCTTGTTTAAACATGTATCCTGCCTGGCTTGCTGGGGATGACTAGCATCAATCTTGCAAGTCTTAAAATACAAGTATCGCATGGCTACTCTTAACCACCTGCTTAATTAGGTCAGGTCCTTCCTAAAGTTTCTTTCTCTGATCTTTAAGCCCCCCTCCCCCTCCTGACAATCTTCTCTGATTGTTTCCTAGGCAGTATTTTTTCCTCTCCTCCAAGGTCATCCACACATTCCATTACAAACTGGTGTGACAAAGGAAGAAATACATGCAAACTTTTGTGTAATTCTTAAAATAGTTTTAACATAATGTGTGAAGAAAAAGACAATTCATTGTCCACTCCTTCATTAGGGAAGATTAACAGACAAACCTGAATCTGATTATTACAGGTAACACAATTTACCCAGCTCCACAATACTTCTGCCAGGTATTACTGATGCTAAAAAGACAAAGTTGCTGTGTAGAACAGTCATTGTTTGGAAGATGGCAAATTAGCATCAGCATTCTTTATTAAACAGCTTATTTTGTTTTCAGCCAGGAGAGACATTTGGTTGAATAATGGCAATGCAAGGAACTGGTTATGCTTTCCAAGTAGCCCAAATGAAAACAGGTGGATGGTTTGCAACCAACAGCTGCCCTGAGTAAAGAATGAATTATTTGCATTATGCTAGGACAGGGGTCTCCAACCTTGGCAACTTTCAGCCTGGAGGACTTCCCAGAATTCTTTGCTGGCTGGGGAATTCTGGGAGTTGGAGTCCTCCAGGCTTAAAGTTGCCAAGGTTGGAGACCCCTGTGCTAAGACACGGGTGTCAAATTCTATCACATCATGTGATGTATTGTGATGTATTGTGATGTTTTTTGCCTTTGTGGAGCTGGATGTGGGTGGCTAGTGCGTGATGTATCCAGCCCGCAGAGCACCAGTTTGACACTCCTGTAGGATAGAATTGCTGATAAGTGAGAGCTGGATGTCCATGACAAAATGATAAAAAATCAGGGTATTGGAATAATTCACCTATGGGTGGCAGCAACAACAATAATAATATGGTTCCAAAAGAATCCTTATTAAAATTAATATTGTAATCAAAATAAGATCATTGATAAATATTTTCCCAGAATTTTAGAGATAGACTTACTAATGTGATGTGAAGATTGCATAACATGTAACTAGAAGTAAATTTCTGCTTTTGAATTAGGTTAGCAATTTCTATCATTGACTCACTTTATGTTATAAATTTGGGATTAGAATTTTATTCTGGGAAATAAGATATTTTTAGATGGATTGGAGCCGGTGGTGGGATTCACATAATTTAACAACTGGTTCTCTGCCCTAATGATTTCTTCCAACAACCAGTTCACCAAACTGTTCAGAAAGTTAACAACCAGTTCTCCCGAAGTGGTGCGAACTGACTGAATCCCACCACTGATTGGAGCTCTTACTCTAGTAGTAGGTGAGGGATGTGGAAGAAGAAATGTGGACAAAACAACAGAGAAATGGAAAACAATGGGGATTAGAGTTCCAGTGCTATTGTCTCATCACTCACTGACGTCATTCATATGGATCTTCAGGCACCAGTCAGTACCTCCTGGGACTCAGCTAAGTCTTGCGCCTCTCCCGGGTTAAGGTCAGCTGTGGGTTCAAATAATGTGTGGTCATGGTCTGTTTCATTTAGCTCGGATTGTTCGGCTATTCGTTTTCTTATTTGATCTATGTGGCGCCTCCATACTCGGTTGTCTTGTAACTCAACTAAGTATGACTTTGGACCGGTTGCTTTTATGATTTGCCCTGCCAGCCAACTTGGCCCGTCCCCATAGTTGCGTGCCCACACTCAATCGCCTATGTCCATTCCTCTAGTTTTTCCAAGTTCCCCCTGGTAACCCTCTGGTGTCTACTGGGGATTTAAACGGTCTAGTGGGCACCAGAGCTTCCGTCCCATCAATAATTCGGCTGGGCTTCTGCCTGTTGCGGTGCTGGGGGTTCTATGTTGGACCGCTAGAAAGAAATCTATCTTTGTTTGCCAGTCGCCTGGCTTGAGTCTTGACAATGCCTCTTTTGCGCTCCGGACGGAACGCTCTGCAAGGCCATTCGACGCGGGGTGGAAAGACACAGAGAGGGCATGCCGGATGCCCGCATCTGCCAGGTATTCCTCAAACTGTGTTGCCGTGAATTGCGGGCCGTTATCGGATACTAGCGTGTCGGGCAGCCCATGGGTTGCAAACAGGTGCCGTAGGGCTGCGATTACAGCCTCGGCTGTCATGGATCTCATGAGAATGATTTCCAGCCATTTAGAGAAGTGATGTATTGTGATGTATTGTGATGTATTGTGATGTATTGTGATGTATTGTGATGTATTGTGATGTATTGTGATGTATTGTGATGTATTGTGATGTATTGTGATGTATTGTGATGTATTGTGATGTATTGTGATGTATTGTGATGTATTGTGATGTATTGTGATGTATTGTGATGTATTGTGATGTATTGTGATGTATTGTGATGTATTGTGATGTATTGTGATGTATTGTGATGTATTGTGATGTATTGTGATGTATTGTGATGTATTGTGATGTATTGTGATGTATTGTGATGTATTGTGATGTATTGTGATGTATTGTGATGTATTGTGATGTATTGTGATGTATTGTGATGTATTGTGATGTATTGTGATGTATTGTGATGTATTGTGATGTATTGTGATGTATTGTGATGTATTGTGATGTATTGTGATGTATTGTGATGTATTGTGATGTATTGTGATGTATTGTGATGTATTGTGATGTATTGTGATGTATTGTGATGTATTGTGATGTATTGTGATGTATTGTGATGTATTGTGATGTATTGTGATGTATTGTGATGTATTGTGATGTTTTTGCCTTTGTGGAGCTGGATGTCCATGACAAAATGATAAAAAATCAGGGTATTGGAATAATTCACCTATGGGTGGCAGCAACAACAATAATAATATGGTTCCAAAAGAATCCTTATTAAAATTAATATTGTAATCAAAATAAGATCATTGATAAATATTTTCCCAGAATTTTAGAGATAGACTTACTAATGTGATGTGAAGATTGCATAACATGTAACTAGAAGTAAATTTCTGCTTTTGAATTAGGTTAGCAATTTCTATCATTGACTCACTTTATGTTATAAATTTGGGATTAGAATTTTATTCTGGGAAATAAGATATTTTTAGATGGATTGGAGCCGGTGGTGGGATTCACATAATTTAACAACTGGTTCTCTGCCCTAATGATTTCTTCCAACAACCAGTTCTCCCGAAGTGGTGCGAACTGACTGAATCCCACCACTGATTGGAGCTCTTACTCTAGTAGTAGGTGAGGGATGTGGAAGAAGAAATGTGGACAAAACAACAGAGAAATGGAAAACAATGGGGATTAGAGTTCCAGTGCTATTGTCTCATCACTCACTGACGTCATTCATATGGATCTTCAGGCACCAGTCAGTACCTCCTGGGACTCAGCTAAGTCTTGCGCCTCTCCTGGGTTAAGGTCAGCTGTGGGTTCAAATAATGTGTGGTCATGGTCTGTTTCATTTAGCTCGGATTGTTCGGCTATTCGTTTTCTTATTTGATCTATGTAGCGCCTCCATACTCGGTTGTCTTGTAACTCAACTAAGTATGACTTTGGACCGGTTGCTTTTATGATTTGCCCTGCCAGCCAACTTGGCCCGTCCCCATAGTTGCGTGCCCACACTCGATCGCCTATGTCCATTCCTCTAGTTTTTCCAAGTTCCCCTTGTAACCCTCTGGTGTCTACTGGGATTTAAACGGTCTAGTGGGCACCGGAGCTTCCGTCCCATCAATAATTCGCTGGGCTTCTGCCTGTTGCAGTGCTGGGGTTCTATGCTGAACGCCAGAAAGAAATCTATCTTTGTTTGCCAGTCGCCTGGCTTGAGTCTGACAATGCCTCTTTAGCGCCCGGACGGAACGCTCTGCAAGGCCATTCGACGCAGGGTGGAAAGGCGCAGAGAGGCATGTCGGATGCCCTCATCTGCCAAGTATTCCTCAAACTGTGTTGCCGTGAATTGCGGGCCGTTATCGGATACTAGCGTGTCGGGCAGCCCGTGGGTTGCAAACAGGTGCCGTAGGGCTGCGATTACAGCCTCGGCTGTCATGGATCTCATGAGAATGATTTCCAGCCATTTAGAGAAGGCGTCGACTACCACTAGGAAGGTTTGGCCGTGGAAGGGGCCAGCAAAGTCAATGTGGATTCTCGACCAGGGCCCTTGGGGTTTTTCCCATTCCCTGACTGGGGCTGTTGGGGGTAGTGGTCTGGATTCCTGACAGGCCTGTTTCCCTGAGCTTGGGATGAGCTATAAGAATATTTCATCTCACTAATCAGTTATGCCTGAAAAAAACCCCCACAACTTTCACATCTTTGTCATAGAAGTTGCTGTTATGATAAAAAAAAAATGTGTGAGCCTCTTTAAGAAGCTCAGATGTGGATCTAGGTCAGGCCTGTCAAATTGGCGGCCTGTGGGCTGGATACATCATGCTCAGGCCACACCCCAATCCAGCTCCGCAAAGGCAAAAAATGTTGCGATAAGAGATAAATCACATGTCACAATCGAGTTTGACACCCATGTGTTGTGACCTAGGCTTATTGAGTCATTACAATAGAGTTAGTCCCAAAAAGCCTATTTTATTGTAACAGCTGAGAATTATGTTCATTCCAGCTGAGTCCCAATTAGTTGCAAAAAAAGTCCTTTGGAAGAAGTCCTTCAGGATAATCACCAACCTTTATCTTCTTTCACATGTTGCCAAAGACCTTACTTGGTAAAGCCCCACGGAGTTCAGAAGCAAACAAGAGATGCGGTCAGAAACAGAGCTAGCAACGTTGCTTTCCTGCAAAAGACCCAAATGCCTTTGTTTCTCTTTTAAGCCTTATGGGAGGAGTCAATCATCTCCTGGCCTTACTCCCGAGTCATCCCTTTTGATTTAGCTGCTCTTGCCTTCTGGCAGCTCTGCACATGCATGCACTAGGAACAGTCTCCTCCTGTTCCTCTGCCTCTCTGCTGTCTGACTCTGGGGGCTCCAGAGTCCGCGCATCACTTCCACAAGGCCCTGGCACCATCTCTGCCTCCGATGCAGAACCCTCGTCTGGGCTTTCCCCAGACTCCAGGACTGGCCCATGTTCCTCCCCAACCTCCTCATTGTTCACTTTGCTGCCAGCTCCACAGCTGCTGGCAGGTCACAACACCATGTTCTAGGTATTCCCAATACCGTGGTGTGCATAAGAACACCAGCGTGCCTACCATTCCTGTCCTTATGTTCCCTTTAGTTGTATTCATTTTATGTTTTCAATTTATGCTTATATATATTATCTAATGTGTATTTGATGAAAATAAATAAATAAATAAATAAATAAATAAATAAATAATACCTAGATCACGTGAATCTCAAATGAGTGGAGAGAGTGGCATTATGAGGAAAGGCTCCAATTGGCATGGGAAAGCTGTACCTTCAGACCTGCAAGATTCTATTAATATAGTCTTACAATGAAGTAATTAGCTTGTTTAAACATGTATCCTGCCTGGCTTGCTGGGGATGACTAGCATCAATCTTGCAAGTCTTAAAATACAAGTATCGCATGGCTACTCTTAACCACCTGCTTAATTAGGTCAGGTCCTTCCTAAAGTTTCTTTCTCTGATCTTTAAGCCCCCCTCCCCCTCCTGACAATCTTCTCTGATTGTTTCCTAGGCAGGATTTTTTCCTCTCCTCCAAGGTCATCCACATTCCATTACAAACTGGTGTGACAAAGGAAGAAATACATGCAAACTTTTGTGTAATTCTTAAAATAGTTTTAACATAATGTGTGAAGAAAAAGACAATTCATTGTCCACTCCTTCATTAGGGAAGATTAACAGACAAACCTGAATCTGATTATTACAGGTAACACAATTTACCCAGCTCCACAATACTTCTGCCAGGTATTACTGATGCTAAAAAGACAAAGTTGCTGTGTAGAACAGTCATTGTTTGGAAGATGGCAAATTAGCATCAGCATTCTTTATTAAACAGCTTATTTTGTTTTCAGCCAGGAGAGACATTTGGTTGAATAATGGCAATGCAAGGAACTGGTTATGCTTTCCAAGTAGCCCAAATGAAAACAGGTGGATGGTTTGCAACCAACAGCTGCCCTGAGTAAAGAATGAATTATTTGCATTATGCTAGGACAGGGGTCTCCAACCTTGGCAACTTTCAGCCTGGAGGACTTCCCAGAATTCTTTGCTGGCTGGGGAATTCTGGGAGTTGGAGTCCTCAGGCTTAAAGTTGCCAAGGTTGAGACCCTGTGCTAAGACTCGGGTGTCAAATTCGATCACATCACGTGATGTATTGTGATGTATTGTGATGTTTTTTGCCTTTGTGGAGCTGGATGTGGGTGGCTAGTGCGTGATGTATCCAGCCCGCAGAGCACCAGTTTGACACTCCTGTAGGATAGAATTGCTGATAAGTGAGAGCTGGATGTCCATGACAAAATGATAAAAAATCAGGGTATTGGAATAATTCACCTATGGGTGGCAGCAACAACAATAATAATAATATGGTTCCAAAAGAATCCTTATTAAAATTAATATTGTAATCAAAATAAGATCATTGATAAATATTTTCCCAGAATTTTAGAGATAGACTTACTAATGTGATGTGAAGATTGCATAACATGTAACTAGAAGTAAATTTCTGCTTTTGAATTAGGTTAGCAATTTCTAGAATTGACTCACTTTATGTTATAAATTTGGGATTAGAATTTTATTCTGGGGAATAAGATATTTTTAGATGGATTGGAGCCGGTGGTGGGATTCACATAATTTAACAACTGGTTCTCTGCCCTAATGATTTCTTCCAACAACCAGTTCACCAAACTGTTCAGAAAGTTAACAACCAGTTCTCCCGAAGTGGTGCGAACTGACTGAATCCCACCACTGATTGGAGCCCTTACTCTAGTAGTAGGTGAGGGATGTGGAAGAAGAAATGTGGACAAAACAACAGAGAAATGGAAAACAATGGGGATTAGAGTTCCAGTGCTATTGTCTCATCACTCACTGACGTCATTCATATGGATCTTCAGGCACCAGTCAGTACCTAGGAATTTGGATGGATGAGAGTCATATACCTCTGCTTAGATGATACAGTACTGCTGACTTTGTATGCTAATGATGTATCTGATATTTGTGTATTAAAATAAGCATAGAATAAATCTGTAGCACTGTCTAAACTTATTTCCAAACTAAGAACAACATATGTATAAGTTAATCCTTTGAAAACTGGATTGTTTGCTTATCACCATCAATATCCTACTCAAATGATGCAGTGCAAAAATAAGGCATATAATTTTAATGGAAGCCAGATATGCTATCAGAAAAGGAACCCAAGAAATATTGCAAGAAATGCGATTGAAGGCCATTTAGTTTAGCTTAGTGCTGGATGAAGCCACTCACTTCTGTTTAATTCCCCTCCCCTTCTCATCTTTAGGAGACATTTGGGTAAGAATTTGATGGTAACTTTAGTTTGTGGTCAAGTTCCAGTTATTTTCTGGGGGAAGAAATTCTCTGAAATCATAGAATGCAATGAAAGAAAGAAAGAAAGAAAGAAAGAAAGAAAGAAAGAAAGAAAGAAAGAAAGAAGTCCAGCACATAATATTTATTCTGTGAGATTTCATGGAATTAATACAATGTTCAATCAAATATTTCTTGGATATTTCTGTGGCTTTTAATATATTTTGGGGTGGTGTCTTTTTTAAAGGATTTCTCTCTCTCCAGGCTTCCTTTTTATTTTGGGAAGAAAAAATGCAAACGATTCTTAAGGAAGAGCACTAAGTAGAATGCTGATGTCTTTGAGTCATTTTTGGTTTTCTAAAAGGCTGGAGAGATTAGCTTTATCTTTGCCTTCAGATATTTTACCTCACCTGCATATCAATGGCCAATCCGGCTGTATTAGTGGGTGACTGCTTCTGATCAAACTAGCAGGAATTCTTGTTTTAATTTAATGTTCTGTACTGCTGATGTTTATCTTCATCTTGGCTGGAAATAAAAAAGGATTTGTTTTAAAGTAGAATAAAAGTTCTTCCAACTTAAATGCAATGTTCTAATTTAAGGCTAATTTAATGACTTTTATTTCAGATTTATTTCCAAGTACACATGCCTAAAATTGTACTGGAAAACACTAGGTAATTAAAGGAACTCAACATATTGAATGTATTCATGTCCCAATTTTTTCTATGTTCCATATTTTCCTAAACTTCAGCCAACAGTCTTATCACCATGTCCAGAATAAAACAGAAATGAAATTTCAGAAATAGTTTTGTGACTGCTGTACAATTTTGGTATTCCTTGACACTGGAATTTTGCATGTAATTGTTTCCATTGTTTGAAAAAAAAATACTTCTTTGTCAGTTATTGTGTTATTAGCTTTTAAAGAATGCAGGCAATTCTTTATAAAATTAATTCTATATGAGCATGGATTCATTATGTGAATATTGGTATAAGAGTTTGAATAGTTTATTATATTTTTAACTGATTCTATAATACAAGATCTCTGGGTGGACCATTTATAAAAAAAAACAGCACAAGAATGTAAAGATGAGCACATTAAAAGACATCCATTCTCTCCTAAATGAAGATACATAAAATTCCAAATATTAAATTATAAAAGTATTTTTTTTAAAAAAAAGCCTAGCTATTAAAATAGCAAATATTTTAGTCTGGAAAGATTGTAAGATAGCACCAGGTATATCTCCTTTTATAAGGAACTACTACTATACCCTTTTACCCAACCAAGTATCCACTTTCAATTGGCAAGGACATTTGAAATTCAGGTGCCCATATCACCCTGGGGTTCACTGGATAATTCTGGACTAGCTGCCATCTCTGTTGCATTTCTGAAAATATATTAGGGGTGGGAATCCTTGCATGAATCTCTTTGACTCCCTAGAGGAAAGGGACCTAAATCTAATAAATTAATGATGGTTAATGATTGACTCCCAGAATAAATGGCAAGTCCATTAAAAAATAATAATATTTTTTTAATTTCTTTTTGTCACAACAGTATACACAAACAATTGTCATAGATAAAACAACATGTCTTGAAGAATATATATATATATATATATATATGAGTAAAAAATGCATCAACTATATTAATTTGAAGGGAAGGGAACAATAGGACAGGAACGGTAGGCACTATTGTGCTCTTATGCACGCCCCTTAACTTTAACTTTAAATTTAAATTTAACTTCTTCACCTTAACAGGTCCTCAAGTATAAGAATTAGAATGATTTATTCACTTATAGTTTTCATTTTTGGTAAAGAAGTTTAAGACAATATGCATAGTGATTTGTTGTTGTTAGTTGCAAAGTCGTGTCTGATCCATTACAACTGCATGGACAACGTTCCTCCAGGCCTTCCTATCCTCTACCATCCTCTGGAGTCCATTTAAGATCACACCTACAGCTTCAGTGACTCCATCCAGCCACCTCGTTCTTTGTCATCCCTTTCTTCTTTTGCCCTCAGTAATTCCCAGCACTAGGTTCTTCTCCAGTGAGTCCTTCCTTCTCGTTAGGTGGCCAAAATATTTCAGTTTCATCTTCAGGATCTGGCCTTCTAAAGAGCAGTCAGGGTTGATCTCCTCTAGGACTGACCGGTTTGATCGCCTTGCAGTCCAAGGGACTCGCAGGAGTCTTCTCCAGCCCCATAGTTCAAAGGCCTCAATTCTTTGGCACTCAGCATTTTTTATCGTCCAACTTTCACAGCCATACATTGCAACTGGGAAAACCATAGCCTTGACTATACATACTTTTGTTGGCAGGGTGATGTCTCTGCTTTTTAGTATGCTGTCTAGATTTGCAATAGTTTTCCTCCAGAGGAGCAAGCATCTTTTAATTTCTTACATAGTGATCCATACATAGTATGTATGTACATACTATATACATTTTATTTATTTTTTTATTTTATTTTTATGTATTGGAATGGAGAAGTTGGATAGATTATATTCAAAATAAGTATCAGACTAGAAAGTATCAAATAGCTTATGAGTGAATTTAGGAATAAATTAGGGAGTTAAGGATGTAAAGAGAGATGAGGGACTATGGATTATGACTTATGTGGTAATTTAGTTTATGATTGTTAGATCTTATACCCTGTATTTTGTTCTGGGAAGTCTCGGGGGGAGGGGGGGGGAAGGGGGGAGGGAGGGGAAGGGAGTGGGAGGAGGATGAAGGGTGGAATAATTGTTAAAAAATTATTTTTTGTAAAACTTTTTTAATTAAAAAAAAAAGAGAGTGGACTGTTGGAGAACCTGGTTTTCCCACTCCTAGTCAAACACCTTCGCTACCACAACAGTCTATCTGTCCAAGATCATTGAAATCTAGTGTTTAGTTCAGCAAAGTAACTTCCCTTGTCAAGCTCACTGTCCAGCCCCAAGAAACAAGAAAGACATATAGGATTACTTCTGAGCAGTTTCCTTTATTGTATTCCTTTATTCCTTACCTAGAGATAGAAATTTTGCAAAACTAAAGTAACTATTTGCATTACAATAGACATATTCTGAGAATTGATAGGGAGGAGTCTTCTTACTTCTCTTTCTCCTGACAAACTATCTAAGCCAGGGGTGTCCAAACTTGGCAACTTTAAGACTTGTGGACTTCAACTCAGAATTCCTGAGCCAGCGTTGCTCCAAGCCAAGAGAACTTATCTAACTGGTTCATTTTTAGGAAGAGATTTTGTTCATTATCTAGCTCACGGGTCTCCAACCTTGGTAACTTTAAGCTGGAGGACTTCAACTCCCAGAATACCCCAGCCAGCAAAATTGCCAAGGTTGGAGACCCCTGATCTAGCTTGTGGATAGCTTGTTATGCAATGATGAGAGGCAAAGTCTTCTATTAGAGCACACTATTCACAGTGCTTCCTGTACAACTAAATCAAGTGCCAACTCATTTTTTTTAACCTTGGCACTTGATTTAATCTATGATATGCCTTCTGAGGTTTTTTTTTCTTTGATGATCATGATTATTATTATTTTTGAACATCATATAACACTGTTGTTATTTGCAATTTGGAAACATTTTAATGATCATTCAATCGGTAGCAGATGTTATACTGTAAATAACATTAAATAAGCACACATTTCAAAACAATAAAATTGTGCAGTGGTAGTTGTGAAGTGGGAAGAAATGATATATTAGCTTGTTGCAGATCCAAGAAGGAGGAGAACAAGCCTCTTCTCATTATTTGCGAACTGAAGTCAAAAGGATTTTAATAATGGAGGAACCTCAGTCCTTTGCTGGTCTTGCATTTGGCAAACTGTTATCCAGAATGATAAGCCATAATTTGCTATGGCTCTAAAGTGCAAAAAATCTCCCAGGTTGAAATTCAGAACTACAAATTATCTATTATAAAATAATTATAACTGAACAAGAGAGGGAAGCTTAGGCAGTAACTATAAATAACAAATCTGCTTAATTGAACTTTAATTGAAAAGGTCACTCTTCCATAACCACTGTAGAATATTGCCAAACTGTAAAGTCAATGACTAATAAAACCAGTTATGTTATTTTGTATACTTGGAGTGGGAACAGAGTGATATAAAGAGAGGAGAAATCCTTTACAAAGGATGAAATAATCTAGCAGCTTTTGAAAATAGCTGAATCCAATTTTTATAATATTTGGGAGATAACTCAGGGGTAATATATTATTAAAAACTTGCCCACAGCTATTTTTTCCTTCAAGCACCTCAATTCAGTTATAGTTCATTCTCAATAGCTATTTAAGATTACCAGATTGTCAATTTCTAGATTACTTTGAAAGCTGATCAAAGAAAGTTTGATGGCCTGATAAATAGTCCATGAATGGCTATAGTCTTGGATCTGTTTTCTCTTTTAGAGTTACCACAAAACTAAATTAGTAAACCACTTCATAAAAGCAGATTGTTACAGAATCAGAAACTATGGCTTACAATTGGGAATATATTAGAAAAACATAGAAACACATACCACATTTAAGTCCAGTTCTTCATTTTCCGTGTTATCTGGACCAAAGTATCAATTAGAACAAACTCATATTCTTTACATAGGTTTACTTCAGTCTCTGTTTCTCATTCATACACAGTTTCAATTAAGAAACTAATACCTGGCTCAGTAGTAGTATTTGTGAAAGCTCTAGATGTCCCACTGGATCACCATTTAAGTATGAGCCAGCAATCTGCTGCAGCTGCCAAAAAAGCCCATGCATTCCTGGGCTGCATCAACAGAGGGATGATATCAAGCTCATGAGAAGTTAAAATGTTGCTTTATACTGCACTAGTGAGGCCACACTTGGAATTCTATGTACAGTTCTGGTCACTGTACAAAAAAGTACAAAAAACAAAACAAAAAAGACACTGATACCTTAGAATGTGTGCAGAGAAGAGCAACAAAGATGAAAAGGGTTCTGGAGGTTAAATTATATGATGAATAGTTGAGGAAGATAGCTAAGTATGCCTATCAAAGAGAAAAATCATGGGAGACATGACCATTGTTTTCCACTAGTTGAGGGGCTGTCACTGAGAAGAGGGGATTGACACATATCAATCTACAAGAAGTAATGAGCGAAAGCTTGTTAAAGAGAGATCCAACCTAGAAGTAATGAGAAAATTTCTGAAAGTAAGGATAATTAATCAATGTGGGTGTACAATGTACAGTCCATAATCAACTAGAGGATTTCAAGAATAGACTGGACAACCATTTGAACAGTGTGGTATAAAGTATCCTGACTTGAGTAGGGGGTTGGACCTCTGAGGTCCCTTCCAGCTGTATGATTCGGTATTCTATGTTCTTATATTTCAGAAATAGCTTTGGTAATCTAGTATTCCTTACTTAATTCAGATTGATAGCCTAATTGCATGCATTTTCCAACACTATATTCAAAAATGATTTACAAGCATTTACAATATTAGTTAAAGCTGCATCACATTATTATTTGCAATTTGGACTATAAATTCTTTTAAAGTGTGCGTTATGAAATAAAGCTAAATTAGAATTGCCTAGTTTAAGGTAATGTGTCTGCTATGAGGAAAAAAATTGTTTAGATTTTTTAGTAATTCTAAATAAATAGAGAAGTGAGATGGAAAGAATACATAAATCAAATAATGTGAAATAGACTTGTATATATTCATTCCAATAGAGGAGCAGCATTTTCACAGAATCTGTTGCTCTGTTCAGTCTTTCATTATAGTACAGTAGATGTGACAAATGTGCTAAATTTAAGATTTCTCTTGTGCTGGCTTAGACCATAAATTCATTCATCTTGCTAACAATGGGGTACAGGATGGTCAAAAGATCTGCAGAATGTTGTTGTACAAAAAACACTGAGTATTCTCCTTCAATTTAATACCAAATGAACCACTTTCAGTAAAATATTTTAGGAAGAAAAATACAGCTAAAGATTCATATTTGCATCATGTTGCTCTTTCACTTTCCTTAATTATGAAATGACTAGAAGATTTGTATGAAGGTCATGTTTTTTATGGCACAATTGAATCTGCATCTTTCCAGGTTTCCTACAGTTCACATCCATAGCAAAGGTATCATGAGTGAAATTCTGTCACAGAATTTTGGAACAGGAAGGAGGGGCAGCCAGGGAGGCTCAAAGTAATGGGATAAACAATATAATTGTTTTCTAGCAACTAGGAACCCGACAGAGTGAGGGGGAAACTTAAATCAACAATTAGAAGCTGTTTGTGCCAACAAAATAGTAAGTGCAAAAACCCCTTCTAAAGAACCTTGTAAACATGTTAAAAAGGCACGTGTGTGTGTGTGTGTGTGTGTGTGTGAGACGCTCTTAAGAAAAGCAAAGGACAGATTTTGGTATAACAATGTTAAATTTGTCCCATATAAAGTTTCTTCCTAAAATCAGAAGCATGCATTGATTTTGTTGGTACATGACAGTTGTTACAATGCAATAGATTGACTAAAGACTTGCAACTTTTTCTCTCATCATAATTCTAACTGAAAATGTAATTCAAAACATTATTTCTTCTGTAAGTAAGCCTTTTGGAGTCAGTGTGAGTGAGTTGGATGGCCATGTAAATTTTCTTAATAAATAAAAAATAAATAAAAATTGTCTCTGGAAATAAGTACTGGGTTGCTGGATTCAGCCATTTTGGCATGCAAATACATTACCCAGGTTCATGACAGTTCTTATGGAGACATAACATTTCTCTGCCCTTTAGCTACTTGACTTACAACGCTATTGACTTCCTGTATGAATGAAATGTCAAGCATGAGGTTCATTAAGGTAGGTGACTAAGCATAGTTATGTTCTGGTGAGATGTGCCAAGAAAATTAAACCACATGTTTGGAACCAATGACCAATGAAAAATATATATCCCTTCACAAAAACATGAAAAGTGATTTTGTGACATTCAAATCAGTCTCATATGTTTCAGAAGGTTTTTTTAAAATATTTGTTTTGCTTCTTGGGATTTTAAATAGATATACTACTTCACCTTTTCATGATACTAAATATTAGAAAAGTAGGAAAAACAATTCAGGTTTTTGTAGAAAATAGGTTCTGTGATACAGTTTCATATCAGAAATAGACTTCTGGAAAAAGAGCTTCTTTTGCTCATACTACCAATATTTCTTTACTGCACTCCAATCCTATACATAGATCCTTTACAATGTCAGCAAATTGCCCCCAACAATCTGGGTACTCATTTTACCCAGAAGGATGGAAGGCTGAGTCAACCTTGAGTCTAGTGAGATTTGAACTCAAATTTCAGGCAGCTGGCAGTCAGCAGAAATAGCTTGCAGTACTGCACTCTAACCACTGCACCATCAAGGCTCAGTATGGGTTTGAGGCTATCCATTTTATCCAAGATAAATAAAAATATAGTCCAGAGTACTGCATTCCATATTGGGATATGGAGTTCAGATGAACCTGATGGATATTACTTGCTTTGAGCAAGAAACAAAATATAACAAAGCAACACTGTGTTTTAATTAAAACTCACCAATGCCTTCAATACCTAAGGATACTACTTTAATGATTAACATTCATTCACAAAATTACAGTAAAGAAGAGATGTCTTTTTTTTAAAACCTCAAGAAACCCATTAGAAACTTCTAAAAAAAAAAACCCCACCCAATTCTGCCATTTGCTGGTTTTCCATTATAGTAAATAGGGGAGAAAATAATTTTAAAAATGAATCAAAGTGATTTATGTTTGTCTTGGAACTTTTCTATACTATCTATTTTATCTCAATATTAATTAATTAATTATAGTATGCTTCTAAATTACCCAATAATTAAAGCTTTTTTAATGTATAGTAATCTCTTCAACTTGATAGTACGGTGTCTTGTTTTAAGTCAATATTTTAAGCAAAACTACAGCAACAACTAGATTTCAATAGGGTACATGGGTAGATAAATTTTATTCTGATATTTCAGCTTCTCATCTTGAACAGACATTATACACAATTCTCATGGTTGGCAGTTCAAAATCATATATCAGCACTGAGAGCAGCTGCAGTGTTTTCTGGATGAAGAATCTCCGTGTTTACCTTTTAATAAGAATACTGGTCTGATAGCAACTTTGGCACTTGGAGTTACTCGTGTGTTGGTAACAATATAACAGCTGTCAATGGAAATGCATGTGGAATAAATGAGGGAGAAAGGAAAGAATAAACATTCTAGAAACAGGAAAATGTCAGTAGGAGAAACATCCTGTTCATTTGTGGGAACAACAAGGGAAGAATACATTTAAAAGATCCAGTGGTCACCTAACCAGTCTTCCATTCAATATAAACCTGTTCATGTATTATTACTATTAATGATTGCTATTTATTTAAATTTATTATGGCCATTCAAGCAGACTCTGAGTTTACAAAATTTCCAAAACCGTAAAAACAGTTCAAAACAAAACAACAAGGACACCTGGACTAAAACAATTAGGTTACAGTGGCTTTCCAGAACCCCAGGACAAAAGATGCCACCTGTATCTTTGGGGGAAAGCTATTCTAGAGGAGAGGCATGACATAAAAGACACATCTCAGAATATATCAGAAGAGACATGGACAGTAGACGGCACCAGGTAGGTAGAAGCAATTAGAGCTAGGCAGTAACCAGGCTGTATACATTGAAAAGCTTTAAATGTGATGACCAGCACCCTGAATTGCACCAAATGTCTTGTAACTAACACAGCTCAAGTAGTATTGGTGACATACTGTCATAATATAAAGTACCTGTTACTGCTTAATTCTGTGCATTTTGCACCAGCTATAGGTTTTATTTATTTTATTTATTTATTTATTTATTTATTTGTCATAACAATATATACAAGCGTTACATAAAAGGTTATAAATATATGAACGTATATATGAGGAGAAATGAGGTACTAAAAACGTGTATATACATAGGGAAAGAAACAGTAGGACAGGAACGGTAGGCACGTTTGTGCTCTTATGCACGCCCCTTTAGAGTCCTCTTAGGAAAGTGGTGAGGTCAACCGTGGACAGTTTTTGAGTGAAACCTTTGGGGTTATGAGAAGAAACCACAGAGTCAGGTAATGCATTCCAAGTATATACAATTCTGTTACAGAAATCGTGTTTTCTGCAATCTAAACTGGAGCAGTTGACATTGAGTTTGAATCTGTTTGTAGCTCTTGTGATATTGTTATTGAAACTAAAAAAGTCATTGACAGGAAGGACATTACAACGGATGATTTTATATGCTAAACCCAGATCCAGTCGAAGGCGACGAAGTTCCAAGTTTTCTAGACCCAAGATATCAAGTCTGGTGGAATAAGGTATTTTATTAGTTTCAGAGGAATGGAGAATTCTTCTCGTAAAATACCTTTGGACACGCTCAACTGTGTTGATGTCAGATATATGGTAAGGGTTCCAGACAGGAGAGCAGTAATCAAGAATTGGCCTAACAAATGTTTTATATGCTCTGGTCAGTAGCATGGTGTTTTTTGAAAAGAAGCTACGTAAAATTAAGTTGACAACTCTTAGAGCCTTCTTAGCTATGTAGTTGCAGTGGGCTTTGGAACTTAAATCGTTAGATGTAAAAACTCCAAGGTCTTTGACAGGGTGGGGTCATCTGCGAGGCAATGTCCATCAAGCATGTACTTTGTGATTGGGTTCTTTCTTCCAATGTGCAAGACTGAGCATTTACTGGTTGAAATTTGTAGTTGCCAAATTTTAGACCAGGCAGATAGATGATCAAGGTCCTTTTGAATTGTGGATGCATTGTCAGTGGTGTTGAAAAGTTTGACATCATCAGCAAAGAGAACACAGTTACTTGAAATATCAATACAAAGATCATTTATATATATTATAAAGAGAGTAGGTCCAAGAACGCTGCCTTGAGGAACACCACTCTTGACAGGAACAGGATTTGAAAGAGCATTACCAATTTTAACTATTTGTTGTCTGTTTGACAAAAAAGCAGATATCCAGTGGTGTAAGGGTCCTGAAATGCCATAGGATTTTAATTTTAGGAGAAGTTTATCATGTACTACTGAGTCAAAAGCTTTGCAGAAGTCTATGTATATTGCATCTATTGATTTACCTAGATCAAGATTAGTAGTCCATAGGTTTTACAGTAGAGAAGTTGTAGATTGCATGATAATTTTTCCTGAAGCCAAATTGTTTATTTGAGAGAAGGTTGTGCATTTCTAAGTGTAAGGTAATGGATTGGTTGATGATGGATTCCATAACCTTGCAGGCGACGCAACATAGGGAGATAGGTCTATAATTATCAACTAAGCTGGGGTCGCCTTTTTTGAAAACTGGAATGACTGTGGCTAGCGACCAGAGACTGGGAAGGGAACTGGTTCTAAAGGCTATATTAAAGATTATACTTAGGGTTCTGCTAGATTACTAGAGAGTTTTTAAAAGTAAGCACAAAGACCATCAGGTCCAATGGATAGAGATGGCTTCAATTTACTTAGAGCTTTACCAACATTTTCTTCTGTAAAATCAACAATTGTTAAGTTGTCATGCTCATTGATTGTACAAATTTGGAATGTTGGATGAGTGCCATCACTGTTGACAAAAACTGATGCAAAGAATTTATTAAAGAGGTTTGCTCTAGATTCTTCAGCATTGTATTCATTGCCATCAGGATCTTTTAGAGGTGGCATGCCTAGAGTTTTTAAGCTTGTTGTTGACAAAATTATAGAAGGCACGATTGAATTTGTGCAGAAGATCCTCTTCTTGCTTGGTGTGGTAATTTGTGCATTCAGTTTTTATTTGGTTGCATATAGTTCTGTAGCGTTTTTAAAATTAGCTACATAGCCCTTTTGTTTCTTTTCCAGAGGATCTTTTAGATTGAAGCTTTTTATTGATATGGGTAGTTTGCTTTTCCTAATCTTGATGGTAGTTAGTGGTACATATAGTTCGATGACTCTGTTGATTTCGAGTAGAAAACTCTATAGTGGTCTTCAGCAGTTATACAGGTTGAGAACAGATTTTGCCAGTCTAGAAATGAAAGATCATTGTTTATAGAGTCATAATTGGCTTTTTTGAAGTTGTAAATGGGAATGCTATTGATATGATGGTTAAAGTCACAACGTATATTAAGATGGAAGTCAATCATGCAATGATCACTGTTGGAAAAGGGTTCTCTTATTTGTAGTCCATAAATGGTATTGTTATTGTTGCAGAAGATGAGGTCAAGGCAGTTGTTTAGTCTTGTATTATTGGTTACAAGTTGTTCAAGACCTAGGTTAGTAACAGCGTTGTATATTGTTGTGTGGATTGGATCAGTTGTACTTTCGTTAGTTATCCAGTTGATGAGAGGTAAATTTAGGTCACCCAGGAAGATGAGTGGATATGGGCAAGAGGCAGCCCAAGTTAGTAATGAGGTTAAAATATTAGCATGAGTAATATCGTAGTCGGGGGCTCTGTAGCATAGAATGAATCAAGTGCGGTATTAGATGATAGATCACATACAATAGTTTCAGGAAGAGAAAGTTTGTGGGCAACTTGTATGTTTTTTAGATTAAGTGACTTTTTATAGAAAATAGCCACTCCACCACCTCTTCGGTTTTCACGATCTGAACGGTGAACTTGATATTCTTTGTTTAAAATGATGGAATCAGGGATGGAAGAGATTAGCCATGTTTCGCAAATAAATATAATGTCAAATGTACCACTGTTTAGCAGGAGGATAAATTCAGGTAATTTGTTAAGAATACTTCTTGCATTCATCAATTTACATTTAAAATCTGTAGAAAGAGGTGTTAAAGAGGTAAGAGGCGTGCATACCTAGTTTTGAATGTTAGTTGGTTGAGGATATGTATAATTGGTGGTTGTATTGGAGGTTGGATGGGTGGATGGAAGTTTTGGGTAGTGAGTGCTTGGATGTTGGGTACTAGACTGTTTGTTGATAAGGTTTGTTGGATGGATGGTTGAAAGGCTGGTTGGAAGGTTGGTTGGATGGATGAACGGATGGCTGGTTGAATAGTTTGTTGGATAGCTGTACGGATGGCTGGTTGAATGGTTTGTTCGATGGCTGATTGGATGACAGTTTCGATGGATGCTTGGCTGATGGGTACTTGATTGGTTGTTGGATGGCTGGTTGGATGTTATGGGTGATGGGGGTTTGGTGGTGAATTTTGATTGAAGGATTTAATTTTAATGCAATTGGCACGGTAATCAATATATAGGTTTGATTCACCATTATCTTGTCTTCGTTTAAGCTCAGTGCGGAGTTCACGAGAACGTATCCGCTGCAGGAAAGATAGATCAGGGCGTGATCTAAGTTTACTGTAGGCAGGATTAGATTTAGCAATAGAGTTGATGGTATATATGAACTTACGTTTGCTGTTCTCGTTTATGCAGATGACTCTGCAGAATCTTGGTGCTATTGATCCGTCACTGTTTTTATATTCAGGACCATCTCTGGAGACTGAAATAATTTCATTTGGGGAGATGGATGATGAATTATAATTTCCAATTAAGTTTTGAATTTTGGTGATATCGGATTCATTTGTGTTATCTAGACCAAATAATATTGCATTATTTATTTTTTGGCCTCTCTAAGGCAGCTCTAATTAGTTGGTCAGTAGTAAATTGTTGTTTAGGTAGGGTTGAAGGATCAGTATTATGTAAAGGTAGATGAGTTGGGAAGAGATTTAGATCAGTCGAGAAATCATTTTTTTGTGTTGTAATTTGTTTTATCAGATTGGTGAAGCTTTGTTCTATAACTGATAGGATTTTTTTTTCTAAGTTTTGTTCAATGGCTAGTATTCTTTTTTCTAGGTTTTGTTCAATAGCAAGTATTCTTTTTTCCAAGTTTAGTTCAATTGTAGCTATTATTCTTGCTTCTAAGTTTTTATCAGAGTTGGATTTTTTGGCTGGCATAGTGATAGATAGATAGATATATTTAATATTATTATTTTAAATAAATTATGTGATAAGTAATGAAGAAGTATCTTTCTTATTATTTCTATTTTAATTATTGAATAATTTTTATAATTATTTTAATTATTGAATAATTTTTATAATTATTCGATAATTGAGGAAGTATCTTTTCTAAAACAATCTTTCTCAATTACTATTTCACTCTCTTTCACTTACACTGGAATAAATTTGGAGTAGGGATACTGGAGGTGCAGAGAAGGAAGTGATGTGAAAATGGAGTAAGCAGGGATAGCAATTGTGGATGCTGTGATCCACTATGTTTATGGTGGAGATTGGTGGGAGATTTAAAAAGACCTTTGGGTATGGAGGAGGAAGTAGAGTGGGCGGTGGCGGCGGCTGTTAGAATCGCTGCTTGAATAGCTGTTTGCCGGTCGTGTGTACACCGGCAGCTGAGGGGGCGGCGGCAGCAGCAGCCTCTCTAATCAGGATCTCCTGAGTCCACTGGGCCACCAGAGAAGAATCAGCGGGGCCAGGGGGTGGTCTGACGGCTGTCAGAATGCGGATGCGGCGTGGGTCAGCGGCGGGCGGCGGCAGCGGCTGTTTGAATCAGCTGTTTGGCGGTCGTGTGCCCACCGGCAGCGGAGGGGGCGGCTGCAGCAGCAGCCCCTCAAATCCAGATCTTCTGAGTTCACTGGGCCACCAGAGAAGAATCAGCGGGGCCAGGCGGTGGTCCGACGGCTGTCAGAATGCGGATGCGGCGTGGGTCAGCGGTGGGCGGCGGCGGTTGTTTGAATCAGCTGTTTGGCGGTCGTGTGCCCACCGGCAGCGGAGGCGGCTGCAGCAGCAGCCCTCAAATCGGATCTTCTGAGTTCACCGGGCCACCAGAGGTGAAACAGCGGGCCGGCGGTTGACCAACGGTCGTCCGTATCCCGGCAGCAGTGAGGGATGGGGCGGCAGACGCTCAAATCAGGATCTACTGAATCCACTAAGGTCGTCTGAGTCCTGGTAGCGGTGAGGGGGGCGGCGGCAGTGGCAGCCGCACAGATCAGGTCTCCTGAATCCACTCGGTCAATTATTTAAGCGGTTATTTGATCACTCAGATTTAGGTTAGATTTCTGAGAGCAGCCGTTACAAGATTACAAGGTTCTGAATGATTTTCCAGGGCAGCCCTATGTAGATCACATTGCAATTATCAGTCATGAAGTCACAAGCGTGTAACTCTCTGAAAGACTTCCCAGTTGAAGAAAGGGTGCAAGTGGTATACAAGATGAACCTGTGCAAAATCTTTCCAGCCGCAGCTGCCATTTGCTTTTTGAGCAGTATAGTAGATGTGAGTCTAGAAGGACCAGAAGTTGCAAAGCAGTCTTGAATGGGGAACTGGGACCCCAAACAAGATGAACAAAAAATGTTTCTGACTTAGAGAGCTAAATAAATACAGGCTTGTGAAAATTGAACTAAGGTCTGTTCCTTCCTGACCAAACCTGAATGGCTTCCAGACACTGATTTAATACATATTTTTTTTCATTTATGCAGCTTGGTATTGAGAAAGTTGAGTATTGTCAGCACTAAAATGATGGATGACCTCATTCAGTGGTTTCAGGTAGATATTAAACATTTGCTCTACATAGATATTTCTCTAGATGAAGTGATACAGAAACCTAAGAAGGACACAATGGACAGATGTTGATTTACATTGAAATACCTTGTATGTCAACTCAGCTGAGTTCAGTTGAATTATTCCATTGAATTTAGTTGATTTGCTGCCTAGAAAGCATTTTCAACTTTGTAGTATTAAGGATATGATCTATGGTACAGAGAAAACCCAAATACAATCACGGTTGCTCTGTTAGAGCCCTTGATTATAATATACTTTAAACTTTATACATTGATTATTGATTTCAAACCACAGAAGATTGATATCATGCTTATATTCTGAGTGTTCGGTACACTTCATGTATTTCCTGGTTGGTGGATATGAGCAACCATATGTCAGCTAGCTAGGATATCACTAAAAAAACTAGTCTGCAAAGATGTGACCACATAGGATGCAAACTCAGAATCTAAGTGCATTTGGACAATTTTGGAGCATATTGTCCCAAATATACCCAAACCAACTGATACCATTTTTACTATTATCACTAAATTCTAAATGTAGCCAGGAAAAAATTATAGTAAACCTAAATTGCACTTTTTCTTTCTTAGTAGAAATGCTATATGAAAGCCTTAATTGACAATAGTTGTGATGGATATCTCTAAGTCCATCTGATGATGTCCAAGGCATATGGAATGTTGCTATTTGGAATGTAAATAGAGAAAATGGTACATAGCAAGAATTAATAAAGGAAATTAAAATGCAATCTGTGGGCACGAAAATGTGAGACAGAAGGATTTAATAGATCTGAATAATCTTTTGGAGTTGAGTTGAATATATGCAGGGAAATGAAAAATTAGATTTAATTATGAATAAAAAACCTAAAATATGTCTCAGAAAGTATGAATTGGAGTGCTATTTTACATGCACCAAAACAACTTGGATAACTTGGCAACATCCAAGTTGTTTTGATGCATGTAAAATAGCACTCCGTAGGTTAATGATAGCTACATATTATATTTCAGTGAATGATGCTAATGAAAGAAGCAAGGATGTTTTCTAGATCCGGAAAAGCTATGATTCATGAACAAAGATTCATAACTAAGATTCAATTAGTGGAAGAATAGGTGGATGGGAGGAGATGAGAAAGTACAAAAAAAGTGATTGGGTCCTTTAGAGACCCAAGAAAAACATGGAAATATTTATTGTTTTATGAGCATTCAAATAAAAGGTTACACATTTTTGGATGTGTGATTTAAAAATAATAAAGAATACAGTAATGTTGAGAGATTTTGAATGAGTGACAGGCTACTATTTGGTAGAGTTAGAAGTAGATCCTGGGGAAAATTTGTGTGAAAGAAAAGAAATGAAAAATCTAGACAGGAAATAGAATGACTAAAGGAAAAAAAAGTACAAATCCTACAGAAAAAGTATTAGAAGATTGAATTCTATTAATTTCACAACAGAATGAATGAAATATGGATATAAGGAACAAAGATATGGAAGCTGGGACAGATTGGAAAATATTACAGATGGTCTCAAAAAAGTGTATGGTAGAGTTATGCTAATATGAGACATGAAAAATAGGGCTTGGTGGAATAATGAAATGATAAATGTCAAACCTTGAGCCTAGTCAGGACCGAACCCCAGGCTGTTGGCAGATTTTGCCTGCAATATTGCACTTTAACCATTGTGCCACTAGGGGATTATGTCCATCTGGGTAGCTTATTTATGTTTCTACAGCTATATCGTTTACCCCACCCAATAAATGCTCATGATTATGTCATTGCTGAGACCTGGAATGATGGTATCAAAGATGACTGTTGACTATGATACACATCTTGGTTTTGAAATGACAATACAAGGATTCCCTACAGGCAAACTTCTCTTATTGGAAAGTCAACAGTCTAATTTTTAAGAAATAATAATCTACCAAATACTTTTAGACTGTTTAAGTTAGCATTTTCTGACTGGAGTGGCAATAATTCTTTTCAAGGATGAGGATTCCCACTATTTTCTGTAGGCAATTATTTTTATCTGGAGAGGTAAGGAATTGGACTTGTGATTATCTATAAGTAAAACATGCTTTTTATATTGTTATAAAGCATCTCAGTAGGTTCAGCTACCATGAAAGAAGGAAAGAAATTAAAGGTTTTCGCGGGTGTTTGTATGTAGGTCTTTGGTTATTCGGGTTTTCCCCCGCGTAAAATTGGAAGTGTCTTGGCGACGTTTCAACGAAGTCTCTTTCGTCATCTTCAGGCTTCAGCTTTGTGCTTCTGGGATATATCATACACATACACATACACACACACACATGGAAAATTAGAAGGAAAAGCAAAGGTATTTCCAAGCATTTCATTTGTGTATTATGGATGGATTTATGACACACCCAACATTATCTCTTCTTGCCATGATCTATCAATTACTGTGCTGACATGAGCACTAAAAGGTGGCTGTTTCTTATAAGTGGCTTGCACATGCATCATCCTCAGCAGTCATATTTCTTTCAAAAGTAAAAGGTCTGATGATCAAAGCACATGAGAATGGGCACCAGTTGCCTTTCCTACCATATATTTTGCTTAAGATTTTATCACTTTACTGATGTAAATACAGACTTGGCTAATATAGTAGAAATAGATGCCATTCTCTAGAATCTCATTTAAGAATTTCCTTCATAGAATTTGGGGTTAGGGAAAGAGGTGGTATTTCATTTTAATGTATAAAATTCCTAAACTTGTTTATGATTGACCAAGATATGTTAAGAAAAAGAATGCATTGGTTCTCCTACAGTAAGAGTGTATGAAAGTTTGGATGATTTATTTGCTTATTTTGCTAGAGTTCTATGCCATCCCAATTGTTACTGACTTGTTATATGTAAATATTATTTAAACAGCAGAAAACAAAACAAAGCATCAATATTAACAAAAAATAACTCGTTCCTACACTGAAGATCAATAGCAATGAGAGATCATCAAACACTCACACAAACCCCAGGAATCAATCTCCATTTATCTCCACCCAAAGGCCTGATAAAATAACCAGGAATTAATTTCTTATTAAGTCCTATCAATATTGGGACAATTTGAAATTTTAGAAAAATACTATTCTAAGAAGGAATAAAGCAATTAAGAAGGTTTACCTCCATGTTACCTTTTGATAACAATACTTAGAGGAAGTGATCTGGAGGAAATCTGTTCTTGAATTTATTGGTAGGCAGAAACTACTGGGAAAAGTTTGACCAATGGATATCTAGATCCTGTGCCATGAAGGCCTTTACTTTGAATGGCATACAGAATTCAACAGGTAATCAGTGTAGCTGTCAGAATAAAGTTGTTAAATGGGTGATCCGAGATATCCTCATAACTACTTGATCTCCAAACTTCCCAAACTCCTCCTCTGCTTTCATCAAAATCTAATGGGAACATATTCCTGGACTTTTATTGCAATCCTTTCTGCTCCCACTCAGACAAAAGTGCCATTCTTCTTTCTACCTCACAGTCCAACCACTTACCACTTCTAAACTCATACAGTTCCAAATTTCATCTACCTTCCTTCTCTTCCTTCTCTCTCTTCCCAATCTCTTCTGCCCCATAAATCACAGCTAGCAGGTAAAGTCACAGTCCTCAGAGTCTATCTAGGGCCAGAACTGATTGCTAGTTGACCTTTTGCAGATTCACTCACAGGCACAGTACAATAGTCTTCCAAATGTATTTTCATCTGGAATGTGGCAGCCCTAAAATGGCTAATATGTCCCACCTCAGATTCTGTTGGGCTCAAGACAACATACTGTCAAACCTGCTTGATACAACTTCTGCTGGCTTTTGCTAATCTGCAGAGGCAACACACCATCCAGAGCTGCCACCACTTATCCAGTCATCTCTGCAATTTTTCTGCATTTAACAGGCTGAGGCATCCTCACATTTTAATTCTGATGGCATCATTAGCCACTACTAGTTAAGTTCCATATAATGCTAATCCATGATTAATGATCAGAATATCAGCAAATAGCCCGAGCCTGTCAAGATGAAGTGAGGAAGGCTAAGGCTCACAACGAACAAATGCTAGCGACAAAAGTAAAAAATAACAAAAAAAGCTTCTGCCAACATGCTAAAAACAAGAAAAAAGTCAAGGAAACAATTGGCCCATTGCTTGGAGAAAGTGGTAAGAAGGTGACAAACAACAGGGAGAAAGCAGATCTACTTGACTCATTTTTTGCATTTGTGTCTTTACACAAAAAGAAAAAAACAATCCAACATATCAAAAACAGCACCATAAAAAGCAGATTAGGAACACAAGTTAAAATAAGAAAAAAATAGTAAGTGAACATCTCTCTACCCTAGATGAGTTCAAATCACCAGGACCGGATGGATTACACCCCAGGGTTCTGAAGGAACTGGAAGACGAAATCTCAGAACCACTGAACTATATCTTTCAAAGATCCTGGAGCACAGGGGAGCTGCCAGAGGACTGGAAAAGAGCTGATGTAGTTCCCATCTTCAAAAAAAAGGGAGGGGGGAAACAGATCCAGGAAACTACAGACCTATCAGCCTGACCTCAATACCAGGGAAAATTCTGGAAAAGATAATCAACCAATGAATAATCGAACACCTAGAAGCAAACAAAGTAATAACCAAAAGCCAACATGGGTTTGTCAAAAACAGATCATGCCAAACTAATCTTATTGCATTCTTTGACAAAGTGACAAAATTAGTGGACCAGAGGAATGCTGTTGATATAATTTACTTGGACTTCAGTAAAGCATTTGATAAAGTAAACCCTAACCTACTACTTGTTCTGTCCCCCACCTCAGTCCGGGAGGCACACAAACTGACTCAATTAGCCAGCAATTTAATCCACGGCAACTATCAGCTCTGGCAGCAAACCAGCGTTCGTCCGCCAAGGTTTTCTTATCTCCTTGATGCTGGCATTGCAGAGCTCGTTACCGGAGCAACCAGGAAGTCAGGAGCAAACAGCAATTCAGGCCAAGTGCTCAGTCAGATAGTTCAGCTCAAGTGTTCTCCAGTCAGTTGATTTGTTTGTCACGAAGTAGTATAGCAGCCCCTCCTGCTTTTATACCCTGTGGGGTGTGGCTCCATGACTCAGCACTTTCTAAGCTTGCCCCACCCCTTCTGTTGTTCCCGCCTCTCTTGTCTACGAAACCTGGGATCTAACCAGGGCTGAATGTCCACAGCTGGGTCTGGAAGCGTTTCCTGGGTGGGGGGAGATACAGGACACAGAGGCCTCATCACCTCCTCCACCTGACCTACCTCCTGAAACTGAGCCAGAGAGGCCGGCCCTGCAGAAGGGAGCCCTGACGGCCCTTCCCCCTCACTCTCTGAGTCACTTTCTGGCAGGGGGCCAGGCCCGGGGCGGGGCTGGAGCCACAACACTACTAGATAAAGTAGAAAAATGTGTGTTTTTTTTTTGTTTTTGTTTTTGTTTACATTTATACCCCGCCCTTCTCCGAAGACTCAGGGCGGCTTACAATGTATAGGGCAATAGTCTCATTCTATTTGTATATATTTACAAAGTCAACTTATTGCCCCCCCAACAATCTGGGTCCTCATTTTACCTACCTTATAAAGGATGGAAGGCTGAGTCAACCTTGGGCCGGGCTCGAACCTGCAGTAATTGCAGGCTTTGTGTTCTTAATAACAGGCCTTACCAGGCAGAGCTAAACCGGCCCCTGGAAGGCCTTAGCAGGCAGAGCTAAACCGGCCCCTGTTAGACAGCACCACCACTAGATGAATTACCCTGGAAGGCCTTACCAGGCAGAGCTAAACCGGCCCCTGTTAGACAGCACCACCACTAGATGAATTCGTAACTGGCTAACCAACCACACTCAACGTGTAGTCCTCAATGGAACTACATCCACATGGAGGGGAGTATGCAGTGGAGTACCCCAAGGCTCTGTTTTAGGCCCAGTACTCTTCAACATCTTCATCAATGACTTGGACAAGGGATAGATGGGGAACTCATCAAATTTGCAGATGACACCAAGCTGGCAGGAATAGCCGACACTCCAGAAGATAGACTCAAGATACAGAAGGATCTTGACAGACTTGAACATTGGGCACTATCTAACAAAATGAAATTCAACAGTGAAAAAAGTAAGGTTCTACATTTAGGCAAAAAACCCAAAATGTACAGGTACCGGATATGTGGTACCTTGCTCAATAGTAGTAACTGTGAGAGGGATCTTGGAGTCCTTGTGGATAACCATTTAGATATGAGCCAGCAGTGTGCAGCAGCTGCCAAACAAGCCAACACAATTCTGGGCTGCATAAACAGAGGGATAGAATCAAGATCACGTGAAGTGTTAATACCACTTTATAATGCCTTGTTAAGGCCACACTTGGAATATTGCACTCAGTTTTGGTCGCCACGATGTAAAAAAGATGTTGAGACTCTAGAAAGAGTGTAGAGAAGAGCAACAAAGATGATTAGGGGACTGGAGGCTAAAACATATGAAGAACGGTTGCAGGAACTCGGTATGCCTAATTTAACGAAAAAAAGGACAAGGGGAGACATGATAGCAGTGTTCCAATATCTCAGGGGTTGCCACAAAGAAGAGGGAGTCAAACTATTCTCCAGTGCACCTGAGGGTAGAACAAGAAGCAATGGGTGGAAACTAATCAAGGAGAGAAGCAACTTAGAACTAAGGAGAAATTTCCTGACAGTTAGAACAATTAATCAGTGGAACAACTTGCCTGCAGAAGTTGTGAATGCTCCAACACTGTAAATTTTTAAGAAAATGTTGGATAACCATTTGTCTGAAATGATGTAGGGTTTCCTGCCTGGGCAGGGGGTTGGACTAGAAGACCTCCAAGGTCCCTTCCAACTCTGTTGTTGTTGTTGTTGTTGTTGTTGTTGTTGTTGTTATTATTATTATTATTATTATTATTATTATTATTATTATTATTATTATTATTATTATATACATTAATAGTTATATAGAAATAAAGTAAATACATGGGTCTTATCTTTTTTAAACCAGACTGTAGAGTTTGTATATTAATCAGTCCTGTAACTCTTGACCTGAGAATTCGTCCTGATGATGATGAAGAATAAAGAGAAGGAAATAAAATATCTGAAGAGTTCTGATTGATCAACTAAGGACTAAGGATGGTACCAGAGAAATACTGATTTAGCTTGGAAACCCAAGGGAAAACAATGGAATTTCAAAAATCAATGACAAAGGAAAAGGATGAAATGAACAGTGCATAAGAACTGCAAAATTGGATTAATATGCAAATACATGTTAACCTAACACTATTTCTACTTGGATGTGCCCCCAAACCCCAAAAGCAGGACATTAGAGCAATTGGTCTTTTCAGTCATATAGAATAGAATAGAATAGAATTTTATTGGCCAAGTGTGATTGGACACACAAGGAATTTGTCTTGGTGCATATGCTCTCAGTATAACTGAGCAAATATAATTTAGCTGCATCTGACCTCAAATATGGGAGGTAATACACAGTTGCAGAATTATGGTGAGATCCATACATAACTTCTTATGTATTTGGTGAAATACTTACCTGAATCAATTCTGACTTTCTTAGCAGTCAGGTTTAGTAGGAACTACTAACTCAAACAAACAATCAGGTAGTAAAAAAACAAACTAATTAAGGAACTGCTAGGGAGCAAACAACACCTCCACAATCATTGACAGGGCAAATTACCAACACAAACCCCACTTCTTTCAAGCACTGAAGATGTTACCTAGTCAGATCTGAAAGCACACAAACAAGCCCAGAGAGCACCAAGGATTTCTTTCTTTCTTTCTTTCTTTCTTTCTTTCTTTCTTTCTTTCTTTCTTTCTTTCTTTCTTTCTTTCTTTCTTTCTTCCTTCCTTCCTTCCTTCCTTCCTTCCTTCCTTCCTTCCTTCCTTCCTCCCTCCCTCTCTCTCTCTCTCTCTCTCTCTCTCTCATCGGTAGCGGCCAAAATTGTGGAAACCTTTTGGGAAAAGTGTATTTTCTAAAGCTAGCTAATAACACCACTTTTTTTGGAGTAGTACCCTAAAATTATATATCAATGGAAAGATAATTTAATCAAGAATGTAATGCGATAACTTTTATGAAGGATTTGCTATTAGAATAGTAGTTACAGTATAAAGAAGAAAAGTGAAACTCGCAGAAAAAATATGAGATGTACAAAAATTATCACCATAGAAAAAACAAGATATACAAAAATTATCACATCAGTTAATACTTAGTTGGGTAATCTTTAGCCTGAATCACGGTATAAAAATCTAAAAAATAAATTAAATAAATAAATAAATTAAGAAGATATAAAACTTTTTCAAAAACCATACTCAGAGTAATAGTATTCTTCACCAACTGAAAGGAGGATCGGATGCCAAAAAATTAAGTCCTGTAACCCAAACACTTTAAAATTTCTATTAATGTTTTAAATGAAACAGTAGAAGAAATGTTCATTAATTCTGCGGATTATGCAAAGTTGAATATGATAGCACTATTCCCAAAAATAGAAATAAAATTCAAAAGTACTTTGATAATTTAGAGAAATGGGCTGAAGATATGCTAGATATGGATTTCCTATATCAGGTTAGCTTAGATGTTTCCAGCTGTTTCCCCAACTTTTTTGACTTGCAGATGTATTGGAACTTCAGTACCCAGAACCCCCAAACACAATGTTTTATATGGTTGAAAATATAAGCCATGCAATTCTAAAATACAGAGGAAGCCCAGGGTGGGAGAAAGCTGCTCTACAAAATCTCCAACTCTATTAAAATATGAAAAAAAGCCTAAAATCCACCAGAGATTCTAAGGACTTTGCCGCAATTTAAATGTTGGTGTATTGCAGGTTTTAAAGAATATTGATGGTTTCTTAATGTGTACTGCCATACACAAAAGAATTGTCCACTGTTAGTGGAAGTTTAATATAGATGATTAAGCAGTCCTGGGAGGCTATTTGGTTTGGCTGTGGAAGGGACTGGTTATCTAGTGTCTGCTGCACCTGCTGAAAGCCCACTCACTTCAGCCTACAGCTACTGTGTATTTTCCAATGTACTCAGAGGTACTCAGAGTATAAACAATGTTGCATTGTGGTTGATTCTTTTAGATGTATGTTAGTGAAATGGTTCTAATGAATTGTTATCATTCGATATTCAATATTTATGTCTTCTGGTTGTATTTTTTTCTATCACAGCACAGTTTTGTTTATGGAAATATTGTGTTTGATAGATTAATTCTTATGTTAGCTGAAGTCTGATGAAAGGTAATACAGTAAATTTATTTCCAGTGGTTTGCTATTGATACTGATTATATTACAGCATCATATTCTAGATTTGTTTAGATTGTTTTTCTGTTAGGTAGCTGCTGATTTATTGTTGTGGATGTGTTTATTTGCATTTTGTTTTTTTACTGTTCCTTCTGTTATGCATTAAGAGAAGCTACTGGGAGATTTTTAATTTATTTCTGGACACTAGCAGAAAGGAGAAGGCATTCCTTAATGATTTCCCTCTTTCTTCACAACCACCAGTGCTAGACCCTATTGTACCAGAATGTACTCCAGTCATCTGAAGTAGAATTTCAGAAGATACCAGGGAGCAAAGAATAATCCAATAGTGTTTTCTCCATTATTAAGTCACTGGAAAAAGAAACATTGGATTTAGAGCAACTTTTCCTGACTAATAAATTTGACTATAGCTCCAAAATATTTTTTTTAAAAACTATCATTAAAGGAATAAAAGTAAAAAATAGAGCAAGATAAAAAGAATGACATTATACCAACAAGTAGTATAATAAAGCAGAGCTCAGCAAGCACAAAAAAATGTACCTAAAATGCCAGAGAAAACAAAGTGACTTTCTTCTGAGGTAGAAAAAAAGCTTTATAAGTGTTAGAAAAGTTTCCTTGGAAAAAATTTCTTAGATGGCATCCTATGACTGAAAAATCTTTTTCTCCCATAGCTGTGATCCATCCTCATTGAGATGTGCATCTGGAGGAGGCCTCCAGTGGTATCCAAGGTGTCTATGACAACTCACTATGGGCGACTTGCCACAGCTATCTTATCCCAGCTGACTCCACCTGGCTAACTTTCTGTGCCAACTCAATACAGGACAACTCAAGAGAGGAAGAGGTGAATTGCAGCAGGCCTTGTCTTGCTTTAGGTTTGAACCTTCTCAAGTTAGAAGTCCTCAAGGCTGAGACAAGCTGCAATTCTACCATGTTTTCCTGAAAATAAGACCTTGTCTTGTATTTTTTTGAACCCTGAAATAAGCACTTGGCCTTATTGCCATGCGCTCAAAAGCCTGATTGGGCTTATTATCAGGGAATGTCTTATTTTGGGGAAAACAGGGTACTTGTCCCTCTCTTGAGTTATCTTGCATTGAATTGTCCTGCAGTGAGTTGTCCGATGATGAGATAGCTGGGCTGAGTCAACTGGGCAAGTTGTCCAGAACTGGGTTCCACTTACCTTCGCTACCGATTTGGAATCGGGAGTGCGCATGTGTGTGCGTGCACTTTGCTTGCACACAGCACTTCTGTGCAGAGTGCCCATGATGACATCTGGGAAGTGGAGCGGAGACTCCTGCCACCATCACTACTGGTTCATCTAAATCGGGGTGAACTGGGTGATAGAAACCCACCACTGAAGTTGTCCCATTCCATGTCCAGGAGACGTTCTTTCAGACAGATTGAACCTAAGTAGAGGAAGCTAGTGAAATAAATTTAATATGGATTTTATTGTTGACCACTCTGATTCACACTTTCTGAACTAAAATGAGACTGAAAGGTGATAATTTTTTGCAGCTCAGGCACCTTTCTAATGCAGTTTTCCAATGAATGAATAAATGAGTAAATGAACAAATACCCACAAATGTTCATATTTGAAACGGTATAGATTAAAGAAAGACTTTAATATAAAGTCATATAAAAAGAAAAAAACTTCAACAATAAGTTTGCAGAATATATGTAGAGTATATCGGGGAACAGTACATGCATTCATTTGTACAGATTTTAAGACCCCAATATTGCCATTAAAATGCATGCAAATTTTCAGTCTTAATAAACAAATCAAAGAAATTGTTTGAAATGTAATTCAGCTTGAGAAAAAAATGTTAATGTTATTAAAAAGTGAAACAGAGTCACCCATCCAGAGATTCAAGCTGTTTAAGGCATTAAAAATTAAAACAAACTTTGAATTGAACCCAGAAACAGACTGGCATCCTGTGCAGATGGCTAAATACTGGCATAGTATGATTGTATCAGCAAATTCCATTTAATCTCTCTCATTTGAATTAAATTGAAATTTCTGGACTGATTTCAAAGGCAGTGACAGGAAAAAGTATTCTGCAATAATCCAAGCTTGAATCTGATGTGTATTGCAAGGACTTACTGCTATGTTGAAATGCAGGAGGAAATGGGAACATTATGGAAATGTCAGTTGAATCAAATTTGGTAGTGGTGGCATCCATGATAAGAGCAAGCAACTTGATCATTCATGTATCTTCTCTTTTGCATTCCCAAGATCCTCCTCTTCTCCAAATTTTAATTAATTTTTAAAAATATGTTTTCCTACCTCCCCGAAACGAACATGCTCTACAATAAAGTCATTTTTTAAAATTTACAATGAATCCTTTCTTAGAAGATAAAAATGTGGGTGACTACAGTCTGGGCCTTTATTAGAGAATGTGTTTGCCTGCCTGAAGGAAAGACAAAAGACAAAAGGAAATAGGAGTAATAAGGAGCTGGACAGACAGACTTTGAGCAACTTCACAGATCTCTCTTCTTGTAAATGAGTGTTTCTGACAGGTCATACCTGCCACAGCAGCTGGTTAATGGTGGAGCTATGTTCACAATTGCCTTTTTTAAGATAACATCTGTGAAATGTTCACTCTTGCAAACTTCTGGTCATAAACTATTCCATAAACAGTAGATAGGAAGGTCACATGACCTGAAAGGTGTGTGCAATCCATACCTTCTTGCTTGGAGAGGATCCTGCTGCAGGTTTAAGCTTCCTTCCTTATCGGAGTAGAAAGTAGAGGAACTAGTCACGGGTCAGGACTCAGATCTTTCAAATGTTGAGGAAGACACTCCAGCTGAACCTGTGGAATGTCAGCCTCAGAATACACAAAGCCAAGAATCACCTGAGGCTAATCAAGCTAAGACACAACTTGAACAACTGACACAATCAAATGATGATGATGTCTATCTTCATCACACCCAGTGAGTAGACCGAAGACCAGAGGAAAGATATGCTATGAGGCTTCTTGCCAAGCAAGGGAATAAATGCAGCTAGCTTCAGCCTGATTTAAGAGAAAGCCATGATCTATGATCACTCATTAGAATCAACCATCTAATCCATGGCTGTTGTTTGATGTTCATTTGGATTTTGCTCATGAAATTCTCACCCTTGCACTGGCTGATAAGCCTGACCTGGATCTTGGAATTCTGGATTGTATTTTGATTATTCATCTTAACAGTAAAATTATTCAGTCTTCTTTTAAAGAATGCATCATAATTGCTACTTTGTCATATTGTTTGTAGCCAGTCTGTGTGATCTACTTACAGCAGCTAACTAGGTGGTCCACTACTTCTTCAGTTTCTTTGCAGAGAGGGCATTTGCTGTCTGTTGTTGTCTTCTCAATTGTGGCTTTGTATGAATTTGTTCTTAAGTTTTGATCTTGTGCAGTCAGAATTAACCCTTCTCTCTCTTTCTTCATTTTTCTTGCTCTTAGCCATTGTCTGGCCTCATCCAATGCTTTGCCTGCTAGTTTTTTGGTCAGGTAATAAATTAGTTTGCTATGTACCTTTTCTATTTATTTGGTCTCCCTTGTAGGACAGTTTTGTTTCTCCAGTATTCAGTAAGACTTCCTGATATATTAGCTTCTGGTCATCTTCATTGTCCTTCAGATATTCTTTCAATGCCTTTTTGTCTTCTTCGATTGTCTGGTATTGCAATCTTCCACAGCCAACTGTTTTTCTTGGTAAGTAGAGTCTATCAACATAAGTAGGGAAGGGCATGATTCACTGTCATTATTTTTCTGGTATTCATATTCAAGGTTTTTAGTTCTGATTGAGTTTTGTTCAATATTATAATCAGCTATATTATTATAATTATGGTTTGGAAGATGTTTAGATGGATTTGGCATTTTTATCCACTTACGAAGTCCTTTCCAATGACCTAGGACAGGCAGATGTCACCATTGGTGTAAAAGATATTGTGGTGGGATGTAAACTCTTCAAAGTAAAGCTGCCTTTTGCAATTATTATTTCAGTAAGTAGTCCATACTTCTGTTCAGGGAGAATCCAAGGCAGCTAATAGTATAAAATAAATCAGTTGATTTTTCCTTGTCCATATCATGTAAATGTTCAGTAGTTTATGAATAGAATAGAATAGAATAGAATTTTATTGGCGTAATGAGCATAATGAATGGTTAATTATGTTTCCATTCAAAATATTAATTAGGTTATTGCCAAAATAATAGTGAAAAATTCTTTATTTGGTTTTCATCAGGTCATAAAGATATTACACAAATGTAAATGTGCAGTTTTACTCCCAAATATAAGCATCTTGATCATTTGTTCTATTGCATATTAATCAATGACTCTTCCTGCATTTGTTCTTGTTCACAAGCCCCCACAACAATCAAAGGTAAAAGAATTACATTTTTAAAATTGTCAGGCAATGAAATAAGGTCTCTTTAAATCACTAATTTATTTTGATATTTTTGATGACTTTTATGTCTATTTCAGAGATCTTGGTTGTGGTGTCAGCTTTTTTCATTTCAAATTTTTCAAGAAATTTTATTTATTATTGTGGCAAGGTGTCTTCAGCAGCTCAGCTGTTAACAATCAGATATTAAATCTTAAAAACTGAACAGCTCTAGCATCAGTAGGAAGAATTTTTTTTCTCCTGAAGATCCTATTTTTCCATTTTTTTATAGCCAAGGGATCACAATGCAAGAAACCAGCAAAAGCTGATGAAAAATTGGTAAAGTATGCTATATCTGGTATTAAAGTCATATTTTCAGATGATGTTGGACTAACATAGTTCTTGTTCATTTTCCATATTTCCCCAGCAATTTTTGGTTAATTTTCATTTCATTGCACATATGATTCCATCCTTCCGAGGTGGGTAAAATGAGGACCCAGATTGTTGGGGGCAATATGCTGACTCTGTAAACCACTAATGAGGGCTGTAAAACACCATAAAGTGGTATATAAATCTAAGTGTTATTGCTATCAAGGGGAATGTGAAGGATCAACTAATACTTAAGCCCAAGTCACAGTTACTAAGCAGCAAGCCTCTTTGAACTTAATGAGATGGTAAAGGTAAAGGTTCCCCTCACACATATGTGCTAGTCATTCCCGACTCTAGGGAACGATTGAAACCTCATCTCGGTTTCAAAGCTGAAGAGCCAGCACTATCTGAAGATATCTCCGTGGTCGTGTGGTCGGCATGACTAAAAGGCAAAGGCACACGGAATGGTGTTACCTTCCCACCAAAAGTGGTCCCTATTTTTCTACTTGCATTTTTTGCATGCTTACAAATTGCTAGGTTGGCAGAAGCTGGGACAAGTAATGGGAGCTCACTCCATTACACAGCGCTAGGGATTCGAACCACTGAACTGCCTACCTTTTGATCACAAGCTCAGCATCTTAGACACACAACCAATGCGTCCCTTCGTGAGATGGACCTTAGGTAAATATGTTAAGTGCAAACAGCTTGGATAAGCCTCGCCATCTATTTTCCATGAAATACATTCCCAAAGAAGACAGATGTATTTGAGGGACATTTCTCAGTAGATTGATAGCATACAGTTTAGTGGGAAAACATGTAGCTGCATCTGAAATATTTCAGATTCAAATAGGCTTAAAAGGAAGCTCCAGAAAGCTATGATCCATCGGTATAGATAATTCTACCAGTATAGATAATTCTACATGAACTGGAGCTTTGATATGGTAAGTTCCAGCTCATGTGGGATTGCGTAGTACTCCTCCTGTATCACGAATTGTACATGCAAAGGGAATACCTGACCAGGTATAAATAAACATCTGAATGCAGAAATAAAGAAGAACTAAACTATGAATAAAATTTGAGAGATGATGTTTTATGGAACAGTCTCCTTAAGTGCTGAAAAATAGCCTTGACACTTCCCAAGCCTTTCTAGAATTCTGATCTTTTAGAAGCTTGGAAAATAAGAGGTTGCCTTGAGCAGAATATAAGGTTAACCAAGACAAAATAGAGGTCAAAGCAATGGCCTCACAGTTAATGACAGAAGCTTTCAATCCCAACAAAAACCTTTCAGACAAGAAATTAATAGCTGGAGGGACAATGCATTGGGAAGAATGTTAAACTTTTTGGGTCCAGGCAAATAGTGTTTAATGCCTTATTTTGACCTCAAGATTGAGAAAGTGAAAATTTTGGAATAGAGGTTACAGGCTGATAATTGGGAAAAACTTGCATTAAATCTTTAAAAAGACTGTCTGAGATTAATAGAGTAGCCTTGCTAGCCACCCAAAATGTTTATATTAGACTCCAACCAGTCATTATTTGTAAGCAGGTAATATTGAAGTTCTTTTTAAAATAATTCATATATTTTGTCTGATTCTGTCTTTAGTTCACTGAGCTTACTTGCGTTCTATCTCCAACCTACCAAATTTTAGTAAAATCAAGCCATAATTTACCCACTTGCTTTCTGGCTTTGCTACCAACTCAGAAAATTTGTAGATTTATTCAAAAATCTGAGTAATGTTTGAAAGTCATTGTATTCCTCACTGCCCCTCAAATTTATATATGCTGAAGAAGCTGCAAAAGAAATAATCATCTGCTGAATTAGTACCTCATTATATAACTCCTACAGATATTGCAGTCCTTTAATAGCAGAAAATTATAACCCAGAAGTATTTTTTATTATTTATTGGATTTATCCTTTAAGTTCCATCACTTTGAAAATATTTAAAAGAAAAACACTGATTTATCTTATTTGTATTTCAAAAGATGGGCCAGTGACAATTTGGAAAATATTCAGAGTAGGACTATACAAATGATAAGTTTTAGGCATAGAAAATAAGATTAATGGGATTTATACTAATAATCTTAATATTCTTTCCAATGCAGTCATGTTGATCAGATACATTATAAGCAATTCAAGGAAGCGAACATGCATAATACTCCTTCCTCCTTTTATTTTCCCAATAACAGAAACTCTGTAAGGTGGGTTGGGCTGAAAGAAAGTTACCCAGCTGGCTTTCATGTCTAAAGCAAAATTAGAATTCACAATCTTCTGGTTTCTACACCAGCAATCTAACCACCATATCAAAAATGCTCTCTGTTTATTCCATTATATATATGTGCCAGCTGGCGGCTTTTTTTTTTTTTTGGAAATTACAATAAATGTTTTATCTGTTGGTTTTAGTTAGCATGATGCATGAACACAGCCATTGTTGTCAACAAAACATTTTTTAAGGTTTAATGCACTATGTACTATGTTAGCTCAGACAGTGTGTCATCTGATACTACAGTTTTTATAATGATACCAAAGAGAACACTAAAAATTCAGGGTAATGGGAGGGATAAGTATAAGCAGCCATGGTATTTTCAACATGAATTGATAATAAACTGCTGGAGTTCTTAAAATGACGCCCTCAAAGACCCTTAAACATCCACTCTCCAAATCAGGTTTGGCATCCTTTCATTTAATGCTTAAAAATGGATTTGTTTGTGTGTTTTGGTTTAAAAAGGCCTGTGTACTGAATATCTAAATTATTTTTAGATTTTTTTTTCTTCAAATAATAGAGTTTCAAACCTAGAGTTGGTGTCTATGGAGCTCCTGAAGATGGGTATCTAATTATTTTGGGTAGTAAGCATTAATCTGGTCCAAAGAGGCTTTCATGGGGTTCAAGGGAGGAGTGAGGATTTTTAGGATCAAAAATAAAAAGCACACAAAGACCAGCTTATGAACCAGTTTCAATTTTTCTTTTGTTTGTAATAATGCAACATATTAAAAAAATAGTTTCTTTGAGAGTTTTTTTTGTTTTGTTTACATTTATACCCCGCCCTTCTCCGAAGACTCAGGGCAGCTTACAATGTATAAGGCAATAGTCTCATTCTATTTGTATAGAGTTTGCCCTTTAAGGCTAAATAGTTCTGTAAGCATCGTGCAACTATGGGAAATGAGCCTCCACCTCCTTTCCTGGTTTAACGGACACAAAAATATTAAAATGCAGTAAAAACAATGAATCAATTTATGTTTTTATTTGTCAGACCTAAAACCCAAAAAGACAGACCAGGAAAAAAATCTCCTCAGAACACTAAAGACTACTTTTATTTCGATTGGCTATATTGATATAATTTGCAAGTTGGATTGCAGCCCCCAACTTTCCTCCTATTTTTTTTATGACTGCAAATAATGCTTCATCTGAAGTCACTTTGTATAAATTACAATTAGGTACGTAATACAAAATCCCCCTTAGAGTTAATCAAGGGCTTCAGTTAGGTTTAGCTAGCAGCCTTTCATGGGTAGCAGACTTAATCTTCAGATATTCTTCCCCTTTGAGAATTCACTTCAGGCATGTCTGATTCTTCAGTACCTCCAACCTTTTACTTTTTCACTGACGTTCCCTTACCTAGTAATCTACTGCTGAAGGAGACCAGGAATTGGTCTATCCTGAAAATAATATTTCTTCAGTAGCTAAAGTTACTTAAATTCTTCTTTGTTTGTCAGTCATCTTAGTCTTTTCCTTCTCCCCAACTTCAGTTATTTCAATTTCCTTCCCACCCTTTCATCAACAATTATTGGATGTGGAAACCTTATTTGTTTCACTCCCCAGTATTCCCAGACTACATTTATCAGCTATAAATACAATTTATAAGAGTGTTATCTGATAGAGTTTTTCTCTACCATGATGGCTTTAAGCAAAGTTGGCTGGGGAATTTTGGGAGTTGAAGTTCATACATCTTAAAGCCGTCAAGGTTGAGAAACACTGGGGTAGCAGATAATGTTTAAGAGTAGCAGGCAATGTCTAGAACCATTTAGCAGTCCTTTGCCTAAAGAAAGGGAATGATCTTGAACCTTTTCTGAATTAAGAATATATAAACCACCCAAAGTCTTTGCCTAAATCTTCAGGGAGGAATGCAGTAAATTTGGATTTTACTGGCTCCTTTAATGGGATCACTGTTTTTAATTTGCATGTTCAGCAAGGTCAATAATTAAATTGAATATATTCTAACATTTAATTTCTCTTGCTTAAAAATTGTGGCAACCTCTTGACACATAATATATATTGTTATGACTACAGTACAAAGCATTTCGTATGGTGCATTTTCTAAAAGATTGATTTGAAACTGCAGTTAAAGAGGAGAAAATATTATGGCAATTTAAAATATGGGATTTTCAATAATAAGTTTTTCATGGCTTTGAAAATGTTATTATTCCAGTTAGTCCTCTATATCACCATATAATTTCTGTCCTTGCTTTCTTCATCCTTTCCATTCATATGGGTTCTTATGTGTTTAAGCCAATATTAAAGTTTTCCATAATAGCTTTCCTCCGTATATTTTCTTTTTGGAAGTCCTTGTGAAAATGACTTTTGCTTCATTTATTTTGTTCTCCCTTTTTTTTTCTCTCTCTCACACTTGCTCTGTAATAATATCATGGACCCCATACAATTGTCATGGTGTGTGTGTGTGTGTGCGTGTGTGTGTGCATGTGTGTGTGTGTGTTTTGCTATGAACAAATTGGATTTTATTATACAACCATACATTGTTCTTGTTCATTTTAACTGGCTTTTCACTACAAATGACAGGAAAAAGGATTTGGTTGATTTTTAGTAACTCAATAATATCATTCATGCTTTTAAAAATGAGCTGTCTAAAAACATATAGTATTATCCCCATTTGAGGGTTAACTGATCAAAATGTAAGATCTTTCTTAAATAATATTTCATCAGCTTACAAATTCCAAATGCTGTTTCTATTGTGGACAGCTACTAATTTTCTTCTATTTCTGACTTTGACAGCAGGAAGCATAGCTAAATCAACTCAAGGAAAATACCACTTGGTCCTTTGAACCAATTAACTTCTGGAGTATAATCATTAAAGGTAAATAGTCAGTTATATTATTGACATTTGAAGGTCTTTCTCAAGTAATGAAATTGGTCTAAGAGACCGTAAAGACACTTGCTACAGTAGAACACATACATGAAGGCTCCAGTTTTGTTCATAATACCGAATGGCAATCAAGGATAATAGGGAAATGGTCAAAGCCTTGTCATTTCATCAATCAAAAATAATGTTGACCTTTTGTTGAACACTGGAAAGTAGCTCAAATTGTCATCTTGTATAAATTTCTCAAACTGATGCCTTTGAAAGACAAAGTGATTTACTTATAGAATCAAACTAATGGCATAAATACACCCCCTTCCCTCCAGAAGCATGCTAACATCACTGGAGACTTGCCAAAGCCAGCACTAAGATGTAGGTTATAGTTATACAGGCACCATGTTCTTGCATGTTAAATCTTTTTTTTACCTTCCCACATGCCTTAATTTGGCCAAATACATATTGGTTTCAAGATGACATTATTGAGGAGCCCATCAGATAAATGTACCCCTTGATTTATTCTAACTTCTTTCTGTGACTTGGATTTTTATACTATGTTCTGAGTCTACCCATCTACTGTCCTCCCCAAATAGCTCCTAAAAAGCTCCAGTTCCTATGTGCTATTATCAGTAGAGATCACCTAAGTGGTTTCCATTTTCATCCTAATTAGACTACGCTGCATTTTGTCCATCTTCACCCAGCAGTCTTCTTCAACCGAACTTCATATTCAGTTTGGTAGTCAACCTTCTGATTGACTACTGAGTAAAGAAAATCACTTCCTAATTTTCTGAAAATGTGTTGGCCTCAAAAGAAATTATTTCTAATTCCTGGATTTAATTCATAAATCTCATTATAAGAGACCTGGTCCCTATGGCCCCCAGTACTATATACTACCTTAATGCTGTCACCGATGCCCCACAAAGGGGCATTCCTATGAAGGGCATGTGTAATTGTCTGAAAGATCTCCTAATCCAGGAAGAGATCTAATGGGCATACTAGATGGAACTGTGCAAAGGCCTTCTTGACTACAGCTGCCACCTGATCTTTCAACAAAAGCTGTGATTCTAAGACTCCAGAGTGCACGTACCATTTTTGAATGGGGAGGTGGAGTCTCAAAAGTAAAGATGGAAGAGTCCCAGATGTAGGTGGTTCCAACAGCTATAGCCACTGAAGTTTGGAAATATTTACATGTTAAATAATATTTCTAAATGTCTAAAAATCAAAATCATTGAACCTCTATCCCACTTTTTATGAAAAACAACAACACATACCCCTCCATTTATTATCTAACTAATCTTTGAAGCATTTCTAGTACATCATATCTATGAAGGAGATGGGCAGTTCTTAAATATGACAAATAAATGTTTGTAGGGTTCCTATTTTATAAAGTTCTGGATTAACTAGAAATGTCTAGGTTTAGGGAGGATCAGTCAATGATGTACAAGTGTGCTACTTTACAATTTCTAACAACACACACACACACACACACACACACACACATTTACTCCTGCTCGCTATATGTGGCCTTCATTGATTTAAAATAAACCTTTGACTCCATTTATAAAAGTCTTTGTTGGAAGCTGTTTCCTTTTTTAAGAAATATAGATCAGAGGTAAAATTTTATTTAGACTTCTGTATGTGATGGTAATGGCTACCTCTCTGCTGACAAGAGTTACATTCTGGATTTCAATGTTTACCAAGGCATAATTCCATCCCCTAAACTTAATAATAGACAATTGGCTGTGCTCCTCTATTTTGATGATGGGCCTACCACCTCAAGCTGGCCTCAGAAATAGTCTATGGATCCTTGTGGTTATTGAAAAGGTGAATGGCTTATAGTAAATGTTCTAAATGTTCAGTTCTAAAACTGAAGTACTTAAGCATAAAAATGTTTTCAAACTAAATGCAAGGTTATATATTAATCAATGGTTTCTTTCCTGTTCCACATGGATTTCCATCATAGTTTTAATCACCCACAAGAACAAAAAAGTAGTATTTCTAGCTATATAACTTAAAATTATATTACCATGTTTCCATCATACTAGCTATTTCAAACTAAGACAGTTTAATGTATTTGAAAGGAAAGTGTTTTCCCAGTTGTATCATATAGGTGGGATGCTGAATCTTCAGAAAGGATGAATATAGAAAAAAGATGCCTTTGAATTGTGGTGGAAGAAATTGTTGTACATACTTTAGCTCAACAAAGGACAAACGATTCAATTTTAGATGAATTAATGGAAACAGTAACCATGAAGTTAAGTTTATTTATTTTAGACACATAGCATGAAGACAATTGAAAAAGACATCAACAGGAAAGAAGGCAACTAAATGCTATCACTGAAAATTCAAGCAGGAGTTTATAAAAACTCAAAGAAGCATTATTTGTAAAATGATGGTCATTGGGTCACAAAGAGGCAGAAGTGATTAAATGATTTAGCAAAAACAATGTATCATCATTTAATACCTTTGGGGCTTACTGAGCGTGGACTTAATCAGTAATCTATGGGTTCTCAGATATCAGGACAATACTTTCATATTTTGTCTGCATGATTTATGTATCTCTGTCTTTCTGTCTCTCTTGATTTCACCTCTATGTGAATCATTTCCCAATCTTGCAGGAGAGGATTGGGAAATAATTCATATGGAGAGTTGTTAAACTTTCCCAGTCCCAATGCTGGCACCTCAGATAGCACCAAATTCTTAGTAAACCCAATCAGCATTTATACTTGCTTCAGATCCATGGCTTCAGCCTTATCTGTAGCAGTAGAATTCCCCCCTCCCCACATTCCTATACGGACCCAAACACTGAATGTGTGGATTTCTAGCAACTCAAAAAGCAGAAGCCTGCAAGAGCATGAAGAAGAGAAATTCTGACTTATCCACAGATTTGTCTTCATGCAATATCAGATTTCATAGAAAATAATTTTATTTTGTTTTTAATCGGTTCAGCATGTATAAGTAATTCATTAGAGAAAGTAGGTGTGGTGGTACAAGTGCAAATAGGCTCTTATGAACTTGTTATGTCCAATGGCAAGTTTTCTTCTACTGTGGAGCAAATATCAATTTCCTAATCCAGATTAATATCATAGAGCAAAGAGGGACTCTCTTTTAACATACCCAGATCTGGATCAATCTGATACTTCTTCATGTTAATGCAAGCAAAGAAGAGGAAATAATTTTATTCGTCTCATATCTAGTTTCACCCGAAAGTTCCTATGAATGGTGTAATAGAATATGAAAATATAATACGGGATGAGCTGTTAAATAAAATGGAAAGCTGGCTGTGAATTATTCAGGGGAATTTAAAATCATTAGAAATACTTTATGCATGATGTTTTCAAGGAAATAAATATTTACAGTGCAAAAAGAAAAAAAAGTGGGAGGGGGGAGAAAAGCAAGCAAGGAAACAAACAAAAAACTCGCCCCAAATGTATCCTTGCAGTGGTTTTCCAAATGTAAATTTGCTTCAAGCAAACAGCCAAGACTGTTCTCCAATCAAAATATTTGAAATAATTTATATAGAAGGAACATTTATTAAAAATTTTAATTAAAATTATCAAGCTGCATAATTAGGTTCCAAATTTTATAATAAAAGAAGACAAAATAGATACCATGCACCAAGTGGGAATACTATAGCAGAACTAAAACTCAGCTGGAATTCCTATTGGCAGCTAAGGGGAAAGATGTGTTTGCAGCCTGAAGCTTCAGTTCAATAATATTCTGAAGCTTGAAATTCTCAACGGGTAACGATAGAATATTGTTTCCACAAAAATATTTCATTAATGCTCAAACTCCAAAATCAATAGAGGAAATGCATTGAACCAAAAAGCATATACCATAAGTCAGTATTATCATTAAGGATTAATTTTATTTTTCAATTATTATTACGAAAAAATCCCAAAAGCTACCTTGAGACAAATGCCTTTTGTTTCTTCTCTGGTTGAAATACAATTGAAAAGAATAAGAGATTACGTCTCAGAAAAGGTCTGGCAAGCTATGGATAGCTCCTCCTTCCCCTTCCTTTCCATTCCTTTCCATTCCATTCCTTTCATGAAAGGGACTTGATATTTTGGAAACAGTTAAAAGCTGTTACAGAATTCTTAATAAGTAAAAGGTGTTTGCCATGATAAATAATTTGGAAATGGATAGGAAGAACACAGACTGGGGCAGGAAATAACCTGCCCAGAATTTGACTTTAATGAGATCTATTCAATCTCGTTGAAGTTTATTTTAGGGGCTTGGCAATCATCGTCCCCCACCCCAAAATCAGTGACTCAAATGTAGTTAAACATTTGGAGTTACATGGCAGGGAATGGTAAATGCCACTCCATATCACAATCAATTGCACAATGTAAGATGTCCCACCTTTTAGGACTGACATTTTTAAGTTATTAAATGAGATGATGATGAGAAGGAGATAAATCTAACATATTTAAACAAACTTTTGATATTTGAAGTGAATGGCATACAATCAAATTATCTCTTGGTATTCAGTACTTACAATTAATAGTTTTCAGACAAGCACAGAAATTCAAAACAGTTGCCAGTTTAAATACAGAGATCTGGAGCCTGAATTATCAATATTCTTGATATACTATTGAGTTTTATATATATATTGTATTTAGAATTTTAATTATAATTGTAAAATCGAATACAAATTAAACTTAAAGAGCAAGAGAAGCAAAAACTGTAAGGAAAAAGAAAAAAAGAAAGAATAATAATGTAAGATTATATAAGAATTTAATAAAGAAATATATAAAGTACTGACTTCATCACAACAAATATAAACAAATTTAGTGATCTTTGTCCCATCTAAGGTTAAAAAATTAATCATTTCATCCCATATCCCATCTCTTATCTATAAACAAATCCATAATACATGATCTTTTCACTCGTAGTACCAGCAGAAAGTCAATAAAGGATTTCCAAGAATTAACCCCCATATATGTGTTGCCATATCTTGTTTCAACCTTGATCAAAAAACCAACTTTATATTCCTGTCCCTTCTAACAATCTTCATTTTTCATCATTCATATGTTGTTGTAGGATTTGATTTCTCTTAAGTTCTTCATTGTTTAAAGACTTCAAATCTTTAAAAAGCCTCATTTGTAAATACAGTAGAGAAAAAAAATGTCCACCCTCTTGGTTTATCATTTGTATTTTCTTTTCCATTTTAAAGCATCATCCAGTTTCCTTAGTAGATCCAGTGAAATATTCTTTTTCAAACCATTATCTTGGTCTGTCAATTGTAAATCCATTTTTTTTACCATTTCTATCTTGTCAGAAATAATTTGTTATACATCTATAATTTCTTCAATATCATCTTTTGAACATAGTCTATTCATAGATACAGATATCAATCAGTAAATTGTATTTATGGTCAAAAGGTCTAAAAGCAAGTTACAAACATAATAAAGTCCACCTTAAGGTTAAACACTATTTATTTTTAGTTAAAAATCTACATATATATGCATACATATATGTTTATATGTAGGTCTTTGGTTATTCGGGTTTTCTCCCGCATAAAATTGGAAGTGTCTTGGCGACGTTTCGACGAAGTCCCGTTCGTCATCTTCAGGAGACTTCGTCAAAATGTCGCCAAGACACTTCCAATTTTACGCGGGAGAAAACCCGAATAATCAAAGACCTACATACAAAGACCCGCGAAAACCTCAGAAAACAAACACACACACACACACACACACACACACACATACATATATGTACACATATATACATGTTCCAGGAAATTCCAAATGAATCTTTTGTAGATATGTGGTTTAAACAGGTGACTCAAAAATAGAAGCAGATATCATTACTGACAGTGTTCATACTTGGCTACCATTTTCTGATGCCATTCTTCAAAAGTCTCCTTCAATATTTTCATTGCTGTATCTTTCTATAAGCTTGTAGTTTTTTCTATACCTAAACACTTTAGTCCCCTCTAGTGTCCAGTTTTTAAAATCATGATATTAATTTATCTTTCTTATGTCTTCCAAACTTTATTTTTATTTAATTTATTTAAATAATTTATTTACCATGAGGAGCTGTTTGTTTTTTATAATTAATTTCAAAATTTTATTGTAAAATTTTCAATATTCCAAATTTATCTGTACCTTTAGTCCATTTATTTTCTAAGATCAAAATCTTATCTAGTTTTTGCTACTTAAAGCATATTATTCCCCCCTCCCCCGTCCTTCAGGATGGAAGACAAATTCACCTAGCATTTTCAAACTTATCATTAATAGTTTGTCTCTAATAGCTAGTAGTTAATGAACAATTTCCAAAAGTGAGTTAGGAAACCTAGTATTTTTTAAAAGACACTGATCATGATTGCAAGCAAGTTGGTTATTCCTATCACTTCCCAGTGCTCAAATCCATGGGAGACACTTGTCTTGCAGTCTCCTCATGAGGAGCAACCATCTGGAGCATTTTGCATCTTCTCCATGACTGGAGAAGTGGCAAAAAGCTGGTCTACTTGCCACATCTTTGTTCTTTGCTGCAGTTGTTGGGTCATTTCTCCCACTTTCATGGAGACATCATCAGTCCACCATTCCTCCCATGGAAGCCCTTCCTCAACAAATGGTTAAGGTCCGAGAGAGATCCCAAACCCCAAAAATGCAGACAGAAATTAGTATTGAAATAAGGTAATGAAAAATACTCTGCTATAAAACTGAAACAATTAAAATGAAGAAACAAATGAAAAAACAATAAATGAAGAAAATTATTAAAAAGTCATATTATGAAGATGCAAGGTTGTATAGGAAAGCGTTCAGTATCTGATTCCATTTCCCCCACAAAAATGATAGAAGTTGACAGAATTTTAATACTCCATTCATTGTTTGCTGAAAATATTTGCATTGAAGCACTGATATGCTACTGAGTAATCTGTATCATTGCACTCTCCAGGGTACCGAAAGTGTTATCTTCTGCCAGAGGTCCTGACCTGCTTTGTTATAGGTTAACTTCCTGGAGGTTCTCAGCCATGCCCACACATAGGCAGCAAGGAAGAAATGAGTGATACTAAAATGTATAACAACCATAGCAACTGCTGTCCCTCCTAATAATAACATATTATCAGAAAACAGAAATTCATATAGAAACCTGGGAATAAGGTAGGAAAAACACTTTTTTAAGGAGAAAGAAATTGTTTGAAAATGCTTTCAAGTTAGATTTATACACAGATCTACTTTTAAATGATTTTTTAAAACTTAGTTCTGGAGGATTTAAACAATTTGAATCAATTTTGTTGCTTCAGAAGAACTGACGGACCGAGGCAGTCATATAATGGATCCTACTTGATAAACAGTGTCCATGAAAGAGAACTAAAACAAGATAAAGCGATGACATCAGCAAGTATTGTGGGCATAATTGGCAAAAGAAAACTCAGGATCATATTGGCTGGAAACATGTGGAAGAGGTCTTCATCCTGAGTAGATAGACAAGGCTAAAATTACGATGATTTACAGATTACCAGAGTTGTAAAGGACCTTGTAGGTCATCTAGTCCAACCCCCTGCCCAAGCAGGGGACCCTACACCATTTCTGTCAAATGGTAGTCCAGTCTCTTCTTGAAAGCTTCCAGTGATGAAGCTCCTGTCAACTTCCAAAGGCATGCTGTTCCATTGGTTGATTGCTCTCACTGTCAGAAGATTTCTCCTTATTTCCAGGTTGAATCTCTCCTTGTTCAGTTTTCATCCATTATTCCTTGTCTGGCCTTCAGATGCTTTGGAAAATAGCTTGATCTCTTCCTCTCTGTGGCAGCCCCTCAACTATTGGGATGATGATGATGATGATGATGATGATGATACACTGTTATAAATGAAACGAGTCCGAGCACATTACTATAGTTGTACAGTAGTGAGCTCTTAAGTCCTGATCCTTGTGCACATGCTTTTTTCTAATCTTTGCACATTCAGCAATAGCGCTCCATTATTAGGTTCAGTTGCACATACTTGCATGGTTACTTGCCAAAGGGAGGCTTGCATGCTGATTGTCATTCCTGAGATACCCCTTCTAGTTTAGGGAAAAGGTTTATTAGTTGCATTTGGATTCAGATTTAATTTATGGTGAGATTGGGGGCTGCATTTAAATATTATTCTGCTTTCACCATTAATAGCAATATTTTTTTAATTTAATTTTTTAAGTAATCTTTTTTTTTTCTGCAGAAGAAGGGTTCTCTTCCCCCCCCCCAAAAAAAAGGTTCTGCAGAGGATCTTTTTCTTAAACTTTTTTTTTTAACTTTTTATTGTTACTGCCCACCACCGTAAGCAAATCCCTACATATTTGTTTCCTGGAAATAGTATTCCCTATTTCAACCGTTATTTATCATATCCCCAAATTAGAAGCAAAAACCCACCTTGTCAGAAAAAATGTGAACCGTAAATCTTTGTTTACTCCATTTAGGATGTTTTTTTTAAAAGAGACAACATTCCCTGATAGAAACTTTTCACTAGCCTCCTCAAGAGGTAATTCAGAATTATGCCACCTCATTTTTTGCATTATGTCCCTTATTATGTCTATTCCCCTCACTGCAAATAATCTATGATCCCATCAGTGTTTTGGTTTTGCATATTCCTTCCTTTTTGTTAAAAGCTGGGAAGCTGAAATATATATATATATAAACATTTTCTCACAACCCAGTAATTGAACCAATATTAAAAAAAGCTGTTTTCAAGTAGCTGAAGCTAGAACATACACTGTAATAAAAAAACCAAATGTTGAATCCTGCATTTTTGCTTTTTTATTTTGTCCAAAATAAGAATAATTTGGCATAGCCAAAGCTATTTTTGCAAGTAACATGTGCTATAGTGCTATAATGCCATAGTTACATTTGAAATCTCTGCCTGCAACCATAACCAGTAACTCAAATGCTCCAAACTGAGCTTAATAAATAGATACATAGATTGTTAAATTGAAGCCAGAAACATTTTAAAATTGTGCCAAAATGCAACATTATAGAGAAAATAGGAAACGTTATGGTTTGTGACCTCAGCAGGCAATCACTTAATGCTTTCTGTGTCTTTTCTCCCTATCAATTTATTGTTGCATTTAGCTTTTACACAGTGCATGTGAGATTCAACTGTATGTTTGAACTCTGTCAAATATAAAACTTACAGAATATGTTTTAAGGGAATAAGCCTGAATGGAAGCTTATGCTTTGCCAATGTTAATCTGCATTAAGCAAGATTTGATTGACAGAAACATGTTTTCCTATGGAGTAGTGCCACTAGCATTTGTGTACAAAGAGCCAGACTGTCTAACGGAAGTGGTCCAGGCAGGCTGACATGACAAACCATCAAGCTGAAACTTTCATTATTCATAACATGATTATGAATTATGAATTACATTTCATGAAGTAGACTTGGGAACATTTGAAATTGCACCATATGGGAGACAAAAAGAAATATTTTGATTACAGACATTTCTTGAGGGAAAGCAGCCATAGCTTTATTGAAGACAGTGTAGTACAGCCATTATTGTACTAATATGGCATCTTATAGAGGTGTTACACTTGCAACAGAATCCCACTGCCTAGGAATTCTGGGAATAACAGCCCTGTATTATCTGAAGGCGCTAAAAGTGGTGCAGTGGCCTAGAGGTGGAGCTCTCGCCTCACAGCTAAGAGGCTATGAGTTCGATCCTAGGTAGAAGCAGATCTTCCTCTCTCTGGACACACTGGAAATATATCTGCTGAAAGAAACTCCACACTGGCAACATGAAGGGGTCCAGAGAGTAAACACTTAGCTCCATTCAGTTGCCCAGACTCCACCCTGCAAAGGATTATGAGGTCGTTAAAAGAGGACGATTATCGGAAGGTGCTAAATTGAAACAGTAGAATACAGAATTTTTACATTCTTATTATATGCTAGTTCTGTCCCTCATTCATGCCTCCAAATCTAGCTTCACCGTTCAGCATGCATTGAATCTGAAGGCTTATTCTACAGAATCTGTTATATTCATGTAATTTTCCTATGTGATTTAGAACTAGAATTGTACAGAGTCATTGATCATGTAAAGAATCTACATAAAGACCACAATTCTCATGGAGGATGATAGTGTGGTGGGGGCAGTTATAAAGACATGATACAGAAGGGGGACAACTTTTTTTCTCATAAGATTCCTATTGGGTAGGAACATTTTGGCTACTGTCTTGCCTATAAATAGACAAGTTATGATCAAAATATATGCCACATAAATCTTTAAACCCTTAAAAAGCTGCGGGGTGGGCGGATTGTTGTCCTGGGGGAAGGACATGATGCCGAAGGAACATTTCTTTCAATATTTATTTGGACACAAAGGTTATTAGTTATCTATGGCATGGGCTGTGAAGGGGAAGGAAGACAAAAAGTGCAACAGTTTCTTACAAAATGAATGAGGTTTCAGCATCCTCTTGCATTATTGAACAGTAAATACACAAAACAGATATGAAAGGATAAATCATCAGGGTGGGAGGGGATGATGGAAGAGAGGGAGTGAGAGAGTGAGGGAGGAGGGAGGGAGGGAGGGAGGAAAATCATAATAAAATAATAAAAATGAAAAAATGAAACAGAGAAATATTTTTTTTGTTGACTCATTTGCTATTCCTCCACCTCTAGATATTTGCAAGAGGAATTGAGGGGAGGAGGAATACTTTAGATATATTGAGCCCAAATTCTTTGATAGCTGATAAATGGGTCCTTATAAAATCAAAATTTTATTTGATTTCTCTTCCTCTGCCCCCAGAGGAAGAGCGTTCTCTGTGGGGGCTCCGGCCCTATGGAATGATCTACCTGTGGGACTACGTCTTCTCCCTGATCTTTGGACCTTTAAGCGCGAGCTCAAAACCTTTTTCTTTCATCATGCGGGGCTGACCTAATGATTAATTTTATATTGAGGGTTTTTAGTGGGTTTTTAAGGGGTTTTAATTTATTTATTAACTTTTTATTCAGTAATTTTAACATGCAGCTTATTGAATCAGATTTTTAATTGAATATTGTATTTTAAAATTTTTCGATATCTATGTTTTATTTATGTTGTACACCGCCCTGAGTCCTTGGAGAAGGGCGGTGTAAAAATATAATAAATAAATAAATAAAATAAAAATGATATAAACTTGGTTAACTAATGATAATAACACAATGTTCAAGGCAATAAGCCATCATATTTCACCTTAACCAAACTTTTTATCAAGTCTTGGTTTCTGTACATTGCAGCAAAATAAAAGGTAAAATTCCTTTTAATTATTTAAGAAGGACAATATAAATAACATGCTAACGTATTTTTGAAGAGTTTTTGGTTGAGCTATATATAAAAAGCCAACAAAAACCAATGCCTGTCAAGATCATGAATCTTTTCAGAACATCACCAGTAGGTTTCCACCCCCCTCCCAAAGATTATAAAAAATACTTAAATTATTAAAATTATGGAAAGGTTTGCATATGGAATTTGCTATACATCTGCAATTATCACAGGTTTGAGTTTCCTTTTGAAAGTAAAGAGTCAAAAAGTATGCTTTTACTGGAAAAAAAATCTTATTAAAGATTGCTAATGTTATCTGCTTCTAGTTAAAATAGCTGTATAACTATTTCTCTCTCTCTTTATGTTTATACATTAAATAACGCTAAACAGAATAAATATGTTCCTTCCATATATTGTTGACTTATCCTCAGTCAGTACAAAAAAATAAACAAATAAATAAAACATTTGTTCCTTTCTGATCAGCTAAAATGATTGAATTCCACTCCCCCCACCTGCCCTGTCTCTCCAGTTTTCAGTAACAGTCTGTATTGGGATTTAAATGGCATAACTATAAAAATGGTTGATAGCAGGAATGAAAATTAATATATACCACTGGCAGAAAATAGCATGCTTCATGCATTGTTCTTAGTGTGAATAGAGTGAAGGATGTGCATAAAGCCTAAATATTATATACTTTCACCAGATGTCACAGAAAATCTGCACAAATGAGTAGCATCAACAGATGATTTTGCATAGTGCCTGATTAATATTCATAGTCTCTGAATTTTATTGGAGAATATCTAGAACTTCTGCTTACTCTAAATGTATCACACATAACCTGTCAGTGTACAGTGTTATTTTCCACAAAATTAATAAACTTGAGCATCACATATATATTTCCTGTGCTGCAGGATTACATGAGCAGTGGGAAATTTTACAGTTTCTCTATCCGTCTCCCAATATATGATTTTTTTTTTAATGTAAAGCAATCAGAAGCTCTTAAGTGCTGATGGCATATCTACATATGGGTGAATTTATTTTAGCAACTAGTTGAAGAAGACGGTTCACTTCTCTCCACAAGTATCAATTTCGGTCTCAACTGAGCCACTACATTTTCTTTAGAGAGAAAAAAAAAGATAGTAAAAAAGATGAATGATACATTTTAATGTCATTTTTGTTCTTGAGAAGGCAAAATGAGATATAGCAGAGGTGGTATTCAGCAGGTTCTGACCAATTCTGGAGAACCGGTAGTGGATATTTTGAGTAGTTCAGAGAATCGGTAAATACCATCTCTGATTGGCCCTGCCCCCATCTATTTTCTGCCTCTCAAGTCCCAGCTGATCAGGAGAAAATGGGGATTTTGCAGTAACCTTGCCCTAGAGTGGGGAGGGAATGGAGATTTTACAGTATCCTTCCCTTGCCACGCCCACCAACCAATGCCAGGCCCACCAAGCCATGCCCAAAGAATCGGTAGTAAAAAATTATGAATCCATCACTGAGATATAGGAGTGAGTGTGTGTGTGTTCCTGAGAAGGCACAGTGTGCAGCTTGTCCTTGTGCAGCTTGTCAATGGTTGTAGTTGTAGCAAAGAACTTAAAGAAGATAGGCTGGTTTGTGAGATACACATTTTGAAAGCAAGGGCCACCAAATCTGAATTTCATTTCTTAGGAAAAGGGATTTCCTTGGTAAAGTATTGCCTGAATGCACTTTCTGAGACAACTTTTGTGTTTTGTCTCCAAAGCTTAGTCAGTATGCTATTGTCTTATACAGTAGCCACAATTCAGACATAGAACATTCAATATAATGTTGTTCTCCTGCCAAAAGAAAAAACTGTTCCTCCAATCACTTAGCCTTACAAGTTTCCTGGACAACGCTGTAAAATGGACTGAACCCATCTCTTCATTTCATAGAATTGAGTGCTATCTGGACAAAAGAGTATAAAATCATTTGTAAATAGTTAGATCATTCCTTGGAACTAGAATGGGGGAAGGACGGGGACTGAAACACATGTTTTACCTTCTTTGCATAATTCTCAGTTAGGAATCTGGATGTAACATGCTACCTAAGGATAAAAAGGAAAAAGGGAATTTATATGATTGAGTATCCTCTCCTACAGTTCAGCAAATGGGCAGATATATTTCAAGCAACTGCCAGGCTTTCTCCTAAAGCCTAAATATGGCTATAAGCGTCTGACTAGGCAGTGATTATATATTTAAGGATCACAATGTCAATAAAGAAAAGCAGCTTCATAATAACATTTCCTTTCTTCTGGTATTTCCTCCGCTTTCCTTACTGATTGCAATTTCGGTTACAGCAGGTTTTCTTACCATCATAATAGTTATTATCACTTCTACAAAATATTGCCCAATTTGGAAAAGTGATAAAACAGTACAGTGTGGATGGATTAAAAAGCAAAGCAAAGCAAAGCAAAGCAAAGCAAAGCAAAGCAAAGCAAAGCAAAGCAAAGCAAAGCAAAGCAAAGCAAAGCAAAGCCAATTTCATCAGAAAAGTAGGTAGCTCAGAGAAAGAAAAAGAAATCCTGTTGGGTTTTCAACCATGGACTCTTAGTGTTGAGAACAACTGTTATAATCATTCTGCCAGTAAAGAAAACCTGTTACATCAAGCTCTGCAGCCACTGTTACTAAAGAAAAGCAGGGGAATCCAATGTCTACCAAGCAGACAGTCCAAGAGTAGCAGTTGGCCCAGAAGAATGCTATTTACAATAGGCAAAAGAGCTAGCAGAGCTTGAGCCAATAGAAATTGTTTCCTGAGATCACATTCCCAGTGGGCAGGGGGGCTGAATACATGGCAATGCCACTGGGTCCTCCATGCAGAGGTGCAGAGGTGGTATTCTACCGGTTCGCACTGGTTCACTAGTTAATTTTCTAAGCAGTTCGGAGAACCGGTTGTTAGAAGAAATCTCCTTTTGCTTTTTCCACTTTACAGGGTTAATGCAGTAAGGAATTACAACATTCTGGCATTGCTTCTAGCCTAATCTTTATTGCCCTGCTTATAGAAAGTGCCTCTCCCTTAAACCCTTATTACTGTCCCCTGAGTTTCTCCAGAGTTTTTTTTTCTTTGCTGGTAGGTTTTTTTTCTTTGCTTGACTTTCTTAAAGGGGAAGGGTTGTTTTTAACTTTTTTCTTCCAGCAGGGATGCAACGATCAGCACTTTGAAGAAATAATTGAACAATGAAGCTGCCAGAAAGAAACTTTTAATGAGTGACAGCAAGGCTTCTCGGCTAGCTAGAAAGATTGACATTCAAACATGAGTTTACATACCCTTTCTGAGTTTTGGTCTAAAATTGGTTTTTGGTGAAGTTTAATTCTGTGCTTGGTGATGTTTAATCCTGTGCTTATTGATGGGATAATTTTCCCTATTCAGCTTTGTTTGGAAGGACAAATCTCTGTTCCTGAAATGAAGCAGCTTCAGAAATCTGGCTAGTTCCTGTGTCTATTTGTTCTGGTAATTGGTTTAACAAGCAACAAACAACAGTGTTTGCTCCTTTGCTTCATTGTAGTGTTAATTGCTTTCTTTGTAGTTAGGCTTATCTCAAGTGCTTTTTCTATCTGGGAGGGGGTCTTCCTTCTCTGCACTGTCCTTTTGAGGTGTACTTCCAAGAGGCAGTATGCAAGCTTGGCACTGATTTTTTTTACTGCCTTTCTTGGGGGCATTCCTTAAATCTGGATGATTTCCTTAGGATATCTTATGAGGTGAGTGAGACCAGCTGGCATCTTTAAGTAGTACAAATGAATCTAAGGATTGCTTCTCCTGGGTGTGCTCTTTCTGGAGAGCTTAAATGACTTCTCTGCTAAACGGTTTCACTTTATGAGCAAGAGTTGGCTATGACTGCATTTTAACTATTTTAATTCCTCAAGGTGCTCTGGCACCCTGCCTGATTTGTAACTCCTGCTTATAGGTATTTTAATCTAATGATTGGTATTTAGGACAGCTTTTTGCAAGCAAAGAAACTTTTTGTATTTTTGTACAGGTAATCCTTGACTTACAACAGTTCATTTGGTGACCATTCAAAGTTACAATGGAACTGAAAAAAGTGACTTATGACTGTTTTTCACACTTACGACCATTGCAGCAACCCCCTGGTCACGAGAGGCCAGGTGAGGTGAAGCGCCCCTCGACATGAGTGACATTGAGTTGGCCGTGCCCACTCTGTCACATGACCACCAAGCCATGCCCACCAAGCCACACCCACAGAACTGGTAGTAAAAAAAGTTGAATCCCACCACTGCCTCCATGCCTGAGATTGTACTGGTGATGAGTAAACATGACCATGCAATTAAACCCTTATTTAGCTGATAATCCATGGCAACCTTTGTGCAGACTTTGCTGAGGAGAATAAGTAACTTAGGTTGTTTTCAAAGGTTAGACAAGCGGTTTGAATATCCTTGAAGTTTAACTTCTCCTGATTTAAAACACTGTAATGAATCTGATTGCCTGCAAGCTACTTTTTTTATGGGCAGGAATATCAAACAGATTGCCACCAAGTGACATGAGGGAATAATCTGTTTCTCATTATTCATGATCAGACAATGATCCATGCATCCATATGACTCATTTAATCATCTCAATTTACCAACAGCTCCTCCCCACATTTTAAGGAATCAGTTTGCTCCCAGTGAAATTAATGGAGAATTTAATTCTTTATTTCCCTAAACAAAAACTACTCTATCCTGGCAGGGTGAGGAAGGGATTGAATGTTGTATGGTAGTGTTCAACCTGAAACAAAATAAATGATATAAATGCTTTTTGCTTTGTTTTTTCAACTTCGTGCTGGCTTTGGAAGTTGGGGAGGCAGAAGCATGCAGTAATGTTAATCTTTTTTTTCGGGGGGGGGATATTGATTAAATTGCAATGATGATGTCTTACTATTGTTTAAAATCAGGAGGCTGAGTATTTTATCTACTTTTCATGGAATAATAAGATTTAAAAAAGGGTGGTATAGCGTGCATAAGAGCACAAAAGTGCCTACTGTTCCTGTCCTATTGTTCCCTTTCATTATATCAAATTAATATAGTTATTGCATACTTTTACTTATATATATGTTTTTCTTTTATGATGTGTTGTTGTTTTATGTCGATGTTTACTTATACTGTTGTGACAAAATAAAATAAAATAATAATAAAAAAACAGCCTAGTGGCATTGGTTGCTGAATGGCCTCAAGGGAACAGCCTCCTTGTCAGAAAATATTTACTAAAGTATCCATAAAATTATAAGAGAATGGGGTACCTCACTTCTATATGTCTTCCAAAATATTGTTTACCAGTGTCATTTTTCTCTCCAGTGTTTTTTGACCAAACCATCAATCTAATAATTCGAAAGTACTGAAATAACTATTATCTAATTTTACAACCTTGCGTGGAACACATTAATCCACACAATCATTTCAAATATCATATTATATTTGAGATGGAACTCTATCGTGTATGGAGCCAGCTACAATTGCTTTCATTATTTCTCCCAGCAAAAGTTCTCAGTATCTTCATTGGAACATGCATTATTTTGTTCATCAAGGACAATCTTACAGTCAAAATGATTGATCATAATTCCTGAATTCTCCTTGGATTTTTCAAATAGGCTTGTCCTGAAAAGCCAAAATGCAGATTTAAATATTTCTATCCCAGTGTGAAAGTAAGGAATGAATTTCATTAAATCAACATTCTTCATGGGAGGGGTAGTAATGGCTATGTGGGGGTGAAAACAGTTTAGTCCTAGCAACTATATGAGATTTCTAGTTTTTACTTATTTCAACAGCAGCATAACTGTTACTTTTAAGTTTTAAAGGACTCTGGGATTCAAGGTTAGGTAGAGAGAAACTATTCATCATGTTTTATCACAAATAGAAAAGAGCACCTATGAGACTAAGAGGGTGAGTGTGTTATACAATTCCTGCATAAAAATAGAAGGGAACTCTATTTTGTAATGATTACAAATAAAGATGGTAGCACAAAATAAATAAGCCATCTCAGCCACAGCTATCTTGCCTACTGTTTCCAAATCATTACCTACATATATTAAGTACTATTTTAACCCTTAAGGCTAATGACAGAAGGCTGGAATTAGTTAAATAGTTTTAATCTCATTCATATTCTGACTTAATGTCTTCTTTCAGTTCCATTGTGATCCCTATGATAATTAGGAATCCTTCTGACAGCATAGTTCATTTCTTCTTAAGTGTTATTGGAATCAAGTGATGATATTAAAGGGTTCAATATCAAATGACCTTTTATGTAGATATTATGCTGGTTCAATCATCCTTATTGCTGCTTGCGCAAACCTTTGTTCTTTTTGTCAATCATAGCAACTTAACTAAAACCTCCTGCTGGGTTTCTAGGAAGAAGGGGGAAAAAAAGACTGCTTGTTTTTGGGACTCCTTTCCTCCATTCCAGATTTTACTTTTTTGAATCCAAAGCATAATTCTTTACCTTAACCTTCATGAGATACAGATCTCCAAATTCCCTTAAGTGCAGTGGTGAAATTCAATTTTTTTACTGCCGGTCCTGTGGGCATGGCTTGGTGGGGGTAGTGTGGCTTGGTGGGCATGGTTTGGTGGGCATGGCAGGGGAAGGATACTACAAAATCTTCATTTCCACCCCACTCCAGGGAAAGGAGAGAAGGATACTGCAAAATCCCCATTCCCTCCCCATTTCTGGGGGAAGGATAGTGCAAAATCTGCATTCCCACCCCACTCTGGGACCAGCCAGAGGTGGTATTTGCTGGTTCTCTGAACTACTCAGAATTTCTGCTACCAGTTCTCCGAACTACTCAAAATTTCTGCTAATGGTTCTCCAGAACTTGTCAGAACCTGCTGGATTTCACCTCTGCTTAAGTGTCAGGTCATAGCTCTCTCTCTTCCTCCCTTCTCTATTAGATTTTTCCCCTTTTGCTGGCCATTTTGCCCAATGCCTGAATCCCACTAAACCATCACTTTTTATTTATATATCAGACTTATTAATTACCCTCTCTGTCACAGAAGAACTCTTTTATGATAACATATCTCATCTTGTTGGTTTTGTAAAAGTCAAGCACATTTGGACCTCTTTAATACTTGGAAAGGAGGCTACCAGGAAATTCCAAAACTCTGGACTTAATAGGAAATGTTTTCGTCACTCCTTTTTGTTAAAAGATATGGCCTAAGGAGGGGAAAAAATAGAAACAGATGGGCTATTATTTGTTTGTTTATCATATTTATATAGCCTATACATTTGTACAGCTTATATCTCACAAGAATTGGGTATTCCTATACCTACACTTGGGGTACCGTTCTTTTCTATCCCTTCCCTACAAGATTTTGATTAAAATCCTTCAAATCAGATTTGTAAGCCACATACCAGAAACATTTTCCCAGTTGTGATAAGGTATAGCTCATCTCTTGTTGAGAATTCTTTATGATAGAAACAGGGCCTATCATCGGAAAATCCAAAATGCTCATTTCTATTGGCTCTAACTATATAGACTGTTTGTTTTTAGGATTTTTCTCATTTTGGGCCACATCTATTGACAGAAAGAGGTACAGAAAACTCTGTGCCCCAGCTCCTTGCCTTTCTGTCTCATTTGCCAAAACCCCAGGAAGGAAAAACACTGGTCTTGACAGGCTATTAGGCCAACATATTGCTGCTTGGCTTCTTCTCAGTAGTGAGTCTCTGATCATTATAACCCATTGCTCTTCTTCTTCAGAGCAGAGGTAGTAATCTTTTCCTTGGCAGAACCTGGATAACCATTTTCCCTCATGTGATAACTTCATAAAAACCACTTCTGAATTAAATCCAAAGTATTTTGTTTACCATTAAAAGAAAGAAGCAGCTATATAGCAATAGTAGATAACCACACTAGAAGTTGGTGAATTTCATTTTATTTTACAGGGAACAGCAGGTAAGGCCAGGGGTCCCTATTCAGAACAATTGTTTTTTGAAACTGTATTTAGGAGGACTATTTCTTCCTGGAGCAAAGACCTAACTTAAAGCATGAATATAATTAAGGTGACCAATCGTCCTCCTTTAGGGAGAACAGTCCTTCTTTTGTAAGTTCTGTCCTTTCTCAAAAAGTGTCCTCCTATATGTCCTCCTTTTCAATATTTGAAGACTAATCTGTAAATCTCCATATTCGATCAATGCCGATCCACTCTGTTGCATATGATGTGATGTATTTGTATTTGACATGACAATTAGTCAAGGCTTGGTACAGTGCGGCGAGATGCAATTATGAGATGCATATGCTCCACACAGGAGAATTGTTTTGAGAGAGTGTGCTGCACACAAGAGTGCACGGTGCTGGGGGGGGGGGGGGACTTCCGGTTGGCTCCGTAGGTAATGGCGGTGATCCTTTTGATCGCCAACCTCTGGATCATGTGGAACCGCTAGGACAGCAGAAACTGGTTGCCCAGCAGTTCGTAAACCCCCCTCTTCAGGCGAAGAAGAGGAGGTGAGTGGTAGGGGTAGAGGTAGAACTTCTCCAGAACCCCTGGAGGATACCAGTGTTTGAAGGGTTAAGTTCCCTCAGAACCCCGAAGCGCTCCAGATCCGAGGATTTTTTCCTGCTTCGGCGGATCTAATTACCGTGACCAATGCCGAGACCGATTTTGGCTTATAGAAGAATATATCAGACTGAATAGAAATGGGAGAACTTTAATTTTAAAAGCAAGTAATCAAAATCAATTCCCTGTTATTTTATTTTAAGTTTTGGAACTGATTTTAAAGTGAAAATGGCGGCTGGTCTCTAACGAGCTAACGAGCTGAAAACGAAAGTGTTAGAACTTTTACTGCTTGCTGTGTATTGCTGAGGAATTGCTGGAGACTTTTTAAAACATTGTAACAAGAGAGGGGAAGAGATATTGAGACTGTTTCTTGTCCTTTAAAAGACTTAGAAGATTTATAAGCAATATTAAGTTAAAGAGAAATTTTCTAGAAGATGGCAGCAAAACAATTAAAGATAACTGTAACAAAAAGCTCAGGAACATCTACACTGGGAGTTTCTCCAGCACATACAGCAGACACAAAATCATTAAATTTGGAAGCACTACAGGATAATTTGAAAGATTTCATGAGAGAATCCCTTAATGATGCTATAAATTTGCAAACTTCTCTGATAGAAGAAAAGCTTAAATTAATTACAGATGAAATGTCAGAAATGAAAAATCAGAAATCCAAATTGGAAATAAAGAAGTTAAGGAAGGTTTTGTGTCAGCTGTACAGGGTTTGGCATCAAATGTGATTTTGTTGGAGGAGGAAGTAGAAGAAATAAAGCAATTTAATTCAAAGTTAGAAAATAAGATGGAGGAAGCTCAAAGTAAAATGGACAAAGCAGATGATGAAATTGTTTTGGTACAAAACAGAGCCATGGAATTTGTTTTAAGAATCTTGGGCCTAAAAGAAAATAAACAAGAGAACTTGAAAGAATTTTTTTCTGAGGCCTTTGCAGAGATTTTGGCAGTTCGCCCAGCAGATGTGGCTATCCAAATTGATAAAATTTATCGTGTGAATTCCAGGATAGCAAGACAAAGAAATCTTCCGAGAGACATTGTTATTTACTTTACTACTAGAACAGTGAGAAATGAGATTTTACAAGCTTCCTTTAAAGGAGAAAAGGTTGAAGTGGCTGGTCAAGATAGGTTAGGCTAGGTTTATTAGATTTCTATACCGTCCTTCTCCCGAAGGACTCAGGGCGGTTCACAGCCAGCATAAAAACAGAATTCACAATAGTCATAAATAAATTAAAAACAATATAAAAATCTAATTAAATTTTGGCTAACAATTAAGAATCTTTAAAATCAAATAATAAAACCCCAATTAAAAAACAACACATTACACATTAGGCCAGCCCTGTGCGATGAAACAATAGGGTCTTGAGCTCGCGTCGGAAGGTCCGGAGGTTGGGGAGTGATCGTAACCCCGGAGGAAGCTCATTCCAGAGGGTAAGAGCCCGCACAGAGAAAGCTCTCCCCCTGGGAGTCGCAAGCTGACATTGTTTGGCTGATGGCACCCTGAGGAGACCCTCCCTGTGGGAGCGCACAGGTCAATGGGAGGCTACCGGTGGCAGCAGGCGGTCCCATAAGTACCCCGGTCCTAAGCCATGGAGCGCTTTAAAGGTGGTTACCAACACCTTGAATTGCACCCAGAAGACCACCGGCAAGCAGTGCAGCCTGCGCAGGAGAGATGCTATATGGGAGCCATGAGTGGCTCCCTCTATCACCCACGCAGCCGCATTCTGGACCAGTTGAAACCTCCGGGTGCCCTTCAAGGAGAGCCCTATGTAGAGATCATTACAGTAGTCCAGACAGCAAGTGACGAGGGCATGAGTGACCATGCACCCGTCTATGAAGGGGAGCAACTGGCGAATCAGGCGTACCTGATAAAAGGCAAAGAAATCTGAATACTAAAGGAAATCCCTCCAAAAATGTTGAGAGGCAGGAAAGAAATTGCTTTCTTGGTGAATGAACTTAAAAAATGTCAGATTGAGTACAGATGGGCTATTCCAACTGGTATAATAGTTTATTATGAAGGGAAAGCACATCGCCTTAACACAGTTGGGAAAGCGAGAGAGTTTTATGCTTATGTGCTCAAAACTGGAAGTCCACCATCTTCAGATGGTAGGAGAAAGGAAGGTGAAATCAAGGAAAGAGAAATGATAGTGATGGAAGAAGATTTTTTACAAGTGCTGGATACATCTATGATGGGATCAGAGATTCCAAGAGAGCAAAGGTTGACAAGAGCGGCTGCCAGACGCAAGGAACAAGAAGTAAAGGCCCAACAGGCTCAATTAGCAACTACTAAGACGGAAATAGTGAGAGGAGCAAGGCCTAAAGAAAAATATGATTTGTGGCTGGTGCTTCAAAAGTTTCCGATTGTTGATAATGGCAATTAGACTTTTATCATGGAATGTTAATAGTTTAAATTCACCACAAAAGCGAAGAAAGATATTTCATTATTTGAAGCAATTTAAAAATGATATTGTATGTTTACAAGAAATGCATATTAGAATACTAGATCAGAAATACTTGATAAATTCAAGATTAGGAACACATTTTGTTGCCTCTGCTACAGAAAAGAAGAATGGACTAGTTATATATATATAAAGAGGAATTTATCTGCAAAACTAATCGAGGCAGATAATCAAGGAAGATATATTGCTATTGAACTTTTACTGGAGGGGGGGGAAAGATACTTTTAATAGGAGTTTATGTGCCAAACCAACAACAAGAGAAGTTTTTTTAAGTTTTTACACAAAAGAATAACATTTTGGGATTGTAAAACTCATATACTAATGGGTGATTGGAATGGAGTGATGGATATTCAGAAAGATAAAAGAAGTCTTAGAAATATTTCAAGTTGTGTCAAACTGCCAAAGGCCTTCTTTGATATGATGGAAGATTTAGAATTAAGAAATGTATGGCGAGAACGTAATGAGGAAGAGAGAGACTTTACCTTTTTTCCCGATAGACATCAATTATTTTCTAGGATTGATTTTGTTTTAACTACTAATGATTTGTTTTTCAGAGTGAAAAAGACTAAAATTTGTTCCAGAACTTTGTCTGATCATAGTCCGATTTGGATTGAACTTGATCGAGAAAAGGAGGCCAGGAAGTCATGGAGGATGAATGAGAATTTGTTTAAATATGAACAAAACGTAAATGAATGTAAAATTCAAATGAAGGATTTTTTCTCTCTGAATATGAATAAGAGTACACTATAGAGATGGTTTGGGATGCAAGTAAGGCTTATATGAGTGGAATTTTACTGCATAAAAGGTAAAGGTAAAGGTTCCCCTCGCACATACGTGCTAGTCGTTGCTGACTCTAGGGGGCGGTGCTCATCTCCATTTCAAAGCCGAAGAGCCAGCACTGTCCGAAGACGTCTCCGTGGTCATATGGCTGGCATGACTTAAAGCCAAAGGCGCACAGAATGTTACCTTCCCACCAAAGGTGGTCCCTATTTTTTCTACTTGCATTTTTATGTGCTTTCGAAACTGCTAGGTTGGCAGAAGCTGGGACAAGTAACGGGAGCTCACTCCATTACACAGCAGCACTAGGGATTCAAACCGCCGAACTGCCGACCTTTTGATCAACAAGCTCAACGTCCTAGCCCCTGAGCCACTGTGTCCCTTTACTTTACTGCATACGAATACTAAATTTACTTTACTTTACTGCATATGAATACTAAATATAGAAATAGATTGCAGAAAAAGAGAAAGGAATTAGAAGAGGAAATTAAAATGAAAGAGTAGTTATTGATATGTAATCCAGGAGATAGAAAAATAAAAGAGTCAATAAATATATTAAGAGGTCAGTTTAATATGATGATGGCAGATCAAGTGGCAACTAATTTACAATACGCAAAGCACAATTTGTTTAATAATGCTAATAAGCCTGGAAGGTGGTTAGCATATTTATTAAGGAAGAAACAGAAGCAAAGTACAATTGATAAAATAGAATATAGAGGTAAGGAAGTATATCAGCAAAATTTGATTTAGAAAGCTTTTTTAGAATTTTATACTAAGTTATATGCTAGAGATGTGATTAATGATAAAGATATAGATAGGTATTTACAAGACCAAGGTATTCTTGAACTTACAGTTGATCAAAGGGAAGCGTTGAATCAATTAATCACTTCAGAGGAAATACTGTTTGCAATTAAGCAGCTTAAAGCGAATAAAGCACCAGGTATAGATGGTTTAACAACTATTTATTATAAAAATTTACAAAATGAGATGATTGAACCACTTAAGGAGTTATTCAATAGAATATTTATTTATTTTTATTTATTTATTCAAGCAATTAAGGCTATATATCGGAAGCAAACAGCACAAATAATAGTAAATGGTGGATTAACAGAATCTTTTAAGATTGAGAAAGGGACTTGACAAGGATGTCCTTTGTCACTGTTATTATTTATTTTAACTTTGGAAATATTATTGAACAATATACGTGGCTTAGACCAAATAAAAGGAATTAGAATTAAAAATCAAGATTATAAATTAAGAGTGTTTGCAGATGACCTGGTTGTTACCTTATCTCAACCAATATATTCAGCTATATATTTAAAGGAGACAATTGACCAGTATGGTAAGGTATCTGGGTTTAAAGTGAATCAACAGAAGACAAAAATGATAATTAAAAATATGAATACACACCAAAAAGAAGAACTAGAAAGAATAACTGGATATGAAGTAGTTAAAAAGGTTAAATATTTAGGAGTATATATTACGGCATCGAACGTGAAATTATATAAAAATAATTATGAGGTATTGTGGCAGAAAGTAATTAAAGAAATGGAGAATTGGAAGAAGTTACAACTATCACTGTTGGGTAGAGTGGCAGCTATAAAAATGAATGTTTTGCCTAGATTTTTATTTTTGTTTCAAATGATTCCAATATTGCAGAAATATGCAAATTTACAGGAATGGAAAAAAGGGATTAGTAATTTTGTATGGAAGGGTAAAAAACCAAGAATAAAGCTCAAAATAATGCAAGATATTAGGAAAGAGGGGTTTAAAATGCCTAATTTGAAATTGTATTATGAAGCAGTTGCCTTATCCTTAATTTCTGATTGGATTAATTTAACAGAGGAAAGGGTTTTGAATATAGAAGGTTATGGTTTGTTATATGGTTGGCATGCACATGTATTATATGATAAGAAAATTGATAAGACATTTAAGAATAATATAGTTAGAAGTGCTTTGTTGAGGTTTGGAAAAATATCAATATTAAAAGAAATTAAAAAGCAATAAAGCACCAGGTATAGATGGTTTAACAACTATTTATTATAAAAATTTACAAAATGAGATGATTGAACCACTTAAGGAGTTATTCAATAGAATATTTATTTATTTATTCAAGCAATTGACTATATATCAGAAGCAAATAGCACAAATAATAGTAAATGGTGGATTAACAGAATCTTTTAAGATTGAGAAACCAGGGGAAGCTCATTCCAGGCGTGGAGCTCCCACAGAAGGCCCTACTCCTGGGGGCCGCCAGCCGACATTGTTTGGCGGACGGCACCCTGAGAAGGCCCTCTCTGTGAGAGCGTACGGGTCGGTGGGAGGCAAATGGTAACAGCAGGCGGTCCCGTAAGTACCCGGGTCCTAAGCCATGGAGCGCTTTAAAGGTGGTGACCAAAATCTTAAAGCGCACCCAGAAGACCACAGGAAGCCAGTGCAGACTGCGCAGGAGTGGTGTTACATGGGAGCAACGAGTTGCTCCCACTATTTCAACAGCTGCATTCTGGACTAACTGCAGCCTCGGGTGCACTTCAAGGGCAGCCCCATGTAGAAACATTGCAATAATCCAGGCGGAAGTTACGAGGCATGAGTGACCGTGCATAAGGCATCCCGGTCAAGGAAGGCGCAACTGGCGCACCAAGCTTAACAGTGGAAGGCCCTCTTGGAGGCGGCCGCCAAATGATCGCCAAACGACAGCCGCCCATCCAAGAGGACTCCCAAGTTGCGCACCCTCTCCGTTGGGGCCAATAACTTCGCACAGCCAGCTGCAGCTGCAGCTGACTGAACCGGTGCCGGCATCCACAGCCACTCCGTCTTAGAGGATTGAGCTTGAGTCTGTTTCTCCCATCCAGACCCGTCGGCTTCCAAACACCGGGACAGCACTTGACAACAGCGTTGGGGTGGTCCGGGGTGAAAACCAGCTGCGCGTATCGTCAGCGTGCAGATGATAACTCACCCCAAAACCACTGATGACCTCGCCCAGCGGCTTCATATAGATGTTGAACAGGAGGGCGATGAATCGACCCTGAGGCACCCCACAAGTGAGGCGCCTCGCCGCACCTCTGCCCCCTGTCCGTCTGCGACCGGTCGAGAGATAGGAGGAGAACCACCGATAAACGGTGCCTCCCACTCCCAATCCCTCCAACCCAGGCGCAGCAGGATACCATGATTGATGGTATCGAAGCTGCTGAGAGATCTAATAGGACCAAGGCAGAGGAACACCCCTGTCCCTGTCCCTCAGAGGTCATCCACCAACGCGACCAAAGCTGTCTCCGTGCTGTGACGGACCGGAAGCCGGACTGGAACGGGTCTAGATAGACAGCTTCATCCAGGTACCGGGAAGCTGCCACGCAACCACTCTCTACAACCTTCGCCACAAAAGCGAAGGTTGGAGACTGACGATAGTTACCCAAAATAGCTGGGTCCAGGAAGGCTTCTTGAGGAGGGTCTCACCACTGCCTCTTTCAAGGCGGCAGGGAAAACCCTTCCATCAACGAGCATTTATAATTCCTGGAGCCAGCCTCGTGTCACTTCCTGAGTAGCCAGCACCAGCCAGGAAGGACACGGGTCCAGTAAACATGTGTGGTCGCATGTAACCCTCCCAGCAACCTGTCCACGTCCTCGAGAGCCACAGACTCAAACTCATCCCAAACTACCTCAACAAGACGTGCCTCCTCCATCCCATCTGGACCATTGCAATTTTGGTCTAAACTATCCGAAGCTGAACGATTTTATCGTATAGATAACCGTTAAACTCCTCAGCCCGTCCCCAGGTCATCCCGCCTCCTGGCGAAGGAGGAACGGGTCACCCGAACAGGGCGGCTGGTGATTATCTGCTGATGCAATGAGGGAGGAAACGAGGAACGCCGTCTCCCTCATTGCCACTAGATAGGTCTTAGTAAAGACCTCACTAGTGTCGATCAGCCTCGGAACGGCTAGACCTCCAGGTGCTCTCTAGGCGTCTTCTCCGGCGTTTCATCTCCCTCAGCTCCTCAGAGAACCATGGAGCCAAGTGAGATCTCGCGGGTCAGAGGCCAAAGGCACGACATGGTCCAAAGCCCCAGCTGCGGCCCGTTCCCAGGCCGCAACCAGTTCTTCAGTCGTGCCGTGGGCAAGATCCTCAGGAAACGGCCCAAGCTCCGTCAGGAACCTCTCCGGGTCCATCAGGCGCCTGGGACGGAACCAACGTATTGGCTCCGTCTCCCTGCAGTGGTGAGCGGCGGTCCGAAAGTCTAGGCGAAGGAGAAAATGATCTGACCATGACACCGGTTCTGTCACTAAATCTCTAATTCCAGATCATTAATCCACTGTCCAGAGATAAAGATCAAGTCTAGTGTGCCTCCCCGTGTGTGTAGGGCCATCAGTTACTTGAATCAGGTCCATGGCGTCATGGAAGCCAGGAACTCCTGAACTGCCGTTGACGACAAGCCGGCCGATGGCAAGTTGAAATCTCCCATGACCAGGAGTCTGGGAATCTCAACTGCCACCTCGGCAAGCATCTCCAGCAGCTCAGGTAGGGCTGTAGTCACGCAGCAAGGAGCCAGGTACGTGATCAACAGACCCATCTGATTCCTATGGCCCCACTTCACAAGGAGGATTCACAACCAGCTATCTGAGACACAGTGGACTCCCTCGGCTCTAGGCTTTCCTTAATCACAACACCCCCACCCTACCTTGGGCCCTCGGCTGATGAAATGCACGGAAACCTGGTGGGCACAACTCAACCAGGGGAACACCCCCCTCTGTGCCCAACCAGGTCTCCGTAATGCCCGTAAAGTCCGCGGACTCCCTCTGGATAAGATCATGAATCAAGGGAGCCTTATTAACCACGGAGCGGGCATTGCACAGCATCAACCTAAGACCCAAGCTCTGAGGATCCTGACCATCCGAGGCAGTAAGGACTAAGGGGCCGGAGCACGTGATCGCTTTAAAACATCGAGCACGTGCTCCCAGAGAACGATACGACCCCTTGCCTCCGCCATATCTGCCTCTCCCACTCACCGTGGGAGGAATATAAATGGGAGGGGAAGTTCCTCCTTCATGGAGGACAGCTTTTATTTCATTAATACCTAAAGAAGACTGAGATGGCACTAAACCAGAGAATTATAGGCCAATATCACTTTTAAATACTGATTACAAGATATTTGCTAAGATATTAGTGAATACATTGATGCCATTGATGACCCAAATAATACATAATGACCAATCAGGATTTATCAAGGGGAGGCAGATGAGATATAACATGAGACAAATTGTAAATCTACTTGAGTATTTGGAAAGAAACAGCCAGGTCTCAGCAGCACTCTTTTTTTTTGGATGCAGAAAATGCATTTGATAGATTGGACTGGCAGTTCTTATTTAAAGTAATAGAAAAATGTAATTTGGGGATCATTTTATTCAAGCAATTGACTATATATCAGAAGCAAACAGCACAAATAATAGTAAATGGTGGATTAACAGAATCTTTTAAGATTGAGAAAGGAACTAGACAAGGATGTCCTTTGTCACCATTATTATTTATTTTAACTTTGGAAATATTATTGAACAATATACGTGGCTTAGACCGAATAAAAGGAATTAGAATTAAAAATCAAGATTATAAATTAAGAGCGTTTGCAGATGACCTGGTTGTTACCTTATCTCAACCAATATATTCAGCTATATATTTAAAGGAGACAATTGACCAGTATGGTAAGGTATCTGGGTTTAAAGTGAATCAACAGAAGACAAAAATAATAATTAAAAATATGAATACACACCAAAAAGAAGAACTAGAAAGAATAACTGGATATGAAGTAGCTAAAAAGGTTAAATATTTAGGAGTATATATTACAGCATCGAATGTGAAATTATATAAAAATAATTATGAGGTATTGTGGCAGAAAGTAATTAAAGAAATGGAGAATTGGAAGAAGTTACAGCTATCACTGTTGGGAAGAGTGGCAGCTATAAAAATGAATGTTTTGCCTAGATTTTTATTCTTGTTTCAAATGATACCAATATTGAAGAAAGATGTAAATTTACAGGAATGGCAAAAAGGGATTAGTAATTTTGTATGGAAGGGTAAAAAACCAAGAATAAAGCTCAAAATAATGCAAGATATTAGGGAAAGAGGGGGTTTAAAAATGCCTAATTTGAAATTGTATTATGAAGCAGTTGCCTTATCCTTAATTTCTGATTGGATTAATTTAACAGAGGAAAGGGTTTTGAATATAGAAGGTTATGGTTTGTTATATGGTTGGCATGCACATGTATTATATGATAAGAAAATTGATAAGACATTTAAGAATAATATAGTTAGAAGTGCTTTGTTGAGGGTTTGGAAAAAATATCAATATAAGTTAGATGGTAAGATACCAATATGGGCAATCCCCAGACATATGATAGAGAATATAAATATACTTCAAAAAGTGGAGGTAGTTACCTATAAAGAACTTTTGTTTATAGAAAAGGGGGAAAAGGGGGAATTACAACTAAAATCTCGGGATAAATTGAGGGATAATTATACGTGGTTTCAGTATGGACAATTGCAAACTAGATGGTATTGGTATTAGGCAAAGTGATGATAACTTGGTAAAACAAATAAAAGACCAAGGCCAACAGCATATTAAGAGATAACATAATGTATTGGTAGAAACAGAGTTGGTTAAAGATTGTATGGTAAGATGGGCACAAAATTTTCAACAACCTGTAATGTTAGAAACATGGGAAAAATTTGGTTGAGGAATGTTAAATTTACACAAGCACAAAACCTAAGAGAAAATTTTTATAAAATGTTTTATAGGTGGCACTTAGATCCGAAAAAATTGTCGTGTATGTATCCAAATGTGAAAGCAAAATGTTGGAGATGTGATTGTGAGGATGCTACTTATTATCATATATGGTGGACCTTTAAAAAAGTTAAAGCTTTTTGGATTAAAATATGGTGGATTATGCAGAACATTTTGAAAAAGAAGATTAAGTTTACTCCACAGTTTTTCTTATTAGGAATAATTTCAGACTGTACAGTTATAGAGACTAAACTGATTTTGAACTTAATAACTGCTGCGAGACTATTGATTGCACAATATTGGAAGAAAGAAGATTTACCTACAATTGGAGAATGGGCAAGTAAAGTATCAAATCTAGCAGAAATGGCAAAAATTTCTGCGTATCTGAAAGACTACACAAGAAAAATATATTTTGGAATGAAGAATGTGGACTGATTATATTCAAAATAAGTATCAGATTAAAAAATATCAACTAGTTTTTGAGTGAAGTTAGGATTTGTTTTGTATTAATATGTTTAAGAAAGAGGGGAAATGATAGTATGAAGGTGTGAAGTGATTGAGGATTATGTTTTATGTTTTATTTTAGATTATGTTTGTTAGACATTATACCCTGTTTTCCTTTCTGGGAAGTCTCAGAGGGGAGGGGAAAGAGAGGGAAGGGGGAAGATTACAAACTGATTGATTGCCAATGTACAGGAATAATTGAAGAATTAATTAAGTTGGAATGGTGCAAAGTCGGGGCTGCTCAGCAACCACTTCAGAAGGGAAAGGTAGGGAGAGAGGAGTAGAGAGAAGGAAGAAAGTAAGTAGGTAGGTAGGAAAGAAGGGAGGGGGAAGAAGGGATAGGAGGAGGAGAAGGAGGGGAAGTGAGAGGGTTAGAAAGGGTGGAAGTGAGAAGTGGGAAGGAGGAGAGGAAGTAGGAAAGTGAGGTGGAGGAAGAATGGAGAAAGTAGAAGAAGATAGAGAAGGGTAGAAAGGATTAAGGAAGGGAGTAGCGGCTGGGCAGGCCCGATTGAGTACAATTTAAGGGAAGGAATAATTGTTGGAGGGAATAATTGTTATATTATAATGAATAATTGTTAGAGGGAAGGAATAAAATAAAAGCGCACAAACGTGCCTACTGTTCCTGTCCTATTGTTTTTCTTTTCTTCTTCCTATATATATGCTTATACCTCCTTATATTTACTCATATATGTGTTTATATACTATATAATCTTTTGTATGATACCTACATATATTGTTGTGACAAAATAAATAAATAAATAAAAATAAATAAAAATGTTTCTTTTGTTTACAATATTTTTTCTTCAATTTATGTGCATCCTCCTTCTCATTGTAAAAAAATTGGTCACCTTAATATAATGGTTGATGGAACCTCATTGTTGTTTTAATACAAACTGCTTGAGGCTCATAAAGTATTAGTTTTACTTCCATTAACTTGAAGTGCTGGAAATTTCTAAATAAAGTTCCATCAAATGTAGTTGATTTTATTTTACGATAGGAACCTTGTGTTCCTTTGTCTTTAAGAATCTGTGCTTTTGAAAATACTACATTAGTTTTCCTAGAGTTTGTAATAAAATGTAAATCTCATTTGTTACTTTATCTGGCCCCTACTTTCCTACTGAAAGGTCTGGGCTTTGACTGAGGTGGTCTGACACTATTATCTCAGTGGAAGTTACAAACAGATCAATAAGAAAATGTATGTCTTAGGGTGATGGTGATGTGACAAATCAACCTTATTTTCAGAGTCTTGCTGGGATCCTTATTAAATTCATTTATGAAATGGAAACCAGGGATAATTCATAAAGATTATATATTTTCATAGATGCCACCTCCCCACAGGGAAACAAGTCAAAATTACATTTGATATGGCTTTGTAAAAACTATGTCAGATAGTGAATCAGGACCAAATTGTTTTTTTTAAAGGTCAGTGTAATTCCACTGCATCATGTAAGGTTTTGAGTAGTTTGTTCAGTATGGATTGATGAATGACTCTATTTTGAACGTTTCCATTTTCAAACTTTAAAAAATCTTAGATTGTATACCATGGATAGAGAACTTTACAAATGTTGGCCAATTCTTCTCTACAATAATAGTACATATGCACTGCCAACATGGAGAAAACCTGCCTGCTATGTAGCTATTAAAGAAGAAAATTCTGCAAGAAAAATAATTTAAATTCTATTTCAGCACTGCCATGTAGTAGAACACAGAACGAGTCAAAACAGATTTCCTCCCCCCTCCTAAGTCTAAAGAAAAAAATCAAGAAAGTAGATGTGTCATTCCCATTTTTTTTAAATCTCAAAGTTAATCTTCTACCATTTTGTAAGTTCTTTTTAAAAGCCAGCCTGAAGTAAATTGTTTCCTCTTTGGAAATAAGGAGGTGTGTGATTGACATAGAGTGGAGAGTGGTGTTGGGGATTCTGGTCCTTGCTTTAGATGCTCATATTCCTCTTCCAGCCCTGGCTGTGAATGAGAGGGCAGCAGCTGTCTCAGACAGTGGAGTTTAGATCATGAAAGAAGAACAAATTGTTATTTACGGATTGATTATTACTGTAATGTTTAACACTGGGGAGAGTCTTTGTACGATTTTCTGCCTGAGGTGCTAAAATAATCTGAGTGGCCTTGGGTACTATAGAATTTGTCTTGAGTGAGTAGAAAATGCCATTTATTGTTTCATGTCAGGCAACAAAAAGCAAAACAAAGCAACAGTGTTCCCCCATTTAGCCTTTCATTCCCTTGGTTAAAAAAAGAGGTTCCCACAATCTCTGCTTTTTTTGAACTGCAAAGCATCTGCATCCAATGCAAACACTGAAATATTAAAATGAAAGAGTAAAGAACAGTGATGAGCTAGAATCACTGATTTTTTTTCTTTCCCCCAAAGAATTAGTTAGACAGCATGCTTATATTAAGCTTTGGACTGTGGCTGCCTTGATTGCTTGGAGGGATTTTATTTATTTCAAAGCTTCTTTTTTTAAAAAAAAAAGTTCAGAATTTTGCAAAGATAATTTTGTGATGAGGTATTTATTTCTCTGATTTGTTCAATGATCTCATACTGAGGAAGAGAATATTACCTTTCTTCTCAGTAAAATGGTTTTTATATGCTTGTTGTATGCTGTCCAGAGCCACTTTTTGTGAGATGGGTGGCTATATAACTTTGATATATAAATATAAATATGTATGTTTACAGGATATCTGTGGAACTGTCTTTCCCCAATGGGGTTAGTCTGTCAGAGAGACTGACTGGAGATCCCATCAATCAAGGAATTTTGGCTGGTGGAATCCAGGAGAAGAGCTTCCTCTGCCACCACTACTGCCATTTAGAACATCTTGCCACAGGAGGTGAGATTCGCCCCTTCTTTTTTAACCTGTAGGAAAGCCCTTAAAACCTGGTTATGCTGGCTGGCATGGGATCCTGAAGGAGAAATTTCTTTCTTTTTTTTTTTTATTGAAAGAGTTTTAAAAAAACAAAAACATTTTTCCCCCTTTTTTCCCCCTCCCTCCCAAAAACAAAACAAAACACCCCCCTCCCTCCCCCACCCCCCGGCTTCCCGGGTCAATCACAAGGTAAAGTTATACATAAACCAAACATAGAATAAAATTTTCCCTTCCAATCCAAATAACCACATCCAAAGCTTTTCGTCTCCCAACCCCCTCCCCATTACATAAAATAACTTTCTAATTATTCAAAGGCAATCTGATATTTCTTAATCTGATATCTGTTTTGTAGATAATCAATCCATTTTTTCCATTCAATTAAATATCTTTCCTGCGTATTGTCTTTTAAAAACGCTGAGATTTTAGCCATCTCAGCCAAATTAATAACTTTCAATATCCATTCTTCTATTGTAGGTATCTCTTCTTTCTTCCAGTATTGTCCAATCAACAGTCTTGCTGCTGTTATTAAGTTCAGAATCAATTTAGTCTCAATCCCTGTACAATCCGTTATAATTCCCAAAAGGAAAAATTGTGGCAGGAACTTTATCTTCTTCTTCAGTACATTTTGAATAATCCACCAAATTCTTATCCAAAAGACCTTAATTTTCTTGCAAGTCCACCAAATATGAAAATATGTAGCATCATCACAATCACACCTCCAACATTTCGCTTGGATATTAGGATACATACATGATAATTTTTTGGGATCTAAGTGCCATCTATAAAACATCTTATAAAATTTTCCTTAAATTCTGTGCTTGTGTAAACTTAACATTTCTAACCCAGATTTTCTCCCATGTTTCCAACATTATTGGTTCCTGAATATTCTGTGCCCATTTTATCATACAATCCTTTACCAAATCCTTTTCCGAATCTATTTCAAGCAACACATTATACAATCTCTTTATATGCTCCTGGGTCTGATTTCTAATTTGCTTTATTAAATTTTCCTCCTTTGCATTATACCAATTTTTGATCTTCTTTCCATCTAGCACTTATTTGCCCATATTGAAACCAAGTATAATTCCTCCTTCTTCATTTTAATACCTGTAATGATTTTAATTGCAATCTACCTCCTTCAGCATACAAAAGTTCTTTATATGTAATCATTTCCTGTTTCTGTTCTATATTTATATTCTCTATTGCATGTCTAGGGCTCGCCCATATAGGAATCTTGTAATCTAATTTATAGGAATATTTTTTCCAGACCCACAAAAGAGCACTTCTCAACACATGATTCTTAAAAGCCCTATCCACTTTTTTTCCATAAAATAAGTACGCATGCCATCCATATAACAAGTCATAACCTTCTATATTCAAAATTCTTTCCTCTGTTAAGTTAAACCAGTCACTTATTACTGAAAGGGTTACTGCTTCATAATATAGTTTAAAGTTAGGCATTCTTAAACCACCTCTTTCCCGTGAGTCCTGTATTATTTTCATTTTAACCCTCGCCTTTTTACCCTGCCATATAAATTTATTAATCCCACTCTGCCAATCTTCCAAATTTTTATCCTTTTTAATTATAGGTATCATCTGGAACAGAAACAAAAATCTAGGTAACACATTCATTTTAATAACCGCAATCCTTCCCAATAGGGATAACTGCAATTTCTTCCAGCCACTCATATCATTCTGAACTTTTTGCCATAGCAAGTCATAATTATTCTTATAAAGTTTCTTGTTCGATGAGCTAATATAGACCCCTAAATATTTAACCTTTTTTACTACCTCAAATCCTGTCATTTCCTCTAGTTTTTGTTTCTGTTGTATAGACATATTTTTAATTATCACTTTTGTTTTATTCTGATTTATTTTAAATCCTGATACCTTTCCATATTTATCAATTACTTCCAACAAAAATCTACTTGAATTTATAGGATTCGTTAACGTAACCACTACATCATCTGCAAAAGCTCTAACTTTGTACTCATATTGTCTAATCTTAATTCCCTCTATTTTCATTAATTCTCGTATTTTATCTAATAATGGTTCCAGAGTCAAAACAAACAATAATGGTGATAAGGGACATCCCTGTCTTGTTCCTTTCGCAATCTTAATAACTTCTGTCAAACTACCATTTACTATAATCTGTGCTGTTTGCTCTCCATAAATCGCTTTAATTATTCTAATAAAACAGTCTCCAAATTGCATTTTCTCTATTAATTTAAATAAAAAATCCCAATGCAATCGATCAAAGGCTTTCTCTGCATCCAAAAAAATAAGTGCCGCTGAAGTATTCTTCTTTTCCAAATATTCCAATATATTAATAATCTGTCTAACATTATTCCTCATCTGCCTCCCTTTTATAAAACCAGATTGATCAGTATGAATTCTTTGTTGTAAAACTAACATTAATCTATTTGCTATTATTTTTACAAAAATCTTATAATCATTATTTAAAAGTGAAATCGGCCTATAGTTACCAGGTTTAGAGCAGTCTTGCTCCTCTTTCGGTATCAGTGAAATAAAAGATGTTTTCCATGACGGGGGTATTCCCACTCCTAATTGTATCTGATTAAATAATTCTTTAAGTGGGCCTAATATTTCATCCTGTGTTTTTTTATAATAAGTTGCTGTAAGACCATCTGTACCAGGGGTTTTCCCCATTTTTAATTGTTTAATTGCCTCCACTATTTCTCCAGTAGCTATCGGCCGATTCAGCTCCTCCCTCTGTTCTAATGTTAGAATATTAACCTTATAATCTTTCAAATAATCATAAATGTCCCTATCCAATATTTTGTCTTTTGCATATAGTGCAGTATAAAATTCTGAGAATGCCTTTTAATTTTATCCTGTTGGTATATCTCTTTACCTTTATATTCTATTTTTTGTATGACACGTGCTTTCTGTTTCTTCCTTAAATTATATGCCAACCATCTCCCAGGTTTATTTGCATTACAAAAGGTATTATGTTTAGCATATTGTATATTCGTTGCCACCTGGTCTGCCATTAACATATTAAATTGACTCTGTAATATTTTATAGCCTCTTTAAGTTTATGATCTTGTGGGTTTTGAATTAATAACTGTTGCTTCCTTTGAATTTCTTCTTCCAAATATCTCGCTGCCTTTGTTTATTATTCCTTTGCCTGTTGTCCAAGTAAATCAATATCCCTCTAATAAATGCTTTGCTCGCCTCCACACAGTTCCTATAGGTGTCCCTTTGTACATATTAAAATCAAAAAATTCTTTTAACTGTTTCTTACAATAAGTTACATTATCCTCATATCTAAACAGATTTTCATTCAACCTCCATGTTCTACCACCTTTTTTCCCTTGTAATAATTCCATCCATACTGGGCTATGGTCAGTTAAACACCTCGGAAATATCTTCGTTTTCTTCACCCTAGAAAGCAAGTCATTAGAAATTAAAATAAAATCAATGCGTGAAAAGATTGATGCCTATCAGAAAAAAGTAAAATCTCTCTCATCTGGATTCCGTAACCTCCATATATCTCTAAACTCAAAGTCTTCCATCATTTCAAAAAGGATTTTGGTAATTTTGCATGTATAGGTATCTTCTTGGAGGAGGTTCTCTTATCCTTCTTGTATCAATTACTCCATTCCAGTCTCCTAATAAAATAAACGAACTATAATCCCAGAGGGTCAACCTCTCATGTAACATTTTGTAAAACTTTTCTTGTTGCTGATTAGGTGCATAAATACCTATCAACAAAGTCTTTTTTGCATCTATCACCAGTTCAATAGCAATAAATCTTCCTTGAATATCTGCCTCAATTAGCTTAGCTGGTATATCCTTCCTGATATATACAACAATTCCATGCTTCTTTTCCAAAGCTGATGCAACAAAATGGTTACCCAATTTTGAATTAATTAAATATTTTTGGTCTGATAATTTTATATGTGTCTCTTGCAAACAAATCACATCATTTTAAATTGTTTCAAGTAGTGAAATATTTTCCTTCTTTTCTGAGCTGAATTCAAGCCATTAACATTCCATGACAAGATTCTATTTGCCATTACTGGCCTCCTGAAGCTTTGAAGCAGACAACGGAAGCTCCTCCTCCGGTATCTTCCGTCTAGCTCCTCCCACAGCTTCCATAATGGGATCCTGACTTTTACTTTGAGACTGTTGCTCTTCTTTACGCTTAAGGGCTCCTCTTGTCACCCTTTGCTCTTGTGGTTCCTCTAATACTGGCAGCAATAAAGGCTCTTGGATCACCACGCCTTCTTGAGTCTCTTGAAATTTTTCTATCACTTCTATTTCGACTTTCAAAACTGTAGAAAGAAAATCCTTTGCCTTTAAAACAGTGTCAATTCTATATCTCCTTCCTTGATAGAATAGTGTCAGTCCAACTGGCACCTCCCATCTGAATTGAATCTGATGTTTTTTAAGTTCTTGTGTAAAAAGCAAATTCCTTCCTGTCTCTTAACATCTTTGAAGGAATCTCTTTCAACACCTTCAACTCCTGTTCTCCAATTTTTAAAGTTGTCTGATATGAAACTTGCAGAATTTGATTTCTCATAGTCCTTTTCACAAAATAAACCACAATGTCCCGAGGAAGCTTTCTCTGTCTTGTAATCCAAGAATTAACTCTATATATTTTATCAATTTGGTAAGCTACCTCTTGGGGTCCACTTCAATAAATTCAGCCAATGCTTCTGATATAATTTTTCTTAAGTCTTCTCCACGCTCTTCTTGCATACCACAATTCTAAGAGCTCCTTCCATAAGTTTATATTGTAATATCACAACCTGATCTTCATTTTGATCCACTTTTTCTGAACACCTTTCATTTCGTCTTCTAAATGCTTATTTGACTGAGAGATCTGTTGCATTTCCACTTCCAATCCTTCAATTTTTACTCAGTCCTTGAACTGCCATAAGAATATCTTCTCTTATTTTTGCATTAAAATTCTCCATCATCTCTTTTTGCCTATCTTCAGAAAGTTTTAATTGTTCTTTCAATATTTCCTCAAGACTTGGTTCAGATCCCCTTCTTCCAGAAGGCTTTAAAGGTTTAGCTGCCATTCTGTCTTCAAAAGAATCAGAATTCAAACTTAATTACTCTCCTTCCCTCCTTTCAGTATAAAAAAACTCCGTTTGTAACAATCCACAAGTAACGCTGCTTCATCGTACTAAAAAATTTTTACTTTCACTTTTAGACGCCATTTTAAAAGTCAATTAATCAAAGACAAAGAAAGGTTTCAAGTTTCAAAAAGGGAGTCGGTACTTGCCGTGCTGATTCTGCATCAAAGATCGAACGCTTGTGAAATTCCCGTCTGCTTGGAATATCAATCAATTTAATAAGTCCTCTAGAGCAGAAGCGACATTCCTCTCCTTTTTCCTGATAAAAACAGGGGCGTGCTGAAGTTGGAGGGAGTGGAATTCGGTGGGGTCATAAATCCAGGAAAATTCGCTCTTGAGAGCAAACCCCCTGTCAGACCTGCCACTCTTCCACAACTCTGATAACCTCTTTCACCCAGAGATTATGCTAAGCTCAGTGAACAGTGATTTATTTTCTGTTTCACTGACTTTTACAATCTTCTAACACGGAGTGCTCTGTTAGAGCACCCAGCAGGAGGGTGACGTCACTGGAGCCTCCCTGAAGGAGAAATTTCTGACTGAAGGTGGTTCATACACTAACAGAGAAGGTACCCCACCTCTCCACTCCAAACCTTTTTAAACAAATAAATAAATATGTTTAAGAGGTTAATTTGCTATACCTGTTGTTTCCTTCATACACACACATGTGTCTGTATATATGTATGTGCATATATATATGTGTGTGTGTGTATGTATGTACAGTGTTTCCCCAAAAATAAGACCCTGTTTTATATTTTTTGAACCCCGAAATAAGCGCTTGGCCTTATTTTTGGGGAGGTCTAATTTTTTGGGGTGCATGGAGCAAGATAAAACTCCTCTTATCTGATTTCCAGCTCTGTCTCCCTAACCCTAACCAGAGGAAATGGCAGGGACCGGCTGTGCATGTGGTTAAATATTTTCGGGCTTATTTACAGGGACGGCTTATTTTCAGGGGGGGCTTATTTTAGTGCATGTGCTCAAAAGCCCGATTGGGCTTATTAGCCGGGCAGGTCTTATTTTTGGGGAAACACAGTATATGTGTATACAGAATATGGATCTGTCTGTCTGTCTGTCTGTCTGTCTGTCTGTCTGTCTGTCTGTCTGTCTGTCTGTCTGTCTGTCTATCTATCTATCTATCTATCTATCTATCTATCTATCTATCTATCTATCTTATCTATCATCTATCTCTCAGTGGTGATATACAGCTGGATCTATCCAGCTCGTGTGATCTGGTAAGGCTGGTGGCGGGAGACTCCGCCCACATGCCCAGATGTCATCATGTCCCGTTTTTGATCTTCTGCGCATGTGTAGAAGGCTCTGCGCATGCGTGGAGGAGGCACGCACACACACATACACATTTGCGATCTGGTAGTAAAGGTAAGTGCATTTCACCCCGATATATATTATACAGACCTCCACCCATATACTGTATTCACACACACAAACACATACATACATATTCACAAATATATGTGATGAGAGAATCTGGAAAAGTTCTACCCTGAAAGGAGAACTAGAAAGGATATACAAATTAAAAGCCAACATGCTCAGTAGTGAAAAGCACTTGGGGCTGTGATTCCTAAGCTGGGAGAGTAGCCATCTCTAAGTGGTTTACAGAGTCAGCATATTGCCCCCAACAATCTGGGTTCTTATTTTACTGACCTCGAAAGGCTGGATGGCTGGAAGGCTGAGTCAACCTTGAGCTGTTCAGGATTGAACTCCTGGCTGCGAGCCGAGTTTGCTTGCAACACTGCATTCTAACCACTGTGCCACCAGGGTTCAATAATGATAAAAAGTTTGATGAAGAAAAGCAAGATATGTGTAACAATGAGTTAAGTCAATATACATTAGGATTTTAATTGGCTACATTGCATTTCTGCTGAAGGTATTTCTTTTAATCCTTTTTCTTGGCTTCTCTCCCACTATTGTTCAAGTGTAGAGGTTGGTCAAGCAGTTCCAGAGGTTAGAAAGCAGAAGCTTCAGAGGTCAAAAGCCAAAGAAAACAGTCCTGCTTTTATTGTAAGCAGTGTGACATCTAAGAGGCCTAGAGTCAGGCATGAATGAATTGGAGTTGGGCAAAAAGGCTGCAACAGCAAGGTAGCTTGGTACCATGTGTTGTTAGTTCAGACTTGCTCAGCTAGCTATTAAAAACTTTTGTGATACTTTCAGAATCTCAATCTAGGTCAAGCTGCTAATCAAACAGAGTTTATCAAATAAATAAAGATTTATTTATTTATTTTATTGATTGATCATATTTATATACTGTGTGTATTTATCATATTCACAGAATACATATGTTCCTGATTTTAGAATAAACTTGCATTTAAATATAAATTTTCATACATATTCTTTTTCTTTTTCAATACAACATTGTTCAACATCATGACGGAATGAATTTATGAGTAAACACATAGTCAGAAATACCGTATTTTTCAAAGTATAAGATGCACCTTTTCCCCCTAAAAAAGAGAGTGAAAATCTGGGTGTATCTTATACTCTGAATGTAGCCCCACCCAGCCTCTGAAATGGAGAAAAAAGCCTCTGAAATGAATTTTCAGAAAAAAACCCTCTGAAACGAAGCTTAAGAAAAAAACCCCTCTGAAACGGAGGCTTCAGAGGCTGAAAAAAAAGCCTCTGAAACAGAGGCTTCAGAGACTGAATAAAAAGCAAGGCACAGAACGCACAACCAATGAACTTGTTGCTAAAATTCACCTATGGGTACATCTGATTGGGGGTATTCCAGGAGGCCGATCCACCCACCAATCAGCTTTTTTTCATTTTCCGACCCAAAAAGTAAGGTGTGTCTTATAGTCCAAAAAATACGGTAAATTATTTTCTAAATGTAATGGTCCTTACAACCAGGAAAAAAAATGAATATTTTTTTCAGTAATACTAAATCTGGAATATTCGGGTAGCATGACTAAGTTTGTACTAGAATTTGCAAAATTCCTTAAGATTCTATGCTGTGGATGTCAGATGGACTACAAAAAATGAAAAAGAAGTAGCTGTCTCTGAAATTCTTTTATGTACTCACTTAACACTGGTTAGAAAAGGCCACTAGTAGCTTATGGTTGACCTCCTTCATCTGAGTTACTCTTTTTTTAGTATTTATGGAAGACTTTTCAGACTACTGCCTCCTAAAAGTTTTACAAGAAGAGTTCTCCATTCCTCTGAAAACAACAAAATACCTTATCCCACCAGACTTGAAATCCTAGGCTTAGAAAACTTGGAACTCCGTCGCCTTCGACAAGACCTAAGCTTAACTCACAGAATCATCTATTGTAATGTCCTTCCGGTTAAAGACTACTTCAGCTTTAATTGCAATAATACTAGAGCAACTAATAGATTTAAACTTAATGTCAACCACTTTAATCTAGATTGCAGAAAATATGACTTCTGTAACAGAATCATCAGTGCTTGGAATACTTTACCTGACTCTGTGGTCTCTTCCCATAATCCCAAAAGTTTTATCCAAAAACTTTCTACTATTGACCTCACCCCATTCCTAAGAGGACCATAAGGGGCGTGCATAAGCGCACAAACGTGCCTACCGTTCCTGTCCTATTGTTTTTTTGTTTTTTTTAATATATATATATATTGACTTTAATTATAATTTAATATATATATATATTGACTTTAAAAAGACCAGAACTATCGCCAAAACTGAACACTTTAACAACAGAATAATCAGAGAAGCCATCGAGATAGAAAAACGGCCACACAGCATGAACAAACGAGATGATACCTCCCGCCTACCAGCCATTTGGAAACCTGCCCTTATTGACAAACGTGTCCCTAACACGAGGAATGACACCAGACCCACACTCACGAGGTCCACACAGGATGTCACCACCACACATCCACCCAGAAAGCACACCCAAACCCACACTGATCAGGAAGCACGACCAAGGACCAGAAGCCAGACCGCAGCTGCAACATTAGCCATTTCAAACCCCTCCAATCCATACATGCAGCAGACTGACACCCACTACGAAGATGTAGCACGACCACGAACACGAAGCCAAACAGCAGCAGTGCAGCTCACCAGCTCAGATCCCCCTGCAACTCAGACTAATTTGAGCACAACCAAGCCCCCACCCAAACAGGACACACCCCCAGCCAATCAGAGCACAAAAAACCCACATCCAATCAGAGCACAGCCAAGCTCCCACCCAATCAGTTCAAACCCCCACTAGCAGTTAAAAAGGAAGAAACAGCTGCAATCACATTGCTCCCAGAAGCACGAAGCTGAAGCCTGAAGATGATTTAATGAGACTTATGAAACGCTCGCCAAGACACTTCAATTTTACGGAGAAACCAATAACCAAAGACCTACATATATATATATATATATATATATATATATATATATATATATATATATATATATATATATATATATGTTTATTTACTATATAATCTTTTTGTATGATACTTATATATATTGTTGTGACAAAATAAATAAATAAATAAATAAATAAATAAATAAATAAATAAAAGTGAGTCCCCTCCCACAAGTTCTTTTCTTTATTCTCTGATTCACAAACATATCATACCTGGGACTCATTGAATGCAGCATTGTAAATTTCTACCCCATTTGGACATTAGGAAAGGGTAGTCTGGAGAATTCTCACTCCTCATCTTTGTGCCCCTAAATGCTCACTGTAGATACTTATATTATGTTTCCATATAGCCCTTATACTAGGACTAGCAGAATTTTATATTTAGTAGATGTCCCCTTCAGGCTCTACTAAATAGAGTATAGACAATAGACTACAACCTAGTGGGATCTATTGCTTGTGCCAATAAAATAGGAAGGAAGGCTTGCAAGATTTATTTTCATTGGTATGACAGTTGCTGATGTTGACTGATGCATCAACGAAAGTTTGGTGTAAAAGATATAAACTTGCCATTAAGTCTCTCTGAGTTCATGGATTAGTTTCTGAGTCTCAAAATTGCTTGCAGTGTTTTCACCCGAAAATGCACTTTTACCGTGGATATTCATTTCAGTAGGATAATGTAAGATTGTCTGGGGAATCAGTTTGTTAATAATTGGGGAAGGGTCAGACATCCTTGCCAAACTATTGCAAATCACCCAGAATTTATTCTTGCCATAAAACTCTCACAATAAAGTAAGTAAAAATTCATATGATATATGGAGTGAAATATCTGTGCTTGATGAGCACTTTGCTGTACTTGGTCAAAAAAAAATCTAAATGATCAGGCAATTATTTTTAGCATCTTATTCTGTCCTAAGCCTTTATCTGGTTTTTGACAGTATGAAATCATTAACTCATGCCAACTAAATTTCATAAGATAAAAAAACTAAATTGAAGCTTATAAACATGTTTTTTTTAAAAAAACTATGTGTGGTTTCATAGGCAATTTTCCTCAAGAGATATTTTGTGAGCATCATTTACATGTACATTCTTTGTATATATGTTTTGCAATTTTTTCCTAGTGCATCCAGTTATATAGGAGTTTTCCAATTACATAATTTGGTATGCACATTTTTGAAATACATATATTTTATATATCCAATTTATCAGTTAAGAAATATTTCAAGAAAAAAGGTTACAGATTTCTTGAAGTATATTTCCATTTGGACAATAAATAATTCCATTTTGTTAGATTACACAATTTCTTTTTAATTGTGTCAAATTCAATTTATTTGGTATCATTATTTGACTTTGAGGAGTTCCATCTATATTTGTAACAGCAAAGATAAAAATAAAATGTGTATTTAGCTGAGCTTTGATGCCTTGATTCTGGCCATCTGCTGGGTTACATACAAAAGGTGAACCCTAAAACAAATAATCAAGAGAGTGGATGGAGGGAAGCGGCATTACTCTTCCTCATTTTGACCTCTAGAGATGCAACCTTTGTCCGCATACTGTCCTTGGACACTACCCAATTACTTCCACAAGATTAGGTATGCCCCATGTAGGGATGGTCTTCCCTGTAGCCTATATAGATACTCTTCCTATTAGGGCGATAGAATAGAATAGAATAGAATTTTTATTGGCCAAGTGTGATTGGACACACAAGGAATTTGTCTTGGTGCATATGCTCTCAGTGTACATAAAAGAAAAGATACGTTCATCAAGGTACAACATTTACAACACAATTGATGGTCAATATATCAATATAAATCATAAGGATTGCCAGCAACAAGTTATAGTCATACAGTCATAAGTGGAAAGAGATTGGTGATGGGAACTATGAGACGATTAATAGTAGTGCAGATTCAGTAAATAGTTTGACAGTGTTGATGGAATTATTTGTTTAGCAGAGTGATGGCCTTTGGGAAAAAACTGTTCTTGTGTCTAGTTGTTCTGGTGTGCAGTCCTCTATAGCGTCGTTTTGAGGGTAGGAGTTGAAACAGTTTATGTCCAGGATGCGAGGGGTCTGTAAATATTTTCACGGCCCTCTTCTTGATTTGTGCAGTATACAGGTCCTCAATGGAAGGCAGGTTGCTAGCAATTATTTTTTCTGCAGTTCTAATTATCCTCTGAAGTCTGTGTTTTTCTTGTTGGGTTGCTAGTTGGTTGATATGCTAATCTTCCATATGAAGATCAAGTAAGTAGTTGTTTGAACATAGAGGTTGAGTCTGTTTCATACATCCTTTTAAAATATTCACTGTAATTTCATTGACAATCATAGATAATATATCTGCTCCTTAGTGTAATAAACTCTAGTCATAGTGAGAAGGTTGAGGTATTCTTATTAAATGACCAATACTCAGGTGTTTTGAAAGCAGTAGTAAATCATTGATAGCCGATACCATTTGATCTGTTCAATGAAATGTTAACATTATAGGAGTTATTTTAATATATGTACATACTGCCACTTATCCATTTATTAATGGCATGCTGTAATTTCAAATTCTGTGACTTGGTTTGGAACAGTAAATAAATAATGCATATGCATCTGCTCACGTGTACCCTGCCAAATAAAAGAAATGGGGAAGTTAGAAAGAATGTGTTGTAATCCATATGGTTAAGTTAGTATTACTTTTCACATTAGGTGTGAATAACCATTTTTAGAAATCTCATTGGTCAGTTTAATTTTCCATTGGCTCAAAGGCTGGCTGTATATATTATCATACTATTCATTTTTGTGGGTGGTGAGGGATTTATACAGAGAGAGCAAAGAAAGATATAGTACTGAACTTACTGTTTCTGTCATAATTTTAAGAAGCATTTTTTTTATTTCCTACTAAAAACTTGAGCACTTGGCCACACCTTCATTACACTTTAGTAGACCCACTTGGACAGATAAATTATTTCAAGAACTAGACATCTGAACCAAGCCAAAGCTGCTATAACTCTGGAGTCCTATACACTTCACAGATTAGGCTACAATGCAATATTTCCATTTTCACTTCCTTTGCCATTTTAACAGCTATTGGCCATAAATAGTTTCACATCTCTGTAGTTATCTCACCCTTTCAATCCCTTTGCCACCTGTTAGCAGCTCATTTATATTTGATTTATGATAATCATAACTTAAAAAGGTGAATAGAAGTATAGAGCTACCTACAGAAGAATAGATACTAGGGCATGGGACTGGGAGAGGAGGAAATAGGGGGATTGAAAATGGCAGGCCAAACTATAGTACCTGTGGTAATGTGATCCCAATTTTTCTGGTTTGATTTCTACTCGCTGCTTTCAAAACTTGCAATGAGAAGTGGCAAAGGAGAATATCTGTATGCATATGTGCTTATATGTATTTGTGTGTGTATACATACTCACACATGCATAATACGTACATTATGAAAAGGTAAAGGTTCCCCTTGCACATATGTGCTAGTTGTTCCTGAGTCTAGGGGGCAGTGCTCATCTCTGTTTCAAAGCCGAAGAGCCAGCGCTGTCCAAAGACATCTCCATGATAATGTGGCTGGCATGACTAAATGCCAAAAGTGCATAGAACGCTATTATCTTCCCACCAAAGATGGTCCCTATTTTTCTACTTGCATTTTTATGTCCTTTCGAACTGCTAGGTTGGCAGAAGCTGGGACAAGTAACAGGAGCTCACCCCATTATGTGGCACAGGGATTTGAACCACTGAACCACCGAACTTTCGATCGACAAGCTCAGCATCTTAGCCATTGAGCCACCGCATCCCTTACATACATTATATACATATGCAATTAAGTAGCAAATCTCAAATGGGAAGGGAAGGGAAGGGAAGGAAACTGCTTCATCATGAAAGAAGGCAAAATGCTTTCCTAGGTCTCTGAGCTTGAAGCTAATCATTAAATGCTGTAAATCAGAGCTACTTAAAGTGGAATACAGGTAGTCCTCAACTTACAACAGTTCATTTAGTGACCGTTCAAAGTTACACCAGCACTGAAAAAAGTGACTTATGACCATTTTTCACATTTATGATTGTTGCAGCATTCCCATGGTCACGTAATCAAATTTTGGATGCTTGGCAATGGACTCATATTTATGACAGTTGCTGGGATCACAGTGATCACCTTTTGCGATCTTCTGGCGAGCAAAGTCAATGGGGAAGCCCGATTCACTTAACGATCTTGTTCCTAGCAATAATTGCAGTGATTTACTTGACAACTGTGGCAAGAAAGGTTGTAAAATGGAGCAGAATTCACTTAACAAATGTCCTACTTAACAACAGAAATTTTGGGTTCAGTTGTGGTCCTATGTCGAGGACTACCTGTAGTTGGGTGATGCAATTGATGACAGAAGAGCTGAAACTCTGGATCAGTCACCCAGAAATTATATGACATAGCTGACTGGCTCTCACTGTGAGTCCTGGGCTTCAAGACAGGGAGGCATTTATAGTATAAGTAATGAAAACATGAGTTGGATCTGAAGTGGTGAAATGCTCCTCTGTAGATCTTGTAGGAAGAAAGTTTGTTATTGACAGTAACAAAAAATAAAAATAAAAATCAGGCCTCTGATGAAGTGAGCTACAGCTCACAAAAGCTGATGCCCTTGAATTACATTCAGTAGTTGGAAAAGGTCCTGTAAGACTTCTGAATGTTTTTTTTTCTCTCTCTCTAGATGTCTATCTCAGCATTCAATTTGGAAAAAATAAAAATAAAATATTATTCATATGTCTGCATCCAAGACAGCCAGCTTGAGAGCATTTATTTCTATTTAGGCATTGTAAAATATTAAATATGGAGGAAACAGAGGGACAAATGCTCAGATCTATGTTGATGGGTAATCAACATAGGTAATAAGAAACTCTAACCATACAAATTAAAGTTTTCTTCCCCTAGGAAAGATACATATATAGGTGTATGCATAGACAATGCTTCTACATCGAACGACTAGCCTTGTGGTGCAACCAAAACAATCTGGAACTGAACACACTCAAAACCGTAGAAATGGTGGTAGACTTTAGGAAAAACCCTTCCATACTTCCACCTCTCACAATACTTGACAACACAGTATCAACAGTAGAAACCTTCAAATTTCTGGGTTCTATCATATCGCAAGATCTCAAATGGACAGCTAACATCAAAAACATCATTAAAAAAGGACAACAAAGAATGTTCTTTCTGCGCCAACTCAGTAAGCTCAAACTGCCCAAGGAGCTGCTGATCCAATTCTACAGAGGAATTATTGAGTCTGTCATTTGCACCTCTATAACTGTCTGGTTCAGTTCTGCAACCCAACAAGAAAAACACAGACTTCAGAGGATAATTAGAACTGCAGAAAAAATAATTGCTACCAACCTGCCTTCCATTGAGGACCTGTATACTGCACGAATCAAGAAGAGGGCCGTGAAAATATTTGCAGATCCCTCGCATCCTGGACATAAACTGTTTCAACTCCTACCCTCAAAACGACGCTATAGAGCACTGCACACCAGAACAACTAGACACAAGAACAGTTTTTCCCGAAGGCCATCACTCTGCTAAACAAATAATTCCCTCAACACTGTCAGACTATTTACTGAATCTGCACTACTATTAATCGTCTCATAGTTCCCATCACCAATCTCTTTCCACTTATGACTGTATGACTATAACTTGTTGCTGGCAATCCTTATGATTTATATTGATATATTGATCATCAATTGTGTTGTAAATGTTGTACCTTGATGAACGTATCTTTTCTTTTATGTACACTGAGAGCATATGCACCAAGACAAATTCCTTGTGTGTCCAATCACACTTGGCCAATAAAATTCTATTCTATTCTATTCTATTCTATTCTATTCTATTCTATTCTATTCTATTCTATTCTATTCTATTCTACATACGTCTGCCTACATATATACCGGTATGTGTATGAAGAAACTCATACAAACTCAGGTTATTTTAGAAATCCTTCAGGATTTATTAGTGTTGTGACTGTACCTTACTGTCACAATGTGGCAGAAGTTATCCAATTTCTCTCTCTCTCCTATTCATTCTGAAATCTTTTTGGATGCCAAAAATGTTTTATGAAAAGTAAAAGCTCCAAGGGAAGATTTCTCTCATGGAAACAAAGAAAAACTCTGGAAGCCTAGGAAGTCAAGAAGGCAGCAGACCACTGGAGAAATGAAATGAGATTCAACCAACAGTCCCAGGACCATCTCTTAAATATAGCCCGAAAGAGCTCAATGGCGAAGACGTGAAAATACTTTTGAAATTTTCTTTAAAAAAAGAAAAGGAAAAAAAAAACTTTACTTACCTTATGTGATAAAGTGAATGGGAACGTTTGAAAAAAATGCACAAGCGTGCAACATTATAATTTATCATCAGATCTTTTAACTCAAAAAGAGGAGACTGGGGGTAGAAAAAATATGGGTCATTTCTCTATACCTTCATTTTTATAATACCAGAGTAGGACTTGAATAGGGACTATACCCACTTCATCTTTGGTTTCGTATGAACTAAAAGGTTCCTTTGATCCCAGACCCTTGTCTTTGTTTTTGCATGTTGATGATTTTATCATGAGTTAATGTTTAATTCATGTTGAACTGATATGCTAAATGGCAATACTCAAAGACAGAGCTTTTCCCCCCCCATAAAATCAAACCACATTCATTTGAACTCCATATGAACCACTTCATCCCTTTGAAGTTGAAAATATTAATGAGATTATCAGTATTAAGAAAATGACACACTTAGTCACATTCATTATCTCATGTGAGGCTTTTATAGGGAAGCAATGCTCATGAAAAATTCACATTATCAGGAAATGGGCAATATCCCTTGTTTGATTGTTTGGCATTTTCCAGTAGGAAACAAATGTTTAATTGTTGTCTTGAATGCAGGTTTTCAACAATCAATTTTTTTTCATGCACCTTTTCTTAAAAATGCTACTTGATAGTTGCAGTTTTGATGCCCACTGTTACATGCATAAGTATTTTGATACATAGAAAAAAATTGAAGAAGGAAGATCACAGACAATTCGGATTCAATGGCTTTAATTATCCCTTCTAAATTCTGTGATTTGGTGATAAGGTCATATTCAGAAATTGCACCTTCCTTTTAAACTTCTGCATTTCCTAGATGCTCAATATTTGAAGCTATTGCAAAGAGGTCACTGAAACGGTAGCATTTTGCAAAGAGGTCACTATGGTAGCATAGTGTAGGAAATTAGCACCCACCCCTCTCCCAGAAGAATGAAATATTTTGGGAAATATGAAAAAGGCAGAATATATTTCCCTGCATGAGAAATGGAGAGGCATGTTTTGAAGACAAAGCAGCTTCCACCTTCCTGCTCCACCTTTGCCAATGGGATAGAGGCAGAAACCCAATCCCACCCATCTTTGTCAATGGACCATCATCTGCAACACAATAGGACCCATCTAGCAACAGAAACTCCCCACATGGCACCTGGGGAGATTACATCAGCCAGCAAGAATAGCTATGACCTCTGACAGCGACCAATCAGGATACTTTTCCTGTGCCCCAGAAAGTTTAAAGCTAGAGAGGGTAAAACCCAGGGACACTTAGCATCTTGACCCTTTTCTGTTCAGGAACTCAAACCATGTGATCCTGTCCACCATTAAACCATCTTTCCAAGCAGTCTCCATGTTTCCAGTGTCTTTTTCCCCACTTGGAACTGAACCCAGAAGGACATTTCTTCTAACACTAGTAGGAAGTTTTCAGAACACACTTCATAGCTCACAGTATCAAATAATTGTTTACCTTTTTCTAGCGTAGGAAGTTAGCACCCACTCCCTTCCTAAAAGAATGAAATATTTTAGAAAATATTTAAAAGGCAGAATATATTTCCCTGGATGAGAAATGGAGAAACATGTTTTAAGGACAAAGCAGCTCCCTGCAGCTTCCTGCCTCCCCACTCCCTTGTCAATAAGCCATTAAGGCCTCAGCCAGGCTCATTCATTCCCCCCACCTTTGTCAATGGGCCATCATCTGCAACACAATAGGACCCACCTAGCAACTGAAACTCACCACATGACACCTGGGAAGATTACATCAGCCAGAAGGCTAGCTAAGACCCCCACCCCCTGGGGTCTGACAACCAATCAGGATACTCTTCTTGTGAAATTCAAAGCTCAGAGAAATCATAAAGCCAGGGAGCGCACAGGATCTCATCCCTTTTCTGTTCAGGAACTCAAACCATGTGATCCTGTCCACCATTAAACCATCTTTCCAAGCAGTCTCCATGTTTCCAATGTCTTTTTCCCCACTTGGAACTGAACCCAGAAGGACATTTCTTCTAACACTAGTAGGAAGTTTTCAGAACACACTTCATAGCTCACAGTATCAAATAATTGTTTACCTTTTTCTAGCGTAGGAAGTTAGCACCCACCCCCTTCCTAAAAGAATGAAATATTTTAGAAAATATTTAAAAGGCAGAATATATTTCCCTGGATGAGAAATGGAGAAACATGTTTTAAGGACAAAGCAGCTCCCTGCAGCTTCCTGCCTCCCCACTCCCTTGTCAATAAGCCATTAAGGCCTCAGCCAGGCTCATTCATTCCCCCCACCTTTGTCAATGGGCCATCATCTGCAACACAATAGGACCCACCTAGCAACTGAAACTCACCACATGACACCTGGGAAGATTACATCAGCCAGAAGGCTAGCTAAGACCCCCACCCCCTGGGGTCTGACAACCAATCAGGATACTCTTCTTGTGAAATTCAAAGCTCAGAGAAATCATAAAGCCAGGGAGCGCACAGGATCTCATCCCTTTTCTGTTCAGGAACTCAAGCCATGTGATCCTGACCACCATTAAACCATCTTTCCAAGCAGCCTCCATGTTTCCAGTGTCTTTGTCCCCACTTGGAACTGAACCCAGATGGATATTTCTTCCAACACTAGATTCACTTTAGAATGGTCCTTTGGAATTCTTTGTTGTTGTTATTTACAGTGCCACCATTATATAAAAATATATATAAAAAAAATTGAGTTTCAAATTAAAAGGGAGCAGTACTCAACCATGTTCCTAGTATGCTGAATTATTATATGGAGTCTCCAAATTGCAACTTCATGAAAATCATGAAATATAATTTTATTTTCAATAATGAAGGGGAAAGTCCTAGGAATATTTATTTATTTATTTAAAACATATGTATAGCTTTCATATGCATTTGAAAATAAAATAATAAAGTTATATTAGTTTTGTATGAAAAACCTATCATTGAATAAAATAATTTTCTTTAAAAAAAAAAAATAAAGTGGGAGGGGAAAAAAAACCCTACCCCAAACTCAGCAGAATGATGTTATGCATTATTATTGCCAGACATTTTTGTTGGAAAAACAGCTGTTTTGCTAAGATTTATTCTAAGCGTAAAAATAATACAAAAGAAGAACCTGGACAAATCCAGATAGTCCCCATTTAGCAACCACAACTGGGACCAGCAAACTGGTTGCAAAGTGAAGATGCAACTGTGCTTATGACAGTACAGCTTTTCTTTGCTTTAAAGACCTGAGATGGTTGTAGATGCAAGGATTGATTATAAAGTTACTTTTTCATCACTGTTGTAACTGTGAATGGTTGCTTAAAGATGCAGTTACTAAATGAGGAGCACTTGTAGTAAGTATTAGGATCGTTCAACGATTTGAATTCCACTTCACAGCCAGTTTCTATGATCTGCAACTAGCCTAACTCAGTTTGTGTGGGCCAAAAAATTATCTTCTCCTAATGGGTTTCCTTCCTTCCTTCCTTCCTTCCTTCCTTCCTTCCTTCCTTCCTTCCTTCCTTCCTTCCTTCCTTCCTTTCTCCCTCCTTCCCTCCCTCCCTCCCTATGTTTTGAACCAATTATATGAATAATTCTGACAGATGCGAACTTCACTTAGTCACCTCCATCCAGCACTTGGCAGGGAAATGATGCAGAATGACAGATGGGAGAAAGCTAACTGAATAAAGGCCATATGAAAGTGGAAATCAGGATGGGGGGGCAGTCAAAATTACATTTGCAATCTCATGAAAGAGTTCAAAGGTCAAGTTGCTGATAAGTCATGACAATAAACAAAAGAAAATTGATCTAATCTCAATCTATTTCTGTCTATCCTTGCCCACAATAATTTTGCTACCCATCAAAACCTGGAATGAGAGAAACTAGGGGTTGCAAGGATTGTTCTTATAAAAACAATTTTTACATTATGCAATCCAAAATAAAATGGACTAAATTCACCTTTATGGGCCCATTGACTCAAAAAGGCAAGGGTTCAACAATTTTAAGCAATTTTGTGACCTTCGAAAAGTATCCGTTAATCATCCCCAAGTATCCCCATATAAAACACAATAAAGTACACAAATTAATAAATAAATCTGATTTAAGAATTAGTATTGAAATCAGTATTGAAATGAACAATATGCAGCCATTTGACTGCAGATATTTTAATAAAGTAAAAGATGCATTATTGGTGAATAAGATTTGAAGGATCACTTTGAAAAGGCTCTTGGAATAAGCAAAACACCTCTTCTTGTAGCACAAAAGTAGTCACAGCTTCTAGAAGCTTTGTGTGATTGCTTCAGGAGTTTTCCTAAATTGTCTTCATATACACATGCAAGCAGGCACTCTACACTATGGCAAATATAAAATTTCACCTCCAGTGTTGTCTGTAGAGTAGAGTCTACTACAAAAAAGATTGAAGTTATTTCTCCTTAGCAGGCAGTAGTCAAAGGACGAGGGGATTTCCTGTGTTATCATGTGTGGTGAATCTCCTTGCCAGCAGCCTGAGGAGAGAGCTCAGCTGGTACATTGTTCCAGGGCCCATGGAGCTCAAAGGGGGCCCATGAAGGGGAAATTTTTTAAAAAAATGTTTACAAAATCAAATTTTTAAAAAGAAAAACAATATTGGATATATTCTTCATACTCTATACTTTGTGTGTATAGCAAAACCACCTTGCATATATATCCAACAAGCGCCTTGTTTTTATTTATTTATTTATTTATTAATTGCATTTGTATACCACCCTTCTCCCAAAGGACTCAGGGCGGTTCACAGCCAATTAAAAATACAATAAATACACATTAAAAACAGACTAAAATTTATATAAATAGTGGCCAAAATATTAAAAAACTAAATAATACAAAAACTAAAATCCATTTAAAATTACTTATTCAGGCTAGCCCAGCTCGATGGAATAAAAGAGTCTTCAGCTCACGGCGGAAGGTCTGAAGTTCAGGGAGTTGGCGAAGCCCTGGAGGCAGCTCATTCCAGAGGACAGGAGCCCCCACAGAGAAGGCCCTACCCCTGGGGGTCGCTAGTCGACATTGTTTCACCGACGGCACCCCAAGGAGGCCCTCCCTGTGGGAGCGCACAGGTCGGTGGGAGGCTGTTTGTGGCAGTAGGCGGTCCCGTAAATAGCCCGGTCCTAAGCCATGGAGCACTTTAAAGATGGTAACCAACACCTTGAATTGCACCCGAAAGACCACCGGGAGCCAGTGCAGCCCACGCAGGAGAGGTGTTATATGGGAGCCACGAGGTGCTCCCTCTATCACCCGCACGGCTGCATTCTGGACCAGTTGGAGCTTCCGGGTGCTCTTCAAGGGGAGCCCCATGTAGAGAGCATTGCAGTAGTCCAGACGAGATGTAACGAGATTAATAAAGGTTTGATATAACCTTTATTAATCTGAAACTCAGTGAGCAGTTATTTATATAATTTATTGAATTTGGATGTCCATGTGGATGTCACGCACTTAATTTGTGTGGAAATGGTCTTCTGTTCCCTGCTGCACATGCACAGGGGTGGGGTGCATGCGGCTGGGTGGGTGGTGGTCACTTGCACATGTGCAGGGATGTGCCGGGGGTGAGCACATGCATGGGGGTGGGGGGACCATATTAGTCTTATTCCAGCACTTAATAATGCTCTCGGCAGCCCTGCTTGCCATTTAACATAAATAGTGGCAACCTACCAAATAAAAGCTGTACTGTTGCCTCAAGTGCATATCCCTTGGCTTAGCTTTTAGAGAGACTGCCAGATGACTAAAAAGAAGAAGATAGGATGGGAGGATCTGATCCTGGAGAAAAAAGCCCACTAGTTTAATTTCTTTTCAAGCTTCTTCTTGTTTTTCAGGAAGCTATTGTACAACGGGAGCTACTTAACTCTATTTAAAGGAAGCCTACACTTCACTGTACTGATCATCAACCTCTTGCTGAGGGGTCAAAGAGGGGTAAATGCAACATAACAGAGTTCCAATGACAAACAGGATGATGTTAAATGCTTCACACTGCAGCTGTATTTAAAAGAAAATTAAAAGGGGTTATCACACAGTGATTATATCTTAAAAGAACAAAAATAATTGAGAGTATATAAAACCTAAATTGGATTGTATTTAAATATATGTAAATTTGATTGAACTTGAAATTTAATCTCAAAAGCTGCATTTTAATTCAGTCATAGGCATCCCATTTCTCCTTTTCAGTCAAAAGCAAATTAGTTATTTGGAGGTTGTAGCTGACAGATTTTCTTCAGAATTTTACAAATGGACTATCACGTTTCATGATTTTTGAAAAATATTTTCCAGAAGGATAAAGAGCTCTAAGTAAATATTGAAGGCATTGCGTAGTTGCTGCCACAAAAAATAAGTGTTTTCAGTACAATGAATATGCAGATCATATTCAGTTTTCTGTTTGAACTTTTAAAATAATTTTGTTCTCATTTTGATTGGGCCACATAATATAATATTTAGCAGATATCTGACAATGAAAAAATCTCCATTTCTCAAAGAACCTATTAAATTGAACATTATTTTCAACCAGACATCAACAAGATGGACATAAAATAATTATTATTACTCTACTTCTTCTTAATACAGAGATGTAACTTGAAAGTGGCAAAAAGATTCAGATTTCTATTACTATGGAAGGTGAGATTCTATTGAATGTTTTATGTTTTAAATGTTAATTTATGAAAGAAAAGAGTGCATGGTTTTAGCATAAAGAGACAAGCATTAGAATATGCAAAGCTCTGTTAAACTGTGTACGCTGCTTCTCTGAATTTGTTAGAAATCTTCGTGATTAAATTATAAATTCAGGGGAAATGGAAATTGAGACAACAATATAGCACAATTGGAGAAATGTTGTTGCATTTTCCTTAGAAAATATTTCTATTGCGAATGGCCTGTCATAATATTCTCTTTTCTTTGTAAAATTCTTTTTATCCTTATCTTGAATCCTGTTGAAATCAGTTCAATTTGTAGAGTTATTTTACATGATTGTAAAATTTACTTTATTGTATCTAAAGCTAATGAACTTGTCCAGTATGCAAAATATTAACCCAATATATATATATATATATAAATACTTCAGTTATATTTCTGCATTCAAATACACATTTGCAAATCCCGCTTAGTTTACTACAATATTTGACTGATTTAGCTGTTTCAACTCTGTTGCGTTTTGTATAAATATTTGTATAGAATTCCCTCTTCAGCCATGCTCCCCCAAACTGACCTACCTATTATATTCTTACCCTTGCTGGCTGTCTTAATTTAGGATATATCAGGCTGTGCTCATGAATCTTCCATCAGGCAGACTTGATTAGCTTAATCTCTGATTGGCCCATTTTTGTTTTTGTTTTGTACTATAATTGCTTCCCGGATTTTTAATTTTTCTGCTTCTCCTCATTTTTTTCTTTCTTGCCTGTTTTGCCTGTGAGCCTATATTATAACTGTGAGCCTATATTATATTTATAAATTAGTGCTGAATCCAAAGTTTTAGAACTTGATCAGATATAAGATGCCGTGCATAGAATGACTCTCTCTCATAGTGGTGCAGCTGCTACAAAATATTCAGTATCTGTGGGTTGGGTTGTGCACATCTACTCATTTTGTATACCAACCAGGGATTTTGGTGATGGATAGACTAAAAATCAAATCAGTCAAGAAGTCAGAGTGACACAAATCTATAGTAAACCATGGCTTTCCTTTCTGACTTCTTTAAACTGGAATTAGTCCTGTGCAAAGGTTTGATTTGGAAATTCCATTCAAAGCCTATTCAATCAAATCTCTGAATTAAATTGACTTTCTAAATCCAATCACTAGAGACTGAAACATGACTTGTAAATTAACTGTGCACTTCACCTCTATTGGCACAAAGAAATCTAGGGGCTTCTCCTTTTTCAAAAAAGGAGTTAATTATACAATAGATCTTTTTTGGAACTGAAATAATAAATCCAGACAAGATTTTCAGTTTAAGAAATCATTGTTGTTATTGTTGTTATTGTTGTTTATTGTTATTTCCAGCACAACTGTACTCTGATTTTATGTAAATACTATGTGGAATGGGGTGATTTGGGATGATTTTAATTCAGCAAAAACAAGACAATATTGTCCAACCGACTGTATCTCTGGTGAAGCCCCCTTCTAGCTAAGCAGGCTGAATGGTATTGTATGAGTGACAAAAAGTGATTGCTTATTAAGTTGAATTTATAGATGAATGTTCATGTAATTCAGGTAGTCCTCGACTTGTAACAGTTCATTTAGTTCATTTCAGTTCATTTCATAGCCTGAATTATGACTGTTTTTCACACTTATGACCTTTGCAACATCCCAATGATCATGTGCTCAAAATTCAGATGCTTGGCAACTGGTTCATACTTATGACTGTTACTGTGTCCTATAGTCATGTGATCACCTTTTGCAGCCTTCTGACTAGCAAAGTCAATGGGGAAGTCAGATGTACTTAACATCCAAGTTACTCACTTAACAACTGTGGCAAGGGAGATTATAAAATGGGGCAAAACTCACTTAACAAATATCCCACATAACAACAGACATTTTAGGCTCAGTTGTGGTCATAAGTCAAGGACTACCGGTACTTTGACATAGAGATTGAGTATTGAATTCAAGAAACAACAGGTGAACTTTGTGTGCTCAATTACCTCAGAACCACCCAGTTAAATGATGGTCACATCAACAAAATACTGGGTGGAACCATCAAAGACATACCCTTTTAATGTGCATCAGATACCTTAGGCACACATAAAAAGCTTCAGTTGCCTGGTTTAGACTGTCATTTTGATATCATTGATGAAGCCTGTGGATTCCCTTACTTCATTAACAGCATGTGGATAAATGATGACACTGTGGGCAGAGGGCAAATGAAGGAGGTGGAGAGACAGATTTATATTTATATAGTATATTCATAGTTTTCATCTGCAGACTTCATTTTATTGTCCCCAAGGATCTTTCCATTTTGGCTCTATTGACTTATGTGTATGTGTGAGTGTGTTACTCTGTTAGCCGGTTCTGTGGCTCAGTTCAGCTGCACTGAGGAATTAGAAATTCCACTGTGAAAACACTCTGAACGAATGATGAGCTAAAAACCCAGGTACTGATTTCTATGAAACTTGGCACACTTAATCCCTTTGTAATGGTCTAGTAAGCCTGCAAAATTCATCCTGTTCTGTTGAGATGAGTAAATGTTTTTTGGGGAAGGAAAGTTTGGCTGTTTTCCAAGTAAAAAATTTGGTTGTGAAATAAGTCATGTGGTCATTGCCCAGTTCTATTTTTAGCACTTGGTTTTCAGACTATAAATTCTGCTGTGATAAAGGACAGGATATTTTGTGTTCCATAGAATCAGAGAATTTTTGATTAATTTAAGAATATTTATCTAACCAATTCTCTGTGCGAGTGTGTGTGTATGTGTATGTTTGTGCATGTGTGCATGTATTGATATTGTTATAGCCTGATTAGGAAATTATTACTGTCTTTTCCTACTCATTTCTCTTGGGAAACCAAATGCATGATGCTTTTGAAAAAGGGAAGAGATAGTACAATATTTAGTGCTGACAAGAAATTTAATACTATCCTCACTAATATGGTCAAAATGCTACAGCTGCTTATTGACTGGTACTAGTAATGATCTCTTATCACACTTATACAGTGGTTCACTTAATTGGCCAACAGTATCATTAGTGCTGTTCCAGCTACTAATTTTGCATTATAAAGCCTTAAATGGTGTAGTACCTTGGTACCAGCAAGCCAGCCTACTGGCTAATAGTCTCCCTATTGAACCTAGGCTGCCAAGTTGGCAGAGACTTTTGGCCACAGACTTGCTATTTAACATCTGAGTAAGTTTAGGGCAAGAGTGGGCTACCCCATCTTTTGGGATTCAATGTGAGGTGTAGATTTTAGAATCAAGAATAGACTTTATCTTTGAAGGCAGCCTTTTCTAGATAGTCAACTGGAAGTGATCGGCTATTTTTATTACTTAGAGTTTATTTGTTTCATTTGCTATTAATTATTGGTTTTGTTGTATACTGCGTGATTTTTATTCTATATTATTGAACATATTACTATATTCAACATGTTGTTTCAGGTAATCCAACTTTGGTGGTGAATAAATTTGATCTTTTTATTAAAAAAAAATCAAGGCATAACTGGGATACAAAGGTCAAATTGTCCCAGCCAAAAGATTAGAGAGGTTTAGACTGCCTTACTGAAGCCTCAGATGAAATTGTTGGATCATGTTTAATGTATGAAAGTAAAGAAATGAAATGAAATATCTGAAATGAAATTGCAATGCATAGTTATATACCAGACAACCATATATCATAATTATAAATTTTGACCAAGTCTTTATATAGACACATACCTATTATATAATCACTTAATAATATTATTAAGAATTGGTATAATGCCCTAACTTTTCCAGTTTTTTAAAATTAAAATAACAATTATAGTATTAAATCTGGCAGGTTATGTTTTCATGATGATAAGGTACTTATCCATAATTAGAAACATCATTCGTCCAACATTCTTTAACTATAATTTTGTAATCTTCCAGTTCATTATTATTATTTTGCAACCATATTCATTTTCATATAATTCCCATAAAATATTACTTTAGTTATGAAGCAGACTTTCCTTGGTAATATTTCATAATACTTGACACTGTCATGGTTTTCCAAAAATGAGGGACTCAGGATAGCAGCTTTGATCACACTGATATGACCACCATTTTGACTTTTTTGACTCTTCTTGTGTGATGCCCCTGCGGATGCCATGGAGATCCTCAATCAGAAGGGGATTTTGATTTCAAATACAAATGAAATACAAATATAAATTCAACTGAATACAAATTCAACCACTTTCAAATACAAATTCAAACCAAATACCTTATTAACTTGAAAAGAAATCCATGTGCTCCACTAAATAAGGAATGATTTTTATCTTGTCACATACACACACACACACAAACACACACACACACACACGAGAGAGAGAGAGAGAGAGAGGGAGGGAGAGAGCGCCACATACTAATTCAAAATGTTGGAGGACAAATTAGATAATTCTCAATTATTTCCTACAATGTAACTTGTTTTTTCATAACATGATGGGACTACAAGTGTAGAATCCTTTTTCATGCAAAACATATTCCAGATCTGACTTGCAGCGGGTGATGTTCAAAGGAGAGGAGAGCATTTCTTGCTGCCAGAGGTGATTCTATTTTCCTGATGAAGATTAGATCTGGCATCTAGAAGAAGTACAGAAACCATAAATATTATTCAATTTAGAAGATGCAATATGTATCCATTGCCTACATTGTTCAACTCTTTTAAGCATAAAGGTATTGAAACACAAGTTGACTTTCTATGATACCCTAGCCAAGTGTTATGTAATCATATTTTAATAATTGTAAAGCATAGACCAAGCTGGTTGTGCAATTGGCCGGGGGGTGGGGTGGAGAAAAAGTGTTAACCGGAAAGATTTAATAATGGGTTAGGAAGGAAATATTAAAAACTATGTGAACTGGATATATACTGCTAGTAGCACAAAGACCATTAAAAATATATAGAATGAAAAAAGGAAAAGGATTACAGTTCTTGTAATAACGATTGTGGTTCTTATAATGACCACTGGAAAAGAATCATCCAGAGAGGGATAAAAAGACAAATGGAGCTAGTTTTCTGAAAATAACCTGCTTTTCTTCTGCAGATTATATTTCTATGTGTTAAAGATACAACTACGACTTTTTTCAGTGTTTAAAATCTATGCAATATGTGACCAATATTAAGTTCCAGTCTTAAAACATCTAGTTAGACTAGAAGAAGGACCACCATTCCTACACCATTCTAAACTATGACTTTTTTAAGCTTGCTTTCATGAATAAACTACGACTGGCTATGTTCTCATAATATATTAAGCAAGAATTCAGTAAACTGTATTATAATTTTCAATTATGTAGAATTTAATCTGGTATTTGAAAGACTGGGTTTAAAACTTCTAGAGAAAATGCACTGAGAAGAAAATAATTGTTAAAATATACTAGTAGTCATTCATGATAACTGCCATTTAAGCTACATGTGATGTGAGAAATATCTTTCCTTTGCTGGATCACAAATGCCGGACCAATTCTTATATGCCTGTTTCCTCTATATTTCTCAATAATGGGTAGCCTTTATCAAATATCACAGGGAAGCAAAAAAGATATCCAATATGATTATAAGCAGTCGCTCAAAGAAAGTTGCATACAGAATGTCACATGCAGCGTATGCTCAGAGCCCCACCATAACAATTTGAGTCAGGAAGGTCAAATGATATCTCCTTGCCATTTTGCTTGTACCCAAGTACAATTTTATTGCCTTCTGCTTGGAAAAGTTGTGTTGTCTATTAGCAGCCATTATAGGAAGTGTAAGAGTATTCCAGAGCAGCACAAACATTTTTTTTATTTATTTACATTTATATCCTGCCCTTCTCCGAAGACTCAGGGTGGCTTACAGTGTATAAGGCAATAGTCTCATTCTATTTGTATATTTACAAAGTCAACTTATTGCCCCCCCAACAATCTGGGTCCTCATTTTACCTACCTTATAAAGGATGGAAGGCTGAGTCAACCTTGGGCCTGGTGGGATTCGAGCCTGCAGTAATTGCAGGCTGCTGTGTTTTAATAACAGGCTACCTTACAGCCTGAGCCACCACGGCGGTGGTGAGCGGTTCAGTTCTTATTTTTGCACATATATTCCAGAACAGCTTTGGCAGTGAACTTTGCTGAAGAAGATCCTGAAAGAGCTTTCAGTTCTTCACCCAGATCACTCACAACATTGCAGCACATGTCATCTTTTGTCAACACTGCCTCCCATGCCCTGTGCTGTTGTTGTAGGTCTTCTTCAGATACATCAGGGAATATCACATGTCATCCCATATACATTATAGTGTTCTTTAAGCTGTAGAAAATATTCTTCAGCTGACTGTATTGCACATTCCAGCACCTGGTTAAAGAATTCAACTTTATATTGTTGCTTGCTGTCTCTCATGGGACTATCCTGTGCTTCAGAAACACTTATATTCTTGAGTGGGTGGAAAAATAGCTTCAGGGTGAAATTCTTCTGTCAGGTTCTATACATACTTCATAGCATTTTTAAATCTCTCTTCTGACTGTAGATTATAGGCATTTCTTTGTTTGGACCCATTGTTCCAATGTTTCAGATATCAAGATTAATATCTTGCTTACATTTTTTAATCCAAACATTATGTCATACTACAGTAATAGGTCACCAAAAATGTGAAGTTGTATATATTTCTGTGGATTTCATTTCCTTCTCAAAACATTATACTCTACAATGATAACTAGGGCGTTAAATATTTCCCAATTTGGGGTTTGATGGGCTTTATCACTTCTGCCCTACTTTCCCATCATGTCATGCTCAGTGATTTCAGAGAAGGTATCCTTGGATGATGCTTCAAAATTTACCATCAATGAATTAATGTAGAGGGGGGAAAACATAGATGCTTGAATTAGATTTGAAATAATTCAACAGCTCACCAGAAGATAGTGAAGCATTACTGACTGTGAAGTTTAGTGAATGAAAAAGTACATGTGGCAAAAAATGTTTGAGGATTGAAGTCATGTACCCATGTCTGCATTCCTCTGTGTTATTTCCTTTCATGTTGATACATATCATAACCTTGAACTCGAATGTCTGGTAACACAATTCCCATATTTTCCAGGTTTCTAAAAAAGCTCTTTTTCATATTGGCTCCTATAGTGTTATCAATGTCAATTGATGTAGTGTAGCAAATGCTCTCTAACAGTCACTATTGCATGGACATTTTCACTTTTTCCCTTTATTGTTACAAAATGTACCATTAAAGCAATTTGTTCTTTATGGCTGGTGTCAGATGTGTAGTTCAGAATAACAGTGTAATTTCTTGCTGACTTCAGATCTGCCACAATCTTCTATTTGACTTTTGGTGCTAGTAAATGCATAATTATGTTTTGAATCATTTTTCACAGGTGTGTAAATTTCTTGGTGGATGACTCTTCTCAGATGTTCCTGGAGTACAGCAACAAATTCAGCCTTCAGCTATACATTTTTTTAAAAGATTCAATTGCTCCAGCTGATCTGGGTGCCACACAATGCTACATTTTAGGAGTAAGAAACTAAACAATGGCAATGAGCCTTTTCAAGCAAAAGGGCTCAAGAAAATCCAAGATGATGACACTGATGGGTGCCTCAGTGAAATGCTGTCTAATGGTTTCTTTATTTCTAATTATTCTCTGAGACTCACTATGGATTTCTTATTCATGAGACCATCTGCTTTTTACTGCAGGTTTGAAAGGAAACTACAGCCACCTATCTCCACAACCCCCATCTCAGACACACCAACAACAGACAAGCCTCCTACAACTGACCCCATTCCGTTGGGTTCACAACCCCTAGTAATCACAGAAAAAAAAGTGCAAGACCTATTTCACAGACAAAAACCAGGAAAAGCTCCAGGCCGAGACAAGATAACTCCTTCTTGCTTAAAAGTCTGTGCTGACCAATTGGCCCCCATCTTCACCCATATCATCAACAAATCACTAGAGATGTGCTATGCTCCTTCTTGCTTCAAACGCTCTACTATCATCTGAAGAAGCCCACCATCAAGGAACTGAATGACTACAGACCAATTACTCTAACATCTGTTGTCATGAAAACCTTTGAAAGGCTAGTGCTGTCCCACTTGAAAACCATCACGGATCCACTGTTAGACCCCTTGCGATTTGCATTTTAATATGGCTCTGCACTACATCCTACAACATCTTGAAACTCCAAATACTTATGCAAGGGTCCTCTTTGTAGACTTTAGTTTAGCATTCAATACCGTCATTCCAGACACTCTTCTAACTAAGCTAAACCAGCTACAGGTACCTGAACAGACTTGTAAGTGGATCACAAGCTTCCTAACAAACAGGAAGCAGCAGGTGAAGCTAAGCAGAATCACATCAGATACCTGTACAATTAGCACAGCCCCCCCACCACAAGGCTGTATGCTCTCACCACTTCTCTTCTCTCTGTATACCAATGACTGCATCTCCAACAATCCAGCTGCTAAACTGCTGAAGTTCACAGATGACACACCAGTGATCAGTCTCATTCGAGACAATGATGAATTCGCATACAGACGGGAGGTTGAACGACTAGCCTCCTGGTGCAACCAGAAAAATCTGGAACTGAACACACTCAAAACTGTAGAAATGGTGGTGGATTTTAAGAGGAACCCTCCCATACTACCACCGCTTACAATACTAGATAACACAGTATCAAAAGTAGAGCCCTTCAAATTTCTAGTTTTTACCATATCTCACGACCTAAAATGGACACCCAACATCAAAAATGTCAACAAAAAAGCACAACAAAGAATGTTCTTTCTGCGCCAACTCAGAAAGCTCAAACTGCCCAAGGAGCTGCTGATCCAGTTCTACAGAGGAATTATTGAGTCTGTCATCTGCACCTCTATAGCTATCTGTTCTGCAACTCAACAAGACAGAAACAGACTTCAGAGAATAATTAGAACTGCAGAAAAAACACTTGCTACCAACCTGCCTTCCATTGAGGACCTGTATACTGCACAAATCAAAAAGAGGGCTGTGAAAATATTTACAGATCCCTCACATCCTGGACATAAACTGTTTCAACTCCTACCCTCAAAATGACACTATAGACCACTGCACACCAGAACAACTATACACAAGAACAGGTTTTTCCCATACGCCATCACTCTGCTAAACAAATAATTCTCTCAACACTGTCAAACTATTTACTAAATCTGCACTACTATTAATCTTCTCATCATTCCTGTTGTGGCTCCCACCCCCAAACCTGGCCCCATGCCCGAAAGTGCCTTGGAGCCGGGCCTGCTGCCAGAAAGTGCCTCGGAAGCACCTGGCTCAGCTCCAGGAGCCAGAAGCAGGCCAGGTGAAAGAGATAACGAGGTCTCCTTCCCTTGACTCTTTCCCTCCACCAGGCCATGCCTGCAGACCCAGCTGACAGCAATCAGGCTTGGCTGAATCCTAGGTTTTGTAGGCAGGAGAGAAGGGAACAACAGAAGCAGGGGAGGGGCAGGCCTAGGAAGTACTGTACTATGATTTACTTGGAAAACCTGAAAATAGTCATATTGATGAACTATGAAGGTGAGCATGAATGGCTGTGGAAGGAGAAATCGAAGGATGACAACACCTGACAGTAACAGATCCTACTTTACTATTCTACTTAAAAGTTTCAGAATTTCACTGTGTCACATGTCCTTTTTTAACTGGAGTTGCCAGGACCATCAGCATGAATAAAAATTGGTTCTTGTATTCCCCAGCAGTTATTTTCTTATTATTTGCATTTTGAAGTGATATTCTACCACTTCATTCTACCCTGTATAGAGCATCCTTTGATTATACCATCTGAGGTTAATTTTGGTGGAAACATGGATAAGATTGGACAGTTATGACTACATTAACTTTGCTAAAGTGATGTCCTATCCTTGAAACAAAACAAAGAAACAAGAAAGGGGAAAAAAAACCTACTGAGAAAAACCTTCGAACTATTTCGATGAGATGAATATTAACTATGAGCTGAAAATAAAACTCAAATAGGCCTGAATTACACAATGCATTGTAAACCCCTGAACGCTGTTTTTTTTTTTAAAGTGCCTGAACATTTGGTGGTTATTACATGGATTGCCTGCATGAAATTAGGTTTTCCCACTTCCAAATAAATGGTTCTCAATTCAGATAGAACATTTTCACCATTTTCCTTCCACAAAAGGCTATTATCTGGAATCTATTTAAAAAAAATCTCTCTTTTTTTGTTAGTTATAACAGAGGCAATGGAAGAGTAATCTGCCTTACTTGAAAATCTAAGAAATCTTGAATAAGGTCAAATACAACTTTGGTCCTATAAGAAATAAAAGTAATTGGAGTAGTTTACTGGCCCTATTGTGTATGATATATGAACGCATAATCCTCTGTAGCACAGCAATCAATTGAGCCACTAGTATAGTAGATGACTGCTCCAGCCAACATATTTTGGATCTATACAAAAAAATACTGAATGCTGAGGGAAGTATTATAAATCATCGCTATGCTTATTATAAAAGATTGGCACATGCCAGTAGAAAGTCAATTAGACTATTGAGTCCCTGAACTCATGTTACAGTGGCTACACTTAATGACAGCTTAAGTTAACTGTTAACTTAACTCCAGCAATCCATACCCCAATTTTCCAAATTGCTCAGTTCACACTTAAATTGCACTTAATTTCTCTTTGCTTTAACATCAATATAATTCTGTGAAATAATTCAGTGAGAACCAGTGCACTGTTACAGCCTAAGAAACAGGGCTGAATATTTTTCATTTCATTTTTCCAAGCTGGTATGAAATCAATAGACAAATACTATGGGGCATGAGCATTATCTTCATTCACAGTAGACAAACATTTTGCAGTTGTTTTCCATTTTTGAACTAGTATTCTTGCGTGCCATGCCCACAATGAAGTCTATTTAGTCCCAAAACTATACTAAATCCGTGGTTCAAGGAAAAAAATGTGTGGCCATAAGTACAATTTTACACTATTTGTCACTGCCTTTCAGCTTGATGTGAAGACACAAGTCTGATATTGACTGTTTCCCTATGACTACCATTAAGTGTTATACCTTATGATTCTTGATGAATGTATCTTTTCTTTTATGTAGTCTGAGAGCGTATGCACCAAGACAAATTCCTTGTGTGTTCAATCACACTTGGCCAATAAAGAATTCTATTCTATTCTATTCTATTCTATTCTATTCTATTCTATTCTATTCTATTCTATTCTATTCTATTGATTTCTCAGCCACTTCTGTATCATTTGACCAGTTAATTGATTTGCTGAAATCCATGTACATTATTTTTGTTCACATTTTGTTCACATTCCCTTGTTCAATTAAATTCCTCAATTTCTAAATTCTTTCCAAAAGTTTATGGATAATTCTTGTTTACTGATCGCTCACTCAACAATCATTCAAATTTCAACAACATTAAACAAATGGTACTTATGAATTGTTTCAAACATCCAGCCTTGCAGTATTCCTGCTCTCACAAAATTGCAATAGCAATAGCACTTAGACTTATATACTGCTTCATAGTGCTTTACAGCCCTCTCTAAGTGGTTTACAAAGTCAGCATATTGTCCCCAACAATCTGGGTCCTCATTTTACTGACCTCAGAAAGATGGAAGGCTGAATCAACCTTGAGCCGGTGAGAATTGAACTGCCAAACTGCTGGCAGCTGGTGATCAGCAGAAGTAGCCTGCAGTACTGCACCCCAACCACTGTGCCACCGTGGCTCAATCCAGGTACTAGGCAACTGGTTCATACATATGATGGTTGCAGCATCCTGTGGTCATGTGTCTGCCATTTGATACGTTTCCTGATAGTTTCCCATAAACCAAGTTAATGGGGAAGGTACCAGGGAAGATCATAAATCACTTTGATAATTCCTATACTTGTGCTATGCCATCTAATTCCAATCTTTCTGAGTTTACTCTCAACCACACCTCCATCTCTCAGCCTATTGCACTCATGTCTTGTGGTATCCATCCCACATGCTTTCTTCACTCACGCCCCATAGTGCCATCCATTCTCCAGCCTTCCTGAGTTGGACCTATTGCACTACCCACCCCTAGGCCTTTCTGCATTCATCTGTGGCCTGTGCCAGTCCTCCTAGGGCTTCCCCAGCCTCCCCTGACCTCCCCTTGCAGCATTCCCACCTCCCTGAGACCCTCCATGTTTTTTACCAAGGACTCCTGTTGCTTTCCACTTAATGACCTTCACATCTTGGGGTTATGACAACAGGTGGAACTGCCAGGATTGTCATCCTTTAGCAATATGGTCACGCGACATCACATTTTACAACTGCATTGCTTAGTAATCGGAATCAGATCCTGAGGGTTACCTGTTGTTTGGAAGGCTTGTTCTTAAAAAAAAAATACGGGTTCCTGCCAAATGCTACATTGTTTTCTAAATGCTCATAAACCAAACGCTTAATAATTCATTCCAGGACTTTGCCCTGTATCAACATCAAGGTGACTAAACTGTGATTATTTAGATTATCTTTCACCATTTTGATGAAGATAGGAACAATGCTGGTCTTCATTCTTCTAAGACTACAGATGACCTTCATGTTTTTGAAAGATCACAGAAAGGTGACATTCTCAAGCTTTTTCAAGACTCTTAGATGTAACTACTCTTGGGGACCTACATTCAGTTTTACTCTATATTAACTTTATATTTCCACTCCTTGTTTTTCTTAGTGATTTTGCTTTGATCCATTAGAATATAGCTCTAAAGAAAAGACTGAAGCAAGGTAAGAATTGAGGACTTCTTATCTCGTCCTACCACCTGTAACCATTCTGACATCTTCTTCAAGTGGGCTTATCCTTTCCTTTTTCTCCTTCATAATATTGACATAGACAAATAAGTCCTTTTCATTGATTTTTAACTTTCTTTGAAAGCCTACATTCCCTTTTCATTTCTACTGTACATATCTGACTGGTTAAATGGAACTTGATATTCTAAAAAGATAGGATCATGATAGATTGCACTGCAAGTGTAAGATTTTATTTACTTTGAGTAGGTGGGAACACGACTGATGTTCTCCAGATTTAGAAGCTAAGGTCCACAGTAGGACCTAATTTTTATTTGGATGAGGGAGTTCAATATAAAATCAACGAACTGGTTAAATCCTCCCAAAATTGCCTCTAAATTAGCAATATTACTAAATTGAATGGCTTTTCTTCTTCCTACTTCCTATGGGATATGAGTTAAAAAGAGGGGACAAACATTAATTAATTAATTAATTAATTTTGTCCATCTCACAGTTCAAGGCAATTTTGAACATTTTTGTTTAATATAATAAAATCTACCAAATTAATTGGGAGGGGAGTGATTTCTTTTAATCAATTGGACATACTAATCCATCTGATTGATTAGTCCAGTTCTTTCTAAACAAAACTGCATCAATTCCCCTTTTCTTGTTCATAGTGCAGAGAGGCAATGTGATTATGATTCTCTTGGATCTCGCAGTGGCTTTTTATATGGTAAGTATAAAATTCTTTTGACTCCTGTTATGGCTGAAACCGGAACTGTATGGGAAGGTTCAGAAAATGTGTCATAAAAACAATTGGGTTTTGCTGGGTACCCCAAGATGCTACCCACACCATTGTGACAAATCTCTTCTTTCCATCTTCAGTCCTAATAGAAATAGTGGAAATATTCAACATTCTTGGAAATTATATTGGTATAGACAAAGAAAGTTCAACATGTACTAAAGAAAAGTGCTGTGGAATGGACTCACCTGTTTGTTTGAGGTTAGAAGTACTTTTAATTTCAGTCACACATGACCTAATTATATATAGGAATTATTAGAGCAGCGCTGGCTGTGGAATTCTGGGAGTTTAAGTCCTCCAGGCTTAAAGTTCCCAAGGTTGGAGACCCCTGTATTAGAGTAATGCACTTTGCATATAAAGGTAAAGGTAAAGGTTCCCCTCGCACATACGTGCTAGTCGTTGCTGACTCTAGGGGCCGGTGCTCATCTCCATTTCAAAGCCGAAGAGCCAGCACTGTCCAAAGACATCTCCGTGGTCATATGGCCAGCATGATTCAACACCAAAGGCGCACGGAACGCTGTTACCTTTCCACCAAAGGTGGTCTCTATTTTTTCTACTTGCATTTTTACGTGCTTTCAAAACTGCTAGGTTGGCAGAAGCTGGGACAAGTAATGGGAGCTCACCCTGTTACACAGCAGCACTAGGGATTTGAACCGCCGAGCTGCTGACCTTTCGATCAACAAGCTCAACATCCTAGCCCCTGAGCCACCGCGTCCCATTTACTTTGCATATAATTACTATTAAAAATATTTTGTGGAATAGATTTGGTGTAGCATGTAGCAGGCAGAATGCTAGGTAATCAAAGTACATTATACCTATTTAGTGTCAGCTTTATGCTCCACTTATTTGTTGCTGCATCCAATTTAAGATGCTACTATTATTTGGGAAGATCATAAGTGGCTTGGGACCAGGATATCTAAAGGACAATCTGCAATCAAATGAGTCTACAAGTCAGTCACCCAAAGCCCTACTAATGAGTACTAGAACAAGGTTGCTTCTCTGGTGGTTTCATTTCTTAGGAATGATTATTCTAAATAAGAGCATGTGCTGTTTTGGGGAGAATTTTAAAGAGTTGTTTATTCCATTCTGCCTACGATTAAATGTTAATGAATTGTGCTCTTATTTAAGGGTTTATTGGTTGCTATTACATTTTTATATATTTGCCGTTTTAATGATTTAAATATTGAAGATTTGAACTTTGATGTTATGTTTGTATTCTTAACTCACTTGTAAGATGCTTCATGATAGTTTCTACTCTGATTAATGCTGCTAAATCTAGAGCACATTAAAAAATTGCCCACCTATATATACACACAATCTTGTTATATTTTAGTGGCTTTGCTAAATGTTTGGGCGATCATTGCAAAGATTATATATGAATCCCTGTAGGAGATGACCAAGCTGAGCCTGAGGGGCTCTGAGGGGCAAGCGTGTCATCAGTCTTGAATTCCTTCATGCCCACAAGAGATCAAAGTTCAGCCTACTTTGAATTCCTTTGACCCTTATCTACCGCCAATTTACTTTGACTGTTGGTAGTTCAGATTCTCCTAGAGAGAATTAGCATGTATTAAACCTGTATTAATTTGAACCGCCTTGGCTCCTGATTTCTTTTTCCTGAAAATCCCTACTATATGTGACAAGTTGATTTTTCATGCAATATTGTTAAGTATAGCTAAGATAACTGATGCTGATGTGAAAGATATTGTGGGCAGACATCTCATCAAAACACTTAGACATTAATATAGTACAATTGAATTAATTACAGAACCATCTGCTAAATATGTGACAACTCAACTAGTTTCCTCCAAATGAATTAAATTAGGTCCTTTTGGGCTGTTAATGATGTTATTGGATGTTTGAAACCTGTCTACACTGAAAAACCTTGTGGTCAAATCTAAGCTCATCATTCTTTCCAATTTAAAATTATTTATCAGAGTTGTTGAGAAGAAAGTGGAATACAGTTTAATTTTTTAAATTTGTTCAAGCAGCACAGTCTTTCCCAGGCTATGGCCTCCAGATGTGTTGAATTCTATCTCTCATAAACCCCAGCCATAACCATGCTGAGAAGAGTTAAAATAACATGTAAAGGCTATTTCAAACAACACACTAAACCTGAAATTTACAAAACACAATGCACTCACAACATATCTTTCAATAAGTAAACAATGTTATAATTTTATTGATGATGTAGTTCATGTATTATGGTATATCATGGTTGGGTTCTCTTTACACTATGAGTCACAACCTTTTCAACCTATTTCAATCTGCTATAGATTACTGGCAAGATTTAGAAAGTTACATTTTGAAGCAAAATCCTTGAGAAGGTTCAGATGGCCTGAGAATTCAAGACAAATATCAGACCTTTAAGTATTTTGAGCAGAGGACCTAGAGGCACTCCAAGTTTGACAATTAATTTTGCACTTGGAACGTTTTAAATATTCTTTAATATAAAGTTAGTGAATGTAATTATTACCTAAACCAGTCTTTTCAACCATCTCCTATAATTTCACAGACAAAACAAAGCCCAATTCAACATACCTGAAAGGCATCAGGTTTGGGAACTACTTTAAATATTAAATATTATTTTATGTATTATTTTATTGTATTTATTTATTAAGTGATTTACATAATCTTCAGAGCATTACCCAATCATCACTGAAGTGATATAGAGCCTGTCCTCATTATTTTTACTCAATGATGATTAAATTGTTTTAGAAGACCCTTTAAATTGCTATTGGAAAAAATGACCATAATATGGTTTTTCTGCTTTGGGATTTATTGCAAACTATGAATGTGTCACAGTAGCTCAAGTCAACAAACCATGTTCAGCATTATATGTCAAGCATATATTTGATTCTGTCTAAAATATGCCCTCAGGATCCTCTACAGTTTCCTGCTATCTTTAACCACACCCTGATCTTTGCTTTGCAATTAGCAAGCTTAAACCAATGTGAAAATGCCCATTAGCTTGTATGTTTTTCTCCTGAGGAGTTTCCAACTATAACTCTCACTTTATTATTCTTTAACTTTTCTTTCTCATTTCTCTTGGATTGTTGGCAGGAAGGGTCAGCTTATGTGATAGGTTTATGAGGTACCTATTTCACTATAAAAGTTATTCCTCTGTGACTGATATCCACTATCAATCACATTCCTGTCTATTATGCTGTAACTCTTGCCAATTCCATATTAAAAATGGGGCGGGGTTCTTCATGAAGGAAAAACTGAATTCAACTATTTTAGTTTGGTTCTCCCCGCCTCACCCTCTTTGGGAAAGCGATTTAAAACAATTTCCCCACATGTAAATGAGACATGCTCAATGTTAAGATGAATAGACTTACAGGAAGAATGCAAGTTTAAAAATCATGTATTCCAATCCTTGATCAAATCAGGCCCATCAATTTATATTACAGTTACAGTACATCTGATAGATTCCAGTTCATTCACATCCAGAACAGAAAACCCCATAACTTTCTGTTGTTATATGTCCTCAGTAAAAATCTCTCTTGCTTTTAGGATTTTAAAAAATTGTTTAGCTGGAATCTTTCTTGTAATATCCACTGTTTTTCTTTCTGCCTTCTGTATATACGCACAAATTTATTTCATTTTCTATTTGATAATGATCACATATTTAAAAACCATTGTCATATTTTTCTTAAATCACATCTTCAAAATATAGATATGCATATAAAATGAGTATATGTATTTTAATATACAAATGATGTACATGTGCATTTATAGCTATGCCAATTAATTCTACATTAAAGATACTGAAAGATTTCTAGTTGGTTCTAGAAACTAGATTGGACATTGGATTTAGATACATTCAGAGGTAAACTAGGGCTATTTGAACTTTGCCAGCCATTCAAAGCCTTGGTCAGTTGATCTCTGGACCTTCTTTGTATCTGGTCCTGCTGTACTTTTCCACACCGGGCCACCCCAATGAAGCTATCGAAGTGCTGTCCCAGTGTTTGGAAGCTGTACAGGTCTGGATGGGGAGAAACAGGCTCAAGCTCAATCCCTCCAAGACAGAGTGGCTGTGGATGCCGGCATCCCGGTACAGTCAGCTGAGTCCGCAGCTGACTGTTGGGGGCGAGTCATTGGCCCCGATGGAGAGGGTGCGCAACTTGGGCGTCCTCCTGGATGAACAGCTGTCTTTTGAAGATCATTTGATGGCTGTCTCCAGGAGAGCTTTTTACCAGGTTCGCCTGGTTCGCCAGTTGCGCCCCTTTCTAGACTGGGATGCCCTATGCATGGTCACTCACGCCCTCGTGACGTCTCGTCTGGATTACTGCAATGCTCTCTACATGGGGCTCCCCTTGAGGGGCACCCGGAGGCTTCAGTTAGTTCAGAATGCGGCTGATAGAGGGAGCCCCTTGTGGCTCCCATGTGACACCTCTCCTGTGCAGACTGCACTGGCTACCTGTGGCTTTCCGGGTGCGCTTCAAGGTTTGGGAAACTATCTTTAAAGCGCCCCATGGCATAGGGCCGGGCTACTTACGGGACCGCCTGCTGCTACCGAATACCTCTCACCGACCCGTGCGCTCTCACAGAGAGGGACTCCTTAGGGTGCCGTCGGCCAGGCAGTGCCGTTTGGCGACACCCAGGGGAAGGACCTTCTCTGTGGGGGCTCCCACCCTCTGGAACGAACTCCCCCCAGGGCTTCGTCAACTTCCGGACCTCCGAACCTTCCGCCGCGAGCTTAAAACACATCTATTCATCTGCGCAGGACTGGACTAGATTTTAAATTTATATTGGTTTTAATGGGTTTTATTATTTATATTGTTCTTTTTAAAAAATTTGGCTATGTAGAATAAGTTTTTTAATTGTTATTTTATTTTGTATTTATATGTACCTTTTTATCTGCCTGTGAACCGCCCTGAGTCCCTAGGGAGATAGGGCGGTATACAAATGTGATAAATAAATAAATAAATAAATAAATAAATAAATAAATAAATAAATAAATAAATAAATAAGTGTTTTCAATTCGTCCATTAGAGGCCCATGTGTCACAACTTGTTTAGTGTCAATGATATTCTTGGTCTTACTGTATTATAAGCCACCTAGAATCACTTGTATAGTGAGATAATTTAATAATTTAATAAATAAATAAATATGATAAATGAAATAAAATTTTGAAATCCCTCACAAATGTGCTTTCTTTGTAGTGGTTTCTGTTCTCCAGAATGATCTCCCCCATCTTAAAATCTATGAGGTACTGTATCTATAATTATATCTTTTAAATACCTAGTGAAGACCTACAGTTTCACCCATGCTTTCTCTGAGTGAGATTAATGTGTTTGTGTTCTTCCTCTTGACCCATTTTTAATGAATATTCTTTAATTCTGTTTTGATGTACAGTATTTTATTTTTGTATAAATCATTTTCTTATAAACCAACCCACCTTCAATGCACCTTGAAGTAAAGTGCTGGAGAAGGATAATAAACAAAATAATAAATGCCATTTGCCAACTGGGTAGACACAATTACACAATTTTATATTATAGGGTTATTTCATGTCTAGTAGAAGCCTAGATATATTTGTTCATTATTCTTATGATCAGAAACAGGATTCTTCTCAGTATCTGTGAGACCTCATCCATGACCTCTCACTATTATCAGAAACTGAAAGTGAGATAAATGAAAATGTGCTTTTTGGAACAATAAAACACTTTTGATATAGGTGGCAATATGTGAGCTGACATACTGATGTATTTATTACTGTGATTTTGGCAGTTCTGAGATCTGTATCTTTCACTAAAGACTTAATGAAACAGTCTTTCATTAAGACTCTTCTATGATGAATTTACAAAGCATTTTGTGATAGGATATATAATCAGTGAGTGAATAAATACATTAATTTTACTGCATGTCACTGCACTGTAATGTTTGAGGAAATTGCCCGGAATTGGGGAGATTCACCTTCAATTCCACATTTGATTTTTGAATCCTTTGGGTGATTTGAGTTAACCTTCTTCTGCTGATTCCATAAGATTATTGTTGTGAAAATAACATGAAGGAATCCTCTATGTGCACCTTCTTAGGTAAAGGTTGGATCAAAACGTAATAACAAAATAATCAGCATAATATATATTGGCCTATAAAAACAGGAGACTTAAAGATCAGCTGCAGAAAAAAAACTGTTTTTATTTGTTTCGATTTTAAAGGTCAAATGCTAATATTTGAAGACAATTAATAAGTGATACATCTTACAAAGCTCATGTAAACATTTAAATAAACAGCACTTTGCCAGTGGAGACAACTGACAGCAATCAAACAGCACATTAATTTGTACTCTTGGCTCAAGGGTGAGACAATGCCATTTGTTTGGGGGTTTGGATGTAACACAACAGCCATTATTACTGTATGAACTAACCCACTTGACAGTTCTATAGAGGGAGGAAAGCTGGCTTCCTTATCCCTTCAAAGCAGTAGGGGATTCTAGGTACATTAGGCAGAATGCAATTATTCAACTTGGACAAAGGCCAGAGCACAGGAGATAATATTTCCAATGTTCAGAAAAGGCACATGGGAAGTCTAATGAGAATTTTTTTTTATCCAGATTGTGGAATCCTGCTTTTTGTAAGAATATATACTTTACAGGAAAGGCAGAATTTACATATATTCTGTATATCAGGTTTGTTTGTTTTTTTTAAAAAGAAAAACTTTGTAAAAATAAAACCTTGGTTGATTTGTGTATCTGATTGTCTGGATGCAGCTCATAAGTGAAGAAACCAGCCTTCAGATGAAACAGATGTTCTAGACATCCCAGCCTAGTCAGAGACTTGTTTCCCTAGCAACAGAAACTTATGCAAACTCTGGAAACACATTTCCTATATTTTAGATTCCTCTCCTCCCACCCCTTCATTTAAAATTTCTTTTATTTGCCTCTTAAATGAAACCAAAACCCCTCATAGGGTCCAAAGTGAAGCTAAATAGAATGGAATAAATAAGGCAAATGTGTGTTTCATCTACTGTATCAACATCAATTATGTCTTAAAGAATTAACTCACTAGCAGATACTTTTCTCTCTTCAACAGCTCTTTACAGTTCAGTCAGAACAAAACAGGGATGATTTAGAAAACTAGCTTGGTAACTTTTTAGCAACACTATTTTGGAAACACAGCTAAAATTGCATAAGAACTATGGGAGATCCATCCAAGATTGTAATGGACCAGTTATTATCCTCAAAGGTAATACTTAGCAGAATGCCGATTTTGTACTCCAGCTTGAGTGAAACTGAAAACGATGGTCGAGGAATTCTGTTCCTTGTTGCTGAGGGAACAAGAATCTGAGAGAACAAGAAGCTTAGAGGAATCTGTATGAATTTTTGCCAGGTGAAATGACTATTAAAGTGGAAACTTTCATGGTATAAATGAGTGTATAATTTATGGAATCCAGCATATCAATCTTAAAATACTTCCTAAATCAAGGACTCTATTTTAAATGTGTATATTTGGGCAAATATTGAAAATAAAAAATATATGATAGTGGTATTGTTTTGTATATTACTAGTACAGTGCACTTGACAAAGAATTTTTCTTGTGAACAAGATGCTGTTCTTAGACTAGACTTAGAATAACTTTATTGACACTTTAAATGTGCACTAATCAACATACATTTAAATGAAATTTCATTGCATACACCTCTCAAAGGGTCACCACCTCCAATATATATAAACATGGCAAAATGAATGAATGAATGAATACAAAATGTAATGTATCTTTAAGAGTTTTGGAGGGAAATTAGAGTGGGAAATAGCACGTTGCTGATTGGCTGTTGCCTCCGACTGAACTGTATATAAAGAGGGGTTTGTCTGTTGTTCGCTGCTGGGTTCACTATAAACTAAAGAGCTGTTGTCACTCATCTGGTCTCCTGCCTCGTTATTGCCCGAATCTAACACTGGCGACGAAGGTGGGATCTCGAGGCAAAAGAGCGCCAGGAACGAACCCAGCAAAATAAGGGCGGATAGCAACGATGTCCAGCTATACACCGCCAGCGCCATTCGACCCAGCCAAAGAAAAATGGGGGTCATACATGGCTCGCTTCGAGTGTTTCCTCGAAGCAAACGAACTCCAGGGGGTCTCCGACAACAGGAAGAGAGCATACTTCCTAAGCCACTGCGGTTCGGAAGTTTTCGACACCGCAGAGTCGCTTTCGGAGCCAACGCCGGTACAGTCGGTACCGTGGCAAACCCTGCAGACCGCCCTTCGGGCTCACTACGCACCAACGCCCTCAAAATTTGTTCAAAGGTTCGAATTGCGGCAACGGATGCAACGAGAGGGCGAATCGATTCGCGAATACATGGCAGCGCTGAGAAAAGCCGCTAACCATTGCGAATACCGAGACTTGGAAGACGCATTACTCGACCAACTCATCTGCGGGGTCAGAGACATCCGATTGCGACGGCGGCTGCTGTCCAGAAGCAACCTAACACTGGCCGTCGCCTTGGACGAGGCCAGGGCTCACGAGATGTCCACCCAAGCGGCAGAAACCTTGCAAACACCGATCGCGATGGGGGCTGGGGCGAAAACAACCCCGGTCCACAATGAGGAAGTCCAGGCCGAAGAGGACGGCGAGGAAGAGGAAGAAGTCTTCCACACGGGAGGCCAAGGAAAGAAGACAGGGCGAATCGATTCGCGAATACATGGCAGCGCTGAGAAAAGCCGCTAACCATTGCGAATACCGAGACTTGGAAGACGCATTACTCGACCAACTCATCTGCGGGGTCAGAGACATCTGATTGCGACGGCGGCTGCTGTCCAGAAGCAACCTAACACTGGCCGTCGCCTTGGACGAGGCCAGGGCTCACGAGATGTCCACCCAAGCGGCAGAAACCTTGCAAACACCGATCGCGATGGGGGCTGGGGCGAAAACAACCCCGGTCCACAATGAGGAAGTCCAGGCCGAAGAGGACGGCGAGGAAGAGGAAGAAGTCTTCCACACCGGGAGGCCAAGGAAAGAAGACAGGGCCGAATGCGCGAGTTGCGGGGGACAACACAAACGACAAGACTGCAAATTTAAGGATGCGACTTGTCGGCGTTGTGAAAGGAAGGGGCACATAGCACAGACCTGTCGAGCGCCCCAACCTTCCCACCAAAAATTCAAACCGACCAATCAGAGCGCGGGAACGACGAAGAGGCCCGTGATTGGTCAATTCAAAAAAGGCGCGAAACTCAATCAGACTGCCGTGAGATTAGGCCAAGCAGCCACGCGCCTTGAAAAAAAGATTTTTACTAAAACGCACATTGAAGGGGTGCCGTGCCGAATGGAAGTGGACACCGGTTCATCGATCACGATCATGTCCTGGGACACTCTCGTGAAACGTTTGCCAGCCGTTGTGAAGCGCAAGCTGCAACCACAGAAACTAAGGGTACAAGATTACCAAGGAAATCGCATCCCCGTCCGAGGGGTAACGTCCGTCCAAGTCAAGTATGGACAACACAACAAGACCCTGCCCATCACCGTGGTCGACGGAACCTTGCCGAGCTTGTTGGGACTGGACTGGTTCCGGGCATTGGGCATGGGAGTGACCGGAGTCTTCCGAAACGACGTCGACCTAAAGGACGCACTAATGAAAGAGTTCGGGGATGTCTTCAAAGACAGTTTGGGCAAGTACGAGGGGACCCCGATCTCCTTTAACCTTGACCCACAGGTTGCCCCTATCAGGTTAAAGGCTAGGAGGGTCCCGTTCGCCCTGAAGCCCAAAATTGACCGGGAGCTGGACAAACTAGTAAGCCAGGGAATACTAGTGCCAGTTGACCATGCAAAGTGGGAGACACCCATAGTCACCCCGATCAAACCGGACGGGTCAGTCCGGATTTGTGCTGACTACAAGGCAACGCTTAATAAAGCGTTGCAGAAGAGTGCCTACCCCGTCCCAGTAGTACAACACTTACTGCACTCTTTGGGGCAAGGCCAGGTCTTCGCCAAGCTAGATTTGGCCCAAGCCTATCAGCAGTTACCCGTAGATAGCAACACAGCCAAAGCGCAAACGATCGTAACGCACAGGGGTGCTTTTAAATGCACCTGGTTACAGTTTGGGGTTAGTGTGGCTCCAGGGTTATTTCAGAACCTAATGGAGCGGCTATTGCAGGGACTCCCCGGGGTGGTACCGTACTTTGATGACGTACTGGTATCCGCCGAAAATCTAGAAGACTTAGGGGTATGGTTGAGAAAAGTTCTGGGCATTTTCCGGTCTGCCGGTCTCAAAGTCAAACTGAATAAATGCCAGATAGGGGTAGGATCCGTGGAATTCCTGGGCTATAGGATAGACAAGGAAGGAATCCACCCCACTGAGAGCAAGGTTAGGGCAATCAGGAAGGCCCCAGCTCCCCAAAACAAAACGGAGTTACAGGCGTTCTTAGGTCTGGTCAATTTTTACGCGGTATTTTTAAAAAATAAGGCGACCATAGCCGAACCGCTCCACAAATTACTAACGAAGACAGCTGTGTGGTCTTGGGGAAAGGCGGAAGCTAGGGCATTCGAAGCAGTAAAAAACCTTCTGTCTAGCGATAGTTTACTGATTCAATACAATGGCACGCTGCCATTGGTGTTAGTTTGTGATGCGTCTCCCTACGGGGTGGGGGCTGTGCTCAGCCACAGGTTGCCAAATGGCACAGAAGCCCCTATAGCATTTTACTCCCGAACAATGTCATCGGCTGAAAGAAACTATAGTCAGCTAGATAGAGAAGCCTTGGCCATAGTTTCCGGGGTAAAGAAGTTCCATGAATATGTATTTGGCCGTGATTTCGAAATAGTTACAGACCATAGACCCCTACTAGGCCTGTTGGCAGGCGACCGCCCAACGCCCGTGGCACTTTCGCCTAGAATGACCCGATGGACTATCTTTCTGGCTGCGTATTCGTACAAATTGTTGCATCGGCCAGGAAAGGAGTTAGGGCATGCAGACGCTTTGAGCAGATGCCCACTACCAGAGACTATCGAAGACCCCACTCCGGGCGCACCCGTCCTGCTAATTGACTCTTTGGACTCGGGTCCAGTCACTTCCAAGGAGGTGGCTCGGGCTTCTTACAAGGACATTACAATCAGAACTGTAATGGGTTGGGTGCAAAGAGGATGGCCCGCTGCGCCGGGCGAGCGGTTTAAGGAATATGTAAAGAAACACGGGGAGTTGTCGGCTCAAGGGGGGTGTCTGCTCTTGGGGGATAGAGTGGTGATCCCGGAGAAATTGCGGAAAAAAGTTTTGGAACTCCTGCACGAGGGCCACCCTGGGATAGTGAGAATGAAGGGTTTAGCAAGGAGCTATGTGTGGTGGCCTTTGATGGACAAGGAGATTAGCGACAGGGTAGGAAAATGCCAAGCCTGCCAGGAGTCCAGACCACTACCACCAACGGCCCCAACTCGGGAGTGGGAGAAACCCCAGGGCCCATGGTCTGGGATCCACATCGATTTTGCCGGCCCCTTCCATGGGCAAACATTCCTAGTGGTAGTCGATGCCTATTCCAAATGGCTGGAAATCATTCTTATGAGATCCATGACAGCCGAGGCCGTAATCCCAGTCCTGCGGCGCCTATTTGTAACCCACGGGTTACCAGACACCCTAGTCTCCGACAACGGCCCTCAATTCACAGCGACCCTGTTTGAAGGGTACTTGGCAGAAGAGGGCATCCGGCATGTCCTCTCGGCGCCGTTCCACCCTGCGACGAATGGCCTTGCAGAACGTTTCGTACGGAGTGCAAAGGAAGCATTGTCCAGAATCAGGCCAGGCGATTGGCAATTAAAAATTGACACCTTCCTAGCAGTGCAACACAGAACCCCCTGTGTAGCAACTGGCCGCAGCCCAGCAGAACTACTAATGGGCAGGAAGCTGAGGTGCCCATTAGACCAGTTAAACCCAAACTACACCCCAGACGGGTACAAAGGGACAAACGGTAAAACAAGAGAAATGACAGTGGGAAGTCCAGTATGGGCACACAATTACGGAGAAGGCCCAAATTGGGTAAAGGGGACAATCCTTGAAACAACCGGACCCAAATCGTATCGGGTAGGGATAGAGGATGGCCGGGTTTGGAAGCGCCACATAGATCAGTTAAGAAAAAGAACAATCACAAGTTCAGAAACAGGCCCTGACTATCCAATGTTTGAATCTACAGCTGACTCAAACCCGGGGCAAACGCGGGACTTATCTGAGTTCGATGAGGTCCAGCGACACCAACCGGTCCCTCCTGAAGGAAGCAGGGACGACTCTGCAAATAATCCAGGGCCGGATGGCCGAGAGGAGGAGCTGAGAGGAACAAACAGTCCCTCCGGCCAGCTCGACTCACTCCCAGAGAATGAATTGCGCAGGTCCGAAAGAGTTAGGAGACGCCCAGTCTACTTGCGTGACTACGTAGAGAAATAAGATGCTAATTTCATGTAAATAGGGGTAAAATGTTTTCTGGGAGGTAAGGAGTGTAATGTATCTTTAAGAGTTTTGGAGGGAAATTAGAGCGGGAAATAGCACGTTGCTGATTGGCTGTTGCCTCCGACTGAACTGTATATAAAGAGGGGTTTGTCTGTTGTTCGCTGCTGGGTTCACTATAAACTAAAGAGCTGTTGTCACTCATCTGGTCTCCTGCCTCGTTATTGCCCGAATCTAACACAAAATTATGCATATACCAACGTATATTTATTATATGGCACATTCTATATCTGCTCCTCAAAAGGGTAACATTGCTGCAACTTGTCAAAGACTCAGCATAGTGGCTTTGAAGCCATTTCAAGATCTTCTAGACATGCCTGGAAAATTTTGAGTCAAACAGGCCCAGAAAACTTCACGAGGTCTCCAAAACAGCCATGCCTCATTTTCAGCAACTTGGTTATTTTGTGTATACAAGAAGTAGATGGAGAGAATGAAAATAATACTTCATTGACTGATTTTCATGCCCCTAAAATCTAGTCAGATATAGACATAATTTATCATATTTAGTTTGTCTGTCAATTTTTTGCAAAATTTAATTCCAATTCAATAATTTTGCACACCTTTTTATTATAATATGCATATTTAGGCATTGTCTTAGTAACCCTCAGTATAAATATTTCTGTATTAATATTTCCATAAGGTGCTCATTTAATAAGTGTTTTCTGCTGCTATCATACATTCTTGTAAATTTTCTCAAGAATGTATAAAATATTCCTTAGAATATTGGTTTCAGATGTGTCATGTGATAAGTTTGCATTAGAAGGCAAACCAAACATATTTGTTTCCATACATTCTGGAAACCTGTTTGTAATATTTTTCCTCAATAACAAAAAATCAAGTTCATATGAATCATATGAATGAGAAAGATCTGAAATTATTGCTGTTTTGCAGTTCCCACTAATGGATGGATAGCTGCTATTATCTACTATTTGGATTTTTGCAACAGCTATATTCCTTCCAGAAGAAGGCAGTTATGAACAGTTACTAAGCCTTAATCCTATCTCTCTTGCATTATTGTAATCTGCTTTATAAGGGATTTCTTCAAAAGTGTTCAGAAGTTAAAATTGGTGAAATAGCAGTGACTAAAATAATTCTTATAAATGTATAAGTTTTTATAAATAAACATTTTAAAAAAGATTCAATTGCTCCAGCTGATCTGGGTGCCACACAATGCTACATTTTAGGAGTAAGAACTTGAGCAATGGCAATGAGCCCTTTTGGAGCACTTTTCCTGTAATTTTCTTTTGATACTGATTATCTGTGCTAGCCTTAATCTTCAGGGAAAAAAATGAACAGAATTGGTTAATTATAACTATTATTATCAAAAGACACCTCATTGGTTTAAGACCAGAGTATCTGAAGGACCAGTCTCTACCAGTGTGAATTTCCTTTCCAAATATAGCTGACTCTTCAAGATGTGATATCTAATGGAGAAGGCCATATGACAATAGGTTTTGTTTAGCTTCACTAAGGGCCAGCAACCTCCTTGGTGTCATGGTTCCAAGGCAAGTCAGTAAAAGAAGAGGCCACACTGTGAGCAGAATGGGTCTCTTTACTGGCTTCTTGGCTTGGCACCTGGTGAACAATACAAGTAAAAGGGTTTCTAGGCAGCATTATGGGTTTCTGCTAGCCAACTGGCTATACAGACTCAGCACACCCTGGCTTTGCTCCTAATTTGCAAACTTTCTTGATTATCCCAAAGTAAAAGGAAGAGAGGAGAAAAGTGGATCACAGCAGAGGAAGGGAGATGGGGTAGGAGAATTGGGTTTTTTTTAAACATTATATGACATTATTTCCCTGAAACAAAAATATTATTAGACCTGACAGTTCTACCTCAGAAAAATGGAAATAGAAAAAATGGTCAAAACTATTCAAAGAGTTAAACTGGAAAAAAAAAGTGAGCCAAATGATAGACTTGAGGTACTGGCTTTCCATTTAGACCAAGAAAAAGTGTTGACAAAATGTTGATATCATTTCTATTCTACATTGTAGCATTGTACAGAATTGATGTACACAAGATGTCATGGATTGGACCAATGAAGGACCCCATTTTTCTTTAAAATGGAATCTTTTTCAGAATTAGATGTGTCTTCCAGACGCTTACTAGTGCATGTATATCGGTTTGACCATAGTGTTACATTTTCATAGACCTTGCATTAAAGAGGAGGTATACTTTAAAGAGGAGGGGGAAGTGGGGACATCAAATCATGCAACATTCTAGTACTTTATTGTTGCAAATCAATAAAAATGTTATTAAGTAAGGAGTCCCTGTGGATTTTACTCCATGAGTTGTTGCTGACTATAGGGGGTGGTGCTCATATCCATTTCAAGACCATTGAGCCAGTACTACCGGTACGCTCCCATAGAGAGGGTCTCCTCAGGGTGCCGTCAGCCAAACAGTGTCGGCTGGCGACCCCCAGGGGGAGAGCCTTCTCTGTGGGGGCACCTATCCTCTGGAACGAGCTTCCCCCAGGACTTTGACAACTTCCTGACCTCCGGACTTTTCGCCGCGAGCTGAAGACGTACCTATTCTTCCGAGCAGGACTGGCTTGATAGGGGTTTTTAATTTGTTTTTAAATGGGGTTATTTTATATCATGTATTTTATATCTAAATTTAGGCCACATTGAATAAGTTTTTTAAATAGTTTTTACTGTAATATATTGTATTGTTTTTACTTGGCTGTTCATCGCCCTGAGTCCTTCGGGAGAAGGGCGGTATAAAAATTAAATTATTATTATTATTATTATTATTATTATTATTATTATTATTATTATTATTATTATTGTTGTTGTTGTTGTTGTTGTTGTTGTTGTTGTTGTTGTTATTATCTGAAGACATTTCTCTGGTCATGTGACCAGCATGGTGTCACAGAGGGCTTAATAAGACTACTTTATAAATAAATTAAACATTGAGTACTGTTTGAATGCCAATTCATTTCTGTTTATGACTTGATTGGGGGCAGGAGGGGAACATCTGGCATGCATTATTGTGACCTGTTGGGCAAGGATGTCCCTCTCTACAGTTGATCTCTAGGATACTGATATGGCCATAGGCAAGGCTAGATGATACTGTGGAGATTTTGACTATAATCAGAAATAAAGAGAAAGCTGGAGATTTTGTTGGTATACTGCCCACTCAGCTTTCCAAACAGCTCAGGACTTGAGCTTGTGGATCTCATCACAGGACTTCAATTCCCCCAGGTTATTACTATGGAGGACTTAAATGATATCTGGAATAGCTCAGGAATTCATGGCCTTATTATTCATAGTCTTGTCTGACTTACATAGATGTGTTGAGAGATGAAAACAGGATAAAAAATTACCAGATACTAACAAAGCGTTCTTCTAAAAACTAGTTTGTTATTGTTACAGTGCAAACAAAATAATGTGCACTCAGATTTTTAATATGCTGTACAGTGACTTTAGCTTAACAAACTTCTACACATCGATATTTACACTTATATTTTATAGTTCCCTGTTTCAATCCTCCCTCCATTTCCTTAAACAATTGCTAAACTTAATCATTGTTTTGTTAACTCCTCTTTTAGGCAGCTTTAATTTATTTCTTACTATTAGCCTGCTAAATTAGGGAGGAGGTTAGAAAGAAATAAAAAGAACTATTTTTCCTTAAGACTCTTAGAACATTAGCACTCTGTTTATACTTCTCCACTTTGTTATTTTTCATCTGTCTTTTCCAATGTAGCTCATTATTTTACCAACCAGTCTACACAGCCAAATCTTTCTTCTCGATTCTGCTCTATCTTTAGGATCCTTCTTGTCCATTCCTCCTTTCTCTTCAACTTTCTTACCTTCTTTCCTTCCTTCAGGGATTTCAGCATCCTGATCCTTGAGAGACACACAGTACAGTATTTTAATAAATATGGAAATACACAGCACAAATACAGTAACAAGTTTTTGGCTGACAAAGTTGTCTCTTATAAATTTTGCACTAGAAGGCAGATACATGCCTGTTCAGAGATTTCTTAATTATACCAAGAACTTTCTAGCTGTCTATATAACACTTTTTGTGCAGTTTGTAAACAGATAAACTAAAACCTTGAGGCAAACTACAACTGCATCACAGTCATGGCAGCCCCTTGCCAAAAGGAGGGCTGCCATCATCTAGTTTTACCTTGAAGCTAGTGACAGTGGTTTGAATGTCTTTGCATTTGGTCCTTTGTCACTGTCAGATCTCTTTCTGGCCAGCTTGTGCAGTTAGATACCACTATTGACCTAAGTGAAGATGAGGGACTAATTAAAGCAGCCTACCCAAGGAATCTTATCATGTAGTTATATTCTAGCAGGTGCTTGAAGGTTTTCCCAGAGTTATGATAGATAGTTCCACCTTGAGCCTCATCATTATCGAGGGAGCGGTTCGGAGCTCCCACGTAACACCTATCCTGCGCAGACTGCACTGGCTACCTGTTGTTTTCCGGGTGCGCTTCAAGATATTGGTTACCACCTTTAAAGCGCTCCATGGCTTAGGACCGGGTTACCTACGGGACCGTCTACTGCCGGCCTCGATCTCCCATCGCCCGGTGCGCTCCCACAGAGAGGGACTCCTCAGGGTGCCGTCAGCCAAACAGTGTCGACTGGCGGCCCCCAGGGGGAGGGCCTTCTCTGTGGGGGCTCCGACCCTGTGGAACGAACTTCCCCCCGGACTTCGACAACTACCAGACCTTAAGACCTTTCGCCGCGAACTTAAAACCTATTTATTTCGTATGGCTGGACTGATTTTTATCTTTAAATTTTAAATTGATTTTTGAGGGGTTTTTAGAATTTAAATTTCTGTAATTTTATGGGGGTTATGTTATTTTAATTATTTGGGCAAAGTTAAATCAGTTTTTTAAGGGTGTTTTTACTATTGTATATGTTTGTATTTTATCTGCCTGTTCACCGCCCTGAGTCCTTCGGGAGAAGGGCGGTATACAAATTAAAATATTCTATTCTATTCTATATTCTATCAGCCTCTGGAATGAGGAGACAATGGGAGCATTGAATATACTTCCTCCCAAATTGCCTTTGATTGATGTTCCCATGAGTTTGGGTAATAATCCAAGAAGCTTTGGAAAACAAATGATCAAAAGTATATAAGGGTATATTTTGGGCATGCACTGTGTCAGTAAAGTATGTCATCTCGCAATACTGTTTAAGAAACCAACATCCAGTCTAGATTCCATATTAGAAGAACTAAATGAGTTAATTGGTACAATGGTAAGCAGGTTAACCAGGGATTTTCTTCATATAACATGGACTCTGAGGAACCTAAACAGGATTCTGAGAAACATATTCTGTGTAAACTGTGAGTTGGTTCTTTCTCCACTGGTTCTTATGACCAATGAAAACTGAAATGAGTGGCTGGTTTTGAAAAGTGATTAATGCTTCTTTGAGGGAGGGAGTTTCTGCCCAAAGACATTCCTTCCTTAAGAGACATCTCTCATCCTGACTCTGTGCAGCCCAATCTTCCCTTTTGGGTAGGATGTGAAGAAGTAGTTGCCTGTAATTTTAGAAAGCCTTGGAGGAAGCAGATTATCTTGATCTTTTCCATCTCTCCTTGTGTGTGATGAAAATTGCATTGCATCTTTTAGTGGATTACCTCTGTGAGGGTCAGGATAAAGGAAGAGCAGCTGCCCATCTTCTATTAAATTTCTCATTGGCATTTGATATAATTGACAATGCAATGAAGGGTTGGAAGTTGGGGGCACTGTGTTAATATTTTTAGCATGACTAATTGACCATTAGGTTTTATTCAGTTAAAGTTTTTCACAATCTCTATGTATTCTAATATCTTCATAATCATTCATGAAGCAAGGTTTGTTCAAGGCCTGGTAAAATCACTGTTATGTATGGAAATACATGTCATATTTATTTTCCAGTAGAACAATATGCCATGAATTGAGACAAAGGCCTTTGCACGGATCCCTAATTTGCTTGTATAGTGAATCATAGAACTGGCTTGTTGGTTCTACTGTACAGGGATCTCAATTTACAATCTAAAACCCCCAGTAAAGCATGGAGACTCTGCAAAAGGAAGAGCATGTGTCTATTAATTTTACTAGCTTTATTGCTATTGGCACAGTTTTCTTGTTATATGGAAAGCATTCAGGCACGGCTCAGACGGGAGGCTAAAGAAAAGCTTTTAGCAAGCGGCACCTTGAAGCTGATAATGTCCAAAACCATGTCCAAAACTTTCTTCAGGCAAAAGCACCTATTGAGTAAGTGCACAGTAATTGAAATTAAAGCTGAATTCCTGCTGTAGTGAACAGAGTTCATAGAAGACTCCCAAATTACAAAGTTCAGCTTTGAGTGTCATTTTGTAAGACCTACTGTGAAGCAATTAGTTGGATTGTTCAAAGTAGTATGAAGGAGGAACATTCATATTGCTTCCCTCTAATTTTTATCTTACTCTCTTTGGGGAAGGAGATAAAGATGTTGAATTGTATTGTATATTTTGTCATTCATTAGATTAGTACAGTGTTCTCTGTTGTCATGATTGGGAATGTAGAAGAACCTGGGAGAGTGTCTCCATTAAGGGCAAAGTCATTCTCTGTCAAGAGCTGGGGTCAGTGGATCCTCTCATCAGAATAGTGTCTCCAAACTCCATATATTATTTTCTTCTCCGTGGCAAATATTTTCCTCATTCCTTCCATTTCATTAAGATGTATTGGTGGAAATATTTTGGAAAATATTAGGAAGTATAAATGGCTGTAGAAATAATCCTACATTTAGATGAAGACAAGAAAAGTTGTCAGTTAATTTTTCCTTGCCTCATGCTGTTTGTAAAATATAAGAATTTCCTATCTGCAGTTTCCTTTGCCAACAGTGGCAGTTGTGATGTTGCTACCCTGTTCAGCACGCAGAGATCAGTGAGGCAGTGAAGACAGCTCCTGATATGACAAAGTCAGACCATTTCAGGGAATCTATTAGCGCCTATTTTCTTGCCATTCTATCATGGGAAAATAGAACTGCAATTATCTGATAGCTCATAGTTAGACACTAACCCCACTCCATGTTTTCTACAGAAAGGACAGTGGATTTCCATAATTCTAGTGCCAGCAGCAAGCAGAAAGAGACCTAAGGATTCACCTGACCTTGCCAGGCTTCTTAAACCTTCTGTTAGGAAAGCAGAGAATAGAATGACCTCTCTGGTTGTGCACATTTTCACATTAGTGATTTATACCATTTCACAGGGTCATCAAATCTTTACTGTAACACTAATGAGGATATGGTTTATTCACTTCAGTAATAACTTGGTGATACAATGAAAATTGTCTAAGTCACTAGTAGGGAAGACTTTCACCTCTGCTTGCTCTGAGCTCTCCAAGGTTCTTAAAGAGTCATGCCCTGCCTGAGTTCAATCTTTATTTGCAGTTCTTTTATTTTGCCCAATGTTCATTCTATAGACAGATTTTTTGGAATCTTTCACCATGATAGAATGGACAAATCTAATTATGTACTTATAGGAAAAAGGAGTGAGTCTGCTTTACATGTTCCTATTTGATAGTTCGTATTTGATTTGAAATGTTCATTCAGCTTAAAGAATCAAGACAATACCATGTAAAAAAGGCAAATAAGTTCAAGTCAAATAATTCATCGTGTGTCTTTTTTCCTCCAGTGTCACCACCAGCTGAAAAAATATTGTGATTGGCATCATGGGATAAGCAATTGAGAAATGGGAAGCTGAGTGAAGAGGGATCATTGGGCATGGGATTAGCTGTGAGGACCTATGTGACAAAATTCAATATTCCCATACTTTTCAAACGATACTTTATGTTCTTCATGACAAAATGTTGACAATCATAGTCATAAAGGGTCATTATGCTTTTTCAGAAATGCAGTTAAATATTAAACTTGGCTTGCTGCCCCATCCAGATGCAATCAGTAGCAAAGTGACCATCTCCTGGACTGACAGAAAGTCTGGGTGAACAGTCTTGGCATTGATCATTGCAGCATCTTTTCTTCTTTTTATAGTCAGTAGGTAATTCATAGTTACCACCACTAATATTCTTGTTTTGATTTAAGACATAATTTTCTGCAACACAGAGGTAATTATTCCAAAGCAATATACAATGCCCTCTCAAGGGAGCCTGCATAAGACTATTAACTCCAGCATCTAAAATTTCATAGTTGACTGAGCATTAAATAGTGTATGTTGTTGTAAACTTACAAACACTAAGAGGTTTATCTCAGATATGATGTGAAACCGATCTCTTTTCTTGCAATCAATTATACAGAGATGCCAGGCAAATTTCCAATAAACAAATAAATAAACAGAATCTTCGAAATGTGAATTTCTGCCATTTAAATCTCTGGAGATCCTCCTAACATTGACTGCTTTAGGCTTCCTAGCCACTAGCATTTATCATTGAGTCTGTTCAGCCTGATTCACTATTAGCTGATCTCAGGGGCAATCATGAAGAGATGCAGACTTCTAATTTATCAACAGATCACCATCAGACCGTTGAAATAGGCAGAACCAAAATAGGCATGCCAAAAATTCCAGGCATATTATTTATTGTTAAAATAACAAAAAATTGAAAGCTTGTCCAGATTTTTTTCCATCACATCTTGACCTAAACAAGAGCAAGGTGGGGTTATTTTGAGCTTCTTTCTCCTATTTCCCTCTATCTCAGGACTATGTAATCTTTTCTTTCACTCCCCCCCTTAATGTCTCTTTCAAACTTTCCTCAAGGTCAGCTCTGCAATCCTTTATACCAAGGGTTTCCAATCTGGTATAAATCCTGGAAGTTGAAGCCCACAAGTCTTAAAGATGCCAAGGTTGGAGACCCCTGCTTTATACCATGAACCAGATCAGAGAAGACCCATTTCCTATATACCAGCCAAGGTGAACTTCTTACAGCCAAGGCATATTCAAAAGGATCTCTTCTGCTAATCTAAGTAATTAGGCAGATTCATGGAAGAGGCATAATAACTTGATCTATTTTTAGATAACATGTTATTTTTGTTAGTTACTATATCTAAATTCCCAATCCCTGCTATATTTATCATGGCTTTAATTTTGTTATTACTAAATAATTGGATTTTAATCTAGAATTAGCAATATAGATTTTGGATATGAGACAGAAGAACAAGTAAAAGAATGTATGATAAGATGGGCAAAAAACTTACATACCTGCTTACAATATACAAATGCAACAATGGGAAAATATGTGACTGAAATAACTGAAATTTACATTATGCTCTAACCTTAAAGAGAATTTTTATAAAATGACATATTGCTGGATATGTCACCAGAGAAATTATCTAGAACCTATACAGGTGCTTCAAATCTGGAATGTGAACAGCATGAAGGGACATTTTGTCATGTTTGATAGATGTTGAAAGCAGCCAATTTTTTAAAACTACAAATACATATATTAATGTAAAAGATTTTAAAGATCAAAATACAACTAAAGTGTATTTTTTGTGTTTTTATTTTGCAACTAATAGAAAAAGCAATAAAACTGTATTTTTACAAATGATAACTGCAGTAAGATTATTATATGCTCAAAAGTGGCAAGATTCAATGCCACACACAATAAGGAATGTTTGGTGAAGATAATATAACTTGCAGGGATGGCTAAACTAACTTCCTTGATCAGACAAAATACAGTATCGATATGTGTATCTGACTGGAAATTCCTTATACAATTTTTGCATGAAACAGACAAAAATGAACTCATGACGTGCTTTTTATGATTAGGAAATAATAAATAATACAAAAAGTGGGCTCTTTTATAAATCACAGAATAAGAAATAATTTTGTAATCATATTTATAGTTGTTGCAAAAGAGGTTAGACTTCTATTTTTTAAATTTCTTTCTCGCTGCACTGTTGTTTTCCTTGCTTTCTTCATTTTCTCCATTTTAATTTGTGTTAATTTTTATGTTTTCTTTAAAACTTTTTAAACAGTTTTTTTTAACTACCAGTATTTGCATTGTCCTAATGAAGGAATTTAGAATGCAATGGATGTAATTCTACACATGCATCTTCCTTTTTCCCCAACTGTAAATTTTGAGGATGTCTCCACTGAAATCAGTAGGGAGTTTTGAAGAGGCTGCAATCTGGAAAATGCCTATAAGGGAGTGGGAGACAAGATGATCTTTAATAATAACCTGTTCTTTTTAGCTTGCTTTCTCTTTGAACCTCTTTATTGATTTTAGTTGTATCATTATACAGTTTGCACATTAAAGTAAATAAAAGTTTTTTTAAAAAAAACCCAGACCTTTAACATTCACTAGGAAAGTTCCAAAATTTATATAGAATGCCAAAATTTGACCTCTAAACTGATTCAGCTACACCAAGTTTTGAAAATGTTGTTATGTTATGTTATGTTATGTTGTTATGTTATGTTAAATGTTAAATTGTGAAATCTCTTGTAGACCAAATCTCAATCCTGTAACGCACTTTGGCTGTTCCTGTTCTGGAATAAAGAAAGGTCTCAAGTCTGCTTTATAACATTTTTCATCCAAGGCCAAAATACATTACTTATTGTACACATTAATGAAACACATTAATGTTTTGTACATGAGTGACATGTATGAGGGCATATTTGGTATCCAACAACCATTTCAGAAGTTCTACCCTTTTCTAAAAACACTCAGATAAAAATGATGGAGGGAAATCTCTCAAGAACATCACAGGAGCTCAAACTGTATGCATTGAATGACATCACAAACAAATGGAGCAGCATCCATAGATGCTGGCAAATTTAGTATCATGGTCTCTTATCACCTAGGATATTGCTGTAAGCATGTGACTCTATTGCTTATTCCTGGAGTATTTGGAACCTACTATAGTACTCACAATTTGTAGCTTTATTCTATTTCCAGTTGGTTGCCATCATTTAGTTGTGGAAGAAAATTTGTACATTAAATTCAATGGTAAAAAGTTATGTCATATGATGGTGTAACACTCTCTAATAACTTATGACTCTTTAGAAGTATATACTTCAGCCAGATATGTGGGTTCCTTTTCTTCTTGTTGTTGTTGCTAGCAATTACGTTAGTAGGAGAGTATCATAGTTTTTCATAAATTTCCAATGAGAGAAGAGGGTTGCTGCAGTAGTGGAAAAAAATGATGAGGTAAAATATAGAGACTAAAAATATGATTTCTGGGAAGGAGAATGATAAAGGAAAATTGATGTGTAATGGCTGGCATGCTGGGTGGTTTTTAACATCTGAAAATTTGTCTGTTTCAGGGAAGCTTGATGTCTTCTGAACTGGAGTTGGAAGGATTATACAGAGGACTGCCAAACAGGGGTGCTGCTCTATGAAGCCCATTCCACACAGAGAAAACTTCAGATATAGACTCAGGAATTTACTGTAGTCATCAATTTTCAACTTGAAGTAAGGCAAAAGTCTGTTGCAGACTATAAATTCTGCTCAAAGCATACAGGAAAAAAACATACAGTAGGCACAAGAGCTTACTTTTCCAAGAAAATAGAAATCACAGGTTTAGGGAGGATCCAAGAGTACTCAGTGTCTACCTCACAGGTCACCTAGATAACAAGTGAAAAATCAATAATAAAAGTAGTGCATAGAATTTTAGAAAGAGAGGTGAAACATTATTAGCCACAGTCATCCAGTCACATGATATCTTTTTTCATAGTCTCATTGCTGGCTTTACTAATTTACTATTTCATACTAACATAAAGAGTTAGTATGAGACAGAGCAGGGGTCTTCAACCTTGGCCACTTTAAGACTTGTGGACTTTAACTCCCAAAGTTGAAGTCTACAAGTCTTAAGGTGGCCAAGGTTGGAGAACTTGAGACAGAGGTAGATTGCATCCTGCCAACTAGAGAAATAGATTAACAGTCCAAGAGAAAAGAGCTAGTACAATTAAATCTCATTCTTATGTCTAAGTAGGGAGTAGGATAGGAGATAGTAGTAGCTATACTCATAATTAGTCATCAATCTAGACTACTAATATTTGGAGGAGTTCAAATGTACAATTTGTGAATTTGTCCAATGCTTCTGATGACTTAGGAGTGCTACACTGAAAACACATCAAGGTAGACTTTACCTTGGGAAGCACAAAGCTTTACTTTGCTAATAGAGTAGTAATTAGATTAGAATTTAATTAGATTAGAATCATAACTATCAGTCAAGTCTACCTCAATGTTACAGTTGTTTGTGGTTTTGTTGCTGCTTTTTAGCTAGTTAGTAATAAAAAATGTGGGGGAGTGAAGAGAAATGGGTTTGGCTAAGATGTAATAAAATAGTATCTTAACAATAGTATCTTAACATTTATAAAAAGAGAGGAACTCTTTTCTGTGCTGTAATTTGATTCAGGTCACATGAACTCACAAAACCTTTTGGGTAATAACTGCAGAATAATTGGCAGGCAAATAGTGATATGATTTAAACAAAAGCTTATACAGTATATATTGAGTAGATAGTAAACTATATTTTATTAATCAGGTGAAAATCAAATCAAAGAAGCATTGTAAAGCATTTATACGAAATGTAGTATGTAGAAATGTATGTAGATTGTAAAAACTGAATAAGATATATATTCTTACACAATCCACGTTGGTTGATAGACAGATACAACCCAGTGGTGAAATTCAATTTTTTTTTTACTATTGGTTCTGTGGGTGTGGCTTGGTGGGGATAGTGTGGCTTGGTGGGCATGGTTTGGTGGGCATGGCAGGGGAAGGATACTGCAAAATCTCCATTTCCACCCTACTCCAGGGGAAGGAAACTGCAAAATCTCCATTCCCTTCCCACTCCTGGGGGAAGGATATTGCAAAATCTCTATTCTCACCCCACTCTGGGACCAGTCAGAGGTGGTATTTGCCGGTTCTCTGAACTACTCAAAATTTCTGCTACCGGTTCTCCAAACTACTCAAAATTTCTGCTACTGGTTCTCCAGAACCTGCTCGATTTCACCCCTGATACAACTCCAATAGAAGTATTGCACATTGTGATTTTCATGGAAACAATGCAAAGGCAGGTTAGCAATATGATTACACAACTTCACACAGTGGCCTAGAGGCTGACTCCATCCATGTCATGAAATGGTTGAAATCTTGGAGGACGAATCACATTTAGCAGATTGCACATTTAATAGATTGTACAGATCTTGACATTCACATGTGAGAAGTGCAAAAATAATGACTTATAGTGAGATTTTCAAATGTGAAATTTGGAGGTTAAAAAAATATTTGGAGGAGTTCAAATGTACAATTTGAAAGTCTGGCCAATGCTCTGATGAGCGCTACATTGAGTGCTACATTGAAAACATGATAAGAAGGTATGATGCTTTGTGGGTACCAGTAGAGGGCTGAGAAAGAAATTGATGCCATGGATGATCACTCCATCCTGTTTTATATAATCAACAGAGACGGGGCACTTTGCATTTTCAAAGACTTCCATCCATTATGACTTGTCAGAAGTTGAATGCTAAGCATAAAAATATCACCTAGCAATATGGAACCTGCAGTTCAATTGATGCCAGGCATTTGCTGTGGCACAGATTGATCATGCTTACTGCACCTTAACATTGTTAGTTTACCCTGTTGTTACTTATTTATTTATCATAATCACCCATCTCAACCAAGTGACTGCCCGGTTGAATATCCAGGCTTTGGAGTGTAGTTGCACAAAAGAATACTGAACTGATTAAAAGGCTGACTTAAACTATAAATCAATTTTGGCAGCTCTTAGAACGTGGCTTGTTGAAATGACTGCCTCTTTTGTGACCCCTGTAAAATTGAACATATTGATATTAAGTTCTCAAGTGATTCAAATGTTCTTCCACACACCAATTGATTAACCCTAAGCTTTCTGGTTGCTGCATTTGTATACTTGTCTTCTCAAAACAGATCAGCTTACCACTTTTCACAGCAAACATTGTAAAGCAAAGCAGGAAGCATTAACTTTAGATTAGTCCAACATATCTGTGCAGTATCAGAGTGAAATTTATGTATCTATTTTATAAAGAGTAACTATATATGAAAGGTTGAATCTGGTTTTATCTTTAAGGAATTCTACATTTTCACCAATCCAAATAAATTATCATTAAAACAAGAGGTTCACTTTAGATAAGCTGAGAATAAAGTAAAAGAGGAAGAGGATTTTTCCCCCTTATGTAATTAAACTTGATAGCGGTGTCTTCAGTTGAAGGTTATCTTCCTTTCAGGGAGATACAGTCAGTAGAATATCATGCCACTTTCTAGTGCTGCTGGCTAATCAACCCCCCATCTCAGCTTTCATGAATAATTGTATAATCAACTTTTAATCCAGCGATTTGTGTTATAAGAGAAAAATTTAGGGATATAGTTCATGGCAAACTTCCACAAATACTGCAGTGAATAAAATCTGGCAAGAGTATAGAAAAACTTACCTATTTCTTACAATACTCCCATTAAAAAAACACCACCTCAAACTCATAGATGATGCTTACGGGTGCTCCTCATGCTATTGTTGAAAATGGTCTACTCTGCCTAAAGCCAAAGCAACCCTAAAACTGAACACAATTTTCCAGATTTTTTTTTTGAGGGGGAGAGAGGAGGTGAGTCCCCTGTTGCATCTCTTTCTCACCATGTATCTTCTACGGTGGTGTGTGAGTTTCAATTTCTGTTTAGTTTTTAATCTTGACCTCCCACTCATTATGTGATTCCCACTCATTAAATGATTTATATAATTTATTGACTGCCCATCTTGCCTAGGGTAACTCTGGGTGTCTTAAAATTACTCATCAAATTTCGTCTCTCATGGATAAAAGATAAGGTTTTAGCTTTAAGATCCCAATATATTGTTGTTGTTGTTAGTTGCGAAGTCGTGTCTGACCCATTACAACCCCATGGACAACATTCCTCCAGGCCTTCCTGTCCTCTACCATCCTCTGGAGTCCATTTAAGCTCATGCCATCTGCTTCAGTGACTCCATTCAGCCACCTCATTCTCTGTCGTCCCATTCTTCTTTTGCCCTCAATCTTTCCCAGCATTAGGCTCTTCTCCAATGAGTCCTTCCTTCTCATTAGGTGGCCAAAGTATTTTAGTTTCATCTTCAGGATCTGGCCTTCTAAAGAGCAGTCAGGGTTGATCTCCTCTAGAACTGACTTGTTTGTTTGCCTTGCAGTCCAAGGGACTCGCAGGAGTCTTCTCCAGCACCAGAGTTCAAAGACCTCAATTCTTTGGCACTCAGCCTTTCTTATGGTCCAACTTTCACAGCCATACATTACAACTGGAAAACTATAGCCTTGACTACACACACTTTTGTTGGCAGGGTGATGTCTCCACTTTTTAGTACGCTGTCTAGTTTTGCCATAGCTTTCCTCCCCAGGAACAAGCGTCTTTTAATTTCTTGGCTGCAGTCCCCATCTGCATTAATCTTGGAGCCCAGGATTCACTACCTCCATTTCTTCCCCATCTATCTGCCAGGAGTTGAGAGGGCTGGATGCCATGATCTTAATCCCAATATATACTGCTTTTCAACTTGCATTGTGTAATTTAATAACCTGCCAATGTTACTCCATAACCAAAAAATATTTCCTGAGGTGGTTGGTGATAGATAAATGGATGGATGGATGGATGGATGGATAGATAGATAGATAGATAGATAGATAGATAGATAGATAGATAGATAGATAGATAGTTAAAATACTATTCCAAAAAGTGTCACCATTCCTAGCAATGCCTCATGGATTAAATGGATACATGCTAAGAGTTTACACTGATTTGATACTAGATAATCAATCAATATGGAGAATACACACATAAGCAAATTCATTCATTCATTCATTCATTCATTCATTCAGAAGCCATGTGTTGGTATGTCTGCCCATCATTGGATTAAAGCTTTAGCCTTTATCTTTATAATTATAGTGGATAATTATAACTTTATTCTCTTTCTGCATTATTTTTATGCATTTACAAATAATGCATTCTTTAAAATCTTCTTTTCTAAAAAAGTTAAGATTCAGATCCCCAAACCCTCAGATCTGAATGTTTACATTTGCAACTTTTACTAGGCCATATAACCAGTATTCTAATTCAGCCCCCTCCTCCACCCATTTTTTTTGTTGATTTTTGCCATTCAGGTGTAGGCTTTTGAATATTTTTTAATATTAGCCCTTTGTTAAAAAGTAGTGCCTACTTTTTTCTGAAGCATATTCCTTATAAATATCTGTTTTTGCAGATTTTTGATTGGAGAAAGAAGAGCGCTAGAGGGTTCCACTTAATGTGGAATTTTGGAGACTTCTGAAATCTCCCAAAGAAATTTGTAGATTTCTAATTACAATCATCATGATCATACACTTCTAATATCATGTTCTTTTTCTGCTCCTCTTGACCAAAACTGACTATTACTCTTAATCAGAAGTTTCACTAATATCTGAGTGAAGGTGAAACAGTCTCCTGTGGCTTACTCATAATAACATCACATTAATGGTAGTCAGCATGTTCTTGGCTTCGGCTGCAATGACTCATATTTAGTTTGTCATCTACGGTCTCATTACCAGATGGCTACAAAAGTGCCCAATTTCTGCATTACATCTTTTCTTTTAGATTTAGCATTCTGCCAAATCTCTTGTACTCCACAAACCTACCCCAGAGGACCAATCAGTGACTTTAATGAATTGAAGAAATTTGCTTGCACAAAATACTTCTTTCTAATTGTCAACTCTACGCTATTGCTTTTTAGAGAAAGGGATTCCATTTCCTCACCCCAAAATGTTCTGGGGTGAAAAAAGAGCTTTTCAACAAAAGTAAAACAATAGAAGATAATATATGTAATTCAGGGTTGAACTGTAAGGACTTTTGTACTCTCTGAGCTTGGTTGTTTCATTACATATATTTTATTACCTGACTAGATAGTATCTAAATAACCAAGCTCAGACAGCACTAAGGAAAACCATAAAAACATAATTCTTATAATATATATTACAGTTGTGGATTGTTTCCTAGCTAATTAAATGGCTCATTGCCAGAAGTCAGGTATATAGCCTCTCCTGCAGCTCCAGCCACAATGCCATGAAGGGTAGTGTCCAATGACCAGAAAGGAGGGAACATATCCATTAGTAGCCTGAGCTGTCTAGTAGAAACTGGGCAGATCCTAACACCTGACTGCATAATCAATCCTTTTCTTGAAGCTAGTTCATGTCCATGCAAAACCTGAGTTAAGCAAAAAGGACAAACCAGGGATTCTACTGATTTTGACCGGTTCGGGCAAACTGGTAACTCCGATAATCAGCTGGGACGAACCGGTTCGCCCTGATGTTCAGATGGGCCCACCCACCCGTCCGCACTATTTTTTGACCTTTATCTTCTCAGATGATTTGCACAGTAGAGCAGATTGCTGTGCGAATCAGCTGTGTTACTCCTCCAATGAAACCAGGAAGTGAAGATTTATTGAAACTGCGCACGCGCGCAGCAGCACATCACACAATCACTGAACTGGTTGTTAAACTGGGACAAACATTTTCAGACTGGAACAGCTAAAGACAATGGAGCTTCCTGAGCTTTGGGAATGAGATGAAGGCAACTTCTTGAGAGGACATGGCATAAAATTGATTTTGGGGATGGTAGTGGTATGTTCATGATCTGGTAGTAGAGAAGTAAGGATGAGCTTAAATGCCACACTTCTTTCCTTTCATGAGGGCAACTGTCACAACAGAATTGAAAATTACTGGACAACTGTATGCATCCAACATTCATTGAATAGAGATGATTAATTCTCTTCCAGTCCTATGAAGAATTAATATCTCAGAAAGTCATAGAAAATTCCAAGCACAAGTTAAAGCCAGGTAAATGAGTGACTCTGGAATAAAAGACTTTCTGTAGAGAACAATTTTTCAGTTTGATAACTAACCTTGATTTGGTTAAAAATCCCATTTACAACTGCGTGTAGCTGTCACCATAGCTTGTAAGTTTTAATTATAAAAGAAATCTCAACGACTCCACTGTGCACACATAATTGGGTTTCTTAATGTATGATGAAACAAAAGTAAAGGCTGCTATATTCCAAATGTTTCTTAGTCCATCATTAGTATAATTAGTATGAGCAAAAGCATCCACAAGATAAGAAAATATCAGAACCATCAATAACAGCAAGTGTCACATGCATAATTGTAGTTCTTTAATTCAAAATGTTTCATGAACTTGTTTTACTGGGGTCACCTAACTCTTAAATCACTGAAAAATGACCAGATTATGGCCTAAGAATTGGATGAATTTCCATTTTGTATCTTTATGAATTAGTTTAAGATTCTTTTATTTCTTCTTTATTTGGGGTCTTTTATCCTGTTGTCTTGTATCTTTCTAAATATGAAGGCATGGATTGTTTTATCAATTTTTAAAAGCTGCAATAATGATTTTCCAACAGACTTTCCTCAGTTTTTTTTAGTTATGCTGGACAATGGTTTCTAAAATTCTCAATGGACATGCTAGTAAGGAATTATGGGAGTTATAGTCCAACAAAAGGAAAGCTGGTGTACAGGGTTTGTAAAAAAAAAAAAAAAAAAAGGCAGGGAATATTTTTTCAGTAGAGTTAAAATAAGCAGCCTATGCCATCTCAATTTCTTCATGCTCTACATGTTCCACATAACTCATGTTACAAGCTATTGAATTGCTTTGGTATAAGAATAATTGATTGTTACCATCAAGTTGGTATCTTAATAATAACCAAAAAAGAACTTATCCAGGATGATCTGTCCCCAACCTAGCCCTTCTGGTGTCCCAATGGCCTATCTATTTTATTTTAAGGACTCCAACACAATCTGATGCATGACTTCTCAGAAGTAAAACTGAGCTAAACTGAGCTTATTCCAAGGAAAACTCTTGCAAGACTTTTGCTGAAAAGACCACCTGTATAATCATTGGAAACAGGCAGCAAAACTAGACCTGACTAAGTTTGGTATTATGTCCTTTCAAGGTGGTGCTTACTTGAAATGAAACAGACAGCGCTTCTCCAATTATCTGTCTTTCACATTCCACCCTCCCTCACCACAGTCTGGACTTCTCAAGAGAAATGGTCTTCCCATAATATGTATTTTCACACCAACATTCAAGTGTCAATACTCTTTCTAGGTTTAATTTTCTCTTTCATAGAATATTGCAGGGAAACCCATTCTATGAATAATTTTTATCTTTATCTACTCATTATAGAATCTGAAAACTCTTTCAAGGCCTTCATTGTTACCTAACAAGTGTTAGTTTGTGATATATCTCTTGGCAACTGGTTCCTTTATTGTTGACAGCTGACCTAAAAGACACTTCCATGTCTTCTTTGTCAGTTTTAAGGCTGGTTATTTTCCCCTTTGTCATTAATTTGGTCTTTTATATATTTAGTTGTCATCCCATTTTTTCACTGTGCTCCTTGATGTTCATTACTAGAACTAGTCAACCAAACCAAAAGATACAATGCACAAATTTATGCTTGCTAAAAGTTCTTCAGTTTCAAGTGAACCAATTTGGCAATATGTAGTGCTTTAATTATTAACACAAAAGTGTATGTATTTGGAGCTGGCAATCTTAGGTTTCTCACTTTATTCTCTTTGTTAGTATTTTCACTCCTGGTTAATGAGTTTCTTGACACCTCCTCTTAATAATTTCCTGTTTAGCTTGCCCTTAGAGATCCAATGCTAATTTCAGGTTTTCAGAATGCAAAAAATTGCCATGACTCCTTCTTACAAGCAAACTGACCTGGTGATTACTGATAAAAGGCAATATAGGCCCACTACATTCATTGTGTTAATTAATTTAATTGCTTCATTAAGAAGACTTGTGCCAGGATACTTGATGTGAAGCCATGCTACTTGAGGCAAAAGTTCTAAATTATAATACAGGAGTCCTATGATAATGACTTTCCAAATTAAAGGAGATAATTAGACAAATATAAATATTATTTTGTTGAGAGCTTTCTAAGTTCTAAGGGAATGTAGAAACTACGATAATTGGCTAATTATACTAGCCAGAATTCAGTGAAAAAACATACTGTTCAAATGGAACAGTTAATTACACTGATGTAACTTCTTAGGTCTGAAATGAAATCAGTGTTGTGGAAACCATAGCCAGAGTTACTTTTAGTGTTTAAAGAATCCTTGGTAAACAGGAAATGACTTCCAATCTTCTTCACAGCTGTTATAAATACATTTATATTTTATCTTTTCTCTATAAAGATATATCACAAGTATCTTTCATAAGCTATCATTTTTAATTTTGAACCTATACATCACCAGTTCATTTTTCTTTTTCTTTTTCAGCAAAAAAAAAAAAGGGATTTCCAGTCACAGATAAATATAGCTGCTGATTTTTCTCTAATAAAACAAGTTAATTTTGCTATCTCTGCCAGCTTTGCCATCTCCAACCTTTCCGTTTTTGTGCATATAATAATCTCACAAAAGCCAGCTTGATGTAATGGCTAGGCTAGAACTCAGGAGACCATAAGGTCTAGTCCTGACTTAGGCAGAAAGCCAGCTGGGTGATGTTGGGCCATTGGCCATCTTTAAACTCTAAGAAGGAGGCAATGGCAAACCACTTCTGAAAACTTTGCCAAGAAAATTACAGGACTTGTCCAGCCTCCAAGAATTGGACATGATTGTTTTTAATTTTACTTTTTATTATATTGTAAGCTGCCTAGAATCACTGTATCAGTGAAATGAGTAGCATAGAAGTTTAATCAACAAGCAAACAACAATCAAAGAAACAAATGGTTGAACAGAAGGAAAAAAAAAAGGCTTGCAGCAATAAATCATATATAAAAATAAACTTCCCATTTCTTCCCATTAGCTTTTTCATCTAATTTTGTATCATCAAGGAATCTGATAAGTATTTCCTCGCTTTCCAAATCATTCACAAAAATATTAAATTTGCAGAATCCAGATTAATACTTGTGGCAGCCTCATTGATGCCTCTCAATAAGCAACCTTTCAATAAGCAACCATTAATATGCTATCTTTGAGTCTCATTTCAGCCTGCTACATATACACTTAATTGTTGCCCATCTAGTCCATAATGAACTATCTTGCTAATCATTATATCAAATTCTTTGCTGAAATCCTGAGACAATGGTAAGGTTGTGTCTTGATATCAAGACCTAAAATATTATAAGCATGCTTCAGGTATATTGTGCAAAAAAGGCACAAGCTACAAAGGAAATAGCAACAGTATTAATATTTATTAAAATATATTACACAACATCAATTGGTAGGTGACATTTGACAGCCAAACCTATATTTTTTATAAACTATGCCCAAATACATCCATGACACATTGCTGTTTAATAAAACATATGGACCAGATAAGAAATACATTGTCAGTGTAATTTATCCACTAAATTGTATCTGTGACTGATCTATTCACCCAAATAGAGAAGACGGCAAGGATATAGCCAGGAAATTGTTTTTGATGCCTTGGTGTAAGAGCTAGTTCCCATTAGAATCAAGATTGCAAATTACAAATATTTTTCCATACTGTGGGAAGTTTTCCTGTAATCCAAACAAGGCTGTTTGATATTTTTTTTAAAAAAATCCACAACTACTTTATAGCCTACTATTTATTAATGTGCTTGTTTATTGCTTTGTTTTTGCATCCTAAAATATGAATAGGATTTCTGTATTCTTGCCTTTACCATTCTCTAGCATTGTAAATTACAGCTCCTTTCATCATAAAATGATCTTCCCTTTTCATTAGATATCTGCAATTATTGAAATGATGGCATGTTTCCAAAATGGAAAGGTGGTTTTTTTTTAAAAAAAAGAAAATGAACTTTTCTAATGTCTCTGCCAAAGAAGGGGAAAAAAATCCTCTAGCTGGACTTTTGTGAAGCCATAAGACAAAAAATTATACTTTCCTATTATCCAAAGAATAATAATCAGAGGTAATGAAATATGTGTGCACTGAAAAGCCCAGGAAATCCATGTAAAATGTTTCAGGAAATTACTGATGAAAGATTTTCTCTAGCAGATCAGCACACAATGACTTAGTTAGGACAAAATTAGTTCTCCCCCAAAAGCATTTTTTTTTAAAAAAAATAATTTAATTTGTATTGTTATTGAATATACAACACATTTTTCTGTTTGTGTAAATCTCAAGGTAAGTAACAATAATCAAAAACATGCAAAATATAAACCACAACCATAAAATTAATACTGTTAACATGAATTAAAATATTAAAATCATTTTAATAAAATATGATTAATATATACAAAGATAGACAGACAGACAGATAGATAAAGAGATACAGAAAGAAGGATAGAGAGATAAACTGAAAGACAAACAATTATCTAGTACACATTAAAGGTTCTTATTTGTGTTAGGGTTGCAACCTTCTCTCTCTCTCTCACACACACACATATCTATCTATCTATCTATCTATCTATCTATCTATCTATCTATCTATCTATCTATCTATCTATCTAATAGATATAGGTGCCTGGCTAAGTGGCTCAGTGGCTAAGACGCTGAGTTGTTGATCAGAAAGGTTGGCAGTTCGGCGGTTCAAATTTCTAGTATAGGTCTCCTGTGTGAGCAGGGGTTGGACTAGATGACCTCCAAGGTCCCTTCCCAACTCTCTGTTATACTATATAATCTATTAATTATTTTTTGATTGCTACATAGCAGTCACTCAGTTTTAAGAATGGAATTCTTGGACATGAGCCAATACAGCTGAAGTCCCTGTGAACAGCTCAGAATCTTATACCGCCATATTTCTATAATTCTGAAATGCTGAGTTCTCAAGTGTTATAGCAGGCAGAAGCACAGCTAACCTTAGAAGATCTTGAAAAAAACTGAATTCCCTGAATTCCTGTAGCTTGACATTCAGAAAATCAGCTGTCAATAGACACACAGAGATAAACCACATTTACATACATTTATTCAAAAAAGACAATAAAAAGGTAAGTAGGAAACAAAAAGATTAGAACACTAACAGGGCAAGGTACTACATATACTGTAAACAAGAGGCAAATACCACACTCACTTGCAAAATATTACCTAGTTTGATAATGAAATGTCTGCAAACAAGGAACTAAGCTGAGGGAGCGCAAATACTCAACAAGTTATCATGTAACTTACAACTTCTCCACTGCAAAAACATATGGACTTCAAATCTAGATCAAGGCAAATCAATAGATGCAATCTACATAGACTTCTGCAAAGCTTTTGACTCAGTAGTACACGATAAACTTCTCCTTAAACTAACATCCTATGGCATCTCAGGACCCCTCCACAAATGGATATTTGCTTTTCTGTCTAACAGACAACAAGTGGTCAAAATTGGCAATGCTTTATCAAATCCTGTTCCTGTCAAGAGTGGCGTTCCTCAAGGCAGCGTCCTTGGACCAACACTCTTTATTCTATACATTAATGATCTTTGTGACCATATCTCAAGTAATTGTGTTCTCTTTGCTGACGATGTCAAACTATTTAACACCACAGACAACACTTCTATCATTCAAAACGACCTTGACCATCTAACCGCTTGGTCTAAAAATTGGCAGCTCAAATTTCAACCAGCAAATGCTCAGTCTTACATATAGGAAAAAGAACTCTAAAACTAAGTACATACTAGATGGACATTACCTTACAGACGACCCCATCCCGTTAAAGACCTTGGAGTTTTCATGTCAAATGATCTAAGTGCCAAAGCCCACTGCAACTACATAGCAAAAAGCTCTAAGAGTTGTAAACCTAATTTTGTAGCTTCTTTTCCAAAACACCACACTACTAACCAGAGCATATAAAACATTTGCTAGACCAATTCTAGAATACAGCTCACCTGTTTGGAACCCTCACCACATCTCTGACATCAATACAATTGAACGTGTCCAGAAATATTTTACAAGAAGAGTTCTCCATTCCTCTGAAAACAACAAAATACCTTATCCCACCAGACTTGAAATCCTAGGCTTAGAAAACTTGGAACTCCGTCGCCTTCGACAAGACCTAAGTTTAACTCACAGAATCATCTATTGTAATGTCCTTCCTGTCAAAGACTACTTCAGCTTTAATTGCAATAATACAAGGGCAACCAATAGATTTAAACTTAATGTAAACCGCTTTAATCTAGATTGCAGAAAATATGACTTCTGCAACAGAATCATCAGTGCTTGGAATACTTTACCTGACTCTGTGGTCTCTTCTCATAATCCTAAAAGCTTTAACCAAAAACTTTCTACTATTGACCTCACCCCATTCCTAAGAGGACCATAAGGGGCATGCATAAGCGCACAAACGTGCCTACCATTCCTGTCCTATTGTTTTTCTTTTCTTCTTCCTATATATGTTTATATGTGTATATACTATATAATCTTTTTGTATGATGTTGTGACAAAATAAATAAATAAATAAATAAATTCAATCTGGTTTGCTGCTGTTGTTCAGTTGCTAAGACATTTCTGACTCTTTGCAACCCCATGGACCATAGCATGCTGGGTCTCTCTGCCCTCCACTATCACCCTGAATTGCCTAAACTCATGCCCACTGTATCAATTACACTATCTAATCGGTTGACCTGGAGCTACAGCTATTATCTTCTGTTGATCTGATTGATTTGCAGATAGCACCATTCTGTTCAGACCAATAAGATCCCAGATGTTTCAGTTACCACTTTCTGCTGTCTTCTGGTTAGTATTCATCATCCTCTACTATATAAATCCCAATGTAGATATATAAATATACAAATCAATGCTTTTATAATTCTGCAACAAATGTAAAGCAACTTAAGGTTATTTTCTCTCTCTCTGATTATCTGATAGCTGATATGATTCTCCTACAAAGGGCTTGTTGAGAAAGAAACAGGAGATTTCCAATGGGAGTATTCCAGGAAATCTAAAACTATCATTCACAAAATCACATTCCTCTTTCTCCTGTCAACAATGTGTTCTGTGGAGATCTTGCAGGGAGAAATGCAGTAATTCTTAATAGGCAGTGCCACTAATTCTACATTGTACAAATTTCAGACGTGAGTTGCAGTAGATTCTTTTGAAGAAGCTCTCATCAAAATAAATTTGAATCTCTAGAACCCTCCTTTGGCTCTAGATTCAGGCTTCATTGGTAAGAAATATACATTCCTTCCTATTTTGACTGGTCTGGCATTTCAATCTTTTTTTAAACATTAGAGTAGGACACTAAAAGAGAGTAGTCTGCCTTAAGGAATTGAGAAAAGAGTGTGTGGTACAATATCTTTCTTACAATATTTCATTCCTGCCTCCCATAATTAGTTTCTTGAGGATGCTTCTCCACTCTGTCTAATAGATGGGGATGGTGATACCCCTTGGAAAGTATAACTTAACCTTGGGATAGAACAGGAGCATATCAGAAACACTATTGATGGCTGGCAGTTGAAGGTAATTTTGTCCCACACCCATTAATCATAGCGCTCATAATGGACACCATGAAATACTATTGACAATGATATAAATTGATGGAGATGTAAATACAGATGTAAATATAGAGAATATCTATATATAAAAATGAATCCATCTTCATACTTTTTTTAACAAAAAAACTTTCTGCCTGCTTAATTGCCTTCCAGCAATGTAACATTTGCAAACTATTTTTAAGGAATAAGATACAAAATACTAGAGGTACTATGTAAATCTTGCCTGGATAGTGGCAAAAAAACTCTCTGAAATTGCAAATTGTATCCATTCACTTCAGAAAAGTTATTTTAAAAACATCACTGTTGTTACTGTACAGTGCATTAACTAGTTGTATCTATTTCTTCAAAAGGTTTAAAGGTTGAGTTGTCCCTCTCAATAAGTTCCTAATGTTTTTCCACTGAGCAAAAAACAATATCAAGGCTTAGATTGAATTTAGGACTTTATATTATCATAAATATTGCATTTGTATGATTGAATTAGACAAAATTGAATTAGACAAATACAAATCATTCTTGCATTAAAGGGCAAAGGAGAGAACAAACACAATAAGGTTTTAAATAAGGTTTGTTCCTATGTATATTAACTTGGAAATAAGGGCACTTTGAGACAATGTTTTATACCGTGCAAGAATTGTGTCTGTGCAAGATTGTTTTCACAATATCATCTATTTCAGGAGTGTTCTGAGCTAAATGTTCTGAGCTGAAGCATTTTTAAACTTGAAACTGCTATTTTTACAATGCTAAGCTCAAAACAAACACGCGCAGTTTGTAGTTGGAACAAAACTTGCCATTTTGAACAGTTTTACTGTGAGTGTGCTGGGCTGTATAGCTTTCACTGTATGGTCTAGAAATAGAGAGCTGGATCAAAATAGGAGTTATTTAAGAATATCGTCCAGAGTTGAAAAGCCATTCTGGACTTGGTTTTTCTGTTGAACAGGACAGACAAGACTACCGCAACTGATCTTAGAACCATTTACACTGAAAAATTCTCACTAATATTATATTGGCTTGATTCTCTCTCTCTCTCGCTCCTTTTTACTTCGGTGTGCTCTCTGCATACTTTCATGTTCTACAGATGTTGGAATTCATTGCACATTTTAAACTATGAAGACTTCTATATTTGTATTAGTTTCTTGGGTGTTGGTGTGCTTGTTCTTGTAATGGCATTGATACAATTGCAAAATTAATGATTTGGTTTGTATTGGTTTATTGACCTGTGAGATTCTTATGCCCTGGTAAAAATAATGAAATATTGGTAAAAAGTCTTACTTTTCTGTTTTTCATTCCAGAGCTGCTTGAGTAGATTGAATAGTATGATATGCTCACTGCTGCCTAAACTAGAGAAAATTGGCCCAAATATTGATGCAGCATGATGCAACTAGAAATCGATATTTTCCTCCTTTATCATTGTTTCAATGATACAAGTGAATACAGAACAATTGGTGCATTGGTACTTGTTGGCTTTGTTTATTTTCTGTATGCAAAATAAGGGTGGGTACTTAATTCTTGCATTAAAATACCATTAAAATTTAAACAGGAAAAAAAGCCCTCAGGCACTTCAGACCAGCAAAACGTACATTTTCAGTTAATAGAAAAGAACTCAGTTGAAAACTTCATCACACATCCCTTGTCACATGTGACACTTTTATCATTTTTTACATTAAATATGCTTTTATCAGTCTATCTCAGAAATACCTAGTTAATATTGCCATGATATGGTATATGCTTGTTCTGTATTGTGGAAGTAATATAAAATAGCTTTGTTTCCCCTGCCTTAAACTTTGATGGGATTCTCCAGTTCCTTGGAGAAAATTGATCTAGCAATTTCCTAGCTATTGGGAAATATATTGGGAAATTAATTGTTCACATGATTAACTAAGTTTTCCCTAATCAGGTTATAACTCTAATTTATGAACCATGTAATATATCATCACTATATGAAGACAGATAATAATAATTTAACACAATTAATTTCTTTTTAAAACATTTTAAATGATTTTGAAGCAATATTTATAGAAAGAATATAAATAATAGAGTAATGATGTCTATATGAACATCAACATGCCAATTGTTCATTTAAAAGAAAAAGAAAAGGCAGGCAAAAGACTAGTTATACAGTAAAGATTCCTATTATCAACACTTCTTATTAATGAATGTAGTTTTGTAATTTGTAAGACATACTCCTGTTAAATATACAATAAAATTGCAAGTATCCTAGTGCTCAAAGAATGGCTTATGACTAGGGTAATCGGGCAATATAGTGTATAATAGCCTTTGATCCTATCAACAATCAGTATAGACTAAAACTCACATTATTTCAATATGATTTAAATCAGTAGCTTCACAAGTTTGTATTTTAAGTGCCATTATTACATTTTGCCCATCTTTTCATAATTCTAATCAAATAAGACATTTTTTTTTACCAAGAAACAAAAGTCAATATTGCTCTAATTGCTACACAGATTTGTTTCAACCCAATTAACCCCAAACTAGTGACCTTTAGACATTTAACAACTTTGTCAATAGAAATTATGGCATCAATACTATACTGTAAAACAGCTTTCTCCAGCCTGGTACTTTCTTGGTGAGTTGTGAATTCCACTTCCTGAATTCTCAGCCAGTGTAACCAGTGCACAATGTTTATTTCATTGCCCATATACTCTCACCCTTCCCTTGTCATGTTGAATTGTATTGGTATTTACTACAACTCATTTCCAACTGCTGCTGTGAATTCCTTAAGTTTATCTAGTGTATCACTGTTATACTTTCTGAACCATCTGCTTGTGTTTTTAGAGAAGCTATTGATGGAAGTTAGAAGATAATTGTTCCTGGGGATGGCTGATGTCTTAATTCGTCCATCACTCATAACTAATCATTTGCAAGGAGTTTGGGTTTTCTATTCTTAATCTGAAGTTGCAGGATAAGAACTACCTTGGCCTTGAAGTATATTTGCATTTTGGTATGGTGAGGCATGGTGATGGAGCACTCTATCAGGTGCTTTTTCTGAATTTGTCTGTTTTTCTTGTCACTTTAGATCTCCTCTGTCTTAGAAAGCAGGTGTGTCACTTTACTGTGCTGGTGCCAATGATAAATACATTTATTTCACAGCGATTGTTTCATTGTTCTGATTTCCTCATCCTTAGCTGCAAACTATAATTCTCATGGTTAGCATATCTTTTCTATTCTAGATGGTGCATTCATTTCTCTGCAACAGTACTGATAAGCCATTTCTGGTTTTTTGTTTTTTTTCATTGAGCACAAGTCCTCTTTTAGACTGAATATGCGCAAGAGATTTTCAAATTCATTATGTACTCCATGGTTGGCTAAAGAAAGAAACATAGTTCTCATTTTAACATGACACAATTTGCCTTGATGACCTTAGAATATAATCAGAATTTAGTGGTTATAACATTGTTAAATCATCTGACCTAGTGTGTTTCCTGAATATCTTGGTGGTATTATTATTTTTATTCTTTGATTTCCATATAAAAAGAAGCTTAATATGAGTTTTGGAAGCCCTTATATTATAATGGGATGGGGAGAATATTTGATTTAGGAAAAGCAGCTGAATAAATTACATCCAGGAAGGAGGATGTGCTCCTATTTGAGACTAGAATGATTCCTTATTTAAATATGTTGTAGTATCATTATTCCTGAAGGCATTTTGGCCACATTTTAAAATGAAACAGCATTCTGAATTCCCAAGAGGCTGTTTGGGATAGGTAAGATTTATAGACAAGTTGTCCATAATGTAAATATAGTTGTGACTGATCTCTGAAAGTCCTGTGACTTTCATCAGTTTAAAGAGTTATGCAGTCTTTTGGAAGGGAATTTACTTGCCTCTTCAGAGCATGGCAAAACCCTTGCCTAATATCATTATTTTTTTAACCCAGAAGAATGAAAGCTGGTAAACATGAAGTGCAATTTTTATTATAAATATGAATAATAAAAATAATGTAACTATATCATTCTGCTTCTCATGTAGTGTTAGGACCACATTGACTCAAATAAGGAATCTATTCTCTTGTGTTCAATTTCCAGAATTAGTCTTTCCCCACTGTGGAATAAAAGTTTTATTTTATTCTCAAATTGGTTGAAAACTACAGCAGCATAACATTTGCTGTTCCTATTGCCTATCTAAAAGGGTGTGTGATGACTCAGCAGTAAAAGACGAGGAGTTTGTCAGCTGGAAAGCTGGAAACCTAGTTCAAGCACCTGAGCGCTGCATGATGGGATGAGCTCTCATTACTTGCTCCAGGATCTGCCAACTTAGCAGTTCAAAAGCATGCAAATGTGAGTAGATAAATAGGTACCACTTCAGTGGAAAGGGAACAGCATTCAACGTGCCTCAGCATGCTGGCCATATGTCCATAGAAATATCTTTGGGCAACTCTGGCTCCCCGGCTAAGAAACCAAGATCAGCACTGATCCCTAGAGTTGGACACAACTGGACAGCAGAAATGTTTATCTTTATTGCCAATCTATGGTAGATCTTTCTTCTAATGCATCTCTTCTGATTCACTATTGGGTAGCATTGTCCCAGTATTTTGGGTGTAGCGCAGAATAACCAAAGCATCTGTTTTGTCCTTTCACTTTTCTGCCCTATCTCTGTAGTATATCACATGAGATATACTGCCCACATTCTGCCCTATCTCCCCCACACTAAGAATGGAGTATTGTAAAAGAAATCAGGCAAGTCATTTGCCAAGTATCTCTTGGCTCCTTCCTTTGCCTTTTTTCTTACACTGTATTCACAGGTGAATAGTCTTTACACAAATAGAATCATGTGTTATTAATGAACTTTTATTTAAGATTTCTCCATCTTTCTCCCATCATTCCTTCTTTTCCTTTCTTAGTAAAAGCTAAATTGCACTACTATTAATCGTTTCATAGTTCCCATCACCAATCTCTTTCCACTTATGACTGTATGACTATAACTTGTTGCTGGCAATCCTTATGATTTACATTGATATATTGATCATCAATTGTGTTGTAAATGTTGTACCTTGATGAACGTATCTTTTCTTTTATGTACACTGAGAGCATATGCACCAAGACAAATTCCTTGTGTGTCCAATCACACTTGGCCAATAAAAATTCTATTCTATTCTATTCTATTCTAAATTTTGCCATGTTTTGTTTGGAAGACAATGTGGGTGGGTGTGGTAGTGAAGTGGTGGGCCCATCATTTTTAACATTGCCACCCTCTTATTTCATTTCAGTAGCGCACTTTATTCCACTCTAATATAACGTCACTATTTTGTTATTTCAGTCTAAAGAAATAAAGGGTGATAAAGTTAGTATACATGTAGTACTCCTAGCTAACAGTCTGGTGTAATTGCATAATTCTGAAGGAGCACTGACCGTCAGGTGCAAACTAAGAATAACATGTGGCAAGTCTTCCAGGCTGAGTTATTGTTTCACACTTATAGACCAAACCTTGCCAGACTGAGGACTCTACTATCAATATCCTCTGTGGACTATTGGTGGGGGGAGGCTGTCTTCACCTCTTTCTTTTATACACAGACTGGACTGCCATCTGTCAGAAATGGTGTAGGGTCTGCTTGGGCGGGGTATTCGACTAGAAGACCTCCAAGGTCCTTTCCAACTCTGTTATTCTATTCTGTTCTGTTCTGTTCTGTTCTGTTCTGTTCTGTTCTGTTCTGTTCTGCCCTGCCCTGCCCTATCCTATCCTATCCTATCCTATCCTATATTATACTATACTATCCTATACTATCCTAGTGATCCTCAAGGTCCCTTCCAACTCTGTTAATCGGTATCTGTACCTAATTACATGATATCTGGGCTGACCTCCTCTTTGGAATGCACCTCTTCCCTCCGGGGTACCTACCTGTTCACTACCTTCCATCATACTGGCAGAGTGCTCTTTCATTCTGTTCCAAGGAGACATCAACATTTGAGCTTAAACAGAGACAGAAGAGGAAGAAGGTATGTTAATCAGCTTGACACAGCAATAAGAGCTGCTCAAATCTCATCTACTATTAATCATCTGAAGCATAAGAAATATTATATACCTTAATACTGCCATGGGGAGTGGAGGGTCACAATTTTAACACTGTTACAGCTAAAGATGTATTCAGTATGCCTCACTTTGCGACTAAAATAAAGACAATAGGAAGGCTGAAAAAAGATGTTGGTGGGACATAAATACATGCATATGGAGAAAGTCCTACAATCCACATAAAAATCAATTTGAATGATACTGAAATTCAAAATAAAATTAATTTGAGGGGAAGATGTTTCATTACCACTTCATAGAGAAACTATTTATGTTTAATTTTATTTATTTATTAAATTTATACGCTGCCCACCTCCCTACTATAGATGCAAATAGTGAGATAAAGATACAGGTAGTTCTCAATTTACAACCACAATTATAGAATATAGAATCGAATCGAATCGAATAGAATTTTTTATTGGCCAAGTGTGATTGGACACACAAGGAATTTGTCTTGGTGCATATGCTCTCAGTGTGCATAAAAGAAAAGATACCTTCATCAAGGTATTGATGAATTGAGGCCAAAATTTCTGTTGCTAAGTGAGAAATTTGTTAAGTGAGTTTTGCCACATTTTATAAGTTTTCTTGCCACAGTTCTTAAGTGAATCACAGTTAGTAACAGCTGTTAAATGATTTATGGCTTCCCAATTGATTTTGCTTGTGAGAAGGTAATTACATGACCCTAGGACCCTGCAACCATCATAAATATGAGTCAGTTGCCAGGTATCTGAATTTTGATCACATGACTATGGGGATGGCAATGGTCGTAAGTGTGAAAAATGGTCATAAGTCACTTTTTTCAGTGCCCTTGTAACGTCAAATGTTCACTAAATGAACGGCTGTAAGTCAAGGACTGTATATCCACAACTTTCAACAGGGTTAAATCTGGATAAAATTAACATACTTTACATTTACAGAACAGTCAGTCTGGGAGGGTTCCAGTCAACCTGCTTAGGAAAATATATGTATTTTCATTTGAATAATTGACTTATATAAAGGTATTAGTGTGTCCAGTAATAGTTCAACCGTGAATTCATTTCTGTGCTTAAAACAAACATAAATGTTATTTATAGATTATATGGTTATTGTATTGGGAGAAAAAGGTCTGTTAGCTGGCTAAGTTAACCTTGAAGGGAAATCTAATAAATCACATTTCTTCACATAGACATAAAATTGAACTGAAAGATTGTTTTCCTCTGCAAAATGTAAAGTGTAGCAATACAAAAATGTCTTTTTCTTTTTGGTGATTTTTTTGAGAGATTGCAATGAAAGAATCAAAATGACCAATAAGGCTGGCTTTAACATAATGGTGCTTGCTTTTACAGATAGCAGGAAATCACTAATCATAGCGGTTCTATGTTGCTGTGCCTTTATGATATAATTTTGATTGCATTAATCACGATCTCTGTGATTGATACAGGGAATCTCACCTACCTCCTTCTTTATTAGATAGACTTTACTTGTCAGGTGTAATTAACATCGTGCCATCATCCAATATACTACTAAGTACTAGATTGGATTGCTGTGGTAGGAAGAATAACAATGGAATGAAAACTTCACCCTTGCAAAGCATCCATTCTGTTTCTGATGCTTCTCTTTCCACTGCTGAAAAGCAGATTTTTTTGGGGGCGGGGGGCGGGGAGCAGATTTTAAAAGAAATGAATATTGCCAAAGGTCTGATTCTGACCAAATGAAATGCAGTTTCTCGGCAAGCATGATGCTGTTCTAATTGAGGTATCTGATGCATAAAATAGACCCATTCTTTGGACTGCTATTCAGCAGAGATCAATGCCTCTAAGGATAAGAGAAAGGAAATTATAGGCTCATTCAGTCATTTTCTTTGCTACTTCCAAACCTATTGCACATTATAAAATGGAGCAAAGCAACCTTGTTAGCATCAGCCTATAGTAAAATGTTTCTCAACATTAGTAACTGAAATCTGTAGGCTACAACTCCTAGAATTCCGTAGCCAGCAGTCATGCAGACTGGAGAATTCTGGGACTTGAGGTCCATACATCTGTTCCTATTCATCTACTTCTCCCAGAATGAGAAACACTAGTACAGGGGACTATACTAGTCAGAGGTGGGTTTCAGCAGGTTCTGACCAGTTCTGGAGAACCGGTAGCAGAAATTTTGAGTAGTTCAGACAACCGGTAGTAAAAATTCTGACTGGTCCCACTCCCATCTATTCTCTGCCTCCCGAGTCCCAGCTGATCAGGAGGAAATGGGGATTTTGCAGTAACCTTCCCCTGGAGTGGAGTGGGAATGGAGATTTTACAGTATCCTTCCCCTGCCATGCCCACCAAGCCACACCCACAGAACCAGTAGTAAAAAATTTTGAAACCCACCACTGATATTAGTATAGGGAATCACTAGTACAGGGGATCAATGTTCCACAATTGAAATCCAATTGTGTGGATTTCAAATGCTCCTCCTTGCCTCCCTTTTCTGGTCTAGCCATTAGATAAAGCGTGTTATGGAAAAGAGCTGAAGAAAACAAGTGTTTCATCTTGGATCAAAAATAGTCTTTTCATCTCCCTCCAATTATTCTTAAAATATATATTTAATAACGAAAGAACTTTTAAAAGAAACTTTGGAATATAGCCATGCAATGCAAAGACATTTGTTAAATGGATATTTGGATGCTCTGAATATCAGTTGCAACTTCCCAATCGTAACAATAAAGAAGGAAGAAATAGTGGTGAAATGATTCCTGCTTTAGGAAGTTTCCATGGTACCAGAGATCCTCCCTGAATCTCATAGACAACCCTCAATTTGAGTAATCAGTGAAGTTTTTCTCAACACACAGCAACTGCCAATATTGTAATGTCAAGAAATGCATAAAAACATAATCAATGTACATTCAAGTGATCTCAACCAGTTTCATCTTTGCCCTTCCCACTCTTCAAAGTTGTCAACAACCATCTGTTAAACAAGTGTGTTTCTTCTTTCTGCTTGTCTTGGGAAGCTTCTTCCAGAATCATTCAGATAAAAACTTTAATTCTGACCTTTGGGAAGCAGAACACAGGGCTAGGAAAATGTAGTACTTTGAAGAAGGAGGCTTATTATTATGACCCAGGTCGACACTTATCCAGATCTTTGACCAAAGGGTTGATATCACTGGAAGAAAGCAAAGACACTTCTAAAATTTAGAATCAGCAGGTCGGACTGCTACATACATACATACATACATATATACATACATACATACATACCCTAACCCTAACCTTTTAGACCAATCAGCAGTGGAAGATGGCATGTCCATTTGAGTCTTCGGAGAAGGGCGGGGTATAAATGTAAACAAAAAAAAAAACATTGAAGAAAATCATATTGATATTCTGAATATGGGTCTGTAAAAAACTCACTTGTAATTGTCCGTGTTTATAAATATATTTCTGAGAAGTTGAGCGCCATTCTGTTGTTTTAAAGCACAGAGGGAAAACATATAGAGGTGGGATAAGACATTGAAACTCATATTTTGTAGAAAGAAAGGCTTTAATGGATGATATAATACATCCCTATTTGAGGGGGTGGGAGTGATGAGTAGCATTTTCCTTTTTTATTTTTCTATTGAAGCCTATTTTACAATTTATACTACAGTTTTCACATTATTACTGGCTGTAAAATGGGAAAATCATACCATAACATTTGGGCAATTTGGATCTAAGGATCCAGAAATAGCTCAGCTGCATGCAGTCCTACATTCAGAAGTGGCCAATTCTTGCTTTATAGCATGAATGCACTAAATTGCAGCCTGCAGCTATATCACTAGATATTAATTGTGAGAGGCCCAAAAGGAGCTATTCTCGATAGCAACTTATTATACTGCAATATCCAATACAACCGTGCAAATCATATAATAGGAGGCTTTCACAGCATATCAGAATACAGACAAAACACGTTTGTATGTTTGAGTCCTGTATTATAGCTATCACTCATAACTGCTAGAACTAGGTACCTCCAATGAGTTTAAATTCCAAGCAGACAGAGATTGGAGATAAATATGGTATGTTAATTAAAATAATGGTTTTAAAAAGCTTAGGAACCTAGCTTAAGAATATTCTTCAATATGCAGAATCACTAGGACAGGAATAGTTAGTTATTGCCTGGAAAGATAAACAGTCGCAGTCTAAAGGTCATCTTGTTGTGAGAACATACTAAAGAAGCTGTTCTAAATGGTAATCTGAAAGACCTTTACTCATAACCATATAAAGGCTACATAAATTAAATAACAAAGTCAACAAGCCTTAAGATGGTTTATGTCCTTATTCCATTTACATATATATGCCACTATATAAGAATTATTGACCTAAGAGACAATAATTTCTCAGGGCTAGCTGAATTTATTATTTTTAATATTTGATACTTTTGCTGCAACTTAAAGGCAGTGTCCACAAAAAATCTTTAGCTACTGTAAGATGCTCAATGAATCAGATTGATGCATCTGTCATGCTGTCAGCCCTGGAGGCCATCTTTTTCTTTGGATCTTCAGAGGTGCCACACTTAGTGCTGTGGGAAATTGGGAGGGGGGATTGCATGGAGTTGCAGAGATATCTAGCCATAATAACATTCTTTTCTCTGGAAGTCCAGGACATTCAGCCTGCACCTGGAGTGGTGTGACTGGAAGGCAAAGTACTGGAACAGTACTTTGATTGGACCATGCGATGGACATCTGGGTGCAGGGGAAGAGACTTGGACTTTCTTTTGGGTGGGGAAAACATGGAAGCTTTCAGATTTGGGTCTTCCCAGATGTGTCAATATGACATCTCTATTAAAATGGAACTTTGAAGAACTTATAGCCTTGGAGTCTTCTTTCATTGTGGGTGTTACTTGGAACCCTGAAACATGCTTTGCTCTAGCTAGTGTTTTAGCTGCATGAATCCAGTTTAGAGAAAGCTGAATTAAAATGACCACATGGCATATCCTTTTCATTAAGTCATTGTTTCTGGAGACTGTTCCAGAAAACAGAATTTTTATGTCATCTCATTTTGGCTTAATTGTCTAATTAAATGGAAAAAGCAAATCCCTGCATTTAGTGACACATAAACAAAGGATTGTTGTCACTAAAATTGTATGGTCTAGATACAGTTTGGGGATTCAGTGTGCAACAAAATACTTCATCTCAAAATGCCATTTTTCAGTTGTAATTGGTTATTAGATTCAATAGTTTTTATATCTAGCTTGAATTAATTTTTGTTCTACCCAGTCCTCTTCTCCTAATCTGATTAAATGGCTTTCAAGCAATTTGAAGGTGGCTTTTAAAAGAAAGACTTCAATCTTATGGATTCTTCTTTTCAGTACTCATGAGTTAAAATTACTATCAATTCCTAGTTACCTTAGTTTTGGAGGCATTAGCAAAACTATGTGCTTGAAGTCTATTTTTAATCTAACCTGAAACATCAGAAAGCTTTTATATTGATTCAACATTTACAGATACAATTCAAGGAAGAAACTGTAATATCACATTTGTTCAATGCATATTTCCAGGTGGATATATGCAACAAGTCCTGGACTGACTGGTTTGTGCCATTACCAGTATAACATGCCAAGTTAAAAAATCATTTTAATTAGGTCAAAACAACTTGGATTTGTACTTCAGTAATAACAGCAAAGTAAAGATATGAAAGAATAAATTAATTGCCATAGACTGCATAATGCTGAAAGTTGCAGGCCAAAGCCAGCACTCAGTAATTTGCAAACAGTCAAAGCAAATGGTCAAATACATAGGCAGAGAATTGGAGTAGATTTAGAATTATCTGAATTATACAATAACATTATAAAAAAAACATTTTTTGTATATTATATTATACAAAATTATACAAAAACATGAAAATATTTACACATCCCTCACATCCTGGAAATAAACTGTTTTAACTCCTACCCTCAAAACGACGCTATTGAGCACTGCATCCCAGAACAACTAGACACAAGAACAGTTTTTTCCCGAAGGCCATCACTCTGCTAAACAAATAATTCCCTCAACACTGTCAAACTACTAAATCTGCACTACTATTAATCTTCTCATCGTTCCCATCACCAATCTCTTTCCACTTATGACTGTATGACTATAACTTGTTTCTGGCAATACTTATAATTTATATTGATATATTGATCATCAATTGTGTTGTAAATGTTGTACCTTGATGAAGGTATCTTTTCTTTTGTGTACACTGAGAGCATATGCACCAAGACAAATTCCTTGTGTGTCCAATCACACTTGGCCAGTAAAAAATTCTATTCTATTCTATTCTATTCTATTCTATTCTATTCTATTCTATTCTATTCTATTCTATTCTATTCTATTCTATTCTATTCTAAAAAAAACATTTAAAAAAAACATTTTAAAAAAATAAAAGATCCAATGAGTGATTCCTCACTCACTTTATCTTGCAATTTATCTTGTTGCTCTCCCAGAAATTTTTAAACTTTGGTTCTGAATTCTTCAGATCATGAAATTTATATGTCCCACAGCTAACTCTGAAAAGAAAGATCTCCTTAACATTCTTTTCTCCGAACCCCATTGCTTTCTGTCCATTGTTCATTTTCTATAGAATCCTAAAGAGACCTTAGGTAACCAGCTGGCCCTCCAAAATTAAGGATCCTCTTAGTTAGTCATCCTTTTAATATTTCATTATTTTGTGCTATAGTTCAATAGCTTACCACATGGCACCACTTTGCTCAGAACTACTAGGAATTAGGCCTGTATTTAACTAAAATTGTAAATGTGAGATTTGAAGAGGGCATAATGCAATCTAAACCAGCACTTGAAGCTCCAAGGGCAAAGTGATTTGGTCTGAGATTAAAAAAGAAATAAGCCTATAAACTATAATGTGGAAGAATTAAGCTATCTGCAGCTGCTTAATGTTTTTGCAAAATAGAATAAAAATAGCAGGGATGACAGTCTTTAAAGGACATTAAATCTTTCCAACTGAATGGGTAAGTGAATGAAAAAATGGTTTATTATGATCATAGACCAGCATAAGCATATTCCAAATAGAAATACAATTCCTGAAAAGGGCTATTATAAATTTGAAGAGGGGAAAATATTGGATAAATCGGGGTCTCCAACCTTGGTCACTTTAAGACTTGTGGACTTCAACTCACAGAGCCCCTCAGCCAGCAAAGCTGGCTGAGGAACTCTGGGAGTTGAAGTCCACAAGTCTTAAAGCGACCAAGGTTGGAGACCCCTGGGATAAATGATACAATGAGAGGGTGAAATTTGAAATATGTTAAAGTATGTACCTGACTAATATATTGTTCAACAAAGATTTGTATGTTTTGTTTTTGTTTTTAAAAAATAATAAAAAACTTGTTTTCAAAAAAAAGAAAGAAAAAGAAATACAATTCCAAAATATAAACAGATTAATAAAAATCAGTAAAATGCATATAAACGTAGTGAACAAATACAGAAAATAAGCAGCTAGAGCTAAAATGGGTGATCAAGAAAATCAGATGAGAACTATCTAAGACGGGTGTCGAACTGGCAGCCTGCAGGCGGGATGCATCACGTGCATGCCTCACCCACCCCAGCTCCATGAATGGGAAAAATATCGTGAAATATCACATGATGGCAACGTGACACCAAGAGTTTGACACCTGTGATTCAAGAGCTGCTTAAAGTTGCGCTGCTGTAATGAACGGAATCAGATTCATCTGATAGTAACTGTTGGAAGTAAAAGCATCAGTGACTAGGGTGCTTAATTAAAATAGAATAGAATAGAATTTTTTATTGGCCAAGTGTGATTGGACACACAAGGAATTTGTCTTGGTGCATATGCTCTCAGTGTACATAAAAGAAAAGATACGTTCATCAAGGTACAACATTTACAACACAATTGATGATCAATATATCAATATAAATCATAAGGATTGCCAGAAACAAGTTATAGTCATACAGTCATAAGTGGAAAGAGATTGGTGATGGGAACTGTGAAACGATTAATAGTAGTGCAGATTTAGTAAATAGTCTGACAGTGTTGAGGGAATTATTTGTTTAGCAGAGTGATGGCCTTCGGGAAAAAACTGTTCTTGTGTCTAGTTGTTCTGGGATGCAGTGCTCAATAGCGTCGTTTTGAGGGTAGGAGTTAAAACAGTTTATGTCCAGGATGTGAGGGATATGTAAATATTTTCATGTTTTTGTATAATTTTGTATAATATAATATACAAAAAAATTTTTTTTATAATGTTATTGTATAATTCAGATAATTCTAAATCTACTCCAATTCTCTGCCTATGTATTTGACCATTTGCTTTGACTGTTTGCAAATTACTGAGTGCTGGCTTTGGCCTGCAACTTTCAGCATTATGCAGTCTATGGCAATTAATTTATTCTTTCATATCTTTACTTTGCTGTTATTACTGAAGTACAAATCCAAGTTGCTTTGACCTAATTAAAATGATTTTTTAACTTGGCATGTTATACTGGTAATGGCACAAACCAGTCAGTCCAGGACTTGTTGCATATATCCACCTGGAAATATGCATTGAACAAATGTGATATTATAGTTTCTTCCTTGAATTGTATCTGTAAATGTTGAATCAATATAAAAGCTTTCTGATGTTTCAGGTTAGATTAAAAATAGACTTCAAGCACATAGTTTTGCTAATGCCTCCAAAACTAAGGTAACTAGGAATTGATAGTAATTTTAACTCATGAGTACTGAAAAGAAGAATCCATAAGATTGAAGTCTTTCTTTTAAAAACCACCTTCAAATTGCTTGAAAGCCATTTAATCAGATTAGGAGAAGAGGACTGGGTAGGACAAAAATTAATTCAAGCTAGATATAAAAACTATTGAATCTAATAACCAATTACAACTGAAAAAAAGGAGATAATGACTCCTGCTGAGAACCAACATTAGACAAGCCATATAATATAATGAAGTTGCTTTGGAAAGTGAGTTGGGCAGCATATAAATTTAATAAATAAATGAATCAATAAATATTGCTGCTCCAATCAAGGGACACAAACTTGTCGGGAAGAAATTGAATTTGGTCAATGAGGTTAAGGTACCTAGTGGGATGGAATGAATGAGTAATCTGTGAGTTGAGCAGCCATATAAATCTCCTTCTCCTTCTCCTTCTCCTTCTCCTTATTCTTCTATGCTTGGCACTTTGCCTATCAAAATTGTAAGATTCAGTACCTTATCTCATGAATAGCAGTCCAGATTGCAAGGCTCCACTTGTTTTGGACACTGTAATGGTGCACCTTCTCAGGCCACTGAACTGCTCAAATGGTTTCACTTATAGATAGATTGGTGTAAATTAAACTGATTTCCAAAGTATTTCTCATGCATCATTTTGGTTCACTGTTAGATAAATTGTAATGAGTAACTACTGTTGAATTAATTTTCTTATTTGGATGCTAAAAATCAGGCTAACAGAAAGGAAAATATAGTAGGGGTGGTAAATTCATCAATTTAACTAAGTATCTCAGTCCAATAGAAATCTCTTGCAGAACAAAGCTCACACACTCTGTATCAAATAAAACATCACATTATACATAAGCTGAACTGATGTTTGGGAAAACTGCCAAACGACTGGGGAATTTTCCACTTGCAGTAGCATGGCAGTCTCTTTCAAACCAACTATTAAGCAGCAGGAACACATATGCACTTCATCGCCTTTTCTATTACAAGGAGCTGACACATTAAGCTCTTTGGAATAGTATTCATATTTTATCAGCTGTCCCCATACTAGTTTTTTATTTATAACCTACCCTGACTTTTTTTTACTCATTCATAGTGCCAAATTTAGGAAGGAGACAATGCAAAGCCCTTTTAAGAAGAAAAGTCAGCCCATAAATTTCATTGTACTTTTTAGCCTTTACCAGCAGCTTTATAGATCTTGTCACATCATCAATTATTCTTAACTTTGCAGCAAGGCTCCACAACATGTAAGCCAGAAAGTGATGTGGAACCTACTTTTTTATTAAAATTTATTAGACTACTTTTTGCCTCAAAAAGAATTCAGAAAGGGATGCACAAGATTTGAAAGAACAATAGGAAGTTACACTCAGATAATTTCAAGTCCCCAATTGCAAAAAAAAGATTACAATATAGAAGATAAAATATGGGGGTAATGAGCATTGGGAGATATGATAAGAGACAGGGAGTGGGCTGTTCTTGGAGAGTGCAGGAATGTTATATTGGTTTCACATTGTAGCTCCCTGGTTTCAGTCCCTATCTAGTCAACAGCGACCCACTTTCCAGCTGCAGATTTTAAATGCTCAGTTGGTCTGCAGTAAGGCCTTTCTCATCTGTGATCTAATCATCAATAAGAGGGCCAACCTGGTACGTGTTTTACATAGACCTGGCTAGGACTGAATGTGAACCTTTCAGAGATATACCCAGCTGAGCTTCAGGTATGGCATTGGCATCAGCATTGGACACGAGGCAAGGATGATAGTGTAGTGATTGTCATTCAGGAATACCTTATTGCTGGGGTCTCCAACCTTGGTCCCTTTAAGACTTGTGGACTTCAACTCCTAGAGTCCTCTGGGAGTTGAAGTCCACAAGTCTTAAAGGGATCAAGGTTGGAGACCCCTGCCTTATTGTAATGAAAATGTGAATGATCTTGGGGAATGAGAGAAGAGAAGCTGCTTAGAAAATAATACGATAAAAAAGGCAGGAGCCCCCAGGGGTTTAATGGTCAAAGAGTGAAACTTAGGAAGGACCTGTCATAATGGATCAAGTAGACAAAAGTGGTGGCAGGAAATTTGTTATTTCAGCCTTGCAAGATTCTGTTAATAAAATAAATTTAATCCATCTAGTCATGCTTCCTGGATTATTTGGAATCCAGGTAATCCAGGAAGCATGACAAGATGAACTATGGCTGATGTTTTCAGGAGTGCTATTACACAGGTCTTTGGTGTTAGACCCTGTTTGTTAAGGGGCTTTGAGGAGCAATTGGGATTATTGCTGTGGCATGGGATGATGCTTCTAGAACAGCACATGTTACATTTCTGCTGTGATGTAACCAAGATGTATTGGTTGCCAGTCTGTTTCTGGGTCCAATTCAAGATGCTGGGATATTTAAAGCCCTTCATGGCTTGGGGTCAGATCATCTGAGAGATCACCTCTCCCGGATCAGAACTAACTGCTTATCAGTTCCATCAGAAGAGGCATGCCATAGGTCCCATATCTCAGGAACTGCACTTGACAAGTCCAAGTACGTCTGCCTTCTTTGCCATGGCACCTGCCTTAGAATAGAATAGAATTTTTATTGGCCAAGTGTGATTGGACACACAAGGAATTTGTCTTGGTGCATATGCCCTCAGTGTACATAAAGAAAAGATATGTTCATCAAGGTACAACATTTACAACACAATTGATGATCAATATATCAATATAAATCATAAGGATTGCCAGCAACAAGTTATAGTCATACAGTCATAAGTGGAAAGAGATTGGTGATGGGAACTATGAAACGATTAATAGTAGTGCAGATTCAGTAAATAGTCTGACAGTGTTGAGGGAATTATTTGTTTAGCAGAGTGATGGCCTTCGGGAAAAAACTGTTCTTGTGTCTAGTTGTTCTGGTGTGCAGTGCTCTATAGCGTTGTTTTGAGGGTAGGAGTTGAAACAGTTTATGTCCAGGATGCGAGGGATCTGCAATTATTTTCACGGCCCTCTTCTTGATTCGTGCAGTATACAGGTCCTCAATGGAAGGCAGGTTGGTAGCAATTATTTTTTCTGCAGTTCTAATTATCCTCTGAAGTCTGTGTTTTTCTTGTTGTGAAATATTCTTTCTCCCAAAGTAGTTGAAGCCTGTATCTCATAATATGATAGTTCATCAGAGTACCCAATAATGGTCTGTGGTTTGGGGGTTTTTTTGGTCCCAGGATGGAGCAAAATAACACACTTTATATCCCTCAATAAATGGGCAGGATGATGTGCAGATTGTGCAGATCTAGTTTGGTATATGAGAAAGTGAGCTTGTGTAGCCCCTGCATTTTAGGAAACACAACACAGATATGAAAAGTCCACCCCCACCCATGAATTACAAAATGAATGATGCACTGAATATTAGGTTATTACCAAAGTTGCTTTGCTTTTCTCAAATTAATTCATTCATCTATTCCCCCCCTCCATTTGATAGACTGTCTTTGATAAGAGACTTGGAAGAGACACAGATGTTTGATGGAGGAAAGCTCCAAATTAATTAAAAATCCTAGGTGTGCCTTAGCTAATGTTAAATATTGTGTATCTCCTGAAAGGTCAAGTTGAATTACATCAGATTTGTGCTGGTGCAACACAGACTAAGACTTGGCATTTCTCCCTGGAATATATGAAATGTCAACAAACAGTATGAAAAATGATCAATGCTCTGAGAACATAGGTACTATAGGGTAAGCTATTTTACTTTAAGATAAATTTGTTTAAAAGTTTATTCTAGAATCTGGAGGACTGAAAGATATACCTCCTTTAAAAATGAGGAGTGTTTGGAAATAACCTTATAGGATATTTTTCCTCTTCCAAAATATTCACTAATTTAATAATTCCTATGTACTTATTACAGGTAGTCCTCAACTTATAACAATTCACTTAGTGTCCGTTCAAAGTTACAATGGTGCTGAAAAAAGTGATGTATGACCATTTTTCAGAGTTATGACCTTTGCAGCATCCCCGTGATCATGTGATCAAAATTCAGATGCTTGGCAGCTAGTTCATATTTATGACTGTTGCAGTGTTCCAGAGTCATATGATCACTTTTTGTGACCTGACAAGCAAAAGCAATGGGGTAGCTAGATTCACTTAACAACTGGGTTAGTAACTGCAGTGATTCACTTAACAATTGTGGCAAGAAAGGTCATAAAATGTGGCAAAATTCATATAATAATTCACTTAACAACAGAAACTTTGGGCTCAATTATGGTCATAAGTCTGGACTATTTCTGAAATGAAACTGATATGGAAGAAAATATGAAATGTTACCTTCGCACTGACTTCTAAAGAACAGATTTATTTATTTTATTTTTATTTATTTATTTATTTTGTCAAGCACAACAATATATATAAGTATAAGCATGAAATAACCACACAAATTGAATGCAACCAAAGGGAACATTAGGACAGGAACGGTAGGCACGCTGGTGCTCTTATGCACGCCCCTTACAGACCTCTTAGGAATGGGGTGAGGTCAACAGTAGACAATCTTTGGTTAAAGTTTTGGGGATTTTGGGATGAGACCACGGAGTCAGGTAGTGTTTGTTTGTTTGTTTGTTTGTTTACATTTATATCCCGCCCTTCTCCGAAGACTCAGGGCGGCTTACAGTGTGTAAGGCAATAGTCTCATTCTATTTGTATATTTACAAAGTCAACTTATTGCCCCCCCAACAATCTGGGTCCTCATTTTACCTACCTTATAAAGGATGGAAGGCTGAGTCAACCTTGGACCTGGTGGGACTAGAACCTGCAGTAATTGCAGGCAGCTGTGTTTTAATAACAGGTTTCTTACAGCCTGAGCCACACCGTGGCCCAGTGCATTCCAGGCATTAGCAACTCCGTTACTGAAGTCATATTTTCTACAATCAAGATTGGAGCGGTTCACATTAAGTTTAAATCTATTGTGTGCTCGTATATTGTTGTGGTTGAAGCTGAATTAGTCTTCGACAGGAAGGACATTGTAGCAGATGATTTTATGAGTTATGCTCAGGTCATGCCGAAGGTGGCCTAGTTCTATTTTGAAGCAGGGCTTAGTTCTTTTTGTTCATTCATGTTTATCTCTACTTCACAATGAATCTATGTGCCCAGATACACATGCATATTCATTATGCTGTTCCATTTTGTGCTAAGAACATTCAAAGTGATGTGCAGTAAAAATAGTTAATAAATTAAAGCCATGAAATAAGAAAAAGAAGTATAGTTTAACTTTTTATGTTTAACTCCTAGCAACTGCCAGGGTTGGTCCCTACAATTTTTTGGGCAAAATATTTTGGAAATAGTTTGCCTTCTTGCCTTCGTCCTATGGGTTAGAAGAAAGAATGACTAGTCCAATGACTAGTTCCCCAATTGGCTTCATCCTTCATGCCTAAAGTGGAACTTATAGTTTTCTAGTTTTTAGTCTACTGCTTTAATCACTACACTAAAGTAGCTCTCTATTGTTAAAGCTAGTTTGCACCAAAAACATTCACTATACTACTCATACTATTTGAATTCAGCAGGTTCTTATATTGCTTTCTGTCTCAATTTTTTTTCTTCCTGTCAATCCATGCATTCTTCCTTCATATATTTATTTTCTAATTAAATCTTCCTATATGACCAAACCATGTCAGACTAGTTGTTTTATATAAATTATTCACTTTTGCCATCAGTGCAAAGTTATTTACCGCTCATTTATCTTTTTTGTTCTCTAGTTTTACCACACCGGTTAGGTTACCAATTCCTACCTCATTTAAATTACATTTATATTTTTGCCCAACTCTCATTTTCTTTAAAAAGTTGGCAAAAGCCATTTTGCCTCTTTCAACAAACACTTATTCCTCATAACAGACATCATGATGTACTACCTTCTACCTTTCTATCTTAAAAGTTCTTCCATTTTTCTTTCTTCATATATTCCTCTAGTTTTTATTTTGCTTTATTTTTTGGCACTTAGGTATAATTTATAGTCTTGCATATCATTTTCTCTGTCAAATACAACTATGTGTCTTGATACATTAATTTACAGAATCACACTCCTTAAAGTATTGGTGTTGTAACAGATTGGGGCAATTTATAAAAATTTATAATGTATTCATTACAAATTATTTGGGTTCCTAATCAATAATTGTTTGCTTCAAAACCACACTCATATTCAAAGGGTATTATAGGTAATAGTCAGAGCCTTGAATTGCACCCAGAAGCCAGTGCTACTCATGAAACTTAGGGATAAAATAACATATCATGACATGCTTACCAGTGCCCACACAACTGCATCTGAGACCAGCTGTAGCTTTCAGTTAGTCTTTAAGGCTAACAACATGCAATCAAGTTGTGAATAACCAGAGTGTGTTTTCTTAAAGAACCTCCTGATACAAATATGATACTTCTGTCTAGTGAAAAACTTGTGGGAAGGCCGTAGCTGCCACTTTCTCTTTGAGTAGGTGCTGTAAATCCAAGATGACTACCCAATTGCACACCACTTATCTAAAATGGGAAATGCCAACCCATTAAGAGTTAATATTGAAATATCTTCAGAACCAGGGACCCAAATAGAGATCACTATTTGGTTTTGTCAGGATTGAGTCTGAATCTATTCTTCCACATCCAGATCTTCACACTTTTCAGGCACGGGACCACGACACATGAGCATATATTTCTATTGTTACAAAGAACACCAAAGTGGAAATATAAATCATTAAACAAATCTCAAAGAAGAGTGTCATACAATAAAAAACAGTTATTTTTAAAATAAATCTTAAAGGCATAAATCCCTTTGAAAGTTTTGATAAAAAAAATTTACAATACCAAAAAAACAAAATTAGGAAGCACAATGTTTGGGTTCTTCGTGATGGCATTCATCATCATCAAGCTGCTTATCTTGAATCATGCTTTTTACATGCTTTTTGTCTGAAGAGAGACAACTTAGTGTAACGATTAAGGCAAGAGAAATCAGGAGATAGTGAGTTCTAGTCCCATCTCAGATAGAACCCAACTCAATGGCCTTGGCCCAGTCATTCTCTCTTAGGAAGGAGGCAATGGCAGACTTCCAAAATCATGCCAAGAAAAATGTAGATACTTTTCTAGGCACTCATCAGGAGTCAAAACTGATTTAAATATTAGATATGAAAAGATATTGATTGGGTAGATGATTGCCTTCACCTAATATGATTATTTTATTTTATTTTATTTTTAAGTCAGCAGAGTCTTAAGTCATCTTCCTTTTTTCCTCTAAATGGGACAAACCTGAAGTGCAACAAAGCTTGTGTACAGCATTAGATCCCATAAACCCTTGGTTGTAAGTACCAATTACTATGACTTTTGGACATTATACTCTACTCATTGTGAAAGTAAAATAAATTTTGCAGAACTTTTTGCAGGAATGGTCACACTTCACAAGTGTGAAGTTATAGGTAAGACCTAGAAGAAAAGCTCAACTTATATTTTCAAAAAATATCTACATTGTAGGACTTTTTGCTCCTTCATATACTTAAACCCAATAAGAAAAACAAGCAAATGTAGACTGTGAACACTTAAATTTTTAAAAGTAAGAGATATGGGGATTTATATTTTAGAAAATAAGCAGAAATATCAGTTTTTGTAGCTCTTCTAAAAGCAGAAGTTAATTCCTCAGAAAAATAGTGATAATGAG